>NC_091825.1:167460504-168116754 GCF_038994185.2 Dermacentor albipictus | reverse complement strand
CCGCACGCGTGTGGTGCAGCTTGCAGCGATGGGCGGCTCGAGCGTAAATCGACCCTAAGCACTCGCCATACGTGGGCCGATCCCGAAGATAGCGCAATGCCGGGCCGACCCGTGGCGGAGATGAAGCAGGCATTAAGCACTCGCCATACATGGGCTGATCCTAGTGTAATGCCGGGCTGACCAGCGGCGGAGGTGAAGTAGGCATTAGACACTTCCCATACGTGGGCCGATCCCAAAGGTAGTGCAATGCCGGGCTGACCCGCGGCGGAGGTGAAGCAGGCGTTAAGCACTCGCCATACATGGGCCGATCCTAGTGCAATGCAGGGCTGACCCGCGGCGGAGGTGAAGCACGCGTTAAGCACTCCCCATACGTGGGTCGATCCTGAAGATAGCGCAATCCCATGCCGACCTGCGGCGGAGGTGCAGTTCGCCATTAAGGGGCCCACATACAGTTTCGCTGGTCATCCTTTTTCAGAGTGGTAGGGTACTGCGATTTTTTCGCCTTCACTATCACTAGAAGGGGCAGCTTCTTGGTGCCAACTGCATTTGCCCCAAACACGACAGTTACCCTCTCTTTACTATGCTTCCCACCAGCGCAAGCCTCATTAGTAAAGGAAAGTGAACAGTCCTGCAGCATTTTGAAGAATAGGCCTGTCTCGTCGCAATTAACCCTTCGAGAATCGATTTTTTTTTTCGCCATATGCGACCGCTCAGGGTCGATTATTTTTGATTCCAATTCTCCCCAGGGACCTATTCCGAAAAAAAATTACCATAAGTTTTCTAGGGTGGCCATAAAGTGAGAAAAAATATTTTGTGTGGGTATATATGTACTGTTTATTCATGAATAACAATAAAATAGGGAAATAAGCTTGTAAGAATAAATAATTTGATGCATTGTTATACTTAAGTTCAAGGCTTAGGAAATGCGCACACAAGAATATTTTGCAACTCTCAAATGTTCCTGCTCTTACACTAATATTTACATCCATAGCGTAATCGAACTGCGTAGGTGAGCGCACTCAAGAAAACTGTGTGGTTGTGTGCTCGTCAAAAAAGCAAAACTTGTGACAAACTTCTGCTGATCTTCATCTTATTGCCAACCAGAGGCAATTCGCTTTTGCACGTCTCCGAAAAAGAAAAGTAAACGCATGGCAGCATCCTCCCTATGCGCACCTCTGTGAGCACTAAACGAGCGAGAAACAGGTGGTTGCCCTTTGATTGATTAGTAACAAGGTAGCCAATAGCTTTGCGAGCGCGAGAAGCCAAAACCACCTGTAGAACAAAACCCAAACTGCCACCGCCCGCCCGCGCACCAGCGCTGAGCTATATAGATACGTTGGAGAAAACTAGCTTTACAACAAACCATGCAACGAAAACCGAGAGAGGAAGGCGCGAGAAAAATTCCCTGTATTCCCACATAGTGGCAGCACATGGCAGAAAAGAAAAAAAGTTAGGAAATAGGCACGCTTTTTAAACGTACAGACGGCGTCATAAATACACAGCATCGACCATTTTGGGCTTGTTAGCGGTGCCGTATATTTATGTCATTGACCCTCAAAGGGTAAAAAATATCTGCAGGAGCATACTCTTGTAGCAGAGCCTTCAACTTGTCCGGTAATCCATGACATAAGATTGACCCATGGCACCGCTTTCCCCGTAAGCTTTCTTGAAAGAGACTCCGTGCCTTTTCTTAAACCCACGGATCCACCAATCAGTGAAGTCTTGAATGCCCATTTCTAAAGCAAGCATCTCGGCTTTCTGCTTGAGCATGTTGCCCGAAACGGGGAGGTTCTTTGCTTGCACTCCTTTCAACCACAGCTGCAGGGCCTCTTCCAGGCTTCGGATGTTGTCCTTTCCGGTCATTTTTTGTAGTTTAGCAGTGCGACTGGTCAACTGCAGACAAGATCTGTTTTTCACGTAATCAGGCAAGGTCTCTTTGGAGATTAAACTACTTCGTGACATCTACTTGAGTCCGTTCTTCCTTGATAAGCGTGATGAAGACGGCCTTCTTGTCCAGCGTCAAGTGGAATATTTTCCACGCTTCAACGTTTCCACATTGCCGCGTGGATTGCAATGCCTTTTATAATTGCTAATCAAATTACTATACCAATCCATGCCACTTCACGTCCGATCCGAAGCAAGCCAGGCAGCTCAAGTTTCAAAATGGCGTTTTCCCTAACTCATAGCGCTGGTCTGTCGCGGCCAATTTTGTCCGGAAAATCAAACTTCTGGCTTTGTGTTGTCCAAAAAATCGGTCACGAAAATACAGTAGCCCTATGGGAACTCTGATGGTGCATTTACGAAGGCTGGAATATCCATGAAGTCCGAATTTTTGGAGTAAAAAAAAATCGGTTGGCTACTGTATTGCACAATATTAGCCATCGCCCTCATCGCTGTTGATGTGAGCTATAATGTTAACGAATTTAAAAGCAGCAGATATTCATAGAAAGCGGGGAGAAACACCACCTATGAAGCACTTTTGAGCCACACAACAGGCACCGCATGCAAGAGTGCGCGATTGCGGCGCCACCGCACCTTTCGTCACCAGTGGTGTCTGGTGCCCCTATGCGTCGCTGCCTCCGCACGCTGCACTGCCCCTTCTAGTCCACAATACCTGCGGTCATTGCAAAAAGACCAGAAAATTAGACAGCGAAGGGTCTTTGCATCTGAAATTTAAGGCGGTCTTTTACACGCTGACTCAATGGGGTACTGTGGCATGCAACACAAACACACACGGATAAAATAAAAGAAGCCTAGCAAACATCATGCGACCAGATGTATGTGTGCAAGGTGAGCGACTGGAAAGAAGAAGGCTTACACACTACCTGACAAATCCCACTAGGGAGTTTCTGCAGTAATTTTCTATGCGATTTGAAAGTGTGTTCACTCAGTGAGGCAAGCATTGGTGTAAGTGTGTGCTTCAGTTTGCACACTCACAGAACTTGGAGCTGCTCTCTTTCCACAGAAACCAGTTTGGGTACTTTGTGCCTCAAGTGCATATTGATGGTGAATGCTGCTGCTTTCATTGATTACTTGCCATGTTTCTTTGGTAGAGCTCTCGTGAGCAGCTGGCCATAGCCGAGTACGCACGCTCGCTGCTGGTCATTCCCAAGACCCTGGCCGTGAATGCTGCCAAGGATGCCACTGACTTAGTCTCCAAACTGCGGGCATACCACAACAGCTCCCAGACCAAGCAGGACCATGCACAGCTCAAGTGGTAAGTAGAGCTCAAAATGCGGCTTGCTCCCCATGCATGCCATTTCGCAGCAAAGTTGTTAAGGGGAAACTTAGTGATCCATAGTTTTTGTGCCGCATGTCGTGTTTTACTGGCTCCACGTTGGAAGTCAGTGGTGAAAGTTGGCAGCGTGGCTGAACAGCACAGCCTGCATGGAATGCCTAAGCAGCCATATGACCATGGCGTCAAATGCGCAGGCAGTGTCGGTGATGAATCATCACTAAGAGCACTTAGCAAACAAACAGTAGTTCCGATGAAGGGTGCAAGAACTCACTTCTACAGCTTTGCTCTCTTTGATGTATTAAAAGCTCAGACTGGCATACATATTGTTCTGTAGACCCAAAATATTTATGATCGCTTAGCACAAACAAAGAGGGATGGGAAGGAACGAGGGGAGCACCAACTTTCAACTGTTTATTCTATTTTGTATTACATCCAATATATATATGCAAGCAAATGCGCTAGGTGCCGAACATGCTTCAATTGCGCAACACCCCAATCACAGCCAGCTATCAAAAAAACCTTCTTTCTGCATGCAAGAGTAAAACTGATGCGTTGCTAATACAAGATGACCCTCGCTCTTTAATGTGAAATCCCGGCCACGGCAGCTGCATTTCGATGGGGATGAGGTGCGAAAACACCCGTGCACTTGGATTTAGGTGCACGTTAAAGAACCTCAGGTGATCCAAATTTCTGGAGTCCCCTACCATGGCATGCCTCATAATCAGATAGTGGTTTTGGCACATAAAACCCCCTTTCTTTTTTTTCCAATCCAACACCAAATTTTGTCACCACTTGTTAGAAATCGTTAGCATGTGATTGTTGGAATGACAAGTTGGATGCCGCGTGTGTCCAGCTCCTACCGGTAAACCATCGCTGGAATTGCTCTTTCGTTTACTTTCTGTGTATGACCAACTCTGCAAAATTTATTTCACACTTGGAAATTCACTAACACATTTAGGCTGGTTTCTGACATCCACACTGCAATTAATGCAGCTGCGACGGTGCAGCCTTTTGCGCATGTGAAAGTGCGCTAGGCTGTCCTCACTGCTAACATGATGTGCTATGAAGTGCTCGCTCCACCTACATTCAAGACTAATCTAGCTGTCCCACAGTGCGGTATGAAATTGTAATGACAAGCTAAAGCTATAACGAGGCTAGACACTTTTGCTTTACAAAGCACAGGACAGCGAAATAACGCACAAGCTTAACTGTGACAAAGCAGTCAGCGTATAATTGATTGGCCTATGTCAGAAGTCAGCTTTTGCATTTTAGCGTGGCAGGCCATTGCTTGTGGCAGTTTTTATCAACAGGAAACCTATGAAAACTTGAGCCTCCTTTTTTTTTCTCCTCTCTTCAGCACAACTCACCGCGACAAAGCTTGTCGGCAAACTGCGATTCCTACCTCGCAATACTGCTAACCATACATGCACCAAACTCGCAAATGAAAGTCCCACAGCAACTGAGGCATAGAGTGTGACTGAGTGAGGTAGGCAGAGCTGATGGAGTGCCTACTGCGGCGAAGTTGATAAGGACAACAGCGCCACCGCAACTTCGTGATGACGTAGGGGGAAGCAGGCGTATACAATCGAACTTCAGTATAACCAACATGGATACAACTAAGTAAATATAAAATTTAATTCGTCATTCTTTACTTAGTGGCACATCTTCCTGCTATAATGAAGCCAAAAATACAAGACCTAACACAGTGTCTGTTATAGTGAAGCAAATTTTTTTGCTTGTGCAAGGATTAGGATGGGTATTATGGCGATAAACATGTCAGATGCGATGGCCAGCCGATTTTTCAGGAGCTTTGTTTTTCGGGCCTGCATGATTACCTATATGGACTTCCCGGCAGCAGTGCCACCTGCCTGTAGAACCAACAAGGGAAATGCAGGGCTGGAAGGTCAACTTTTGAACTGAAATGTCGATTCTAACAAAATTCGGCAGCATGATTTGTCTTGTTGTCATTACAGGGTGTCTACCAACCGGGAAAACCGGGAATTCTCAGGGAATTTGAATAGTCTGGAAACACTCAGGGAAAGCTCAGGGAAATTGTGCTTTGTCAGGGAAAATTAGCTGTAACTTTATTGAAAGGGAACGAATGTTGTGTTAATGCTGGCCCCAGTAACAGAGGAATTGCAACGAATCGTCATTGACGCTGTGTCATCGGCACGAGGTATTGCCAGAGTAGTAAACGACCGATTTTTCGAACATGCCCGATAATTCGCACGGCTTTGCGGCACCACCGCATACTCCATATAGTCAATGTGTATTGCACTGACTGCAGGTCTGAAATGGCATTAATCAAAGCCACCACCGCCACCATTTTGATTATCTCAGCGCCTCGAACCGGCGCTCTCACAACCAGATTGGTGGCAGCCATAGCCACCACTACGGCAACGTTAGGCCTAGCTGCTTCTACGTTCGCTATTAAGGTTCTTGCCATGCGGTGCTGTGTTTTTCATTGAAATAATTCGCCGCTGTCAGCAATGGCACCGACTCCACCTTTGTAATCCTTGCGATTGGCTTCAAAGCCCGCAGAGCACAGTATCTGAAAGTTAGCTTTGCCTTAGTACAGCGGTGTTATGCGGTGAAGGATAACAAGCATGGGAAGGGGCAATCGTCGCGAGACACAGTATGTATTCCTTAATTACACACGTGTGCACCCCCGTCTCCTGTCACAGTACGAGCACCGATATGCCTAATAAATGTACTGGCAGGCCTTAAGAGGTTTTTTGGACGTGCCTGTGGCAATTTTAGCCCTTAAGGGCAGTTAAAGACATGCATTCATTTTTTTCGGACTGCCCGATTTTTCAAATGTTTTTGCGGTGCAGTCCGAAAAACCGCACGTTGACTGTACAACCGACCAAGAGGATGCTTCAAATGATCCATGGGGTGAACGCATAGCAGGAGGAGGATGAGAACAGAAAGGACAGAAGCACTGAGGAATTAACAGGAAAGGAAGCGTGCCGCCGCCTCTTTGAGGGAGCTTGAGCTCAAAAAACGTGAAGTGTTGGCTGACGTTGAGATGCAGGTGTCACTCATTCAAGCCAAAATAACCTCATTAAAGCAGTGAAACCCAACACTGATATGTTGTGTATGGGCTGAGAGTATGTCAGGGCAGTTGAGATTGACTTTCCAGCTGCTAAGAGAGAATCTTAGTTATGACAAAGTTCAGGCCTCATACCGATGAGCTTGTTATCAGTTGATAGAAATAGCTCATATTCAAAAATATTTACTTAGGTATGCATCTCCTTTTCATTCGAATTTGAAAATGTTCGACACAATTTGGAATGGGTTTTACCATTTTTTTTTTCGCTGTGGCCTCTGTTTTCTTTTTGAATAAAATAGATATTACTCCTTACTACTCCAACTAAATTATGTCATTTTTTCGTTTCAACATGCTTACTAGAGTGACAGCATCGAGCAACATGGTGTCAGCCTATCTTGACATAAAACAATGTTCTGGCTCATTCAGGGAATTTTGCAAAGGGGCTCAGGGAAAAACCTAGAAATGTCAACTTGGTAGACACCCTGCATTAGTGCATGTAGAAAACTTCATTTACTACATTTACTAATGTAGAAACGTTTACTAAAGTACATGTAAAAAAAATTTTAAAGATTGATACCTGTATTCTTACATCTTTGTGCATTTGCTGGCAAATATTGGTCGAGACTCGTCACATTAAGTGCAACAATTATTGGGCATGTGCAGCGAAATCAGCCTAAATACTAGTTATATTGCAAATGATCAGTCATTTTTATTGCAGATGAGCTGGTAAATTGTCAGAGTGAGCCTAGGAGCCACAGATTGCGTCATACTGATTGGTGTCGCGAGATGCTGCAATTTGAAACCAGCCGCTTGTGCTGACTTTGAATCACATTGATATGTGTTCAAGGCAAACTTCATCGGTAATACTCAGTAATAGGTGCCTATGCACGCATATGAATCAAAGATCTCAAATTTGAAACTTTGTGTCAGTGCTACTTTCTATGAATAATATCTAATTATTCATAAAACACAGACTAAAGTTGCCGGTGAACAGTTTGTGTCATTTGTCAGGGTGGGTCAAAAAACATTTAGCAAATAGCAGCATAATTTTAAACTTTTTTTTTTGTGCAAGTAAATGCCCATATGTGCTCTCTGCCATAAAGGTCCATTACAGCTGGCTTTCTTAAGTGTAGTACAGTGTTGCTTGTTAGAGCAATTCTTTTAGTTCGTTCCTACTGTTCAGCAGGTGGCATGAACATTGAGATTAATAATGCATGGAGCAGTTAAGGCATTAAGCCCCCCCCCCCCCCCCCCCCAATTTAAACCAAAGAAACTTGGCCATTGAGCAGAATGAAGCTTCTCAAGAGAATTTTCTTGCTTTGTTAGGCATAACACTGTGCGGCTGAACTTGAACTGCAGCGTGCACTCCAAAAATGCTTGTGCCTTGTAATAGGTCACAAGGCTTTGTTTTACATCCCCATTTTGCCATGATAAGGACATATTTATGTTTTCTACATCTGGAGCACCTCTAGATGTTGTCGCACTGTACTAGTGTTCATAGTATATTTGCCAAGCCATTAGTATTAGTTTGCAGCTATGTTGTGTAGACAGACTAAACAGAGTGGCAATTCTTTCAGGGTTGGCTTGGATTTGTATGAGGGAACAGTGCGTGACAACCAGAAGGCTGGTGTCCTTGAGCCAACTGTGTCCAAGATCAAGTCCCTGAAGTTTGCTACTGAAGCAGCCATCACCATTTTGCGAATCGATGACCTCATCAAGCTTGAGCCCACCCCTTCAAGTCATGACGACAGGGACGAGTGCATGTAAATTATCCTACTCATGTTCATTACCGCAACTTGCTCCCTGGACTGAAGGCCCACATGACTTGCGATCTACAACCTCACTGGCCAGTGTTCAACAAGCCATGTGGCAGATATTGAATAAAACATTTTTCTGCTTACATGGTATTCGAAGTGCGCTTTTCTGCATAACCTATTACACAAAAGCAACTCGAACCAGTTTTGATTATGTTTGTAGTTTTTTTTTTTTAATTCAATGTTTAATCCATTCTCTCTGCAAAATGGTTCAGTACTAAAAAAATTATTCTCATTGTGGTAGCTCAGAAAATGTATGGTTCATTTGTCATCTTAGCGTGGACATTAACTGAATCACCTCCAATGTGCCACATATGTCGGCTTAGTTTCCGTGTGGGCACCTTTACCAGGGCTGTTACTTAAAGTTGTGTTGTCAGCGTAAAGCAAAAAAAGAACTGTTTTTTATTTTTCTTGGAATTCTATTTCAACAGAAACGGGTCAGTGAAAGCAAATGTACAAGCTGGTGATAGGCGCACGTGTAAGCTGCGAGCCTAGATGCACCCTGATGCAGTCCGTCTGCCAAAGTTCGTGGAGATTGAGGTATGCCCCGGCACCATTGCGTGGGCATTCACCTGTTCTGTCGTCCCTACGCCTCTCCCCTTTTCCACTCGCGACAGTTGTCAGAGGTGGCGTCACGGGGTAGCCGTTCCTGGTGTTAACAGCGCAAAATGTTGAAGGGACATGAGACAGGAAGACGACACCAGGAGCGCTGTGGTATTTTCGCGTCTCATGTCCCTTCAACGTTTTTTTTTTTGTTAACACCAGGATGGAAAACGAAGCCCAAGCTGCTATTCCAGGGGTAGCCGCTGTCGGCTGCTCGCAACGGGAGCGCGGCTCTCATCTTTCTGGGACCAGCACTGGGTATGTACAGGCTTTCCTTTTATCTGCCGGCCCCTTTGTATCTCATTTCTGGGCTCGCATACGATGCCTTTGCCCATACGATGAGCGTGCACCTTGTGTCGACCCTTTCCGGATGCTAAGCTGAAGAGCGGTGATTAGTGCTCTCGCATGGTCGAACTGTGCCGAGCCACACTTATCAGAAACCCAAGCTGAAGGAGGTTGCCCGATCTCATAGGTTGGCCCAGTGATTAGTGCTCTTGCACGGTCGAACTGTGCCGAGCCACACTTATCAGAAACCCAAGCTGAAGGAGGTTGGCCCATTGGTTATCGCGGGTGCATTTGCTCTTGCAGCGACGTACTATAGGTGCGCCTGTTTGTAATTTCGGCCTTGGCACAAGAGCGCTTTGGTTCCCACGAACCCCAGGCCTTTGTGTTTGGTTGGTTGGGTGCCACTAGAGGCAGTAAACGGTTTCCTCCAACTCGGGGTGATACTGCGTTTTCCTGTGTGCGTAGCGCTTGGTAGCCTCTTCATGGCCTGAGCATGCATGCAGCGGTGTGCTAGGCGACGGCTGGTGGGGCAGTGTGGCTCGCTAAGCACGAATTCATGGTGGTCAACACTCCTGTGAGACCCTAGGACCCCCATAAGTTGTTGCGCATGAGCCTAGCGCCCAAGCAGTCTTCACTGTTTATAAGACGAGACGTTTTAGCTGACTTCACATGGTTTGCCATATCTGGGTATCTTGTAAGCTTACATGCAGAAGGAAAAATGGTCCTGTTGCACCTCCAGAGCGTTGTCGTGAGTTGGAAAGGGTATCTAAATGTAGGTCTCAACAATACGAAGTGAGGATTAGTGACAGGGTAGTAAAATGAATAGCACGGGTGTAATTAGTGCCAATATAGTTGAAAATTAACCACATTGCACCACAGACCACATTTTGCAGATCAGTCCACCTGGCTCTTAGTCAAAAAGTCAACCTAGTGCCGACTCTAAGGTCGACGTAATTAGGTCATTCCATGCGAGATGTCTCAGACTCAAAAGTGACCATCATTGATTTTCTTGAAGAAAATTGGGCTACATGGCTATTGTGTGAATAAGGTTTCACGAAAGTATTTATTGAAAAAAATATTTGATCACGTGAGCGCTCTTTGAAATTTCCACAATGTTGCAAAAAAGTTTGCACTTTTTTTTATTCAGGTTTGAAACTAGGTGCAATAAATTTTATTTGAGAGCATTGTATTGGCATCGTTCTTTCGTATGACGTCATAATTGAATACATTTTAGAACTTTCCGTGTTTATTTAGCTCAGTAAAAACAATAAAAGTTGCGTTTTTAGAAAAAAAATTTCGTAAACCACTTTATCTTTCCAGCTACCATATTTTTCTGCCTGTTACTAGTGTCTGCTAAAAATAATTTGAAATCATTAAATATATTTTTTTGAGAGAACTGCCTTCAAAGTTGACAAGTGAATTTCTTGTGATATTCAAGCCAAATTTAAGCATTAAGGACTTCCAGATAAATATGTCAGATAGCTCAATATGCGCAACCACCTCTTGTCATTTAGATATTATCATTCGAATAAATCTTGTCTGAAGCGAGAAAACAGTTTTTGAAGTCAACCAATATCACCAGCAGGCACAGCATACGTGCCGCAGGTCGTCGTCGTCTGCTTTTCTCCTCGTCGTCTGCCGCCCAGTAGACTGCGGCTTGTCTACGGGATAATTTTTCACTTTAGTGGAATTTTTAAAAATGGCATGTTGTAGATACCATAATTCTAGTTCTAGATTTTTCAGGGAGGCGTACATGCACCAGAAATTTAAACACATATTCAGGGTGTCTACAAACAGGGAATTCTCAGGGATTTTGAGTAGTCTGGAAAAACTCAGGAATTTTATTGAAAGGGAATGAAAGTCACGGTAATGCTGGCCCGAGCAACAGAGAGGAATCGCAATTAATGGTCTTTGACGCTGCATCGGCAGGAGGAGTACAGAGTACTCCTCTCAGAGTAAGTCAACGACTGACTTTCCGGACGCCAGAGAATTCGGACGGCTTCGCGGCACAACTACGTACCCCATAGACAAGAACAGCACCGCGAGCGGCGCTGCTGCGCCGGTGTTGAGAGCGCCGCATGCGGGGCAAAATTCAACTAGCGGGGGGTACGCCTTCCATCTAGTTCGTACCGCCTTGATTGCCTCTTGCACTGTGCATGTTTGGGCACGTTCCGTATCGCGCGCGGTGTGTGTGCGTGGACGTTTTATTCGAAGGACGATGTACAGTCTGTTCCACACTTAGGGGAAAACTTGGAGCGCATTGCATCGCGATGCGGCGAGCGCTTGAGTCAGGCGGCGGCAGCAGCTCGTGCAGGCTCAGGTGCTCGAGGGGCAGGGTCTTGAACGGCGTTGTCTGCTACGGCGGCGCGCGCTGGCCACATTGTCGGGAAGCGTTCTACTGTCAGTTGCAGTGCGCCGCTCTCATTGGTACTGCGTGAATGAGCCGGTACTCTTTACTAAGCGTTGTGCGACGCCCACTGATACGCCTCGAAGGTAAGTTCATCGCTGTAAGGTGCAGGGCAGTCATAGACGACGTACTGATACCATACATTCTTGACGGCCCGTTCCTGGAAGGCGACTATATATTCTAACACAATAGGCCACCGATCCACACTGCTCATGTTGTGCAAGAACTGCTGGAAGAACTGCTGGAAGTCACTCTCGTGGAGTGGCGACCTCAATCCCCGGGCGCCAACATCATTTAATATGTCTGAGGCTCGTTGAAAGTATTGCTGGCGCACCATCCCCGCTCTAAGTCGCCCGAGGAGAGGCTTCGATTCACCATCGTCAGTGACTGAGACGTGCTGCGAATGAACACGTCCCTGATCAAGTCACTCTACACTTCACTGCCTTCCAGGATGAGCGCTGTCATCGCTGCCGCTAAGGACAGGACAAGCTACCAACTGAAGCTTGGAGCGTGACGTGTCCGATTCCCTGCCGGTGGGCAGGGTCTCTGGTGTAGTGAATGACTGTCGACAGAAATCACTTCCATCAGATCATTGTGTTAACCTAAACCTTCATTTAATCGTATCTGTTTGTTTCATCGTGTTCGACCCCCTGTTTAAGAATGGTCAGCTGCAGTGCAAGATTGCCACCCACTTACGACTATGACGGCAACCTCCCGGCACTGTTAAGAATGGCCAGCTGCAGTGCAAGATTGCCACCCGCTTACGACTATAGGCTGTTTCACATGCTGCGACTGCAACGACGAAAATCGGTGCTGTCGCACACGTCGCAATGTGATTTTTAGAGGGCTCATTTCACATGATTGCGATTTCAACAATGCGACTGGTGCAACGCCCAGGGTTGCTTAGTGCCAGGTTTCGTGGCACACGCTGCATAATTCTTTTATTGTAGTGAATAAAACGTTTACACTATAATATTATTGACTTCTCTTGATTAGACGCAAATAGTATGTACGTTTACTAATTTAAAAACGTTAGTTAAGATTTGTCTTGGGGTGCGCGACGGCGGTTTCTGTAGTTCAGTGCGACATCGCGTACGTAAACAGCTGTTCGCAGGTGGTTCAGCGATTCTTTATTCTATGGTTCAGCGCTGTGTGTTGTCTTATCTACCTTCTATGACCGTTTCGTTCTGCCTGCGCTACAACAATCTACAAGATGACCTATCGACAAGTTCATATAGCTACCCTCACCGTATATGCAGTATTTGAAATTCGGCTGCCACGAAGTTGTCGTGTCAGCCCAGCAAGATCCTCGCGCCGCCCTTGCTCGGCGTCAGCTTCTGGAGAAATGGTGCGTGTATATTGCCTGTCATTCCGCATATGTGGTGCCTGCTCCTAGCCATATTCTTACGCCAAATGCAACAAGAAGCACCAACCCGAATGCCCGTGTGTGCCCCTGAACGAAGCCTCAAACGATCTGTGTGATTACGACGTGGAATGAAAATTGTGTTGGGAAATTCAACCTTAGCGCTAGCCTGGTTCGTCCATCGCCGTGCTTGCGCTGCGAATATATATATGGGAGCCCTCTCTAAATATTTCTAAAGGCGCAAAAGCCGATGCATCAAATGTTTCGAGCAGTTACCGTCACTTTTGTAGAAACCTGTACGTTGTAACATAGCATTCTAAAAGACATGCTTCTCGTCCACTTTGTTGTCCCGTGTCTCGCGCTGGTAGTATACTCGGAACTTCTAACAAGAAGACCATATCAATACGCGCTATTCATAATGCAGGATCGTAGGCCCACGGCAGGCGCACTTGCCGTAGAATTTTTCAGCTTTCTGCTCAGCCTCGCATGCCTCTCACGGTTAGCCTGTTTTGTGGAAATAAATATTATTATTATATTAATAATGTTATTAGATAGTATAGTTTCTTCATTGTAATTTATAGCAATCATCCAGATTTCTTAAGCTATTGATGCATTTAACCTGTATTAGATCAACATTGTTACGACATGCTTATGGGAGTCATTTAAAGCTAGATTGCTCAGCCAGAGAAAGTACAAATGCAAGCCTCAATGTTTATTCCAATTTGGTATTCCTAAACAGATTATATTGGCAGAATTTTATGCCTGCTTGCATTTCCTGCAATTCAATGTTCAGAGCTGGAAAAACTTATTCCTTTTCTTGCTGTCGAATGGCTGCTTCAATGTCGATAGCAAGCTATAATTATTCATTTCGAAAGTGTTAAGCAATGACTATATGTCTAAGCTTATCAATGCGTTTTTGTTCCACGAACACAATTAAGTTTTCTCTCTCCCTCTCATTGACAGCCATGGAATGAAACCATTCACTTTCATAAGTATCAGGATGCAAACATACTGGAGTTTGTCCTGAGCATTTGTCTGCATCCTACAGTGTGCATGTTTGTATCAGATTCTCGTGTTACAATCGCAGTGATCTACGCATATTGTTATATTGCAACAAACAAATTTATTTCACTTTGTTTTCAAATCTACGATGTGGCCATGCAGTAACGACTGCATTAATAAGCAAAAAAGAAAACTGCAGATTCAGTGTACGTGTTGGAATCTATGGGAAGTGAAGTTTTTGTCAAGTGGTCAATTAAATGCTGTTAAAGTAACTGCGATATATAGAATTTGTCTTATTTTCAACAATCCAACATGTCATCTTTTGCAAGGTTTGCTTATGCTCCGCATAAGTCACAACCTTAATGTCATGTAATCTTTATGCACTACACTGTTCACAAACCACACCGAAACGCAAACGGCAGTTAATGTAGATGCACGCTGCGAGACATCAACGCAGTGACGTTTGTTGAGCAAGGAATGGTGCGAGTTGTATGCAGATGAATGAATGATGTGCTTATGTACTTATTTATTTATATGCCTTGCAGGCTGCAAGGTTGGAGTTTTATGCAAGGGGGAATAAAAAAGTTGTTACAAAAGAAAGAAGGGCACAACATTAAGAAAAAAAACAGCAAAAAAAGCAGTACCAATACATTGCACCAACTAGCCCAACGTGTTTTACTGCCACAACATTATACAATACTTAAAAAACAAACAATAACAGAAAAAGTTACTGCCCATGCACCCTGTACAGACGGTAAACCAGCGAAGCTGAAATGTGCAGCCCCGGTGTTTATCACTGGGTTAATTCCAATGATTTATTCAAGTCTTTCTATATTATTGGTTACCTCTGTGTTTCTTAATGAGGTTATGCACATGTTTGGCTTGGGTTTATCACATTGTTTATTTGGAATGCCACACATTGCACTTTGCAAGATCACCATCATGGAAAGTGCAATGAGTGGTTCATTGTGTTAATCCAGCGGGTCCATCAAAGTCTTTCTGAATTATGTTACACACTTGTGTTTTGTAATGCGTTAATCATAATATTTATGACTCGGTTATGCACTGTAGTTACGAAGTGACACACCAGGCCTGCACATTTCATTTAAATAAATACAGGGACACATTTTCGAACCTGTTGGGAAGTCGGAGACAGACAGACAGACAAAGAACTTTAATAATGGTCCTGAGGAACCGGTGTTAGGGTACCTCCCTTTTCATGGAGTCCCCGTAGCCGTCGCGGGCCACACCCACATCGGAGTCGGAAGATCGTGGTCCTCCGCCCTGTCGCAGGCCCTCTGTACAGCCCGTAGTTGCTCTGAGAGGTCGCCGCTCTTAAGGGCTGCCTCCCAGTCGGTTAGAGTGGTTAGCGATGAGCTGCGTAACGCAGGGCATTGCCAGAGCATATGGGACAAGGAGCAGTACGCCTCCCCACAGTCTGGACAGTGGGGCTCTACATTAGGCGCGAAGTGACTGAAGCTGCCCCTGGAGGGAAATGACCTTGTTTGAAGCATGCGAAACGCCGACGATTGTGGTCTATGAAGTTTAGGGTGGGGTAGTGGAAAGGCCCGCCGAGCAAGTTGATAATGTGTCAAGATTTCATGGAAGGTGAGAAGCGAATCCCTGTACAGCCCCAAGTCGCCGTCCGTCAGTCCACCTGAACCGCCGTGGTGTGTAAGACCTCGCGCACAGTCATGGGCCAACTCATTGGCGTTAACAAGCTCAGGGTGTACATTAATTCCCATATGGGCCGGGAACCATTTGATGCTATGAAAACCAGCAGCCCCCTCGCTGCCGAGGATGGCCGCTGCCTCCTTTGAGATCGAGCCGGAGGCGAAAGCTCAAGCTGCTGATCTGGAGTCTGTAAAGATATTGGAACGTAGAGGGTCCTTCAGTGCTATAGCTATAGCAACCTGCTCGGCTACTGTTGAAGAAACCTTCCGCACGGATGCTGAAATAATGAGAGTGCCATTGAAGTCAACCGAAACTACGGCATAGTGATCAGAGCACTCGTACTGGATGGCGCCAACGAAACATTCCAAATTCAGAGTGGCAGCAGCCACTTTTAGCAGGAAACGAGCCCTGGCTACCCGGCGCCCTACATTGTATTGAGGGTGGACGTTACGTGGCATGGGATCTACCTTGAACGTATCTCGGAGCATGGGTGATAGGGTCACTTTGCCTGCTGCACGCACGCTCTGCTGCTAGAGAGAAACGATGTCACTATCGGTCTAGCCAATGGCCCACCACACCTTTGCTGTGAGATAATAATGACATCATGATCTTGTCTTAGCCCGATCCCCCTCTGTGTCCCTTCCCTGCAATAATACACAGATAAATGTATGTTTGAAATGCATAAGCATTTCTATGTCTATCCAACAAGAAATGTCTCCGTCCATCATGCAAGACGAATGCAATGGCTCACACCCCCTAAACAATGGCTCACACCCCTACACTAAGGTTTTTATTATCGGACCATGAGTGTTTTGCCTATGCATACACAGCTTCACTGTAAAAAGAATTAACACCTTTCTGCTAGAGACCAATACAATCATGAGGTGTATTAACAAATGAAAGTTTATTGAACATGCCGAGTAAATGCTGTTCGACAAGCAATAAATTGAATTTACACAAAAAGCAGAAGCAAGATCTGATGTGTGTCCATACAGATCCCAACAGGAAACGCATCCATCTCTGAAAGTGTAACAGCGGCCATGCTGACACAAGATTCTCCCAGTGTATTTGCATCTACAGCATCCATAATTTCTCTAGGCAGCCGATCTCCACAGAATGCTAGCTTTTTCCTCTACAATGCACTCTCCACATCTGAGCGTGCATTGTAGAGGAAGAAGCTAGAATTCTGTGCAGATCGGCTGCCTAGAGAAATTATGGAAGCTGTAGATCTAAAAATGCTGGGTTAATCTTGTCATCACGGCCTCCGTTAGAAATGGATGCATTTCCTGTCAGGAAACGCACATGAATTCTTGCTTCTCCTTTTTTGCGTATGTACAGTCTATTGCTTGTCAGCGCGCATTTACTCGGTGTATACATTAAACTTTTGATTGTTAGATCATCTCGGTTTTCTTGTTTGTCCTATGTGTTCTCTGGTGCCATTTGGAGCCAGGCTATTCGTTTCTTTTTGTTTAGCCTGCAACAAGTCACTTTAATGGCCCTCATGATACCTTATAAAATCTCTTATTTGGCCAATGTAGCAAGAATGTACAGTGTGAAGCAGTAAGAACAGGGTATGCTAACTTCTAATTAAAAGGTTTATTGTTAAATTCCGTGATCTATAAAGGTTACCACAAAGTAGTACAGCAATAAAACCTGATAAAGACTAGTGCTTGATGAAACCAAACATAAAAGCGGGAAAGGGAGAAAATACATATAGACATACAAGTCCAGGGAAAAAAAACATTGTGATCAAGTGTGCATGTGACTACCTTCCAGGAAACTGATTTTTTTCCCAATGGCATGGAACTGGAAGATTGTGCTTGCATAAGCAAGCTGTCAGTCTGTTTCTTGGAATAACAACACTGTTTCTTGAAAGGTGCTGGCATGCAGGATTGGCAATAGTAATGATTTTTTGCTGCACTTGGAATTTTTCTCTATATTCTTTCTGTAGCATTTTTACTTATGTTTGGCTGCATCAAGCACAAATTTTTATCTATCCTTCAAAGATGTCTTTCTTTTTCTGAGGAAAACTCGGTGAAGGCAGGAGATGGAAATTCAAGACGATAAGCAACATGAGAACAAGGTGAAAGTAGGAGCCAACGTTTCCACACGTGGACCTTGAAGAAGACAAGTCCACTTGTCGAAACGTTGGCTCCTGCTTTCACCTTGTTCTCGTTTTGCTCATCGTCCTTTTTTTTTTTCTGGTAATTTATATAACTCGCCACATTTTTACAAATGAACTTCAGTTGAAAGTTAGTCCTCATCCATATCTAGTGTCATCCTGTTGATACTGCTTCATGCTATGCACTCTTGCAACATTTGTGTGTGTGTGTGTGTGCACACGCGTGGATTTGGATGTGAGATCGGGCCCTTGGGCAGAGGTATTATTATTCTCCTGTGCAGCCTTATGAATTCATTAACTATAGTGCAACAGAAATGCGATGGACAGGAATGAAGTGAACACACAGAGCGCTTTGTTCTTGTCTGTTGTCTATCTGTTGCACTTTAGTTAATAATGAATACACACAAACTCATCTAGTTTTCAGTTATTATGTCAGGCTTATAAGCCCGCTTGTGTCCTGGAATATCTGCATGGCTATGTATCCTGTAATTTAATTTCTGGCCATGTGCTTGCAAGTCGCATGTCAATCTCCTGATTTTCCTGACAATCTTGTGTGATGTGCAGGCCCAGACAGTTTGTGGTGAATCCATGCAGGGTGTTGTACAGGGTGTAATCTGCGCTACAAGTGCTGCTTTGATTGCTTTCAGTTCAGCTTTTCTAGGTGTAGGATGACCTGGAATGGTACTCACTTATATGGGGTTTAGTTTTATGTAGTGTCATACTACTGTTACACTGCTATTGCCAGATCAGTGTACTATATGTGCCTTATGTTTGCTTGCATCTTCATGATTAGCAACCTCCTCTGTGTGTTTGGCAGTTGCATATAGTCTCCTGGCCTAATTGTTTGCCCCCATATTTCACGGTATGGGCCTGTTGTGTTTCAAGTTCAGGTACTCCCAAGGTTGTGTTTCTGAAGGGAGGGGTAGTCGTCTTTGCATCTCATATGCTAGCTGGCATAGTATCTTGGGACGAGGTTCTGAGCTCTTGAGACAAAGAATTTGTGCTGCAGGCTGCAACTCTACTGTCTAGGTGCTTGTTCGTTAGCTCTTTCTCATAGAGGTCTTCAAGCATGGTACAGTTGGAAAGACCTGTTATTACTACCTGATGCCTGTATTCGTTGAGTTGTCTTTTTTGTGTGCTGCTGGTAATTCATACCGTACCATACCTTGGACACAAGCACAGCATCTGCGATTTTCTATAGTATCCACTCGTCCACCCCCATTATTTCGAGATTATTCTTTTCACCAGGTGTGGAAGTTGCGTCCAGGCATTGCATAATTGTTTCACCCACGTGCTGGCTCTGCCGTCATGGGCTTACACTAGCTGAGGATTTGTGGATGTTGACTTGCGGGCATATTTGTCCAGCTATGTGGATCACAATGTGCAATCTGGGGTAGTTCTTGATTCTAGTCTTTCTTTTTTTTCCGGCGTCGATATGAGCTGACTTATCAGAAAGCGAGAGGCCAGACTGGCCAAGAAAGTCTGCAGTGTTGTCGAGGGCTTGTTGCATCATTCTTGATTTCTGTATAAGATAGCTTTTCCATTCACCGTAATACACCATAGGCTGTAGTGTTTGTTGTAGTATGCCCGTGTTGTTGGTGTGTGTGGGCCAGATGTACCTCCAACTCTCACCTGGAATTTTCTGTCTTTCAGAAAGTTACAGTTTGTTTAAGTGCTCTACCAGAAATGTTTTTGCTCATCGTTCCTCTTATTAGAGCAGCATGAGGTACTGCTGGTAAAAGCCTCTTCACTCTCTTCATTCTTTCATAAGCGGTATTACACAATGTCCTGCAATAAAGTTTCTGCTGCTTATGGCCCACTCATATCTGCCAGAAGGGACAACTCTTGAAAAAGGTTTTCTTTGTGCTATGTGTGCGACGTAGTATGAGCAGTCATGCCTTGACATTTATACATCTGTAGAACCAGCTTCCTGACAGAGTACTTGCTATACCTGATCATGCTTATTTGTGCAGTGCTGGTGAACAATACATATTGATGCAATGAATATTTACACACTGGAATTATCACGAAAGATGGTTGTTTTACAATTCTGCCCTTTGCTTTCTATTGGTGTTAGATTTTGCATAAGCATGCCCCCCCTATGCAATAGTATTTTGAAGTGTAAGGGTTCAATAAAAGGTGAACTAAATCTAAGTGCAAGAGCTTTTTTTCTCACCTATGACTCCCATCGAAATGCGACTTCCATGGCTGGCAAATCAATCCCTCGCTTTGTGTTAGCAGCAGAATGCTATAGCCACAGTGGGGTAGGTGAACAAATTGAAGAACAATATTTCTGTCTATAATATCTTTTCTTGCCTGTATGTAAGTAAAGTTTGGAATAAGTTTGTCATTGCAAGAAAGCCCATTTTGTGGTCTTTTATTGAATAAACCATATATTGTGTATAGTTGAAATGCAGAAATTTGTTCTAAAATCCTCGGGTGATATATGTTCTTGCAAGTAGCATGGTATTTCATTACTTATAAAGATAGTAATCGCAGCAGATATCGTTATATGGGTTTACACACTAATATATGTGATCACAAACTTATTAGAAACTTACTAGAAACATGTAAGGCATGAATGCTTCTGCACACTTGATCAGCTGTGAACGTGCAAGAACTGCTTGTGCTGGCCGACTTCAGTGCACAATTTTGATTTACTTTTCTTCAGCGTGTCGTTTTATACTGTTTTATCCCCACAAGAACAGGCCGTTTGCCTGCTTTTCGCATTGTTGCACGAGTTCTACATAATTGTGCAGGAGGGTACGTTGTCACTGTGCCACTATAACAAGCAATTTACTTAATCTACTAGCTGTACAGTTAATTACCTTGCAGAGCAAGTGTTCATACAGATGCAGTAAGGATACAAAGTCCGCAACATAGTCAATGTTTATTGGTTTCTGTGCAAGAAAAAAACATTCTCCAGAGAAAAGGTGCAATTTAACGTGCATGTAATATTTTATTCAAGCCACAGATTTAATGCTATCGTAGCAAATTTATTACGATAGCGTACACTTTTGCTCTGTCAAATTTAATAAGAGGCAAGATAAGCTTTCAAGATGCATCGAGAAATTCGTGCTTGAAAACCGACAAGAAAATGCAACTGAACGGTACCGCGTTCAGCGCAACGTTGAAACTTCGGGTACTTTGCTGTCTTGTCATTTGCCCTTGCCGAGGTTGAAATAATTCAAGCTGCTCCGTAAGCGCGATTTTTGCATGCTACTCAACAAAAGAAAATTGTGACGACCTCGTCGTCTGCTGGGGATCGAACACCTCCTAGCACTGACAACTTGCAAAGGCGTACGAAGCAAACGTGAAAATGCACTTCATTTGATGTGTAGCGTGTCAACAAATGCATAGCAATCGGAGAATGCAATCTGCGGTACAAGCTTTTTATTCTCCCTTCGCGTACGTACTGAATTCGACGATCCACGTCTCCGCGCATTGCACTTGCCGTGCGAGACGCCATTTTCCAAAACAAACCGGCGAAATAGCTCCGTTGACAGCTCTGCGCGCAATTTCGACGGAAAATCGCAGCGATCGGTGCGACGGTGCGACTGTGCGACCAACCGGTTGGTCGCAGCCGAAAATCGGGGGGTCGGCACTGGACTGCGATTTTCATCGCAAACGACGGAAATCGCACTTCCGGTGCGACTAATATCGCATCATGTGAAACAGGATTTTCGGCTGCGACCAACCTGATATTGCCATGACATGATATTGCCTTGCTTAGTAACTCAGGGGACGAATTGCAATGCATGTTCACTGACCTGGAGAGGCAAAGCCGAAAAGTGGGTCTAAAAATTAATTTGCAGAAAACTAAAGTAATGTTTAACAGTCTCGGAAGAGAACAGCAACTTACAATAGGTAGCGAGGCACTGGAAGTGGTAAAGGAATACATCTACTTAGGGCAGGCAGTGACGGCGGATCCGGATCATGAGACGGAAATAATCATAATAATAAGAATGGGCTAGGGTGCGTTTGGCCGGCATTCTCAGATCATGAACAGCAGGTTGCCATTTTCCCTCAAGAGAAAAGTAGATAACAGCTGTGTCTTACCAGTACTCACGTAGGGGGCAGAAACCTGGAGGCTTACGAAAAGGGTTCTATTTAAATTGAGGACGACACAACGAGCTATGGAAAGAAGAATGATGGGTGTAACGTTAAACGATAAGAAAAGAGCAGATTGGGTGAGGGAACAAACGCGAGGTTATGACATCTTAGTTGAAATCAAGAAAAATAAATGGGCATGGGCAGGACATGTAATGAGGAGGGAAGATAACCAATGGTCATTAAGAGTCACGGACTGGATTCCAAGGGAGGGGAAGCGTAGCAGGGGGCGGCAGAAAGTTAGGTGGGCGGATGAGATTAAGAAGTTTGCAGGGACAACATGGCCACAATTAGTACATGACCGGGGTAGTTGGAGAAATATGGGAGAGGCCTTTGCCCTGCAGTGGGCGTAACCAGGCTGATGATCATGATGATGATGATAATGATGATGATGATAGCGCACTGACACGACATTCTGGTGGGAAATCATTCCTTGAGAGATATCATCTGTGTGTAAGCTTACGACAAGAACCGTTTCAGGGGCCCATTAACCATCCGATTCATGACCCACTGTATGTTAGCGCCACAAACACTGAGGACAGCAACAACAACCTGTCTTCTTATACGTTGTTGTTGCGACTTCGAAACATGAAATTACACAGTGTTCTTTATTCGTGTGCGTGTGTGTGCATGTGTGTGCGTGCGTGCGTTTACACGAATTGACACATAGATATATAAAACAAGAACTGGAATAAGACATATAAGTATGCCGGTATAAGACTTGAGGGAACCACAGAAATGTGTAAATGACTAGTGCCAAAAATAATGAATAAGTCTTTTTTTTGGGGGGGGGGGTAAGGGGCAGCCACTGAAATCCTAGCCTTGCGATGAAGAGCATAAATACTTGAAACCAGCCGTATAGTATAGAATGCATCCTATGCGTCGTGCTTTAAGACACTGCATAGTATCGGATGGCATATACCCGAACGGGGTACCTGGGCTTCGAGCGGCGGCCCCATCCAATTTACTGAGAGGCAATATGCGACGATAACCGACAGAGTGTGCAGCAAGCGGTCGTCAGAACGGAGTATCGCACAATTTGCTCGCAGTGGCGATCCGAGCAAGGAAAAGAAAGAAGAAGCCCATTTCGAGCCAGGCGCGAGGGAAGCCCATGGCTGGAAGTGGCCGGACGTGCCGGTATGGAGCTTGACTGCACTTAGGGACTCGCCGTCCTCCGCTAAGGGGCTGGGCCGCGGTGGTGCGGTGGCCAGGTCGTAGCGGCCGCACCCGGCCCCGACATGGCCAAGAAGAAGAGCAAGAAAGGCAGCAAGGGCGACAGTCCCAAGGGCAAAGGTGGCAAGAAGGGTAAGGACAAGGCGCCCCCCTCACCCAAGGGCAAGAGCTCGGCGAAAAAGGCGGCCGCCGAAGAGTCCCCGTCGCCTCCCGAAGCCCCGCCGCCGCCACCTCCGCCGCCACTTCCGCCGCCGCCCGAACCGCCTGGCGATGAGGAACAGAAGAAGCAGACACAAGCACTCAAGGACCTCATGGAGCGCAAGATGGATGTGTGGCAGAAAATCCTTGTCTCACCCAAGGACGAAGACCGTAAGGAAGGGCTTAAGAGCTACAAAAACATGGCTGAGGAAGAACTGCGCATCATTGCTCGCAACATCTCCAAGACAAAGCTCCAGGAGCTTATCGACCAGAAGGTCAACTTCTTCGTCCAGATCGGTGCGTCCGATGAGGACGACCAGAAGCTGGTCGGCCTGCAGGGCTTCAAGCAAGTCTCCGAAGAAGAGCGCATGCTGGCCGCCATGGAAGCGCCCGCGCTCGCCCGGCGGGTCTTCGGTGACGTGGCGATGGGCGAGCTTCCCCCGGTGAGTCTCCAAGGGCCGCCGTCGAGCATGGCGCCCGAAGCCGCCCACATACCACCGGGAGAGCGTCCTCCCGGAGCTTACCAGCATGGTGATGCGCGTGGAGGCGTGGCCTGGGGGTACCCTGACCGTAAGGCGTACGGCGGCGGCGTGCAGCGGCCGTCTTACGTGCCTCCGCCGCGGGTCCAGCAACCACCACCCTGGCCGATGCCCGGGCCGCACCTTACGCAAGACCAGAGCCAGCTAATGGAATACGCCTCGGAGATGCAGCGCCGCCTTCCCAAGCGAAGGCTGCCGCCCAGCGCCGAGGTTCACCACAAGAGCCGCCTGGTCAGCGAGTTCGTCGAGAAACTGGCCGCAGAGATCGCTTCCAAGCGGATATCTCGAGACGAAGCTAGGGACCAACTGAAGGACGTAGTAGAACTTGAGAATGCTCTCGCTGAGACCCTTGTGTCGGCGACAAGTGTGAAGCCGGACTTGACTGAAGAAAAGCTGGCTGCTATCGCGAAGATGTACCAGGACATCTCTCACACTGTAATTTCCAACCCCGACATGAACCGTGATGATGCGCTGAGCAAATTGAAAACGGTGGCTGCTATGGAGAACGAGCTGACCCAAGCGCTCGTATCCGACGAAGAAATCGCCAACAGGCCTTTCCGCACCACCACTGCAGAAGAGAGCGCCTTCAAGCTCCAGCAGATGAAGATAAACCTCGCTGACGAGCTGCAGAGGAACATGGCAGTCTCTCAACCAGATGCGAATAAAATCCAAGAAAGCATCAAGAAACTGTACGAGCTCGAGGTGAAGCTCATGGACAAACTTTTCGTGGCCAAAACTGGCAAAGGTAAAGGTCGTGGTGTTGATAAGGAACAGGGGCATGATCTCGCCGTAGGTGATGAGCCTAAACGCGTGTTTGTAAAAAAGTCCAAAAAGCCTGCGACAGTCGTCGAGATATCTTTCTCCGAGAGTGACGAGAGCGGAGCGACACCCGCGATTCGTGTGGTGGACAGTCGACCAACGGTAGGCGATGGCGAGCAGAAGGGCGGTCGCCCTTGCCCTCTGCACGGAGGCCGTGTGAAGAAGGACAAAGATGACAAGCCTTGTCCACTCCACTCGGATCCGCGTGGGAAGCCCAGGATAACATGGAGCTGGCATCCGGTGGCGCCCGAAAGTATCGACCTTTCCGACAACGATATGCAGCTGCTTACCGGCAAAGATAAGCGCCGCGGAAGGCTGGATGACCTGGAAAAGAACTTGGATGACAACTTTCGTCGCGGAAGTCAGGAGGGGGACTTCAACCTGCTTGCGATTCCTGGGCCTTCGCCGCCGTTTATGCCGCCACCGGCACCGTTTCCCCCGCCGCCCGCGTTTGCCCCTTATACTGGAGCGCCCACGGACTCCATGTACCCTCAGTACGCTCCCTATATGGTCGCGCCGAACTTTTCACAGCCGCCTCCTATGCAGCCGTACATGTATCCGCCCCAAGAAGAAGTGAGGATAAACGTCGTCTGCGGAGATGATCGTCCGCCAGTGATGGATGACCGGCCCCCTGCCGAGCCGCGGATCATCGTTCCCACAAGGTATAAGGGCTTGTTGCCGGACCAGCCTGAGAATGGCCGCGACGACGAGCTGAGAACTACTTTGGGGGACAACTCGTTTTACAGTAAGGAGACTTGGGAAACGAAGCCATGCATGCCGCCAAGTTACATGAATCAGTATCAAACGTATCCGATAATGGAAGCCCCCGACCAGGAGTACGTACTTCCCAAGTACAGGCCACAGCCAAACGTCGACGTGGGTATTGACGCCTCCTCAATGTATCCTGCAGCCGTCACCGACACAGAATTTGATCAAGAGAACGGCCGGGTCCTTGGTTTGGAAACTGGAATCCAGATCACTTTTCCCAGCCAGACGAACATCGCCGTTCCCAGCCCAGCGACGGCGGTTCAAGCGCAGCAGCCAGTCGCTGTACACGTGGCCACCTCGCCACAGATGCAGGCCACGACGATGACAATCTCTGCAACCGACGTCCAGTCTGTAGTCACGCCTCCTCGTCGTCGCCGGAGGTCCCGGAGGCATCGGGGGTCCGCGTCAAGGTTTCGAAGGCGTCGCTTCAGTGACTTCGGCGACGGCTTCGAGGACGAAGGCGATGACTCGGACTTGGTGCGCCCGAGGCGGCGCACCAGGTCGCGACGGCGTTCCCGCTCTCGAAGGAGAAGCCCACGCACTCGCCGGTGGCACGGGAATTACGATGACGACGACTTTGGCCGGCTTCCTCCTTCCAGAAGACGGAAGAGGCAGAGGAGCAAAGTGACTCGACGGAACCGGCCCTCCCGCAGTGACACCGTGGCGGAGGAGGTACCCGGCGTCCCCTTCTGGGATTGGATATGCAAAAGCATTTGCAGCCTGCTACCGTTTTCGAGGGACGGCAAAGGTAGCAAAACCAAGAGAGGGGCTAACATTCAGCGGCTGGTCGACGATGTAATGGCGACGTCTCAAGAAGTCGTTCAAGCCAAGAGGAAGTTGCAGAGTAATAACGGTAGTGTGGAAGCGTCCGTGAGGAGCATGGGGGACTTAGAGAGTAAGCTCTGGAAGCTTATAGACCTTGAGGTAGACCTCGTGAATGAGCTCGCCCGCTACCGTTGGTCTGGTGACGTGCAAGATCCCAAAGCAGAGATTAAGCTCAACACCGCCGAAGAAAAAATATGGAGGGTCATTGGAGTGCAAACCAGGCTTGCGCAAGATTTGGGAGATTGGAGAAAGACGTCTACGCGGTCTCTTCACAACTCTGGCATGGACACTCGAATGTCCTACTCTGGGCAATACGGAAATTTCGGTCCTCAGGGAAATTACGGTCAGTCTAACGGCTTCAACACTCATGGAAGCTACGCGATCCCGAGCACTCACGCAAACACGACAAGTATGTGGGCCGGTCCGGGCAGTCGCGGGAGCATGGGTAACCAAGAAGGCTTTGCTATCACTCAGGCGCCCGGGGACGATGAACCCGAGGAGCTATCCGACGCACCCTCACAGTCGCCGCCAGCAAAACCGAAGCGAAAGGTGTCCAAGGCTTCCAAGAAATCCAAACGGTCCAGGCGACAGAAAAAGAAAGGAAAGCGCAGGTCACCTGCCATGACCGGATCTCCGGTATCGGCCAGCAATAGATCCTCTAAGAAGCGCAGCAAGTCACGCGCGCGCCGCGCGTCTTCCAGCACATCGAACACGACGACGTCAAACTACACGACGGAGCCGACCTCGACCGAGAACACGTCGTCCACCAACGTGTCGACGAGCGTCGGTAGCGATCCGGACTCTGTGACCATTACCAACACTATCATCATCTCGAGTGAGATGGACGACGATGGAGTCGCCAAACCGTCCGCCGTCTCTTGGAAGTCTCCGAGCAAGGAGTTCCTCTCGAGTATCGACCGCTCGCAGACGACGCCCGTCGAGTGGGAGACCAAGAAGGAGGGCAAGTACATCTACGTCAGGGCCAAACCTGGCAGCGGTCCACAAATGCGCGAGGCCAGGCGGAGCGCCTCCCACGGGGCCGCCCGGAGGCCCAGGGACAGCCTCGAAATGCTCGGCAGAGGTGGACGCAGCTGGCCGCGGAAAGGCCAGTGGGGCGCTTCCCCGGATCGCAGACGCGCGCCGGGCTACGACATCAGGGTGCGCAGAAAGGGAGGTCGCCGCCGCGGCGCCGACGAGGAAGACGAGGAGCTCATGTCGGCCACTCTCTCACTGGTGACGTCGGACGGCACGGACAATGCGTACGGCTCCCGGTGGAGTCCTCCTCGACAGGGCGGGCGCCGGAGGCGATTCCGTTCCGTTGGCCCCATTGTCAGCAGAGGGAGCTACCAGTCGAGGAGCCAGTGGTCGCTCTGACGGTGCCCTGGTGTACCAACCTAGTCATATCCTTCGGCACGGTTTTGTAATAAATACTCGAGGCGTTCGATAAACTTGATATGCACATGGCGTCGTCTGTACTTGTCTCTGTACGCAGACAAATAAGGCAGGAATTGTCAGGATTGGGGGCTCAATCCCATCGCTCGTAATCCGTTGTCAAATTTGGAGTCCGGCATGAATTAGAAGGTAGCTGGCCCATGCCGTCGTCAGCTTATCCACGCTGAGGATGTTGATGAAGGGAAGGACTGCTTCTCATCGAGAACGAGGAATAAGGGTTTATTTACAGTATTTACATGCAGTTCATCAGTCTAGTATAACTTCGATAGAAAGTGTTCCGGCGTCCAACAATGAACACGCAGCGTGAAAGTAGAGTCATCAGAGTCATCATCCGTTAAGTCACGCCGGAATGGCTCATGTGTAGCTAGAAGATGATGTCGGTTGCGTCGAAGCACCTTGTTGAAGGGTGGATGAATTGAAGGGTGGATGAAACCATTCGGTCCTGAGTTATCAGAAGTCAAGGGCATTGTTATGGAGGGGACCAAAGTCGACATCCCAAAGGCTATGAGAGCTGAAATACTCGGTCGTAGTGAAGACGACTGGGCTGTCGCTTTTGTCGGGTGGACCGTCTTGGCACATATTGGGTGGGCTGGGTTGTAGGCTGCGACAACGTTACTAGACTAGTTTCAGTTTTAAAACTCGGCGCTGCTGCGCGGAACCGCCACCCGCCCGCGCCTTCGTGGCGCTGCAGTCGCGCCCGGCTTAAAACCCCTCAATCTCCCAAAGTAGCGCCATTCACTTCCCTCCTCCTCCGCTCGGCGCGGCCTCGACGGTGGCGCCGCCGGCAGTGGGCCTGCCGTAGCAGACGACGGCTAGCACGCTACGGGAGGAAATCCGCGGAAAAGTTCGTTCGAGTTCTGCGGAGCAGTTTTTTTCAATCTAGATCTTGTTTTGTCAGTCGGTAACTGGCCTTAAGAATGTTGTGTCGGATTTGCGGAAGAAATAGAGAAAAGCACCATTATTCAAGGCGTATTTAAGGCGTAAAGCGCGCGCACGTTGAAAGTTCGTGTTGCTGAAACACGACACAAGCACGCGGTGTGCTCAGACACGCGAGTAATTACCAGAGTTCCAGGTTTTGACAGCGTGAAAGTATGTGCACGTGGTTTCGTAGGTTAATTTACGTGCCTGCAGAATGCTTTTGTTCGGCCGGCGCGTGAGAGATTCCGACTGTCTGCGGTCAGCAATGCCTGGCAGCAGGGCCGTTTCTGTTCCGCGCCTTTTACAGATGTACGTAGCTCATGCACAGGTTGTGGTGGCCATGAGCAACGTTTTCACACATAGGCGGTATAGATAATTTGAACAACGTACAAGCATATGAAATCGTTATTTATTTATTACAGTGCAAATGGTTAGAATTTGATAGAAAAAAAAGAAGGAACTTGATGGGACAACTGGAAAGAGGTTCAGAAAATAATTATCCCCCTCCCCTCATTGGCACCAGCAACACTTTTGTTGAATTGCTAATTTTATCTCTGTATACTACGTGCGTCTGTATTCTTTTGCGTTGTAAGTTTTCACAAGGAAGCAGTGTTGCGTTAACTGGAACAGTCAAGGCACACAAGACAGAAAAAAAGTTGATTCTTGGGTTTTACATCCCAACACCCCGATCTCATAAGGCACGCCATAATGGGGGCTCCGGATTAATTTTTTTCCAGCTGGGGTTCTTTAACGCGCCCCCAATGCACTGGACACGGGCCCGTTTTGACACGGGCGTCAAAAGAAGAGGTTGGAGGAGCCGTGGCACTTACTTCACAAAGCCGCGCGTTCTTTGCCACTTGCTCGAAGTCAGCCCGCCCGATCTTGTGAATCCACACTTTTTTTCGTTTTGCGTTGCGCCCGGCGGATGGTAAAGCAAAAAGCTTTTTGCCGTCACTGGGTCTGTTGTGGCAACCGTAGGCGCAGCAGCACGGCATCGCAATTAAGCACTCGGCCCTACATGGGCAACCAGCGCTGAAGCTTCGCGTGCCGACAGCAGCGCCGTAACACACAGCCTAGCGAGCGGTAGACACAGTTTCCAGTAGCACACGCAGTGATTTCGTGTCAGCAAATTCACCGATTGTCTTGAGTCACACTTTTCACGGCTCCTCAAACGGCAGGGAACCGACGTGCTAGGACGTAGCAGCGCATGCGCTCTACGCAGCGCGCATGGCCATGGACAGAACTTGGCTGGCCGCATCGGGCTAGACAAACATTGATACAGGCGCACGTTTCTTATCGCTAAATATGTCGTGCCATCTTCGTAGCCTCCCTATCGGACGGTTTCAGCATATTTTAGTAACGCATGAAAAATGTCGTAGCGCCTCCTGGCCAGCGCTGGTTCCCCATTGTATAAAACTACCGCGCTCCTTCAAACCGCCTGCCGTACTTCCGTCGCGCAGGCCCAAAAGGGGGGTCGCAGCGCGCTGGAAAGAAAAGATATACAAAAGCGCGGCGCCTGCTCTGCGCCGGAAAGAAAAAAATATACAAAAGCGCGGGGCCTGCTTTCACGTGACACAGATTGGCCAATGGGGGGCGGAGGAGGCTGGGGCGACAGGAGGAGTGGAGGAGGAAGCGCCTGGGTGAGCGGGGTGGCGGAAAGATCTAAGAATGGCGCTACTTTTGGAAAATTGAGGGGCTTTAGCCCGGCTTCACTTACTCACTAGCCGGCTACGCGGGCGGGCCGGATTAAGCACGCGGTGCAGCGTTGGTGTATTCTGTGGTTCGTTTTTGACAGCGAATTTCAGCTAGCATGTCATCCGTGGTACTGTAGCCTTCGCCGAGTTTCTTAAGAATATCAGCAGACGATGCCGACGAGCTGCGTACCTGGCTGCATAGGCCGCTATCGGAACGATGTCGGCATTTCGGCGCACCACTTTTTCTGTGCTCCCAGCAACGCGACGCTTCGCTCGGCGTGAGACAGAGCGATTCCTCGTGCCGACCGGGAAATTGTCTTGTCTTGTGTCCCAGACAGTGGTGTGTACCCACTATGGTGGATTGGCCAAGAAGCAGGCGGTTTTCCGTATGGTTAGAAGTAGAGAGAAACTAGATTTGTATAGTGGAGCGTGGGACGATAGTACTGTAATTTAGAAGTGTAATTAAATATTGTTAGGAATTCCGATAAAATAAGTAAACGTAAAAAATGAAATAAATTAAATTATGGATAATTTTAAAAATTCAGCAGGTCTTTTTGTGTCTCTAATAAAATTGTTAACTGCCAGAAAAGCATCCCTGTGGCTGGATCCCAGTGATGTCGCCCCAAAAGAAAGAATGGTTGGCGAGGTTAGCGAGAGGCCAAGTTTGGTAAATCAGTATTCTAATAGTTTTCTTTGTCTTAGAAAGCGGCGGCACGAGAGAAAGTAATGTCCGATAGTTTCAGGTTTACTGCAAAAAGAACATAAAGGGGACACTGCGAGACCAGACCTGTGTAAGTAAATATTTAGAGGAGGTATGCCGTATGCGACCTCTCAATTTTGTAAAAGAAGCTTCCAATTGCCTTGAAGGACACCAATTAGTATTCCATGGGAAGCCAAGGTGGTGGAAATCAGAAGACGGTGTTAGAATGGATATTCCAGAGTTTTGATCTATAGCGAAATTTCTGTACCTAGCCGCGGTGACATAAGCTGATGTCGGCAAAACAGATATGATAAGGCCGTTCAGGGAAGCTCGTGCGAGTGAATCAGCCATTTCATTCAAGTGCAACCCATGATGTCCCGGTACCCAAAGCAAACGTACTTTTCGTAAGTATACGGAGGCACCATCGAATGAAATGTTATTTGAATTACTGAATTTAAAGATGCAGTTAGTGCTGTTCATACAGATAGCGAGTCGGCCACAATAACAGCTAATGGGTCATTTTGGACTTCCTGCGAAATCCACGGCACGCGCTCGTGCCACTGCTCCCGCGTTCGTCGTCGTCTTCCACAGCTGGCGGCGTGGCCGTTCATCTTTCCAGCGTTGAATTTCACTTCACTTCTGTCGTCGTAACGGGGAGGCCGGGTACGGGGGCACGAGCCATTGCTTAAGGGAGTATGAGCCACTCATCGTCTTACGTAACGAAAAGATTTAATTTTGAAGAAGTTTAATTTCGAAGAATCAAGCGGCAAATCGCAGGCGAAGGCTGCTAACCATGCCGCCGAGCAAACTCGAGACATCGAATGCAAGCGACAACTGCGGACGGCGAGCATACCGTCAGTGACGTCGTTCTCTCCGTCGCAGCCGATTTTGTGTGTAACCCCATAACTGACAAATACTTTAATGAACCCTCGGGATTAACCCAGTGACAAAAACAGGGGCCGTCCGTTTCAGCTTCGCAGATTAAGCATTATCACGGAATGAAAAATCTGACTTTTTTTTTTTTGGCTTTTGTGCACAAAGACCGACCTCATCTTTCTTTTTGTAGTGCTTCTTTGACGTGGTGAGAAGATTCGGTGGGGATAATGATGGCCAGATGTTCAGGCTCGTGAGCCTAAACTGCGCGAAATGTTAAGACGACAGGAAGAAACACGCGACGTTTAGAAACACAGCTTCTGCGCTTCGCTGTATGCGTTTCTTCCTTTCGTGCAGTTTACCCTTCTTTCAGTATTAACGAACCGGCGCGATAAATCTTACTGCTGTAGGTGGACCGCTTTCTCGTGATATCACTATTTCGGACAAGGGAGAACGCCAGCGAGCGTGAAACACGCGCAAACTGCCCGTCCGCACGAGCTCAAGGCTGTGACGAGGCGTCTGCAGTGGAGCCCGATGAAACAGCGTTGCCCTCTGGCGGCTGTCACAGAAGTGGCGACAGCGGCTATAAGCGCGCGGGCGGGGAGTTTTACAACTGAAGCTAGTCTAGTAACGTTGGGCTGCGATACTCCAGCGTTTTCCTGGGCTTGCGTGGCTGGGTTGTAGGCTGCGATACCCCAGCGTTTACCTGGGCTTGCGTGGGCTGTGTTATAGACTGTGGTGCTCCTGCGTTTTCCTGGGAAATGTCTTCACTCTCAGAGTCATCATCCGTTAAGTCACGCCGGAATGGCTCATGTGTGGCTAGATGTTGTCGGTTGCGTCGAAGCACCTTGTTGTCCTCTGCAAGGATGCGATAAGACCTTGGTGCCACCAGGCCCATGGCTCGAGCTTTGCAGTCCCATGCATCCCCTCGTACTCGTATAACTGCATCTTTCTTGAGTGCTGGCAGGTTTTTCCCTTTGGATGGCCTTTGGGTGCGTGGTTGGCGCCGAGACGTCAGTTGACTGGAGCATGACACGAAGTCTGGTAACCGAGTGCGTAACTTCCTGCCTTGGAGGAGTTCTCCAGGGGACCGGCCTTCGGCTAGTGGAGTCGAGCGATAGCCGAGTAGACCCAACCAGAAGTCCTCGTTGAGCTCGCCAGTCTTCTTCATTATTCTTTTCACGATTTGGACTCCTTTCTCGGCGAGGCCATTGGATCGTGGGAATCTCGGACTCGACGTCACATGCTTGAATTCGTATCTGGATGCGAAGAAAGCAAATTGATGAGATGAAAACTGAGGACCGTTGTCGGTGCAGACTTCCAACGGAATTCCATACCTTGCAAAAATTGAGCTAAGTGTAGCAATGACAGTGCACGTCGTTGTGTCGATTAGCTTTTCGACTTCAGGAAAGTTTGAAAACGGGTCAAACACGCACAGGTAGGAGTTTCCGCCGTACATAAAAATGTCAACAACTACCCTGTACCAGGCATGGTCTGGGATCGGCCTAAGCACCACTGGTTCGGTTTGTTGTTTGTACGCGTATTTTTGACAAACAGAACAGGTCTTGACCATGTTTTCAATGTCCGTATTCAGTCGCGGCCAAAAAACCAAGTGACGGGCTCTCGCTTTGCACTTATTTATGCCTAAGTGACCTTCATGAATGCGACCGAGTATTTCAGCGCTCATAGCCTTTGGGATGACGACTTTGGTCCCCTTCATAACAATGCCCTTGACTTCTGGTAACTCAGGACCGAATGGTTTCATCCACCCTTCAATTTCTTCTCCATTCCTTAGTTGCCGCAACGCTGCCTGCAAGTCTGGGTCAGCGGCCGTCGCTTCTGCCAGTCGATCAAACATTTTCTTGCTTACCAGCTCCGACGTCACGCTCACTGCATGGACGTCAACGTCATAAGTGAAGTCATCTTTGTCGCTTGGAACGGCCGACGATGATTTTGATAGCATATCGGCCAGGATCAGTTGTTTGCTGGGACAAAGTGAAGAACGTACTAATCGTACCTTAGCAAGCGCAGAAAGAACCCTTGCAGTCTTGGTGGCATGTCGCCAATGGCTTTCAAAGCGATTGCTAACAGTGGTCTGTGGTCGGTCTCAATTACAAACTTGCGGCCGTAAACGAAATGAAAAAATTTCTCACAACCGAAAGTAATGGCCATCGTTTCTTTCTCTATTTGCGCGTATCTTTGTCCAGCCTCAGTCATTGTGCGTGATGCATAGGCGACCGGCCGCCAACTACCACTACAATTCTGAAGAAGGGCAGCACCAATCCCATTTTTGGAAGCATCTGCAACGACCTTCGCCTCCCTAGCAGGATCGAAAATAGCTAGCAAAGGTGGACTGCTCAATGTGTCGCAGACAGCTTGCCATTTTTTGGAGTGGTTTTCGGACCATTCAAAAACGTTGTCTCTTTTAATGAGGCTTCGTAGAAGCATCGTCCTTTCCGCCAGATGCGGTATATTTTCCGAAATAGTTCACGACCCCGAGCATTCTGTGAACGCCGGCTCTGTCCTTTGGCTGAGGCATTTCACTTGATGGTGCGGTCATTGTGGGGTTAGGTCTTATCTACCGGCGTCCGTGGTTCTTTCGGCGGCTCCGTGGCCTGTAGGAACAGCTCGAACCGCTGCTCGAAGAGACTCCAGTTCTTCGCGGTGCTACCGGACAGCACCAGGGGCTGCGGTGGCTTCACTAAATCCATCGTGCCCGTGCACAGCAACGCCCCTTCCACCGGCGTGTTACTGCATACGTGAGGGCGATCCCACTTCTGACACCATGTTCCGGCGTCCAGCAATGAACAGGCAGCGTCAAAGCAACCAGAAGAAGAACGTTTATTCGGGATTGCTTCCCAAGATATACAGTGTAGCGGCGGCTGCATGATAACAGCCGCGTGATACAGATAGCATGCTGGCCAGGGCACATGCATAGAGCGCATGCGCGTCTGATACAATACAGAAAGTACATCAGTCTAACACGACTGCTTGAGAGAGTGTCTCAGTCTAACATGACTGCTTAAGAAAGTGTACTGAGCAGCCGCACAACAGCGGTTTATAAACACTCGGTCCTCCCTTGATTCCAAGGGGACGGAAACGTTCGTCCAGTCATTGTAAACACGCCGCCTCTCTCCGGGACGGCGCGCGCGCGCACACACACACACACACACGCACACACACACACACACACACACACACACACACACACACACACACACACACACACGCACGCACGCACACCATTTTTGTATGACATTTGATTGAGCCACGTCAGAGTACAGTGGTCGGTTTCAGAGATGAACTTAACTAAGCGGCCCAAACTAAACAAGCGCAGTCCTTCTCCGAAGCGCTGTAGGCTTCCTCTCTTGCATTTATTTTACGGCTGGCATAGAGGATAGGATGCTCCTCGTTATCGTCGCGGACCTGACTAAGTACCACGCCCATACCTCTGTCGCTTGCGTCGCATTGAACTATGAATTCCTTTGTATAGTCTGGCGCGCGAAGCACAAGATGATAAACCAATAGCGTTTTTAAACTTTGGAAAGCGTTCTCTTTGTCCTTATCCCAGTGTACGCTACTCGGTGCTCCCTTTCGGAGGGCGTCCGTTAATGGGCTTGTCATTTGCGAGTAATTCGGAATGTACCGTTGACAGTTCCCCACAAGTCCCAAAAATGAACGAAGGTCTGTTTTCGTGCGCGACTGAGAAAATTCTCCAATCGTAGCTATCTTCAGCTCGGCCGGCCATCTCATGCCCTGGCCGGCAACATGGCCCAGATAAGTAACCTGCGAACACCCAAATCTACACTTTTCCGCTTTCATCGTTAAGCCGGCTTCCCTAAACCGTGAGAACACCTGTTTGAGGTGCGATACGTGTTGTTCCCAGCTGTCCGAAAAGGTTGCTACATCATCAAGATAAGGCAAGGCGAACTCCTGCAAGTCTTTTAGGACAATATCCATTAACTTAGAGAAGCTAAAAGGTGCGTTCTTCAGCCCGAAGCTGAGTGCGAGAGGGCGAAAAGTGTCTACAGGTGATATGAATGCGGCATAGCGGCTGGCACTTTCTGAAAGGGCAACTTGCCAGTACCCCCGCACGAGATCTATGGTTGAAATGTATTTAGCAGCGCTAACTCTTTCAATTCGTTCCTCAATGTTGGGTATCGGGTACAGCTGATCTCTAGTGATGGCATTTAAATTCCTGTAGTCAACACACGGACGAGGGTCCTTGTTAGGGGTTTCTACCAGTATTAGCGGTGACGTGTAGTCACTCTCAGCGGGTTCAATAACTCCCAACTCTAGCATGCGCTGTATATCTGCCTCCATAATCTCTCTCTGTCTTGGAGACACCCTGTAAGGCTTTGATCTTACGGGTTCGGTTGATGTCAGCTCTATTTCATGCGTTATTAGTTCAGTTCTACCCGGCCGATCGCTGAATCTGTCGAGATATTCCCCTAACACGTCTTTTAGCTCATCTAGCTGCTCGGGTCTTAGAGCGTGCGAGCTTACCGAATGTTTTACTACTTCTTCTATGCCTATTTCAGAGTTGGAGGTCGCCCTATACTCCTTAAACTTGGTACTTGTGCCATCCTGCTCTTTGATGGTATAGTTAACGACTCCGCTCCGCTCTATATACGGCTTCATCAAATTGCAGTGATATATCCCCACCTCCTTCCTGCGACCGGGCATTTTCAGAGCAAAGTTAGTATCTGAAAGTTTGTGCAACACTTTACCGGGCCCGTCCCAGTGGACTTCAAGCTTGTTCTTTCTGGAAGGTTTGAGGATCATTACTCCGGCGTTAAACGTACGAGGCCTCGCGTTCTTTTCGTAATAGAATTTGGCGTTCTTTTGAGCTACTCCCATGTTCTTTTCGACTAGTTCTTGGGTTGCGCTTAGCCGTTCTAGCAGATTTAGCACGTATTCAACCACTGTCGGACTCTCCCCTTTTTCCTCCCACATCTCTCTTGACATTCTCAGTAGTGAACGGAGTGTCCTCCCATACACTAGTTCTGCTGGCGAGAACCCTGTCGCTTCATGTGGAACCGTTCACAAAGCAAACAAAGTTGCCGGCAGACAGTTCTCCCAGTCCTCCTTGTGCTCGTAACAGAGCGCACGCAAAACTCGCTTAAGCACTGAATGCCACCTCTCTACACTCTTAGAAGTGACAGAGTGCCGGGAACTCTTTTAGCGAGAGTAAACGCCTGTCCCATATTTCACTCTTTTTTCGAGAGTGCCAGGAACTCTCTGCTGCCTATAGTCGGATACAACTTTAGAAAAAAGGGGAGGCCCCGCCCAGATGACCGAAGCGGCGAAGTCACCGGCCGTCCGGCGCATGACGTCGGTCCAGAATGCGCGCCGATTGGTGCACCCGCCTCGGAGGAGTAAACGCCCCCTTTTTTCTAAAGTTGTATCCGACTATAGAGCAGGCATACTCTCTCGAACGGAGTACTGTCACTCTGGCTGTAGGAGAGTGACGAGCTCCTTCACAAGAGTGAAGTGGAGTTTCTGCAATGGAGTCTATGTGCTCTTTGCAAGAGTTACAAAGCTCTTGCCACTGCAGAGTTGTGCTACTCCTTCAGAGAGTAGTGCGATCCTATCTCGGCTAGAGTGTGTGAACTCCTTCGAAGAGTTGTCAGGAGGAATGCTACTCCCTAATAGAGTTTTCCCAATGCAATTTAGCTAGAGTGTATGATCTCCCTTTGAGAGTTGCACAACTCTCAGGATAAGCATTTCCCTACTCTCCAGAGGAATACTGCTACTCTGGGTACAGCATACCATTACTCCATAGTACAAAACGTGATTAAGCCTAAATGGCGGGCTTTTTTTTTTCAAATTATTAAAAGCATCCTACTACCCATGAACATAGTGAAGCTTTCCTGAAATTGCATCCCAGAAAGTGGTTTTCACATGAAGAGCACAAATTTTTGCCCTGTATACCGTGTCATTTTTAAGGCAATAGTTTTTCAGCCTCAATGTTCATGTTCACTGCAGCTCATTGTGTTGATGGGCCCTTAAAGACAAAATGGGTGCATAGCACAGGGACATAAAGAACGAACAACCAGCATGTTTATTTACAATTCACAGCGTACACACTTTGTACAGCGAAAAAGTACATGACAATTGCACGAGCACTTCTACGCAAACAAAAAGGAAGGACAGCACGTTTCAGCATGGCACTCCAAAACTTCATCAAAAATGACCTTAAGTTTTGACCAGACAGCCACTGTTCAACCTTTCAATGCCTCCATAGTGTATTTTCTGCCCCTGGTGCCTCCATACCCATCAAGAAGGTGGACCGTGCTGCAAATTTCACTTATCCTGACATCGTTCCTATACTGCTTGACTTGAGTACAAACATCTTGTGGACCTGACGGTATCCCAACACATTTCTTCGTCGCTTTGCCTTGTCAGCAGACTTGCCAGATGAGTGGAGATCAGCCCGAGTTGTGCTGATATTTAAAAAAGGTGGCCATCTATCATTACAATATCGCCACCCGATCTGCTTAACATTATCATGTTAAATTTATTGAACACACAGTGGCTCACAAATTGAAGTCTTGGAACAATAGATTTTAACAAATTGTCAACATGGCTGTTGAAAAGGCTTTTTTACAACTCAATTAAATATAGTTCACACCTTCAAAGTGTTGTTTTCACTGGCTTTACTTAACAAAAAAAAAAAACAGACGTTTCACCACCTATGCGAGTGTTTGTCGAAAGGGATGAACTTTGCTATCACACCGCGGTTTATTCCGAAACGTGATATTATAGTAGAAACGGAAGAATGTTTCCGTCACATGAAAGATACTGCAGCTGTATGCCTTGCTCGTAGCCGCATTGTGAACATTTTGGCAAATGCCCAGACGCCTCAGTTTAATTTAACCACTAAGGAGCGCGCAGCGCTTCGCGACTTGAAGTCTGACGCATCGGTCGTGGTCCCCGAAGCTGATAAGGGCGGAGGTATTGTTATAATGAACCGCAAGGACTACGATAGAAAAATGCAACTGCTTTTGGATGATCCTCTGCACTTTCAGAAGTTACAGCAAGACCCCACTTCCACTTGCAAAAGGCAGTTGGTTGACTATTTGCGCAGCTTGAAAACGAAAGGAAGGGTCGACCAGTCGCTGTACCGTCGACTCTTTTCGTCTGACGGAGCAACGCCGAGAGCTTACGGGTTGCCAAAAGTTCACAAAGACGGCTGCCCCCTACGCCCTATTGTTTCCTTTGTTGGGTCGCCGACATACAACTTGTCTAAGCTTCTGGTTGAAATTTAAAGCCGCTTGCGGAAGGGAGCACGTTCACGGTCAAGAATTCAAAAGAGTTTGTTACTGCGGTACGCCAGCAGCAGCTTCGGGACGACGATGTTATGGTATCCTACGATGTAGTGTCCTTGTTCACGAATGTGCCGATAGCATTGGCTACGGATAATATTGAGAAACGCCTGCAGGAGGACTGTACGTTAGAAAGCCATACTTCCCCGACTGTTGACGACATCATGATTCTGCTTAGGTTCTGCTTGAAGCAAACTTATTTCTCGTTTGCCGGTACCATATATCACCAGATAGAAGGCGTCCCGATGGGTAGTCCTGTTTCTGTAATCGTGGCTGATCTGTTAATGCAACACGTGGAAATGGCTGTGATGACGTCCTTGCCCTTCCCTGTCAAAATGTACTGTCGCTATGTAGATGACACCTTTGCGATTGTCGAAAAGAAAAACCTGTGTGCAATGCATGACGCACTTAATGCCGTCCATCATGCCATTCAATTTACATGCGAGACGGAGAATAGTGGCAGCCTAGCCTTTCTAGACGTGCTGGTATGACGGAGCGAAGGAGATTCGGTGGAGACAGCCGTATATCGCAAATCTTGAGATAGCGGGAGTGTGCCGAGTTTTGAATCTCACCACCCTATAGAACACAAAACTGCCGTGGCATGCACGCTCCTGTCTCGTTGCGATGCGCTCTCGTCAACGCAATCTTTGAGGGAGCAAGAATTAACGAATGTTGCCACTCTTTTGCATAAACGGAGTTACCCTGAGCACTTTGTCAAGGATACGCAGCGCCGCATGCAAAAACCTCGCGAGAGCAAGGCCGACAGGCCAGCTTCCTTTGTGTGCATTCCGTATGTCCCGGTGTATCAGAAGCAGTGAGAAGGGCTTTACGGCCTTTAGGTGTTCGAACTGTGTTCAAACCCTCGTACACGTTGGGAAACGTGTTCCCGAAGCCAAAGGACCGCACACCTCTGGACGAACAAAGTGGTGTCGTCTACAAGGTCAACTGCTCGGACTGTGATGCCAGCTACATTGGCGAGACGGGGCGGCGACGTCGCACCCGTTTTAAGGAACATTTAAGAGATGCTACGAAAGCCACCCATGCTACACGTGCCAAGACAGAATTGGTTGATCATTGTTTATCAAAGGGACACATGTTCGATTTTAACAATGTAACCACACTAGCATGGGAACACCGATGGGGCCCAAGAAAGTTCGTAGAATCATGGTTCATCCGCCATAATCAATCTTTATGTAACTCTAACCGTGGCCCCCTGCCGGATGTTTACGGCAGTTTCATAGATAAATAGGATGTATTTCTCATTTGTTGCCATTGTGTACTGACAATGCCACCCGCATAGGTGGCGAAACGTCTATGTTTTTTTGTTATTTTTCGTTAAGTAAAGCCAGTGAAAACAACACTTTGAAGCATGAGTTCCCCTGGCTTTTGGAACATTTTCTCATAGTTCACACCATTGCAGCTTGTCTCGATGATAACAATAAATTGACATAATGCTTGTAGATTACAGTAAAGCGTTCGATACAGTTCCCCACTGTAAACTAATTACAAAGCTTAGGTTAATTGGCATACCAGAAGTAATTATGTCACAGATATCTGCTTATCTGAATAATTGCAATCAATAAGTTCAAGTGGGAGAACAACACTCTGGCTGCCTTCCAATAACTTGTGGTATTCTGGAGGAACGAATACTTGGGCGACTCCTTTTTTCTCGTTTATATAGATGATACTGACAATGTGGTTGATTCCCCACAGATTCGACTGTGTTTTACTTAGAGAAATCATCTGCAATAGTGACCAGCAAGACTTTAATACTAACTTGGGTAATTTAATGGTGTAAGCAATGGGGGATGCTTCTTAATGCAAATGTCTACGAACTGGTATCATCAACCTTACTGAAAGTAGCCAGCTATGAATACTTCAGTACAATGATAACAAGTAACTTATTTTGGAACATGCACATAAACATCTACTCTTCCACTTTCTGGAAGCTATGCCTTCTATGCTACAAGCTTAAAATTGCTCTATCTAGTGTTACGCTGCTCTCTACTCTCTTATTAGGCCAAAACTTGAGTACGCTTCCACAGTGTGGGACCCTCATACAAAAACAATTGAAAACCTGGAACGAATTCACAGAAAAGCAGTACAATTCATGGCCACTGACTCCACAATGCATTACTTACAGCTAACGGGATTGACCTATTAGAAATTCAATGAAAGAAATGTTGGCTAGTTTCACATCTACTAAATTACAAGCTAGCTGTAGATTCCCCAACATACTTATCCCACTTAATACCTATTCAGCACCACTACCCTCATTCTCCAACACCAATCTTCACAACTGACACATTTAACCTGCCGTGGTTGCTTAGTGGCTATGGTGTTGGGCTGCTAAGCACGAGGTCAGGCATCGAATTCCAGCCAAAGCGGGCACATTTCAATAGGGGCAAAATGCGAAAACACCCATGTACTTAGATTTAGGTGTGTGTTAAACAACCCTCGGTGGTCCAAATTTCCGGAATCCCGCACTACAACATGCCTCATAATCAGATTGTGGTTTTGGCACGTAAAAATCCATAATTTAATTTGACACACTTAGTTATTCTTTCTACAAACAACGGCTGCCTGGAACCAACTAACTCGAGCATTTGCCCAGTCTGTGTGACAAACTTTTTTGCGTGCATTTGTACAAATAATCTTGTTCTGTGTACCCGCCGTGGTTGCTCAGTGGCTATGGTGTTGGGCTGCTGAGCACGAGGTCGCGGGATCGAATCCCGGCCACGGCGGCCGCATTTCGATGGGGGCGAAATGCGAAAACACCCGTGTGCTTAGATTTAGGTGCACGTTAAAGAACCCCAGGTGGCCAAAATTTCCGGAGTCCTCCACTACGGCGTGCCTCATAATCAGAAAGTGGTTTTGGCACGTAAAACCCCAATTATTATTATTATTATTATTATTATTATTGTTCTGTGTACTATCGGCGTCAAATGAAAGTTGAACAGCGGAGCGCGTGGCCCAAGCACAAGTTAAGATATAGTGCGCGCCGTCCAGTCATCACCATTGACAGGCGCGCACATCCGATTTGGCCGCACTGCGCGATCCCCCTCTAGTGAGATAATTTCGCTTCTGTCCTGGTTCTTGCATTTGAAAGGGAGGATACAAAAAACAAAAGCGAAGCTAAAATATTGCAGTTTACGGCGAGTCTTGTCGCACAGATCGCCGAAGCCACAAGTGCTGTCAGCGCGAATAGCGGTTCGCGTGGTGCAGTTTGCACCGTCATCGCAAGGTATATTAGCCCGCGCGGTGCGGGCGATGACGGTGCAAACTGCACCACACGCACCGCTATTCGCGCTGACAGCAATTGTGGCTTCGGCGATCTGTGCGACAAGACTCACCGTAAACTGCAATATTTTAGCTTCGCTTTTGTTTTTTGTATCCTCCCTTTCAAATGCAAGAACCAGGACAGAAGCGAAATTATCTCACTAGAGGGGGATCGCGCAGTGCGGCCAAATCGGATGTGCGCGCCTGTCAATGGTGATGACTGGACGGCGCGCACTATATCTTAACTTGTGCTTGGGCCACGCGCTCCGCTGTTCAACTATCATTTGACGCCGATAGTACCTTGCTTGAACTTCTTGTATGCAGTATTTTATAAATAAATGCTGTGATACAAATTTCGACTAGTGGCATCAAAAAGCCTGGCTAATGACTATTTCCAGGTATTGCATCCATTCAACTATGCCCCAATGAGATGATCATAATGAGCTCAACAGGACCTGCAATGATAAGGTCTAGGACAAAAGTTTGTTACACGCCCAGGCAGTCTCTTACGATTAAGACCTTAGAAACAGACTGCCTGGGCAAGATGCTAAACAAAGCACATTATAAAACTATAAATTAAAAAAATGAATAAAAACTCCTTTATACACTGTCAATGGCAGTTGCCACCTTGACAACACATGCCAAAAGGGCACTAGGCTGCATGCCCATCAAGGTTTCCAGCAGCAAAAAAGTCCGCTTTGCTTTTTGTGCATACTGGACATTAAATGCCCAATATACAGCAAGAAGCAAAGCGAACCCTTCTGCTACGTCGATGGCTGTCAGCTTCAAACTTTCGAATGTTACTAAAAAGGTGGCGGAAGTCTCAGGCTTCTCGCCGGAATAAAAAAGGTGTGGGTGCGCAGAGGTGGCTCCTGGCACCTGCAGGTAGAAGCAAAACAAAAAGCGTAACTAACTCACAGCACAAGAAGTTCTCTTTTCACATGAATCATATTCAGGTAAAGAAGAGCAAGACTAATGGATCAATATGTGCATAGATATATTTCTGCTACACCTAAAGCTGGCAATAAGAAAACTGGTAATAAGTAAATACATCGTAAAGACAATGTCTCTCGGAAGTACAAGTCTAAAAACACTACATTTACCTTAAAGAGCCCTCAATTGTATGCATATATGATATAGTAAATGTTAGAAGAAGCCAACAAACACCGACACCAAGGACGACAACATAGGGGAAATTACTCGTGTTTAAAAAATGAAATAAAGAAACGAATGAATGGAAAAAAGTGGATGAAAAAAACTTGCTGCAGGTGGGGAATGATTCCACAACCTTTCATCCACATTAATTTCCATTAATTTACCATTTCTTTTATTAGGCACAAGTAATTTCCCTTATGTTGTCCTTGGCGTAAGTGTTTGTTGGTTTCGTAAGATATGACTAATAAAAATCAGGCCCCTCGGTTAACCCCCTTTCTTCCCATATATTAAGTGTTAGAGAAGACAAAAATGCAACTCGTGCAAAATGTGGCATGCAACCTTAGACTTCCTTGCACGAATCCGGTGTGTGCGCTGACAGAAGTCATTAGTATCAGTACGGATATAGGCAACCATCAGGTGAAGTGCATCCCTGCACCTTTCCCCATGAGCTTCTCGCTAATTTGGAATGAAGCAATCTGCACACTAGAACTCGCCAGCCAATCAGCTTCTTAAGCCACACATGCATCATATGAATACATCAATCGAAGCAAGGCCCATCACAGTTGAACTAAGCCGACAGACCTAGTGTGGCTGCGATATTTCACGACCACTGTGAACTGGAAAAGTGACTGGGCAACAGCCACACCATAATTTGCACACCATATGCTTCACCCACTTGTTCCTAGAGCCTACCACCACCAGCACCACATCAAGCAGCCTCGTTGCACTTGACCAAAATATTCGAGATATTACCATATTTATTCGATTCTAATGCACACCCGTTTTCCGCAACCAAAAGAAGTCGTTTAATGCGCACCTCATTCTTTCATACAGAAATGCATCTTTCTCTCATTTAGAAGAAAGAATTTACTCCCAATGCACTAAAGTTCAGATAAATAAAAAAGGTTGCAGTTTCGCCCGAAAGGCTTGTATCTATTACAATAACAAATTAGTAGACAGCCATATAAGAAGTAGTAATAGTAGGTTTATAAGCTGTATAAACTTTTGAACATTTGTTTCCTAGCTAAATTAACGAGCATGGCATCGCATGCGCACAAGCAAACATGAACACGTCTCACTCAATGACCGCGGAAACTTTATCAAAACGCTGGAGCGTGGTAGTGCGTTAGCAGGAGCGAGGAGATTGACCTTTGTGTGCACCCTAGCTTTAATGCGAAATAAATGAGAACATAGCACGTTGCTTAGACTCTTGTCTCTGTCGCAGATCGCTTTTAAGATAGGGGCCACGCGGCCATGCCGTGTGTACACTCCTAAACAAACGTACACCCCTTGGGGTGTATATTTGCCACACAACAATAAGTGGTCTATCTTTCTTTCATTTTTCTTTAAAATGCTTCGCTTGCTACCTTCCTGTTGAGACTGCTGTGTCATGCTGATAACGTGCATGCTGTTCATAACTTGGAAGTACTGGGCTCGCAGCAATAAAAAAAGGAAATGCAGACAAGACAGATGACGATTATCGTTGTGTGGCAAATGTACACATGTACATTTGTTTAGGAGTGTAGCAGCAGCTGGTGTATAACACCTCTCCTGTTTGTGTCAGTCCCGCAAGCAAGTTTCGTGAACTCTGAACGCTCGTGATGCGGTCCGATTTCCGTTTGATTCCCATTGACGCGCGATTGCTTTATTTTTAATTGCGGCATCGTGATAAACTCGGCATGTCTTTGCAGTCGGCACTTCCATGCTGATAGAGCAAACGCAGAAAACGGGAAGACTGACAGTACACTAACCTAAACCAAAGGAAGCACTGCCTAAGCCCACATACTGCACCACATGGAGGAAGCTACGGCAGCTAGGCTAGAAAAGCATACGAGGCAGCCACTTAGAAATGCCGATGGTGATATGGTAAAGCAGAGTTAGGGTCGTACTCGATTCTATCGCGCACGCAATTTTTGACCCGTTTTATCGGAAAAAAAAGTGCACTTTAGATTCTAGTTAATATGGTAGATGTTCAATAGTTGACGCGCAGCCCGCATGAACAGGTGCTAATAGTGCTGTGCAGTCTAACAAAAATAGCAATGTTCAGGTTACAATATACCACTGGCCATGTTGCCAATGCCTCCCAATCTGAGCCATTCAGTTGTAAAGGCAGCACGTGCAGTGTGTCCAGCACTTCAAAAAACGCTTATTTTTCAACCAATTTAATGAAATTTGCAGTTAATGGATTTATGAGCCAATTTCAAAAATGCAATTATTTTGTTTCTGTGATATGCAAAACAGGATGTTTTTGTGGAGCTTAATTAGTTAAGTAACAGCAACTTGCATGGTAACATACAGCACACGGAATCTAGTGTTCGTAGTGTGTTGTAAGCTGTAAACCGTTGTTTTGGGCCATTTTGAAACAGAGTTATAGGTTGCCAAACTTAGTCATCAAAAATGTCCAAGTTGATATTTTATATCGAAGTGGGCATTTTTATGACTAAGTTTGACAACCTATAACTTTGCTTCAAAATGGCCGAAAACAACTATATATAGCTTCAGATACACTATGAACACTCACAATTGTATCCGTGTGCTGTACATTACCGTGCAAGTTGCTGTTAATTAGCTAATTAGTATCCAAACAAAACACATCCTGTTTTAGATATCAAAAAATACTTGTAGAAAAAAAGATATTGCATTTTTGAAAGCAGCTCGTAAAAATGCATTACCTGTGTAAATTTCATTTAAATTGTCTGAAAAGTAAGTTTTTTCAAGTGCCGCGTCCCCCCTTAAGTAGCGACATAGTCCTGAGTGGTTTCCAGTAGTTTCCAATGGCGCCAACTTTGTCCTCTATGTCTGCGCCAGTAGCAATTAAATAAGGGAAGTGCCAGACGGTTGGCTTGCACAGAATCCTGCAAACCTTTGGCTTTGCTGCACAGCTAACTCCTGCTGTTTGCCAGGTGATGAAGATTCGTACATCCATTGACTGTACTTTTGTTGATTTGTAGTGACATGACTATACTCTAGGTACGGACTGAACAGATTGCAGGCAAGCACTTGTGCATGCAGAAATGCTTTGACAAACTTGAGCAGTATTCTTGGACTATCAACGTTGCTTTCACTGCTGCTATTACTAGCATTCTTGTACAGGACTGAGAAACATTTCCCACAGAGGCTACTTATATATGGTGCAATAAAAGTAGTATGCATACCAGTGGCGAAAGAATCGCAGTGGGGTCTTCCTTCAAGAGCCGTGGAAGGCTTGTCAGCACAGCCACTGCATATGAATCTGAGGAAAGTGCATGAGAGAAATGACGATGTTGAGCAGCTGCAAACAAATTATGCATGAAGCAAGATAATGCAAGGATAGCACAGAACAATTACGATGGCAATACAATCAGCAATTCCTATTAGTGAGCAAATAAGTATGTGGTAGTTGTAGCCAAAGTGAGGACATTTGTTAAAGGGGCCCTAAAACACCATTGAAACTTGGTAAATAAACAGCAATGCACAACTAAACACCTCAGCCAAAGACGCGTGTCACTCATTTTCACACGGCACGAAATCTGCGATATTCCTCTAATAATAACCTGTGCTTTCATGCAGATTGTTAAATTTTCGCTATACTTTGGCCACCCATAGAAAGACACAGGGGCTTTCTGTTAGTGGCCAGATTTCTTAATAATTTGTTATTTTATAGAAAAAAAAATAGTGATGAATTACAAAATTATACTAGCCCAAAAGCACAATTCCAGCCATTAGTAAGGGTCATCCGTTTAAGCTATGCTGCATCCGACATAGTGCAAGATCCTGTCACCACTCATGTTTTGCTGGCTGCCAATTGTACATGAAATTTGAGTGGCCCAGTGCGCTTTTATGTCAGGGAATTTTCTGAAAGTATTTGGAATCATTTGAACACAGGCCAAGATGTGACTGGTTTACTTTGAATCTGTGGTTCACTTTGAGGTTTACAACTTACTGCTGTCGTGAAGATTCTCAACAGTCAATTTGGAGCATTTTTGCACAAGGTTGAGAATCCTATCGCCTCTACTTTCGATCAGCTTCCCTATAGAGGCTTTGGCAGAAGTTGCCGTGAGTCGTTGAAACTCATTGTGGAGCTGGAAAAATGAAGGAGATACACAGTGCAGGCGTCAATGATAGTTGATCAGGTCAGTTCTTGAATACAGATGGCCCTAAATATAATACTAATGTCAAGAGTAGGCAACATGAACATAAAGCAGCTTGAAGTACAATAAACAACACACTGTAGTACTTGGGATTACCACACACCTGAAGTTCTTCAGTATGCAATATGGCATTACTGGGGTTGTATACATGATACATTCCCAATAATTAACAGCCGACTGCACTTTCTATGTTTTGAAGTCCCTGTAAGCAACCCTAACAATACAGTGTTACAGGAGAGCACGAATGTTGTCTATAGATCTGCACCTACAAGATTACCAGTATTAATTCAACTGTATTCTGTTCAGCAACACGAAGCTCTAAAAAAAAAAAGGCTTTAAACATGACTAATAATGCTGATATCACCATAAGGATAGCATGCACATAAGGGACAACTGCGGCCTGCAACTTCACCAAATGACTAAGAAATCTGAAGATGATAAGCACCATAAAACTTCAGTAGTTGATTTACTGGCAGTTCTAACTTCCCACTGCAGTTGAAGAAAGCACAGTAAGCTTCAGTCTAGCTACATGCATTTTTCTTGAACAACAAATGCATTTCTAGTAGGGTCAATCTATACCATCTATGCCCCTGACACTGCATTCATCGAACATCTCCAGAACCGGCAAGAGAAAAAACTGTGCTCACAAACTTTACCAAGAACCACAACTTAGCTGAATTGTGCAAGATTCCCTGCATAATTTCATGTTAACATGCAAGCCGCCCTTCACTTGGTTTTATTTACATTTGCACAGAAGAGTAGAATTTATGGTGTGACCCTCTGCTGCCCTTTGCTTGCAGTATGACACAGTGGTGGCATTCGTTTTTCAATGAAAGCAAGCTGAATTATTTATTGAAAACGAAAAAGATTTCCTACTTGAATAACAGTGCAGAATCTCAACAGACAAACAAGAACTACTTAAACCTCTGCCACGACAAAAATTATATTAGTATGGTAGCAGAGTGGAAATTTCTTGCGACATTTGATGGTAAAAGAGCTTTTGACTTCATAGGAGATACAGTGAAGTATCTGGCAGCCGAATCAAAATTTTCGGAGCTATTCCACGACAAAACAGCGACACCACTTTAGCTATCAGAATGGTTCAATCATGACTTCAATGGTGCCACAGTCCTGTCAGTCACGTGACAAGGGTGAAAAAAACATCAGAGCCGAACTATGTTAGAGGGCCATAAGTAGCTACTGAGGGGACAGAACAATTTCAGTTTTTACCTACATCACTGTCAACTTTCCCCTTAGGCTTACGTGATATGCTATGACCAGGAAAGCAAAAATCTCCACAAGCACTGTGGTTAAAATGGAACAATCGCCACGATTACAAAAATATGACCTATCTTGGCACTTCATTTTAGTGAAAAGTGATGACCCAAGTGCCAAGAGCAGCTCTCCTGTGCTTTGTTATGTGTGGCAGCAAAGCAACAATAACAAGAGACCATGAAGCATGCTTGCAAGCATGTTGCACAAAACCCAAAAATCCACATTTGCACTACCTGAGGGTTCTTAACATGCATCTAAATCTAAGTGCACAAATACTCATGCGTTTCGCCCCTATTGTCTTTCTGCTCTCTTTGAAAAAATATGCAGGATTAATTGACAGATGAACTATCATGACCACCCAATTCTATATTTTAACCTAGACTACTACAGTGCAATATTATTGTGCATTTAATTTGCGTTTTTCTGGAATTGATTATTTCTTCCCTGAAAAAACATTTAAGTTCCAAGGTGAGAAAGTGTGCATTCATGTCAAGTATTATATAAATGGTGGATGCATAAAATATTGTTCAACTATCACACGGAAATATTTCTTCTATTAAATTTGTAACATAGGCAGAGTTTGGCACTTTAAGTTAGAATAATAAATTGATGCTACAGGAATGAACTCCAAATTTAGGCCAGATTGTCATGATGTAGTGAAAGCAAACAATATGGAGTACAACTTAGTTAAATTGTATTTCATGGGTCCAAAACAAATGTTCCAGTTGATCAAATGTCGAATTATAACCTCAGATTTCACAAGTCCAAAACAAATGTTCAAATTAACCGAATGTTGAATTACCAAGGTTTTAAGTGAAAAATGCACTGCTAAAAATAATTTAGCACTTTATTGGGCACACCTGCACTTAGCGAAACGAGCAACACTCCAGTGATTAAGCAGGACTTTTTCCACTGTAGAATCAGCAACAAAGTTCTGGTGGTTTCAGATACAAATAGCTACGCCTTGTGCTTTCGTAACAGTGTTAGATGTAAAAAAAAAGTCACCGAAGAAAGATTAGCAATGTACAGACGCAGCCAATCTAGACAGGAACATGGAACCTGTGGCATCCCTTCACAGAGTGCTGCACAAGCGGCACCTCATGAAGCCATGTGGCGCAGGCACAAAGTGATTCGCAAAGTGACTGGCACTTCGCGAGACTTCGCAATTTGCCAGTCGAGGCACTTGTTCCTGCTAGCAGTGGCCACGCCCTGTACATGGCAACAATAAGAAACAATATTCCTACAGTACATAATAAGTGCTTCAGCAAGGTAGTGCATGAAACCTATATTTATGTTTTTTTTAACTATAAGTGGTAGTTTTACCTCAGAAAATTCAATCATGACGAACAGAATTTTTTTACGGTCAATGTGATGATGCAATTAACTGCTAGAATTGAGAGAAATCATAGATGGCTGACTAAAATGTCCAATACTGCTGGCATAAAATTTTGACTCAATATGCAACAATGGCAGTAGATTGCGGATATTTAGAACACTTGGAATCACCTTTGCAAAGAAATAAATTATTCTATTCAAATGCTGGCATTAGAATTAAATTGCAAGTGACCAGCTACACATTCTTATCTCAATATGATGCACAGAAATGTGTAAGCATGGCCAGGAATGCAAAACACAATGTAAAGAAGTACATGTATGATTAATACCTATATAAAAGACAATGCAATCTGAGCACTTGCCTCTCGCTCAACCCTCAGTGCTGGGTAAAGCTCAAGCAGCTGCTGAAGTGGTGGCTTGGATATTTCAATAAAGCTCCTTCGGCTGCGAAAGGTTTCCACCATGGACTCTTCAACCTTTTCAAGGCTGCCACCTGCCTTGCGCAGCTCCCGTTTCATTATCTCAATGTGAGAATTCAGGCTTCTCTCATCCTCGCCTTCATCAAAGGCGGCATTCCAAAATGCTGCCTGGAAATTACAAAATAATAAGCATTGTCCACACATGTGCACCCAAGGCATACATAAGTAGCAAAACTGAACAGATAATGGTACACAGTTAAGCAGTGGCTGTGAATGCAAATGTTACAGGTCTAAAACGACATTAGTGGAAAATGAAGCATATGTTTTGCAATGTGCAATGCACTGTTAATCCTAGATTCTGTACACTGAAGTAAGCTTAAAAATACATTTCTGAATCGGAAAAAAAGGCTCCTTGAGATTGAAGTTCAGATTAGAAGGCATCGAGTTTCAATGTGCTGCCAAACTTTCATAGAAAATGTAAGCAAATAATCCAGTCGGATTTAATGCCCAAAGTGCAGCAGAACATTGCACAATTACCAGAGGGCAAAAAGTGTGAAGTTAAATGGGAGTTAAGCAAACAGGACACTGGTATGAATGAGTCACCTTTCTGATGCAAGGTTTCGCAGCATTTGTGCTGCCACCTGCCTCACTATGGGCAGCTTTCCGTTTTTTGGCTTTCAGCCGATTGGCATCGAGCTCTGCGATACCCGAGGGCAGCTTCTTCCTCATATTCTTGGCTTTGAATTTGAGGGCTGTCTGCCATGTGAACTGAAACATTGTAAGCACCATAAATGAGATAAATACTCATCAGAATTTTTTTTACTGAATGCACACTATCTGTACTACCAAAATATACTATGAATGGCCAGCAGATCCTACAGATTGAAAGATTAGGCTTCTGTAATAGCGAATTCATTTGCAGCAACAGAGCTTTTGTAAGCGAGAAAACTACTAAAATGGAAAGTTGGAGTGGCTCCACCTAAGTATTTTAGACAAATGTGCTTCTAATGTGACATCAATACTGGCTGATTCAAAGACTGGTATAAAGAGAGGTAGCATGGCAATCACATCAACTCATACATTTTGACAAGGGCGATTCAAATTGTGTACCAGCCGCAGGAACTTCGGTGGCAATTTTCTATGCATCAAAGTAATATATTGGCATGTAGCAAACAACGACATACATTAGATAAATAATATAACCTGGTTTAACATTTCATTGTAGCGTTCTCCCTTAAATGATTCATTAAGAAAGAATACTACAAAACTAGTTTCATTAATTTTTAAAGGAGAGGTTTTCCCTATGTGTATATTGTGGTATAAAGCTGCTTCTGTCAATTTGACTAGCAGTAGCCATTTCTGCAGTTGGCATGTTTCAAGTGCGAAAAAAAAAACGACAAAAAAAAAGAGTGATCACAGAAAAAGTCACGCAAGGAATACAATGCCTTAATACATCTGCAACCGACGTAATGGAGAGGACGTACAGTCTATTTTTTTAACATTTCATGTGCCAAATCAGTATTCGATAACTGTGCCTTGGGCCACACGAAAGCTGTAAAATTACAACCATTTAATCAGCTCTTTCAATTGTGCAGAATTAAGAACATCTATGCTAAGCAATATGACACTGTGCATTATATCAGGTTTTCTTTTTCATATGACAACCTCCACTGGCAAACCCTGCGATAACACGGTAGTACCAGGAATACTGAACTGCAGGGAAAAAATTATGCATAAGAACAGCTCAGTAGCAGCACATTGGACGCTTCACCAAATAAAAATGCAACAAATTAAGGACTAAAAGTATTTGTAATATCCATGGCTATGCCCACTCCACTGATATTCAGGTTGATGATAATGTATTTAAGGGCGGAGTTTGCGTAGCGCAACAAAGTAGGAAAGGAAGGACAGAGACCAGTAAAGAGCCCTAACTTCTAACTGATCTTTATTTGCGGACGAGCTTAATATACAGGGTGTTTCAGCGAATTTTTTAAAGGTTGGCTTTGGCAGATAGCTCAATTCTAATTTATGAGCCGGTCTACTCGAAGCAGTGGCTACTAGCACAAAAAATTGAAATGTAAAATAGAATAATTAACGAGACTTCACTAATTAGCTTGTGAGCTTATGATCTTATGATCCCTATTGCAATTTACAAATTGTAGCTGTGAACTTCGCAAGGTGAATCCACTTGGAACGAATTGTCAGGACACCAGTTTTGAGATGTAAATTCCCAAACTATGCAGAGAAATGCATTGGTGTCCCAGTTACTTGTGTGCTTCAGTGCATGAAATGATGTTTTGTTAACAAATGAACTGGAACGCCAATGCATTTCTCTGCATAGTTTGGGAATCTTGCAAACTCGTGTCATCTTGAAAATTCGTTCCAAATGAATCCGCCTTGTGAACTCCACGGCTATAATTGGTAAATTGCAATATGGGCCACAAGGTAATCAGTTCAGTTAATTAGCGATTTTTGTGATATTGCATTGTCATTTTTTTTTCAAGTATTGTCTGCCGCTTCGAACCAGCTCATGAACTAGAACTGCGATATCTGCCACAGGCAACTGTTAACGATTTTTGAAAGTGTTCGCTGAAACACCCTGTATATGCGCGGCAAACAGGAAAATCCACAGAAAAGGGCGATATGTAGAACCTGCACATCACTGATAAGTTAAATCAGATCACGTGCCCACGATTGCCGTGCACTCGGCTAGGTAATCTCTCTCAGGTCGTGACAGAGCAATGGAAGGGGTGCTTACGCAGCGGTCACATAGATTGTGAATGTACTCCATTTCTATTACTCCTCTAGTTAACTGCGACCAGTGCCTTGCCAATACCACGCGCTGATGAAGGAGGGGGGTGCACTTGCAATCCCGGAAATGAATGCTAAGATGCCTCTGCACCGTATTGTGCACATTGTTTTGATGCACGCGGAAGCGGTCGTTGAGGCATCTGCCAGTTCGGCCAACATAAGTCTTGCCGCACTTCGTTGGGATTGAGTAAACGACCGCTTCTACGTATGGGACGAAACCAGACTAGTGCGTGATGAAGCGGGAAGAAAAACGAGTGCGTGGTGAGTCATCGACTCGCTTGCAAAGCTTCTGTAATTTCACTGGGGCCAAGAAAACCATGCACACTCTACCGCCCTGGCCAATCTTCTTTAACCTGTTCGAAGTGCTGTGCACATACAGCAGAACAACGGGCCGGCTCTCCTCAACGATGTCATGTTTCTCGGGCTTATGTCCTCATTGCACGACTTTGAGCAACTTTTCAGCCACCAAATAAAGCAAGTGTACTGGATAATCTGCTTCTACCAGGTGCTTCGCCTGTTAAGTGAAACTATTTAGCATTGGTGCGGGGGCAAGATTTCTTGAGGGCATTGGCATAGCAAAGGTTAGTGATGCTCCTCTTTGAGTGGGCCGAGCTAAAGGCAGAGAGGTGGTTTACCACTTCTTGGTACGTACATCCAGCAAACTTATGTAGGTGTGAATAAAAGCTTCAAATCAAGAAATTGAAGGGTGTTTGAATTGGGTAATTCAAACGTGAGAACAAGCGGCGGCAAGTTAGCGCTCTTTACTCGTCTGTCCTTCCTTTCCTACTTTCTCGCTCTACGAAAACTCCACCATTATTAACCACGACCAACTCGCCCAAACCTCAACCCTAATATGTATTTAAGGTTATGGTTTCAGCTTTGCTAGCGAGGCAGCATGGACGAAATGAGGCTCTCTCTTCTATGCTCTCTTTGGCACAGACTGCACACTTTTCTGCTACAATGTCATTTTGGAACAGAATGACAGAGACCTGCTCTTTGCACTGTTGTTCCTCCTTTGCCGCTATCCTTTGCTCAATATAGAATCTTTTCTAACAATGCATGCTGCTATAGCATTACCACTGTCCAGGTCATTGTCACGCTGTCATCTCCCAAGCTCCTATGCGTACATATGCAACTTTTAGCAGTGCCACAGATAAAATGTTCAAGTACTCACGTGGCCTTCCCCACATACATCTTTCAGCTGTGGGAACTTGTAGACAAGCTCCCTGGCAGCAACTGAATATAGATGGCCTGGGTAGCTGAATATATTGGAAAAAAATGGCACGCATTGTCACACTAGCAATACACTGAGTGAGAATAATAAAGGCAAGCGGGTTCAAATGAAGGTGGACAAAAAATTCTGGCAGAACCAACCACACATAAATGTCTATGTTAACGTGATTAGTATTGAAGAAATGCATGATCGGCATTTAAGTGACACACCATATGGCCACCACCAAAATGCATTTATAAGGTGTCTATGCAGTCGGCCTCATGCATCTCTCTGGACAAGGTGCGCCAGTTAACACTGCTACTGCAAAGTCTGCATGTGGCGCATGTGTGAATGTATATTCAGGCATAGCATGCACATTCAGGTGTGGATTCAGGGTTAGATTCTGTCAAGCACTGGAGAAATTGTAAATAGTTTTTTTTTCGCCACTGAAGAGCATCACCAGCCAGTGTCACATACTCAGTGACCCAAGTTTGCCTGACGATCGGCTTCAAACTCTTAGCACGGCAGCACAATGCTTTACCGATTAGACCATGGACGACCCACTGACCCAAGTTGGCATGAATGAGGTTAGAAAGACAGATATACCAAAAACTGGCCGAAATTCCCAAAAGAGTACTAATCACAATAAAAACTTGGTGCAAGTGGGATCTCCCAAATGTGGGAAGATTACTTTTCATCCAATTTCATTTACTTTCACTTTATTATTTGTATGTTTCAAGTAAAAATAAACTTAACATCCTGTATCTACATGGCCCAATTGTCTCTTCACTTCATATGTTTAGAGAAATACAACAAACACAGTACACCTATGTAGCCAAGCCAAACACCGGTAGAATAGACAGTTTGCAGCATGTTGCAACACCATTTATCAAAGGTTACTCTTCATAGATCCCTAATTTTGAACACAACACATGCTAACTTCAATGTTGGCAATTCGGCAATGTTAAAATGCTTGACCTAGAAATGTGCTGTGCTACATAAGTCCTGCAATATAGTATACAGCAAAAGATTGGAGCTTATCAGTAATCTTTGCTTTGTAGGCAAAACTGCTGAGAGGACAGTCATGTCAACATTCGAATAAACAGCCTGTGTAAATACAAGTGGTTCATTGACACTTCTACGAACATGTTACCCTATACTACTGGCAGATTGCCTTTGTCCCTGACGCACAATTTGCCTCTAGGGAAGCAGTCATCATAATATGTTTGAATTGTTTATGGAAAGATAGAAATTCAAATCTCTGCCTGCCCATTCTGCAGAATGCTAGCATTAACTGCATTAACTACTTGGAAGAACACTGTATAAAAAATGACCTCTGCTATGGCATTCACTAGCTCATTACGTCAGGAAGTAATGACAATTACACGTCTCAATGCCCGTGAAACACTTGACAAACATTTTCAACTAGCAATTTTGAAAATGTGGTCACTTTGAAGTAAGGCTTGTCTGGTACAATTTCAGTTAAACAAGTGCACAAAACTCACAGTGTGTGGCTTGACAGCTCGTACCACAGCCAATCTATAATTCTTCTTCGGAGGCTGTTGGGCACTTCCCCGACCCTCGTGTTGGCCAATTGTGCCCTTATGTCTACAGGTGGATCCGGGAACTGGAACCTTGACGTTCCAGGAAAGGGGGAGAAATCGGAGGTCTCCACCCCTATGAATGACACATCCCTGAAAGCACAGTGTAATATTAATCTTAAAGCCAAGTTATTCAGGTCTCACCTGACAGTTAGGATTCAACAAGTTTCGCCTAAATTAGCTTAAGTGCTGCTGAGTACAGCTTCTGCAGTGCAACTTTTCAAACGACAAGAACTACAGCAGCACCTTGCACATCAATGCGTAATTATGCAGAACTTAAACATAGTGTATATCTGTCAACCATAAACAGTACAATTTAAGAAATTCCACAGACATGACACCGAAGGGGGGCAGAGGGATAGCATGCTCTGTTAAACTTGCCTCGAGCACATGCCTTTGGTGGAATACACATGCGATTTAGTAACCTTTTCAGTGTCTGGGTTTTGGAGGCAACGCACCCCCAGCATCAATCTTTCCTCTAGGATATTATGAAACGAACCCAATGGTTCATTATTGGTTGTGCAGAAATTAACAAATGACACAGATAATAGCAAATGCTCGCTTCGTGTGGTCCTCACAGTCCTATATGACAAAAGGAATGTCAGAAAGAACATGGCAGGACAAAAACGTGCTAACGTATTGGTATGTTCGTGATGCTGAAAGGGTTCATGACGTTTCAGCTTTACACGCAGCACACAACAAACAGCAAACTGCAGCAAAGGCTGCCGTAGTGGAAGTCTCCAAATTAATTTTTGAATGCCTGGGGTCCTCTAACAAGCACCTGAATCAATGTATACAAGCGGTTTTACATTTTGCCCCCATTAAAATTCGGCCGACACAGCTGGCGAGCAAATCCACAAAATTCGTAGCAGCACAGGGCACAGCCACTATGCCACCACAAAAGGCTGTAACATAATTTGGACTTGGTAAAACAGTTCTACTACTGCTATCTTTCGATCACACCTACTGTTCTGTCGTTGAAAGCTTAAAGGGACTGACAACTGGCCAGAATGCGTTGCGACACGTTGGTGGAAACGGAATGACCCCAACTTATAGTAATAAAATACAGCAGGCTGTTCACACTTTAAGTAGGAATTACAAATTTAAATACCAGTAAGTGGGGGGGTGTGGAAGTGAAATCTTGCTACTTCGGATGTAGTCTACGAGATTACTGTACGTAAGTTGGCTGTTATTAAGTACAATATAATCATTGCTTAATATTGCAGCTCCTATATTATTAGACACTTGTGCTTTATTCTGTACTTCAGAAATGAAAAGTGCGTGCGTGGCTACGGCAACACACTGAACTGTGTATCATGCGTAAGAACTTCCGGTTTTCGATCCAATTGGTATTGTTTTGACTGGTTAAATACCAAAGCAGTTGGACAGAAAACCATGAAAACGCGTAGCTATTATAACAGAAATACTTTACCACTGCGGAAAACATGAATCACAGGAACATTGACTTGATAAACAAAATAGTACTTTCTCAGAGCTACGGCCGCACTTTCTGCCTCCCACTAATGCCAGCGTATAACCACTACAGCGCTCACCTATCGCCGTTCTCAGCATGCTTCCAGTGAATGACTACATTCTCACTGCAGATAAAAACATTAGGAAAAAAAATTTTTCCACAGTGCTTTCCAGATTAGGATTTCATGATTAGGCACCGACTGGTAAGCTTTCCGTTGCAGTAAAAAAAAAGGGGGGGGGTACCATGAAAATTGGTTGTCAGTCCCTTTACAGACAGGAATGACCTATTCATGCCTTTGAACAGTAACACTTGCCACTGGTTTTGTTTGACTCACACATAATTTTCCCACACTATTGACCAAGTGCACTTTGAACAAATTAAAACAGTCACATTTTTCGTGTTAGTACAGAACAACAATGTTAAGTGCTCTGAAAAAAAGAGCTCTTTCATAGCATTAAGGTGTCACCTACATAAGCATATGTGCAAGAAAACCTAACACCACAGAAGTGTAATGAGGCTATTGTTATACGAGTCTATAATTGTAGGTATGTGCAAATACAGCAACATATTTAGCTCGAATCAAATAGTACCTCGATGTAATCAAACTGAATGCTCTATTTACACACTTCTGGCAAAATAGGCATTCTTGTAATCTGTATGAATGCAATTCTACTTTGTTTTTGAATAGCAAATGAATTTGGGAGAAAAGATCAGTGGAGCAGATGGCATTTAGTAAAACTAGTCATAGTGACATTTCATGACTGTGCAAACAGACCACACCCAGAAATGAAGGCCACGGCACAAATACAGACTTGAAACCAAGTTTTGTTCATACAAATAATGTATGTACACAAAATATATCAAGATTGTTTACATAAGCACAAGCAAAAGCATGTGCCACCACCTGCACCCTCTATACAATGAGCTATCAAGGTATGCAACACTTTGTTGCATAACAAAAATGATGCGCATGTGTCCGTGCGCTGCCTTGTTTGCAAGTGCTCACCATTGTTTACGGACACTTGCATACTGTCTAAAAACAGGGATCTGATCAGGTTAAAAGCCAAAGCAGCTTACATCGCCCACAAAGCTGCTGGCTGCATTAGCCAGCCTTCAATATCCTTTTGACAGAAGGAACTGGTGTACTTTGATGGCTTGTTGTACAGGTGGTAACACATTCTTTTGTCTGTGCTTATGTAAAGGAACTTGATATTGTGTGTACATACATTACCTTGTTGTGCATGAACAAAACTTAGCTGCAAGTAGGCACTTGTCTTGTGGCCTTTTTGTTGTCTGAGTTATCTGTCTACATAGTTGTTACGAAATTAATTTACGCCAACTTGCCCAACTTTCTATCATATTGCGGTGTAGTGGCATTTGGTGCTTAGTATATATCGCTTTTGATTCACAGAAGAAAACAGGATTCAGCCAGGATCAGCCCTTTCATACACTGAAATGGAGTTTAGCAAAAGTACTGAAACAGTGTTGTAACTTAGGCATTCAAACTAATCTCATGAACATAATGTGTGCAATAGAGCCTTTGCAATCTGCTATCAGATATCAGAAGCAGGGACAAGGAAAACTATCAAAGAGTTGGCCATCAACTTACAGGTCTGTCACACTTCCACTAGTGCACCCATCAGCAATCACTGTCACATCCATTACTCTCAGAATGGAGTTTTCTTCGAAGATTGTGTTCTCATCCACATTGACATAGGTGTCAAATGTTTTGTTGTGTACCTGAAAATTTCAAAAAATTCAAGGACTAGATATTTCCCCAATCATGGTTGCTCTTTCTACACACTTGTCGGTTCTTTGCAGAACCAACAAGTGTCTCAGTTCTACAAACAACCGACACAAGAACAGCTAGCTTCACTACACACAAAGCTTTTACCACCATCACCATTGCAGCACCGTGTCTTCTAAAGCATGGTACCTTCCTACAGAACAATCCAGAAAAGATCCAGTAACTTTCCAGTTGAGATTAACAAATTAGGTAGCAGCTATTCTGGCGGCAGCCAGGCAGGCCCAGCAGGCAGGTCCTAGTTACCTTAGGCTGAACAAAGGTGCTTTGTCTCCAGTGTGATTTGATTATATTAGTACCATAAGAAGCCAAGAAATGCTGGCACCAGGGTGATTCCACAAGAGATCAACACGGGTCAAAAAATTCATATTTTAGATTTCATTGAATACTTTATATTTTATGTGCATATCACATGGTAGCACTCAAGTGAACGTGGCTTCTTTGCCAAACGAAAATTTTAAGAGAAAAAAAAAAAACTAGATTCTTCAATGTGGAGGCGCCTATTACATGCCCAAGGCATTCTCACACATTCCCAACTATGTGAAATACAATATATTATAGCTACAAAGGATACATTTTTGTGTGTAAAACGTAGACGTAAAAGAAGGGTCAGCTAGCACTGTTCGAGGCTTCTGTGCAAAGTGGAAGTGTTTTAGAAAAATTTAATTAGCTACAATCTTCAAAAGTTGCTATATTTACGATTCTTTATCAAGTAAACCAATCCATGTAGCCTTGTGAAATTTGGTGGACTGTGAGACTTTAACTTATTCAACAATTGTGCTGAACGTTCTTGCTGTATCATAAATTCCTATTTTTACAACTCGCCTCAAACCTGAAGTTTTGACAAAAATGAACGCTATTTAAAAATAAAGAAAACCATCATAAATATTTCTAAAAATCTCGTTAACAGCTGTTCACAGGCACTTGAAAAAGAATATTAAAAACATGTTGCGTTATTTTATTTGTAATGACAATACAGGAGGTAGAAATGAAAGCTTTGCCGGAATGCAGCAAGGTGCTAAGAAAAAGGGACATTGGGGTAAAAGGAACATGCATAAGGCTCTGACTTGCCTAAACTTGACCGTGATTGCAACGTAAAGGCAGTTTTGGTAAACTAGAATTATTATTTCAACCACACCGTTCTAAAATGACTGAATTTCTGCATAAATTTGTGGAGTGATGCATCTCGGCCATCACTGGCCCCCATATTTAATTCACGCTTTCAGATGCGGCTGCTGTAAAAATAATCCCTTTTGATCGAGCTGGTATAGTGCAGTAGAATGGGGATTGGATCCACGGGAGGCAGTGGCAGACTGATCAAGTGAAGTAAAATACGTTGAAATTTTCCAAAAGTGAGGCTGCAGCCTTCCCCAGAAGAAGCTACGTGCACTGTGGTTGTTTCGGATGCGCTGCTGTCTGCTGTCTACTCAAGAGACGCCTTCTGCTCGGCAACTCAGAGATTGGACACCGTGCTCCCCGTTTCAGAAGCAATGATTTAGTTTATATGGGTTTTCAGATATGGTTGGTGTCCACATGAATGCCCCAGCGATGGTGCTCTTTGGGTAACACTAGCTAATCTCGAGCGTCATGCCCTTGTTGATTGCAACCACCGCAAGCAATCGGGGAGCCAGTAATACGTCCTAGGTACCATCCTTTAAACACCACCTATAGGTGATGGTACAGTCATCTTACACATTATAAAAAAATGAACTTAATGTGGATTAACTACGGAGTCAGTCTACTAGACCTTTATTTTTGCCTCCACTTTGTTCAGGTAGGAGCTGTCAGTTTTACATCTGCTTGTATCAGGCGTGAACAATCTCGAAACAGACAGGCCAGTTTTGTGGCGAGGGTTCTGTGCACATCCCACAGTCGTCCATCATTGACAAGCACTAACGGTGTTCGCAGTGATTCTACCATTGTGTCATAGATAAGTACCACGGTGTTCCACCATTTCTACCACCTGTATTGTCATAACAAACAAAATAATGCAACATGTTTTTAAATGGTCTTTTTCAAATGCCTGTGAACAGTTGTTTACGAAATTTTTAGAAAAATTTACGATGGTTTTCTTTATTTTTAAATAGTGGTCATTTTTGTCAAAACTTCACGTTTGAGGCAAGTTGTAAAAATGGGAATTTATGATACAGCAAGAATGTTCAGCACAATTGTTGAATAAGTTAAAGTCTCACAGTCCACCAAATTTCACAAGGCTACATGGATTGGCTTACTTGATAAAGAATCGTAAATATAGCAACTTTTGAAGATTGTAGCAAACTAAATTTTTCTAAAACACTCCCACTTTGCACGGAAGCATCAAACAGTGCTAGCTGACCCTTCTTTACGTCTCCGTTTTACACACAAAAATGTATTCTTTGTAGCTATAATATATTGTATTTCACATTGCTGTGAATATGTGAAAATGCCTTGTGCATGAAATAGGTGCCTCCACACTGAAGAATCTAGTTATTTTTTTCTCCTAAATCATTTTGGCAAAGAAGCCACGTTCACTTGAGTGCTACCAAGTGATATGCACATAAAATATAAAGATCATTCAGCATGCAAAAGCAAAAATAATTGTGTTAGTAAATGGAGGCCTCAGGGCAAGCACCTGAGATTAAAATAAAGCATGCAGTGCAGTACCTCCAGGACAACCGTGAGGCAACAAAGGGATCAAAGCTGGAACCAGAGCAGTCCATGGGTGCAGGCCGCTGAGGCCAGAGTGTGTTGGGTGTGCACATACAAGATTGACTGTTAGCAAAAAGCTAATCTTGTACACCTCAGCAGGTGGCCTCAGTGAGCCCCCATCCCACAAACCAGGCCAAGTTCCAGCTTTCGTGTCCTGTCGCCCCTTTGGTAACCCAGAGACACTGCCAAAATATAATAAGCACCGAAACATTGCTTCACTTACTACTTGCCCAAATTCTTATTTCCTTTGAGGCCTCAGCTATTAGAATCCATGCACACAAGCTTAGGAAATTTGTGCAAACTACTGGCAAAATTTTTTTCAAGACATTTCTTATGACAGTTATGTGCCATAGTGTTAGGCTACAGCCAGCAGGAAAGTAATTTCTGTGAAATTCTGGACAGAAATTCTCACGGCTATCATGAGAACAGACAAAGCAAACATATTAAGTGGCGTTCTAGCAAACGAGTGGTGGCAGGTGGATGCAATGACAATGCATGCTTATTCATCCCACTATATAGCACGTATCACTTTTCGCCTCAATCCCGTTCCCATAAATGGTGGCCACATGGAATTTCCTGGTGTACAGGGAAGCCAGCTTTGAGGTTTTGCCATGGGCCAACATAAGTTTCCTCGATTTACTATGACAAAGGAATTAAACCTAACATACTGGAACAAATTTCGAAGATATAATTTGCCTGCCTGCCTACTGAACTATTCCGGATGCAAAAGTTTATGTCAAGCTGCCAATAATGCCTTCATATAACATGCCATAAGCACTCCTACTCTTAAGCTCGCTCATGTGTGTCAAACAATGGCACATGTGCAAGCACATGCCCAGCACGTGTCCTGTCCGCTTTACTTCGTATGTACTTATGGTGCTGTAGGCACGGATCGATACCAAATCTCCTAATTAGCCATACTTCGGTATATATGCATAGTGAACGCCTCGGTGCTGTCGGTGAGCAGAAGCCAAAGGAGACACAAAGCCGGTTTGCGTGACGCACGCGCGATTTTCTTCAACCGCTCTGGTAACATTATATAATCCTTCCCATGGTATTTCCATTAAACGCGTACGCTACAACGATGTCGCGTATGCGCAACGCCTTTTATCGCTCTATATACACGACATGCCGGGTCGTGTGGTCGGGCAAGGCATGTGCGGTTAGAGCACGTGTTTGCGGTGCGTTTGGATCAAAACGTAGCGTCGTTGTGCAGATCAAGAATAAGGACAAAGGTAATAAAATACTTTCTGAAGACGAAAATATACATTACCTGCACAACTGCGCAGTCCTCCACCGTTCGAAGCGACGAGTGGGCCGCCATTGCCTCTCTCAGTTCGACCAACGTGTTGCCAGTCAGCTTCAGGACAAAGCTGGATGGGCCGCGATTGACGAGACAGGTGATGGACATAGTGCACGAAGAGGTTGCAGACCAGTACACACCAAAAAAAACTCGCCAAGAGGACGCACGTGCAACGCAGCGCTTTAAATACGTCCGCGTCCATGCCATCAAACAATTGAAACGTCGCGCCGCAGATAGCATACATTTTAGTGCAGCAAGACATGGGGCAGCCGCAAGCACTCCAAAAGTTCAGTAAATATATATATATATTTATTTAGAGCTTTAATTCTAACGCGAGGTTACCCTTAATAAAAAAAAACATTTATTTTTCAAATGCGGGCCTATTCCCGAGAATCGCGGTTTGTTTTGCTCAGGGCGTTTAAGCAGCAGCTTCAAATTCCCAATACCATGCGAATCATCGCGGGAGTTTGCACCATCCGGCACTAAAACGGCACTAAACTGGCCATGGTGTGTTGTGTTCCCTGAAGAAGGTCCTGTCATCAATGGCAAATCGCGTGTCGCCCCATCCGATATTTTATCGCTGTAGAAAATGTCCATTCTTTTCGCCTAAGTATCTGCTTCTGCTAGCGCACATCCGCGATGCACACAGCTGGGAGTCGAACTTCCGTGTTGTTTGTGGTATTGAAGGTTGCCCCAAAACCTATGCCGTAGTCGACTCGCTGAAGAAGCATGTGTACCGGGAGCACAGAAGTGTTATAGGCAGCAGCAGCAGCGCTGTACCACACGGTCGCACGTTTTGCGAAGCGGAATCTGATCAGCTACCCACAAGTGATGGTGACGAAGACGACCCGGCTCTTGCAAACGCAGTGACTTTAGACGATGCAACATCACATCAGACGCAGCGAACAGACGCAGATGAAAGCCGTGCCGACGCACCAAAAAACAGTGATTGTACTGCCAATCCAACTACAGGTGTACGAGCGCCGAGTTCAGAGTTGTTTGCAAACATGCAAAAGAAGGTTTGCTTGTTTTTTTACAAGATGTCCGAGGAGCATAAGGTGCCTCATTTCGTGTGTGAGCAAGTGTTCAGTGACTTAAAGGGTCTTTTTCAAGAAACATTGGAAGAATTTTCCCGGGAGGTGCGAAAGTGCGTCCCTAGTTTTGTAATGACCGAAGCGCTTGATGAACTCCTGAAGTGCGATTTTGTGCCTAGAATGTTTACATTTTCGAGGTCCAAATTCATGCGCGAAGTTTTTGCCACGAAGTGTCTTCCGTATACAGCTGCTCGAAAGTGCAAATTTAACCCTCAAAGCGAGGAGACATTTCAGTATGTGCCTATTTCTAGCATGCTGAAGAATTTTCTTGAGGTGCCAGACGTTGCCAACCTGGTGTTTTTCTCGCTAACACCGCCACGAGCTCAATGCCAGCCTGATGCTATGGTTTTTAATGATTTTCGGGATGGTACAGTTTATCAAAAAGACCTAACAGCCGTTTTGGGTAATTCTGAAAAAAGCACCATATTTTTGTTGTTGTATGCTGATGAAGTGGAGATATGTAATCCATTGGGTGCAAAGCGGGGCAAGCACAAGCTCTTTCTTGTATATTGCGCTGTTCTAAACCTGCATCCCAGGTATCGGTCCCAGCTGTGTAGTATTCACCTTGTGCTCTGTGCACGTTATCGGGATGTCACAAAGTATGGCCTTAGTGAAGTTTTTTCTCCCCTTTTAAGTGATTTACAATGCCTAAAACATCGAGGCCTCAGTGTGCAAACAACAGGAGATGTTGTTCAGACAAAGGTCATAGTTCTTGCTTTTTGTGGGGACAACTTGTCTATGCATAACATCGGAGGGTTCAGTATTGCATTCTCAAATGGTAGGTTGTGTCGATTTTGCATGGCACACGCTGAAAATGTGAAGTCAATAACTGAGGAATCAATGTGTGTTCCGCGCCAGATGCACACTCACATGCAACATCTGAATGCCATTGCCGTCAATCATGACCTAAAGCGGGTCTATGGGGTAAATGGGCGATCACCATTGCTTACTTTAGATTACTTTTCTTTGTGTACACAGATGCCGCCTGATGTTATGCATGACATTTTCGAAGGAACAGTCAGTCATGTACTACGAAATGTTCTTCGTGGCCTTGTGAGTGACTCTGTGCTCTCTACATCTGACTTCGATAAAGTGAGCACATTTTCATATGGCTACAATGACAGGAAGAACAAGCCAGAGCCACTAATGCACTCGTTTTTAGGCTTGAAAGGAAGCTTTAAAGGCTCAGCAGCACAGAAATGGTGCCTTTTAAGACTATTGCCTTTCATGTTCTCATCACAAATTCCAGAAGGCAATGAACACTGGGAGGTGTACTTACAATTTAGAGAAATAGTTGACATGCTGCTAGCAGAAGAGGTCCCCATTTCATGGCTTCCCTATCTTCAGCTAAAGATAAAGACTTTCCTTGAACAATTTATAGCCTGTTACCCAGATTCTGCTGTAACACCCAAGATGCACTACATGGTGCATTATCCTAGAATTATAGAACAGCTTGGGCCACTCACACAGTTCTGGTGCATGAGATTTGAAGCAAAACATCAATATTTTAAAGCACTTGCCTCTCGCACAATGAACTTTAAGAACATCTGCAAAACGCTTGCGCACAGGCACCAGCTTCTTCAAGCATTTCAGCTACACAGCTTAAGGCTTGGGCACAGTGTGTCCACCATTGGTGCGAAAGTAGTCAAAGATGACGATGTGCCGGCTATTGTAAGGGAAAAGCTTGGGGAACAGAGTGTTTGGAAAGTTAAGTCGGTTACCACGGACCACCGCACATACAGAGAACAGGACGTCCTCATTATGAGAAAAGGAGAGCAACCTACATTTGCCATAGTCGACTCGATTTTTACAATGGATGAAACAGTGTTGCTCATGATGGCACCCCTCGAAGTTAAGTGCTTTAGCCGGCATCGATATTCATACCAAGTAAGGAAATCGGGAGAGCTGTATGTTACCCAGCCAGGAGAGGAACTGTCACCACAGCGACTGGACCTGTATTTTGGGGTAGAAGTAATGCCTAGATGTGAAATCTGCATTTAGCATGTAGTTACTTTAGTGCATCAACCCATTAGCAAACTAAACTCTGGGGCAGGTCAGAGAAAAAAACGTGTTGTTGACCGTATGTATTGTGGGAATAGCTTTAAACAGATTTCATTATATGCTTATGAAAAACACTTGTCTTGTATACAGATTATTTTTAAGCATAGACTGTACAACAGAGTACAACAAGTTTTCGCTCTGAAATGCCTCACTCAACGTAAATTGGTGGCCCTCCAACACTGCCAACGCATTCCACAAAAGCCAAAGTATTGCGAACACTAAGCACCTAAATAAACTCATCCTGTACGAAGTGTTTCTCAAAGTACTTATTTACACCTCTAAGCAACACAATTATGTTGTGTGGCTTGTTTCATCACTGCATATTGATGGTGCCCAGCTTTGCATTCTAAGCCTTACCTCACTTTCTTCAGCTCTCCTCCACTTCTCGTTTTCAACACAAAACTCTTCCCCTTGCCTCAAAGCATCCGCAAGTGATATTCTTTCTCTGCCTTCTCCCGTTTCGGAGACATGTCACGATGTTTCACAGGACCCACCAACATTTTTTTCTTTTTGTTTTTCGAAATGGTGGTATTGCATGTTCTGTATTGGATGGTTTATCGAAATCGTATACCATAATCGGTGATGTTGCAATCAGTGTGTCTTATGAGAGGCATTTATGCATGTGCCCTTGATTCTTCAGCAGGAAGTGGGACACCCTAGAGAGTAAGGCTGCACAAGCTTTCATTTGAAATTTGAGCTGTTTTTGTGCTGTGCAGTGGTTTGGTACATTGTAGACACAGCCATCACTATCTGGTTGCGCACCACGCTTATCTGTTGGCAATGCCCAGATATGGTTAGGGGCCTTTAAAAACTGGGCATGCATCTGTGCCATTTAAGACGAATGCACACTAGCGGAAAAATGCACGCGGCACATCGCCGGTGGCAAAACGTAGCTGCGGCAGAGCAGCCACACTAACTGGCAGCAAGCCGATACGGCAGTCACATGGCAGCATGAAAATCTTGCCTCTTATCCTTTACTCTGCATGTAGGTACAAGACGTTGCATGCTTTTTCCTTTATCTGCTGACAGTTTGGTGCTGCGTTCACGTTCTTCGTTCCTAACACAAGTTAGATATGTCTTATGAAGATTATGTCATTGCCACTAATCATAATCATGTTGGTGCGGTGTTGCTGTGCTCAATAGACAAGGAGAATGCGGTACTAGTGTCGCCTCCATGTCCTTCTAGTCGGGGTTCGTCTTCTCATACAGAATCAGATGTGGTGCTCTGTCTCTAAATACCTTTCGACAGGGACGTCTCGGTTTAGACTCATTGTGAAAAACAATTGCAAGCCATGACAATCAAAACAAGCGCAAACGAGATCTTAACAAGCGCAAGTGAGAGCTGATACAAGTAGATGTTAGTGCGAAACGAGCATGCTGACATACCACATCCGAGTACAAATCGAGCGGTCGGGCGGGTCCTCAGGAAAGCAGTTTCCCCTGTGCATGTCAGTGAAGGGGCCACTCTTATTGGACACCAGCATTCGCGGCTCGCTTGCCACCGTAGAGAGTCGCAGAAAATCAGTCCAGGACCAATACATCCTGCGGCGTGCATTTTGCTGGCGGCGGCATGCCTTGTGTGTTTTCCCCACTAGTGTTTATGCGCTTTTAACGACAATTCGTTGCATATTGGAGACCGTACTCTGCTGGACACTTCTTTTGAGTCTCTCTCCTCAGCACTACGTACATGCTATGGTTTCATTTTGTTTGTGTCAATGTTTGCACCTACACTTAGTATAAGATGTCCCTGGTTGCTCCATGCTTCCCAATTTGCACTATCTCCAGGATAAGCCCATCAGGCAAGACAGCAGCCACAAAAAGGCAAACTAAGCATCACTTTGAAAGTGGCACAGTGTGAAGATGAGCTCACCAGCCGACCACACCTTCCACACCTTCTTACCACACCTTCTTTTACGTGCACCTAAATCTATGTACATAGCTGTTTTCGCATTTCGCCCCCATCGAAATGCGGCCGCCATGGCCGGGATTCGATCCCGCAACCTCGTGATCAATGATGATGACCTAAAGTCTCCACACAACCACTCCAATAGAATCAACCATGACATGTGCATGTAACTATTTGCTGCTAGATGTGACGTGTCTAAATTTCCATTTATCACTCGCTCTATAGAATAATGGAATAACCTGCCCCAGCATATTATGAATGATGTGTCACTTGGTATGTTTGTTACAAATATTGAATATTTCTTTGAAAAAAAGCCTCTCTTGTAAATCTATTGTTAGCGACTGCTTTGTTTTCGATCATGAGTCTCATCTATTGATTGAGTTTAGAGCTCTGCACTCTTTTGATGGGATGATTTATGTATGCTGTGTGCCTTGTTTTCATGTTTCAAAACACTGTGCCTGTTTTTACATATTGTTAGAACATAACACTCTTGTAAGAGTGCGAGCATTATCAAACAAATAAATAAATAGCACGTCTTCAAAGCACCTGTGGTCAAGATCTTTGTTGTGTAGGTTATAAAGCAATGCCTTTCTTTCTATGTCAAGCTGTGGATGAAGTTTTCTACATCACCGGCCTCGTCACATAAGGCATAGAGTGGACATGCAGATCGTCCAGTCCTAAATAACCAAGCCTGGGTGCAAGCAAAGTTAGTTATAATGCTATACAACAGGGTAGCTTCCCCATGAGTAGGTCCTTGGACCACACAGAGTTGTAAAGAGCTTTATGGAGCGCCCAAAAATACTTGCAGATTGTGTGTTTGGTTGACTAAAAATTACTTGTGGCTCCCAATTTCGGGGCACATAATAGCACTTCACATGCAAGGCTTTAATCATTACCTTCAATTCTGGTGTGTGGTGGAATATACTGAAATTCAATTCAATTCAATTCAGTTTATATTGACATACATAGATGGTACAGGATGCCCACGAGGCGCGGCAAAGGGAGGCAACAATGCCTCCTGACAGGGCCTTCAGTGTGTCATCAATTTCACCTTGAATCCCCTGTAGGCAGGAAATGTGGATTGCTCTTAGCTAATAAGGTTATGTAGTTGAAACCCTGAAATGCAGTCACTCTGCAGATAACATATATGGCAGAGAGAATGGTTTGCCTGAACTGAAAAAATCTTTGGTTTGGTTCTGGAGCAGAAAAAGAAAAAATGCTTGAGTTCAGTTTTAACGCCTACAAAAACAAGTTTACACTCAGTCTTATGTTTGGTTCTGGTTGACACTCTGTCCAGGCATGTGATGCAGGTGAAAACCATTAATTTAGGCCCCTCAAAGCTGGGTACAGCTTGAGTACTTCAGAACTAAGTTGGGGTTTAAATTTCAAGCTTCAGTATCGTCAGTGGGAACCATACCCACGTAATGGACAAATGGTGTGCCAAAGTTTTCGCTCGGTCTGCATATCAATTCAATGATAAGGCTTGCTGTGGTTTCATTATGTTTAGAGAGTGACCACATTGATGGGACAACACTAGGGCCTTCTTACTCCCTGTCATTGTAGCTCCAATGTGTAGTTTTTCAGCTATCCAAGACAACAAATTGCCTGCACCTGTCTTGGGAATACAAAGGCGTACTTAGTGAGCACCAATGGTCAAAAGGTGTCAGTATTCCTTCAGTACGTAGTTTCTTCACAACATTTTGAGCATAAAGGGATAGCCTAAAACTGTGGGATTTTCCAGTTAAAACGAAAGAGGTGGGCTAGGTAGGGGCCCATTAACCATCAGTATTTATGCACCATGTAGTTTCTCAGCTTTCTGACAGTACAAGGGACAGCCTACAACTTCTACAGTGATGTATTAAAGTACATAGGAGCTAAATTTAGTTTGTGGACAGCTTCAAAATGTTAATGAAGCTCAGCGCACTGCTGAATTCATTTGTTTCTAGGTATTGTGAAATGCACATTTGAAAAATAAAATTTTTGTGATTAGCCTTTGTCATAGGAATCTGCTAGTGTATAGGGCCATGTGTTATCTTACAGTAATGGATACAGAGTAAGTTTGAAGCTGCATGTGAGCTTATTCTGGTCCTTGATAGCAAATGCGTGGCATGAGGAAAAACAAGTTGTATACTCCATCTGAACCTGTCAGAAGACCCTTTTAAAAAAAATTAGTGGGAGTTACATGCAGTCTTCTTAATGTAGGTTGCAAGTACTGCTAATGCTCAATATGCGCTGCTACACTACCTACAGTTGATGAACTCAGTGCCATCTGCAGACACCATCTTTCTCCTCACTTGACAGGGACAAGTTCTCACCAAACTAGGTCACCATATGTTTGCATCCCGTCTATGTGAAGTGGTTCACACACTGCTACTTGCACACAATTTAAAATATCATTACCGCTTCAGCTCATGCATCCACTACTACAATAAGAGAAAAGCACTGCATAATGCATCCACTACACTGCTTGCAATCCATGCCAGCCTACCTTTATACAGGTGTCAGCCCGTCTGAAACACATATATGACCATAACTTTCACAGATCACCATTAAAATGCCATGCACAGCCATCCTTTCTCCTATCGATCCATCCAGAGCAGAATAATACGCTGTTGCAATGGCCATCAACCATTCATCCTCAGCTTTCACTACCTTGATCCCCATTACATTCTAGGACTTTATGCTCACTTGCTAGCACCTTATACGTAACTTGCTCCTATACGACGCCATTTAAGAACCACAATACAACCTACACTCACCATTTGAAATAGTCTGCATGCCAGATCACAATGAAGGGGCTAACCTGATTGCCCGAGAAATTATTTTGCGGGCTACTGTCATCTCTGGGCCTACCCAGGTGAGCCTCACCGCTTCACTTTCTCTCGACACATACAGGTGTTCCTGGCACTTATTTCCTGTCCTACACCCACACATCACACATCAACAAGGCGCCATCATTCACAAGGCACAGACAGACACTCCCAAACTAAGCCAGTCTTCACCTTTTCTGAGGTCTTACAGAAGCTCCCCCTTCATGCGTACACTGTGGCGACTGCCTGAACACCTATTATATCCTGTGGATATATGCTATCCTCAACCTTCTACACTATCTTATCCCATTTCCCTACCTCTACAACCCCTCCCACCTCAAGACTGGAGGCTAATTACTTATACCCCACTCCAGCATCAATACAATACCGCATGCATCTTATCGTCATAGGATCACTGAGATGGCCTTGACTGAGGCCATCAGCTAATGAATCTGGTGAGTGACAACAAAGTTTCATCTCTCTCTTTATACCAGACATTTCAAGATGGTTTTTGTTGTTTAGAATATTCAGGGATAACAATGTACTAACAGAGGTGACGTGTGTGCATATAGATAACTCAAGCAGATAAAGCTTCCCGTTCACTTTGGCACCCTGCAGTTTCATTTGTTTATACATGTAGTGCCAATCAGAGGCATTAGTGTCCATGTAATTCTCACTCTTTGTTCAGGCTTTTATCTAAGACAAGTTACTAACTGAAAGATGGCACATTGCTTCAGTACAATGTTACTAAAGGTAGTGAGGGCCTTGCATTAAGTCTTATTAACAATGCCTAAGTGTAAATAAATGTGATTAGAAAATGTAAACCACTTATTTAGCAGTGTCTACATTGCAAGAGGTCAGTGCAGACTTTTTTGAGGTACAACATGCACATATCATGATTTGTTTAAAGGGTTATGTTTATCGGTTTGTAAATAGTTTACCGTGGTGGGTTGCATTGTAATGGACTGTGCCTACCGCACCCTCAGAAGCATTTCCTGCATACTCCTCAGTTCCTTGCATGTCTAGTTACGTTAACTCCTGTGTGCGAGAACTTGATATATTTTTCCTACATTGTGGGTTCAATATATATGTAGGTGTCTTTGCGTAGTGATGCATATAAATTGTCTTTTGAACATCAATGTTGCATGTTGTGATGAATACAGCAGTGTGGCCTTCAAAAGGTGATATTATAACACTAACCTGCATGACGACTGACTGCAAAAACTTATATTTTGTCACTAACAGCAATGGCCACATCTTGTTCTTTTAACCTTAATGTGGTGCTTATACTGCTCCATAGAAGAACAATAGCAATGCACTGGATGCAAATAATCACATAAACAGACAAAAAGAAATTTTCACGTCAAATAGGAGGATCAATATTCAGTGGCACAAAATGTAAAAGTAGAATATTACACAGTCATTGCCATTGTGGTAGTACAATCTTGATGTTTCACAATATATTACTCAACTAGTGACCAATTAGCATGTGGTGCCCGATCAAAACCTATAGGGGCACTTAATCCACCTTCAATGCAAATTCTAACACATGTATGAAGGATCATAGTCTGCTACTGTGACTTACAAGGGTAAAATGTTTATTTTGTCCGTAATAGTCTTAATACACTGGCATTGGACCAAATGTGTATTTCGGTTAGAGTCTATCAGCAAGTGCTATCACACTCTATATGCACAGATACAAATAAATTTGAAAGCTGTGTTTTGTCAATCCAAATATATCAGTGCAAGTTCCTAATAGACTAGCAACAATTAAACTAAGAAACAATTGTACTATGCTAATATAAATACCTATTAGACTAATAAATATATTACACAACACATACAAAAATTATTTAAACATACAGAAATGTGTTCACTAGGAATTATGGTTGCCATATGGCCTAATGGGGAGCAGCAATCGAACGAGAAATGCTGCTGAAAACAACTTTTCAAAAAGGTCTTCGTCAGCACAGCAACTGCATTCCTTAGCAGTAGGGTCATGTACACGCAGCTCACTCCCGTGGCAAGAGTGAGCTGTGAATAGAAAGAAATGCTGCTAAGGAAAGCAGTTGCTGCCCTGGCAAAGACAATTCCTGTGGAAATTTAGGCTTAAGTGACATTTCTTGTTCGACTACTGCTCATGACTTCAAGCATCCATTTCCTTTGAACTTGTGTCTTGTTTGTATATGGAATAATGTGTTACATATATATAGGCACAGATCAGGCATAGATGTAGGTTGTTTTTTTCAAAGGGGGTGGAGGTCTCATTGAGATGGTGATTGATGATAATGATGAGTTTTAATGTGCTGGCGGGTTCTCTTGAATAGTCATTAAACATTTCCTGTCTCTCCAAAGCAAAAGGACAGTAATAAGTGGGAATAAGGACTCGACTAGTTTGTCACATGTCGTACACTGGCATTGAGCATACAATCATTTTGAGGGGCAGGGGTCAAGACATGTGTGAGCAACCCCCCTGGTTCTGTGCATGGCTACGAGGCACATGTGTAGGTATGTATGAAATCAAAGGATCTTTTGAGGTATCTGTTTTGTGTAAGCACATGCAGGCAGCTGGATGTAGCACTATATGCATAGCCAGTGTCCAACTTCAATAAAAGAACTGCAATTTTCTTGCAGTAAAGCTGTGTGAGTCAAGTTTGTAGTCTATTGCTGTGAAATTAATTATATATATCACAAAATTGTGTACTGTGAAGTGATAGTTAATGGCTTATGCATGGCTTAAGGGGGCAATTTGGGGAAGGGGCAGCCCGGCAGATTTCTGTGGAAGGTCTCAGTCCTTTGAAAAGCCTCAGTCAGCCCATGAACATGTAAGCAGGAGGGATGCACACTTCAATGTTCATTGCAGTTCTAACTGTGAATCGACAGAACAGAAAGACTGAACAAATGTAATAACTGTAGGACGGCACCGAACTCCACATGTTCCGAGTCACATATGTTCTTGCAACGACAGGGAGGGTATACCTGCTCGACATATGTGCTTATGTGCCATGCGTGAAAAGCCCTCCTTAACTCAGTTAAAGGAGATGAAGACCTTTATAAAACATCTTAATTTACCTTGATTAATAATTAACATCCTTACTTTTTGAGTAAACAACCAGCACTGCTCTTACGGTTACACTCATGGATTTGTGCATCAAAACTATGTACAGCTAGTCTTGTTGGTAAATTGCCTTTTTTTAAAACTACGCATGTAAATGCGGGACGGACGTAAGAATAAGATTAACAAGGATGAATGACAATCTTTTTATGCTCAATCGTTGCGTGTTTAACTGTGCAGTTTTCAATGATAAACAACGTCCTACTGCTGGCCAATGCTTGCAAGGTAAATAGCGGCACCGCGGTTTCGTCATTAGTGGAAGGTAACACTTCCTATTACAGTCATGTGGAGCCGTGTATACATACGCGACAACACGTCACTTTGGCATGAGTGCAACTTCTTGCAAATTTAAACGAAATCCCCCTTGCGCACAAGACGGTGGCACACAGTTTTCTATATGATCGCAACAATTAGGTATTAAAATGCCACAAGGAAGTGGCAAAGCGCGTAGCACAGGCAACTGCGGTTTCAGGCCTCATATTGAGGTGTTTATGTACTGTACGCCCTATTGCAAAAACCAGCGTCTTCCAGTGCCTTCCAGTGTGTGAAACCAGCCTGTTTTTTGGCACTGGATCGCACTGGGCACACTGGCACTCGCTGGGACACCAGTGAGAAAGCTGGATAAGAGCTGAGTCACACTGGAAGAGGCGCTGGTTCCACTACCATTACGCTGGGGCGCACTGGAAACTGTGCTGGTTGTGCCTGTGCCGCTTGTTTCCAGTGCGCGAGGACGAGTGCAGCTGAATATTAAATGCTTTATACAATTTCATCGCTTGATACTAGTCTCTTGTCCTAAATAACGCTATATCTTGGTGTCATAAAACTCTATTTTGTGTCGCAGCTTGGAATAAAGGTGTGCGAGCTGGCCTGTTTATTCATGCACCTTTGACACTGAAGATCACTTTCGTTTTTTGCATTTTCCCTTCTGACTGGGCGGATAGCTAAATTCTTGAACAAAACCACGCAAACGCAGCGGACGCCGCGTTTTTTAGTAGTTTGCACGTAACATATGACTGGGAGTTGTCGCCGTTGTCGCAGTGTTGTGGAGTGGACATGAAATCCAGTCGTTCAGACGCTCGCGATCGGACCCCGAGTTCGAAGGCTACCGCTGACTGATATTATCGCACCAATAACAAAGCTGAGGTGATTCGTGCGCTACCACTTTTCATATTGTACTAAAATAAGGTTCTGGGGCTCAAATACACACATTTTAGCTTTCGCCAGCTACCCGCGCCGAGATCGGTCCCCACCGAAGCTTAGGCCTAGCGTATCCGCCGAGTCCGTCCGCACGCTATCGGCCCGTCTAGGCTCAGGAATCAGGAAGTCTAACAAGGATAAATCACTCTATATTTCAGCTTTCGTATCGGTGTTCTTAAATGAACAATTTTCCCATGTCTATATATACACTGCCAGCACAAGTAGCGACGACCGCCGATGTGACGCGTAACAAACACAGGTATATGTGCTGTCGCCGAAGCCTGAGCTTCACTGACGAAGATATATGACTAGACAGACATGTTGACTGAAAGGCACCACTGAACTAAGAAAACGTTGCACATCCCACGCGTGAAGAACGAGAAATGGCTATCGAAATCGGCAGTAACGGCCCATACAGCGTCCCGGGTCGGAGGTTCATTTAGGTCTTTTTCCGAAGGTAAAATACCAATTGCAAGTGAAAAACGATGTTGTAGCATTTCCGAGCATGCTACTGAATACGGACAGCAAATTTTTCTTTGTAGTACAGGCGTGAGTTTGTTGCTGGGCGATAGTGCATCTACCATGTCTGTACGAGGCGTAGCTCTGCGAAGCTAAAACTGCTTCGCGACTTCGACATGGTAAATTATCGGAGCGTGTTCATGTGTTGGCGTGGCGCAGTGGTAAAGTACCTAGCTTGGGATCGATTGGTCGGACGATCGAATCCTGGGGAGGTCTTTTATTTTCTATTTTTTTTTAATGCACTAAAACACTCTCTGTTCTTTCTGTATTCAAAAATATATGTACGGTGTCCAGGTACCGCGTATTTAACGCGCTAGAGCTGTTTTTCGCACCACTAGCCAGCGCCTGCCCAGCATATCCAGCGCGCGACACTGGACCCATAATCCGGCGCACTGGATACTGGGTTTTCCAATATATGGCGTGGTTGTTTAATTTGATGTTTAGCTTATGCTTGTGCCTAAAAACACATACACGCAAGATTCCCATCAAGCAAATTTTAGAAGTGTTCGAAGAAAACAACATGTGCGAAGGTTTGATTTCACAGCCTTTATCGCACACATCAGCGGCAACGATGAAACGGATCTACCTATAGTGCTGGGTTTCTAAAGTCGGCTTTGCCGCAATACAGCGGTGTTGACTTGTGACACTGATTTCGGGCTCCCGAGCGACCAAGATATGAGCTCCCAAGCTAAGCTTTCTTCTTAAGTTCTAAAATTCGCTGTAACAACAAGCATGAGTGGAAACAGCAAATCAGACGACCGACTGATGGATGTCTATCATCCGTTCGATGCATGCATGCGTGCAACGAGCACAACGGCCACGTAGCGCATCAACACACACACACACACACACACACACACACACACACACACACACACACACACACACACACACACACACACACACACACACACACACACACACACACACACACATATATATATATATACAACACACACTTCTGGACAGGCAAGAGTATATGTACGCATTCCTGTGCGCCATCTTCACCTCAAGCGCCGTTAAAACACTATATCGATAGTACTCTGCCTGCCAAGGACGGAGTGTACGACCCCACTTACGCTACGTCGGCGGAAGAGTTGAGGGAGCCGGGAACTCTACCTAACTGGAAGGGAGCACGCAGGTTATTTCACTCTACCTTCACGGAGAGAGCAAGTCCCGCAGCCAACTCCGCGCCGGCTTTTACACGGAGTAACAGAACTCTGGCGAGAGTAACACAGTCGTTATGCTCTGGCTACACTCCCTACAGTTCTAAGAGTGTACACTGTTTGACTGAGGGTGATAGAACTGTATATTAACTTTACCCCGCACTTTTGCGAGAATGTGGAAGTCAGTGCGCTCGTGAATACTGACCCTCGATCCGCCTGAATTTCGGCTGGAAACCCAACTTGTGCAAACACTGTCAAAAGCGTGTCTACTACTTCGGTGGAGCTGAGCTCTTTCAGAGGGATTGCTTCTGGAAACTTTGTAGCTGGACACAGCATGGTAAACAAGTACCTGTAACCTGATCTGTTTTTGGAAGAGGCCCTACCGTGTCTATTACAAGTCGTCTGAAAGGCTCTGTTATTAAGGGCACTACCTTTAGTGGAGCTTTCCATGTCTCTCCTGGTTTACCAGAGCGCTGGCAGGCGTCACATGATCTTACAAAGTTTTCTACGTCTTTGAAACAGCCAGGCCAGTAGTACTACATAAGCAATCTTTCCTTTGATTTCTTTATGCCTAGGTGGCCGGACCACCCATTTCCATGACAGAGACTCAAAAGGTCCTCCCTGTACTTAGTAGGTACGACTAACTGACCTAAAATCCTACCCTTTCGATCTCTGTAGTGGCGGTACAACAATCCTCCTCTCTCATGTATCGTCACGTTGCGCCTATCAATGCCTTCTTTAGCTGTGTGATGTAATTTAGCTAAGCTCTCATCATTCTTTTGCTCGGCTGCCAGTGACTCTCTATCCACACGTAAGACCTGATCAAAGTTATTTGAGGCCGGTGATAATAACGACTCAGTCTCGCTTGCGTTTGCGTCAGCTTGCTCTTCCTGCAGGCTTGAACATTGACACTCTAGCGCTACGCTCTCATTCAGCTGGTCAGCTGGCAGGCTCTCCTCGACTGATTTTTCATCCCTCGAGCCTAGCTCGGATTCGGGTATTGAAGTTATCCCCTTTTCTGCTTCCGCTGGAGCAGCTTGTGCGTTTTCAGCCGAAAGCGCCGCGATCTTACGAGCTTGGCCTCGGGTCAATGTTTGTACTATGCCCTCTCCCAGTTTGAGCCCTTTGTCATGCAGTAACTGATTCGAACGATTCGAAAAGATGTAAGGCTACTGCAGTGACAAAAATTTGGAAACTGCAGCCTCGGTCACTAGCTCCCCGAATGGTGCACTGATTTTGACTTTCGCCGTGGGCAGACACACGCTGTGTTCTTCTACAGCCTGTTTGATCCATGCTACTTCTCCGGTGAAGTCATCTACCGTCACATAAGACGGATGGACAATGTCCATCGTGGCGGCACTGTCTCGCAGCACCCGGCATGGTTTACCATTAACTTGCAGGTCGTGAAGATATGGACTTAAAAGTTCCATATTCTCGTCTTTTTCCTCCACGTAGGAGAAAACTACGCTAGACTTGCCGCACTTTATAGCTATATGTCCCAGTTTGTGGCATTTATAACAGCGGATTGGTCTAAAAGATTCGAATTTTCTTTTCTGCTCTTTTGGTACTGTTTCGCCGTTAGGTTTCTCCTCGCTCTTTTCTGCGGGCTTTTCCACCACGTCTACAGGCTCCGATCGTCTAGTCTGCGAACCCTTTTTGAACGGAAATGGTTTCCGCGGTCCATTTCGACCGTACCAGTTTCCGTCCTCTGCGTTCAACTTTCTACGGGTTGCGTACTCTTCGGCTAATTCAGCCACCCTTTCCACAGTGTTTACATTCCCTCTGTCTTGCACCCACCGTTTCACAGCTTGGGGGGTGCTTTTGTAAAACTGCTCTAGACACATGCATTCAATGATCATGTCTCTGCTGTCGTACGCTTCCGCGCTATTCAGCCACTCGACTAGGTTGGCCTTTAAGCTCCGGATATCCCTTTTAACTCCGGATATCCCTCGCTATCTTTCTTGCCTGTGCTCCTAAACCTTTGCCGAAAAGTTTCGGCTGAAAGGCGGTATTTCTTAAGAGACTAGCCTTAACTTTTGCATAATCATATGCATCCTGTGCACTCAGTCTGGCGATTACTTCCGCCACCTCACACGGCAACGTAGACAGCATCCGCTGTGGCCATGTACTCGGACCGAAGTTCATCTTCTCGCAAGTCCTTTCAAAATTGCATAGGAACAAGCCTATGTTGGTCCCGACCTCAAATGGCTTTAATAGTCTGTCCATGCGGTATGATTCTGCCTCACTTGATCGTCCAGAGCGCCTTTACTTGAGACAACTCCAAACGTTTGCTTTCAAGTTGCATTTCTCTTAACTCACGTTCCTCTCTCTCTCTGTCCCGTTCTTCTCTTTCTTTCAGAAGTTCCAACCCCATTTCAATTTCTTCGTCACTGGCCTGTTTGGAAATTAGCTTCAGTAATTCCGATTTTAGCATTTCCTTGCGTACATCTAGGCCCAGTTCCTCACCAGCAATCAACAATTCGTCTCTCAGCAGTCTCCTTAACTTCATGGTTGCTGCTTTACTGCCTTGGTTCTGCTCGCTAAATCTAACTAGGAAAACACAACCTAGCTATAGCACTCAACAATCTAGCTTCCCTACTGTTCTAAATAGAACAACCACAAAATGAAGCCTAGAGAGTCAAAGCAAGTACCAAGCACTTACCGCAGACACAGACCACGTCGGAAAGTCCATCCCACCGCTGTCAGCCAGTTGTCAGGATTGGGGGCTCAATCCCATCGCTCGTAATCCGTTGTCAAGATTGGATTGGATTGGAAAAACTTTAATAAAAGTCCTGCAGGACGCACGTCAGCGCGCAGTGGGCGTCTCCCACGCAGGGACCGACAGGGAATACCTGGCGGCCGCTGCGCGAGCCTGCTGGACGGCCCATTGCTGGTCTTGTAGGAGCGGGCTTCTTAGGGTCTTCTCCCACTTGTCGGAGGTAGAGTCGGGTGGAGCGTTTCTGCACTCCCAGTGCACGTGTGCACGAGGGGCACGCATCGTCTGGGTAGACGTCCGGGTAGATTATGTGTAAGGTGGCCGGGTTTGGATAGGTATCCGTCTGTAATAAGCGTAGCGTTAGCGCCTGCGGCCTGTTTAGTTTGGGGTGCGGGGGCGGAAAGAGACGTCGTCCCAAGTAAAAGTGTTTGGTTATTTCATTGTAGGTGATTGGGGCATCCCTGTTCGCCTCCAACTCATCGAGACATAGTTGCCCGGGGGTGACGGCGCGGTCGGTAAGCGCGCGCGCAGCGTCGTGGGCTGTCTCGTTGAGGTTGGGCGGGGCGCCCGGAATCCGACCCAGGTGGGCGGGAAACCAGATGACGGTGTGGTGTTTGAGGGTGCTTGGAGCAGCGCCGCGGAGGATGCGTAACGCCTTGACGGAGACGACTCCTCTCTCGAAAGCTTTGATGGCTGGTCTCGAGTCGCTGAATATTGTCGTTCGCTTATCGTCGAGCATTGCCAGGGCTATGGCCACTTGCTCCGCCACCTCGGGATCACGTGTGCGTACCGTGGCGGCGTTTAAAGTTCGTTGCGAGGACGAGACCGCTACCGCGGCGAAGGCTCGGTTGCATCGGTAGGCGGCGGCGTCCACGAAAGCGACGTCGTCCGCTTTCTTGTTTACTCGTTTGAGGAACGCGGTGGCCCGGGCTTGGCGCCTGCCTCGATTGTGTTCCGGATGGACGTTCCGCGGAATGGGTGCGATTGTGATCAGGTCGCGGAGCTCGCGGGAACGGGCGTGAGCTCCGGTGGATCCTGGATGTTCAGTGGGAAGTACCCGAGCTCGCGCAAGATGTGACGGCCGGTCTTCGTCATCGTCAGTCATATCATCTGCGCTCTCTCCTGAGCCTCAGCGATCTCTTCGAGGGTATTGTGCACCCCGAGCTCGAGGAGTCGATACGTCGGCGTCGTGATCGGGAGCCCAAGGGCCCGCTTCACTACCTTTCGGATTAGTGTATTGAGCTTGTCACGCTCCGATTGTTTCCACTTATGCATTGCTGCGACGTAGGTGAAGTGACATAGGAGGAACGCGTGTACGAGACGCAGCAGATTGTCTTCTTTGAGGCCGTGGTGATGGTTGGCCACCCTGCGCACAAGTCGTAGTGCGTTCTCCGTCTTTGTCGTCAGCCTGTGGACCGTTTGGATGTTGGATCCGCCTGCCGGCATGGAGTCCGGCATGAATTAGAAGGTAGCTGGCCCATGGCGTCGTCCAACTTATCCACGCTGAGGACGTTGATGAAGGGAAGGACTGCTTCTCATCGAGAACGAGGAATAAGGGTTTATTTGCAGTATTTACATGCAGTTCATCAGTCTAGCATGACTTCGAGAGAAAGTACGTCCGTCTAACATGACTGCTTGAGAGAGTGTCTCAGTCTATCATGACTGCTTAAGAAAGTGTACTGAGCAGCCGCACAACAGCGGTTTGTAAACACTCGGTTCTCCCTTGATTCCAAAGGGACGGAAATGTTCGTCCAGTCATTGTAAACACGCCGCCTCTCTCCGGGACGGCTTACACACACACACACGCACACACAGGTTCACGGTCCGGTCCGGAACCAACGTCAGACGGACTTCGTAGAACTCGGAGCTGACCCTCGCAGCGCGGCCGGGTAGCCATTGTCCTGCGTGTTGGTCGGCGCGTGGGAAGGGGTCCCCGACGACGTTCCCGCGGCAACTCCTCCGCTCGCGGCCGACCCGTTTGGCGGTGTCGTGTTGCGGCACAAAGCCTGCTTCGTCGAACTCATTCAGTCACAACGGCGACGAGGCTAGAGCGTAGCGGTGGCGTTCCTTGAAAGTTGACGCCGCCGTCGTCGCAACAGGGTGGCAACACTTGCACCGCAGCTGGGCCGTTCTTATCAGCGCCTCCATGGCCCGGAAAGTCTCGACTGTCCAGCGCTGATAACCGCTGGGCAGGAAGAGAACGGCTGGTGGCCAGGGGGTGATGTCGTGGCTCGCAGTAACCACTTGTGTAATGATGTCACCGCCCCAAAACATCCAACAAGGACAGGCAACTGCAAATTGAACCCTACAACACGGCTCTGCGCCGAGGTGACGTACATTGGCTCTTACTTGAGACCCGCTAGACCGCTGTTTAGACCCGCTGTTTAGACCAGCTGTTTTGCCGTGCCGAAGCGCCGGTTCGGACGTCCGGCATCCGACAAACCGGGCAGGTTTTCATCGTCCGACGCGTTCGTCAACAACACCGTCGTTTGGCCGCAGCCAATGACGGTGCGTCTAGCATGTGACATTCTCTGACGTTCCCTACACAGAGGCGGCGCCGGCGGGCCGGTTTCTCGCTGTCTTTTATTTTTTGCCGGATGCAGTTTTTTTCCAGCACGAAATAGTTACCAGTTCCGTAAAATTATCTCGAACGTGTGCCTGTTCTGCAAAGCAGAGCCTAGTGCACTAGTACTAAGCTACTGGCGAGATCGGGAGCCGCGATGCGAGGGCATTTCGCAGGTACACAGCACACACCCACCGTCTGAGCGAGGCTGCTCGCTTCGCTTGCACGTTTGCCCTTTGCAACGACTGCGTCGAGTAAAACAATTGTATTTCGTTACGGGCGACCTAAGTGTAGAGTGTTAATCGTTTTGGCAAAAATAAGCGCCCTTCGACGAGCTCGGGCTAAATCGCAAGCGCCGTCGTTCGCGTCGTCCGCCGGCGGCGAGGAGTTACGGAGTCGCCATCTGTCGGAAGCGCCTCACTTGCGTAGTATGAGAGATCACGCGGAGCGCTACTCATGCGTTTCGCTTACGGCGCTCAATAAAAACTCCATGCGGCAGCCCTCCTGGACATTTATACAGAGAGAGAGAGAGAAAGCAAGGACAGAAAAGGTAGGGAGGTCAACCAGAAGAGTATCCGGTTTGCTACCCTACACTGGGGGTGGGGGAAAGGGGAATAGAAAGAAGAAGAAAGGGAGAGAGTAAGCACAGAGTACGTGTGGGAGGGACACTATGCACAGGGACACTATAAACGGTCTCGGAAACCGGTGTACCTCAAGTATTGCAGTAATGCACGATTCGCTTTTCGTGCCAGTGACGGGTGTGGCCACGGTCCGAGTATCTTCGACTCGGTGAAAGGTCGTAAGTCTAGTCGGTGTAACGTTTCCTGCAGAGAGAGGCGTTGTACATCGTAGTGGGGGCAAGTACACAATAGGTGCTCGATGGTCTCCTCGCACCCACAGTAATCGCACATCGGGCTCTCGGCCATTCCCAAACGAAAGGAATATGAGTTTGTGAATGCTACTCCCAGCCACAAGCGGTGCAGCAAGGTTGCTTCACCGCGGGAAAGGCTAGATGGCACTTGTAGCCGTAGCATGGGGTCCAGTTTATATAATCGGCAGTTGAAGGCACCTGAATTCCAGAGATCTTGCGACTTTTTGCGTGCATGTAGGCGAAGTTCCCTGGCAGCGTCAGACCTCGCCAAAGGTATGGAACGCGTCTGGGTATCTTCGTGGGCAGACCGGGCAGCCTTGTCTGCTAGGTTGTTGCCGACAATGCCACAGTGAGCAGGAATCCATTGAAATGTAATGGTGTGCCCTCTTTCCAGAGCATGGTGGTGTACTTCCCTGATGTCAGATATCATCTGCTCGTATACTCTGTGACGTAATGCAGACTTGATGCTGTGAAGCGCTGCCTTAGAGTCACAACATACGACCCATTTCTCTGTGGGCTCTTCGGTGACGTACATCATAGCGGCATGGAGAGCTGCAAGTTCTGCTGATGTCGATGTAGTCGTGTGCGACAATTTGAATTTAACTGTAACCTTCTTGGCTGGAACGACGAATGCGGCAGTTGAGCTGGCACGTGAGGTCGAACCATCGGTATATATATGTATGCGGTCATGATACGTCTGGTGTAGTAATAGGAGCGTAAGTTGCTTCAGAGCCGGCGATGGATGATTGGACTTTTTTGTAATTCCAGGAATATCAAAATTTACTTGAGGCACAGCGGAGATGAAGGCTTTGTCGCCGGTGTAAAAGATGACGGTATGCACTCTTGATGAGCGCTAATCACTCGTGAAAAGGTCGCTTGAGGGCTGGTAGGGAGGTCAAATGATGGTCGGGGATCCTTGACAGATGGCGAATGTGCGCTCTGAGAGAGTCGACAACTACGTGTGTCTGGATCATATGGTCCCCAGCGATGGCAATTGTTGCTGCTGTTGACGTGCACCGAGGCAGCCCTAAACACGTGCGTAGGGCTTGACCTTGTATGCTCTCCAAGGCGCGAAAGTTCGTCTTGCATGCATTTGACAACACTGGTAGACTGTAACGTAGGAGTCCGAGAAACAGTACCCTGTAGAGCTGCATCATAGAACGGACTGGTGTACCCCAGTTTTTGCCGCAGAGAAATTTAAAGACCTGAGAAATGGCAACCAATTTCTTCTTTAGATAGACGCAGTGAGGGCTCTACGAGAGGTTGCGGTCGATGATTACACCCAGAAAGCGATGTGTCTTAGAATAGGATACCGCTTGACCATTAATTGAAACAGGATACGATGACATTTGTTTGCGCGTAAAGCCAACCAATGCGCACTTTTCAGTAGACAGGCTGAGGCCTTGTTCTCGTAGATAAGATGCCGTCATGGTTGCCGCCCGCTGAAGCCTGGCTCGTACCTGAGGTCGAGTCACCGCAGAAGCCCAGATGCAAATGTCGTTGGCGTATATTGAGACGTGAACTGACCGCGGTAGGTACTCCGCTAGTCCTACCAGGACGAGGTTGAACAGAATGGGGCTCAACACTCCACCCTGCGGCACACCATGCCTGATGTAATGTTCCGAAGTTGGGCCGTCTTCAGTCTGTAAGAAAAAGCACCTCTCAGTTAAATAGTCCCGAATCCATTGATACATCCGGCCACCAACTCCAACAGCCTCAAGCGAGTTCAGTATGGCCTCATGGGCGACGTTGTCGTATGCTCCTTTAATATCTAGAAAAAGTGCCACTGATAGGCGCTTGAGGCTTTTTTGATTTTGGACCCAGGTTACGAGGTCAATGACGTTGTCGATGGACGAGCGACCTCGACGAAAGCCCCTCATGGCGTCCGGATAGATGTTGAATCGCTCTAGGTACCATTCCAAGTGAGCAAGAATCATTCTTTCCATCAGTTTACCGACGCAGCTCGAAAGCGCAATCGGATGGTATGATGAGAGCTCAAGCGGAGACTTTCCAGGTTTCAGAATGGGGTACTCTCAAAGTGAGGGATGTTTTTGACGGCCGATATAATAATCTTGGCCAAACTGAAAGCACAGAATCGTTTACAGACGCTAGCTCTTTACCGAATACGTATATACAGTACGTGAACGCCACTGCGCGTGGTTGCCGCGATGAAGTCTCCCGAACCGGCTTCGTGCGTGAAAGGTAGGCAAACGCAGAGAGTAAACTATGTGAAATATGTTCTTATAGTGGGCTGTCTGTAAAATCAAATGGGGCATATAAGAGAATGGAACCTCAATACAGCGATCGCACGGGTTCGCAGCGACCGACTGCGGGTCTGCATGCATGTCCGGGCACAATGTTTTGCTTTCGCTGTGAGCGCGTTTTCGCACCATGCCGTGAGCTTTAGGCCGCAGCATATGAGCATCTGACAGTACAATAGCAACCATTGTTGCGTGGACGCTATCAGAACTGTTCAAAAATAATTCCTTTATAGAGACTTCGACGCCTAGCTACGGCGACTGATGTGCCGTCGCGACGATTCAATCTTTTTTTTGTCGTCTAAATTCTTGGACATTTCAATATTATTTCTCAAGTTGCGTCGCCCTGTATGTTTACGGGTTTTCTCAGCGTGCGATTTCCCTCTGCTTGATTTTCGTAATCCAGTGCATTACTTCATAACAGAAACATGACCATGGCCTTTTTTTTAATGTGCGTCTTACCGCTCCCTTTCCGTTCCAGTGAACTTGCCAGTATCTAGCATCAACAAGTTCATAGAACAAACCGTCATGACATTAGCCGGGCAGCGTGCGCGGGCGAGCGTCTCAGTGGGCGTTTTCTGCTACTCACCGAACATCGCGCAGTCCCAGCGCCGTAGCAGAAATCTTCCTCGCCTCCGTGCTTGCTGCATACCCGAGTTGTAGCCGATGGCTGTCTGCCGGTTCTAAGTTTCGCCAGCCAAGCTTCACGCAGCTCCTTTCCCTGTGGCTGCGTGTTGTGAATACGGCTGACACCGGGCTCCGTTGCGCGCGTCCGGCACTGCGGCACCGAGCAGTAGCCTACCATGCTGCACGCCTCCAAAGGCAGCCACTACCTATTATAGTACTTTCAAATGTTGTCAAGCAGACACCCAAGGCGGTAAAGCCTCACCATTTAATCAGAACCGCGGCGCAGGTGGGACTTTAATCTTTCGTTTTCAGCTCGCTTCGGCGCTTCCGAAGCAGCCGACGCGGCCGCTGTGTCCACGTGATCCCTCATGCCACGTCAGGCCGACGGTGGCGCTAGCTTTTCCAGTGGTCGAGCTCGCCGCCAATAGCTGGGCCTGCCGGCCCCATCGCGGGCTGTCAGCGGAGCCGTGAGTCATAGAGAAAGAAATTCAACAAGAGGGAACACTCTTCAAAAACTGGCAACAGGAAACACGTCACGCCTATTTCAACAACATCCGTTAGTTGACGTGAGCATCAGAAAAAAAGAATGTGAAATAAACTTCCAGACAACGTTTTATTTTTTTTATTCCTTCCCACTAAATGTGAAAAAGTTTTACGTGTAAATGAACTTATACTTTGCAACTTTTTGTTGCGTTGCCTAGCAACAAGCTAGCGGCACGCCAGACGCGCGTGCATACGTCATGTGCCAGACAAGCCGCAGTAGTGAGCAAGGCCGGTCGTACGTGCGAAGCTCGCGTGCTCGGCGACCCGTCTGTTTTGGATATAGCCAATTCTTTTGGGCTACCGGCCTTCTCTATGCTTCTCTTGCGTATCGTCTGCATTTCGACACGGCACCACTGGACTACGGCAAGGTGAGAAATTGTGTTTGACAGTGTGCGGTTCATTTTAAGCACATTTAGGCTTAGTTCGAGTGGCGCAGTTAGCGAAAAACAACTCCGCCGTCCTGGCGCAGTTAATTTGAGTTAATGCCTCGTCCTGGCAGATGTTTGCGACGCTTTCTATGAGCCCCAACATTACTGTAACTTATTTCGGTAGTTTTTGGGCACGCTTGCCGCGCCCGGTTTATTGACGCAATAAGCGAAAACCGGCTCGGCCGTGTGACACATTTGCGCGTGTAGTACATGCGTGTACTACGTCGTAGCGCATAAGACAGACAAGTTTTCGCGCATTCTGCGGCCCCCAACATTATTGTAACTTGCGTCGTTATATTTGGGGTAGTTTAGGAGCACGGTTGCCGCGCCCGGCTTATTGACGCAGTTAGCGAAAAACAGCTCGGCTGTGTGCCGCAGTTAGTTTCGTGTGTACTCAATCTTACTGGTAGAAGTTCGTGACGCATTATCTGACCCGGAAAAGTATTGTAATTTATTTGGTAACATTTTGGGATATCATGAGGCTTTCTCGCCGCGCCTGGGGTTGTGAAGCTGTTAACAAAAAAGCAAGCCGGCCATAGTGAGTTAGTTTTGCGTGTACTGAATTTTAGTGGGACAAGTTTGTGACGCAGTTTATAGCCCTGCAACAGCATATACCTTATTTCGGTACTCACGCTTCTCGAAAACGCGACGAGCGATTGCCGAGAGTGATAACACGGGAGTGTTGCATGCGCCGGCAGGACGCGTAGAAGATAACACGGAGGAGCTCAAGAACATGACATTTATGCATTCTGAGCCACTGAAAACAGGCTTTCCACCCACGAGTCTGACTTGAGTGCGATTAGAAGGCATTCTGCGAGCGTGTAACATGGTCTGGCTGAGCCTGTATTGTAGCCACCTTTGTGTATGTACTTGGCGTATACCATCGTGTCGACTGAGGCCAAGTTGTTTTGGAAACGCGCAGTCAACCGTGTATTTGTGCACTTAAGGTGCAGGAAATAATGCCCTGGAAAGGAGGGGTGCTTGAAAATCGGGTGTTCAGATTTTGTGGCATTGCCTTAGCTGCGAAATGTACGTAAAAGTGAATTCATCTGTAATGCCGCTCATTCACCACTTACGCACGTTTCGCCTCTACACGCAATACGACTGTTAGGTAAATATACCGAAATGATACATGCTTGCACTTTACTTTCTTTCAGCTGATGGCATCCGGTGGAGCATCGTACGGCAACGACTGCTGCTTACCTGGTGCCACAACTTTGGATGAATGCAGAAGAAGCCCGGAACGAGCATTTATATATAGAGCAAAATAAACATTTCATCATTTCAGAAGACGTCTTTCGTTTTCTTTATGAAATTGCACCTGACAGATTCGGCGCAGTCTTGTAAAGGTAAATCGCAATCATTTCTACTTGTTAATGAAACGATTCCACGCCAAGGCCACGCGAGGTTCAGCAGAAGCGAAAAAAAAAAATATATGAATGCCGCGCCGAGCAGCGGAGCCGGCGCGGCGGGTACCAACTGGTGTCCAAAACGCGCGCGCCCAAAACCGAAACCGGAAGGAGTCAACAACATCCGCTTGGTCTGGTACAGCCAATTCGGCCGCCTGGGCTCTATGGGAGTTTCCGCTCTGGTTGAAATTTCTTTCTCTATGCGTGAGTGGACAACGCGCCTTCGTGAAGTGTTCTGTCACTCGCAGGGGCATCATTTTATTGGCAGTGTTCGCGTAAGGCGAAACAGTGTTGTGCAGAGTTGTTTATATTGACACGTGTACTTATCTATATCGGGCGACACGTTTTGCCGCCTAACCAATGTTATCGCACAGCGCGGGACGCGCCTGCATGTATCCGAAGTTTCTGGAAAGTTATTGATGCTTCTATTGGCGGCGAGGAGTTACGGAGTCGCCATCTATCGGAAGCGCCTCGCTGGCGTAGTATGAGGGATCACGTGGCGCGCTCCTCATAGGTTTTGCTGTCAGCAGCATCCACGTATATACGTGGATGCTGCTCGCACCAGTGATGGTCGACACACCATAGCCGTCACTAATGGCGACGGGCACACCATCAGCTGTGCTACGGTAAACACATCTTCCATTGTGGAGGCGGAAGAGGCCGCCATCGCCATGGGCACTTCCATTCCGGGCACCAAGATTATTATTTCCGACTCGAAAACAGCGATTCGTAACTACACTTCAGGTTTCATTTCCCCTCGAGCATTCAGAATAATTAACAAAAACCTCAATCAATTGAAGTTGGTGTGGGTACCCGCTCATGCGGGCAACCCTGACAATGAGGCCGCCCATCTAGCCGCCCGAGCAGCTAGTAACCGGGAGGTGGGCTTGCCCGACGGGGTTGACCGACATGAAGGTATCCACACCTACAACGAAATGACCGTTTATTACCGCGAATCCAGGCGAATATATCCATCCCCGCACGAGACACTGACAAGAATACAGGCCACTAACCTCAGGAGAGTACAGACTAGATCTGTACTTAGTCCAAAAAGGCTAGCTGCAATGACCGGTGGTGAATATCCACCAAACTGCAAACATTGTAGCTGTCCCCTTGCGGACCAAGATCACATCTTGTGGGGATGCCAAAAGAACCCTCCCCGGAGAGAACTCTTTAGGCGAGCTCCCTCACATGACGAGTGGGAGAAAAAAAAATGGCTGTGGCTTAGCTAAGGTTAAGCCCAGGATGCAAAGCATACTAGCCTTTATTTTAGTTGTTGAACCACTGTTTAGCCTGGTGAACTGCTGTTGCTTGGCTATATTTGGTTCGGCTAGACGAAGAAACAACTCATGCGTTGCTCTGCTTCGCCTTCAAGAGTGGAACGCGACAGCGTTCCCGTCGACCCGCCAACGGGTGTAAGACAATGGGCTACGGCGCAGCGACTACGCGCCCCGCATTGGACGCGGTGAGCGTCGAGCAACGCAGCGTTCGGCGCGGCAACGAAATGTGCGCCTGAGCAAGCGACGCACGCCTGAGCCTTATTAGAAACAGCTCGTTTCTAAGGCAACGCCGCATTCACCAGAGGCGCTTTTGTACCGCTTTGAAGCATCGTACTCGTGGCTCAGTGGTAGCGTCTCCGTCTCACACTCCGGAGACCCTGGTTCGATTCCCACCCAGCCCATCTTGCAAGAGTTGAGCCACAGCCACCTAGAAAATCAGTCTCTGTAGCACGCCGTAACCTTCGCTTCTCATTCCAACGAGCAGCTCTGTCTCCAGGAGGCATCTCACCTCGTGAGTGTCTAGCAGAGGCAAGCGCAGCTGCTTATATACCGCCGCGACGCCGCGAGCGACGGCGCGAGTTGGAGCCCCGTTTCTCCTCTGTCGTGACGTCACGGTGTCACGTGGTATTGAAGGCGACACCGCCGCGCCTGAGGAGCTGGGTTGAGCTCTCGTAATATGCTCCGCATAAAAACGAAAACTTCCAACCCGCAAGACCAGATACGGTTGGCGGAATGGGCTGATAGCGTCGCGGCAAAGCAGACGCCACGCTAGCCCACACCCCTGGGAAAGAAAGCTCCACTAAAACTTGACAATAAAAGTTTTCTCTCTCTCTCTTGCTGTCAGCGCTCACTGAAAACACCACGCGCGAGCTCTCCCGGACATTTCTGTATGTACTTTCGAAACGAGAGAAGTTTCTTACTGTCTAAATAATAATCTTGGGCAAACTGAAAGCACACAATCGTTTACAGACGCTATCTCTTTACCGAATACGCACAGTGAACGCCACTGCGCGCGGTCGCCGCGATGGAGTCTCCCGAACCGGCTTCTTGCGTGAAAGGTAGGTAAACGCTGAGAGCAAACTATGTGAAGTCTGTTCTTATAGTGTTTGTATAACTAAACGGAGTGTAATAGAACGAAGCCTCAATGCAGCGATCGCGCAGATTCGCAGCGACCGACTGCGCGTCTGCATGCTTGTCCGCGCAGTGTTTCGCTTTCTCCGCGCGCGCGTTTTCGCACCGTGCCATGAGCTTTTAGCCTGTTTTTGAGGGCACAAGTTCGCCCAATAAAACGCTAGTTTCGTCTTTCCCAGTTTGACTGCTTCCTTTACCGTCACTACCACGGGACATCTGATGGGGGTGCGGGGTAACGATCCCCGTACCTCTCGCAAAGCAGGCGGTACATGCTTTGCGGTCATACCGAACGCCCCCACAAAGCCGTGACCCGAGCCCGAACGCGGAAGGCATCGCCAACGTTAAGAACCAGCGCGGTAGCCGCAGGTTGCAAGGCTGCCCCCGGAGCACGGAATTTTGCCTGAAACGAGCAGGAAGATTGTCACTAAATCCACCCCAATGGCATCCCCAGCGTCCCCGTCGCGCTGCAGCAGCCCTTAGAGCCTCTGACGTTCCGCGGTTTAACGTTCGAGGACCCGGAAAGCTGGCTTGAGGCGTATGAAAGAGTCGCTACATTTAACAGCTGGAACAGTGACGACAAACTGCGACATGTCTTCGTCGCATTGGAAGACGCTGCCAGGACGTGCTTCGAGAACCGAGAAGCTACCTTAACGACCTGGGACCTGTTCCGAAGCGGCTTCCTGCAGACATTCGCAAGCTTCGTACACCGAGAACGAGCCCAAGCGCTTTTAGAAACCCGGGTGCAGCTACCTAATGAGACAAGCCACAGGAGGACAACTGTCTACCATCCGCAAACGAATGGTCTCACGGAGCGCCTGAACAAGACCCTCGCCGACATGCTAGCAATGTACGTCGACGTCGAACACAAGACGTGGGACGCGGTCCTGCCGTACGTAACCTTTGCGTACAACACGGCGGTGCAAGAAACAACACAGATCACGCCGTTTAAGCTGGTTTACGGCAGGAACCCGACGACGACGCTTGACGCCATGCTGCCGCACGTAACTGACGAAGAGAATGTTGACGTCGCTAGCTATCTCCAGCGCGCCGAAGAAGCCCGACAGCTCGCCCGCCTGCGAATCAAGAGCCAGCAGAGGACCGACAGCCGACACTACGACCTCTGACGACGCTTCGTTGAGTACCAGCCCGGCGACCGTGTTTGGGTCTGGACCCCGATACGCCGACGAGGACTCAGTGAGAAACTACTCCGACGCTATTTCGGACCCTACAAGGTCATCCGACGTATTGGCGCACTGGACTATGAGGTCGTGCCAGACGGCATTTCGCACTCACAGCGGCGCCGCGCACGATCTGAAGTGGTCCACGTGGTGCGCCTTAAACCATTTTACGGACGCTGACGAACTTCCTTATTTCGTTTTCTTTTCTTTGTTACTTTCATTTGTTTGCAGCATCGGGTCGATGCTTTTTGAGAGGGGGGTAATGACACGTGTACTTATCTTTATCGGGCGACGAAGTTTCGCCGCCTAACAAATGTTGTCGCAAAGCGCGGGACGCACCTGCATGTATCCGAAGTTTCTGGAAAGTTATCGATGCTTCTGTACGCTATCTGTTGTCGCCGAACCTTGTGTTATCTGATTTCATCGCCTGACGCGAATGGTGTAGAACTTTGTGGAAGGCACGCGGGTCCTAACGATTAGTCTGGAACATTCGATGACTGGTGTATAAAAGCCGACGCGCTGGACCCGCTCATCAGATTTTCGACGATCGCCGACCGTGTTCGCCGCTATCGTTGTGCTATAAGTGTAGCCTCTTTTGTGGGCACAGGTTCGCCCAATAAAAGTTAGTTTTGTGTTTCACAATATTGCTACTGTGTTCTTTGACGTCACGACCACGTGACAATATTTAAAACACATAAAAAGAAAGCAATGGTCTACTCTCCGGGAAGACAAAGAAGTAGTCCGGAGGGGAGTGTTTCTAATAAACCAGCTTAAATAAACCAGTAAGCTTTTTCACGTTATGCAATTTCATCATCCATGTAGTTGCCAATTGCTTTTTCCCCAGATTGCTTTTCCCCCACTTTTGCATTCAAGTCGCCCATGACTAGGACCAGATGCTTTTTAAGAGGGGGGCATGTGTTTTTCTTTCTCCGGTGACCGCTGTTCACCAGCTTGCAGGTGTTAAACATCGCTCAGCGAAGTACGCGCCTGCATGTATCGGAAGTTTTTTTATCGATGGTTCTATCAGTTGTCTGTTGTCGCTGCACCTTATGTAATCTGATCTGCGGTTCAAGCGCGTCGGCTTTTATGCATGAGTCATCGAAGGTTCCAGAGTAGTCGCTGCGCGCGGGTCTTCCGGAAAGTACTGCAGAATTCGCGTCGCGCATACGAATTCGAAAACACGTACCCGTGTGCTTAGATTTAGGTGCACGTTAATGAACCCCAGGTGGTCCAAACTTCCGGAGTCCCCCACTACGGCGTGCCTCGTAATCAGGGCGTGGTTTTGGCACGTAAATCACCATAGTTTAATTACTTTTAATTAATTTAGGTCTCTGCTCAACCACACGTTGCATTTTTTGGGGAGACAAGAAAATTATGGAACATTTAAAATGCCGTTTATTTTCCGCACTTTTTCCACTGGAATATGGCTTCTCCCGTCAATTTACACATTTCACTCCTTTATTGGCGCAACTTTTACAGCCTTCCCAGATGCAGTTTTGAGGGAGCATGAAATACCAAATCCCCTTAAAGATTAGTATGGAGACCACAAAGACAAGTACAGATAACCACGCTGCACACCAGCAACGAAAGTACGCCCGGCACGGATCCAGAAGTATCCACTCCACGACCGTGTGTGTAGCTGCCATGGCCTGGGTTGCCCGACTGGGCCAGTGACCAGCTGCGCCTTTTGCAGGAGCCTAATTGGCCTCGTGCAAGACATCACGAGGGGGGAGGGTGAAGGTGCATACAAGTGTTAGTTGAGGATATTGAAGAAACGAAAAAACATTATTTTCTCGTAGTATTCCTGCAGGGATGTCATGCATGTCATATACATGAATGTCATGTCATGTATTAGAGTATTGGGGCGCTATTCTGGACACGCATGGCGGCTGCACGGCCGCCATTATCCGCCATGTTTACTCTCTGATTGGCTGTCGAGAGGTCACGTGTTTTAAAATTTGTGCCGGGAAGCGGCAGTATTGCAAAATGCAATTTTGCGTTTGCATCAAGATGACGAAACGTGACGTGGAGCTGCAAATTTTATGGACTAATACATTCTTATGGTCCTTGGCAGATATATTGTGATGTTAGCGCTTCAAAAAGAATGTGAGCGGTAGCGTGCAAAAGCCAGTGCAATGCATCTGCAATTGCGCGAATATGTGGTGGCGATCCAAGATATGCGCCATGCCAGCTTGCTGATTGGCTGAAGGAATATCTCGTGGGGAGCGTCACAGGAAGGGCTGTTTCGTAAACGTCATTTTGACGATGCGTGACGTTGCGCTGTGCCGCCATTGCTGAGATTTTCCGCCATAATTTTTGCTGCGACGAGCCGCGCGAATTATGCTAATGAGCAGCCATATGCAATGGCAGCCGAGAGGAATGCGTATCGCCACATTTTCCCCATCGTTTGGCGCCACGAAAATCTTTTGTTCATAACGCGTGCTCATAGTATTTGCATCGCTCTCGGGTGGTGTTGGCATTTGTGTTTGGGGCCATCGTTTTTTAAAAGAATGCGTTTATACGAAATAATATTGGTTGAATATAGCAAACTTTCAGCAAAGTTGTCCACTTTTCACTGCTGCATTTGTATTTTAATCGAGATTATTGCCTTTTCGCACAATCAAAAGTTATGACAACGGCCTCTTTCTAATTTATAAAAAGAAATGTACGCAAGGCGGCGCCTTGAAGTTTCCTCCCGCGGTGCGAGTAACCAGCGAAATGAACAAGAGATGGCAGCGACGGCGCTTGCGTCGCGCTAGTGGATATCTCTGGCGTGCGCAACGCTATCGGTGATATTCGGCCGTTTCTCAGCCAGCCGAGTCGGGCTGAGTCACTTGCGTTTCATGAGATAGCGACAACGTGGCCTAGAACGTGGGCGCATCACCACTGGTAGGCCGCGTGTGTTGTCTCAAGCAAGAAAACAAGCGCGTTGGCGCCAACATGCGATGACTCATTCCCTTTTCTAGGGACACGCATCCTAGCTATTGAAACAGACGACGGCTTGTACGCAGCAGACGACGGAAGCGAGAAGCGTTTTCGACCGAATAATCATACGCTTTGAGATAGCTGCTTTATTTTTATTGCGGAGGAAAACTGTTTTGCTTTACTGATAACGCTACATTCAGTGCCTTCATTTCAGTTTCTTAGGCGAAACGTCAAGTTGGCGTCACGTTGCGTAAGCAAAACTGGGCCACCAGCGCCATTTTGTTTGCGTCGCGCCTACGTCACGCATCGAAGAAAATGGCGGAATGTCCAGAATAGCGCCCCTGCACTCTTATGGTATCTTCGACTGGTCGCCTGTACACCCCGAAGCAGAGTCGGGTAGATCGGGCGTTTCCCGAGCTCAAAGGTAGAGGACAAGCGCGCAAGCCGAACGTGCGACTCGCTCTCGGAGGAGGAAATTGCCGATGCGAAACCACGTGACTACTGCCAACGTCCGATGATTCGCCTATCCAAAGCTCCCGGCGCTGCCGGAAAAACCGGCGGACGTGCCGGCGGGACGAGCGTTCGTCGAGACGCCAGCATGCAGTGGCCTAGGTTGCCAAGGTTACGGTGGGCCGTCGCCAACAGCAGCGACGCGGCGCTGCGATAACGTTTCAATCTCGATGACTGCTCCGACGACAGGGCTCGGAGCGCCTCAGAGCGCTCCAAGATGGAGTAGAGCAACCGAGAAGAACCAGCCGAACGCAGGGCGCGCACCCTCTTTCAAACAGCCGAAGACAACGCCGCTCGCGAGAGCGCTCCAGAGCGCTCAGAAACGACCAGCCGAAGATAGCATTAGAAATATTTACACCCTTTGGGGCTTATCTTGTCCCACAACAATAATCGCCATCTGTGTTGCCCGAGTTTCCTTTCTTGAAAGCTCGGCGCTCGCTACTTTCCTTTCGGGAAGCTGCGTCACACTGATAACGCGCATGCCGTTCGTGACTGGGAAGTACCCGGCTCGCAGTGTTTAAGAAAGGAAACGCGGGCAAGGCAGATGACGATTATCGTTGTGTGGCAAGATACGACCCAAAGGGTGTAAATATTTCTACACTCTTAAACTGTTGCACCCTCTGGGGTGTAAATTTGTCCCACAACCATAATCGTCATCTGCCTTGCTTGCGTTTCCTTTCCTGAAAACTCGGCGCTCGCTACTTTCCTGTCGAGAATGCTGCGTCACTCTGATAACGCGCATGTCGTTCGTGACTGGGAAGTACCGGGCTCGCCGCGTTAGAGAAAGGAAACGCGGGCAAGACGGATGACGATTATCGTTGTGGGACAAGATAAGCCCCAAAGGGTGTAAATTTTTCTAAGAGTGTAAGAGTGTGTCATGACAATACACTCCGAAAAAGTTTACACCCTTAGGGGTGTATCTCGGCCATACACTCTTAGAAAATTTACACCCTTTCGGGCTTATCTTGTCCCACAACAATAATCGTCATCCGTCTTGCCCGCGTTTCCTTTCTCTAACGCGGCGAGCCCGGTACTTCCCAGTCACGAACGACATGCGCGTTATCAGTGTGACGCAGCATTCTCGACAGGAAACTAGCGAGCGCCGAGTTTTCAGGAAAGGAAACGCAAGCAAGGCAGATGACGATTATTGTTGTGGGACAAATATACACCCCAAAGGGTGCAACCGTTTTAAGAGTGTACTACAATAACCGCCATCTGTCTTGCCTGCATTTCCTTTCCTGAAAACGCTGCGCTCGCTACTTTCCCGTCGGGAATGCTCTGTCATGCTGATAACGCGCATGCGGTTGGCGACTCGGAAGTACCGGGCTCGCAGCGTTAAAGAAAGGAAACGTGGGCAAGACAGATGACGATTATTGTTGCGTGGCAAATATACACCCCACATGGTGCAACTGTTTTTAGAGTGTAGAGATAGGGAAGTGAGGACAAAATCATTGCCTTATTGAGATCAGTCCTATTAAAATGAAGAAAAACTGACCACTAACAGAAAAAAATTTAGAGGATATATTTCCTGTAGTCCCCAATGAAATAAAATTTCCTAATAAAACAGAGTTTTTCTATTTTTCTGGAGGTAGAAGGTTCTGAATACGAGCTGTACTGAAATAATTCGGAATTTATTGAGTCTACTCAACACAAGGTATTCGACGTCCTATTGACGGCACTCTATAGAAACTGAAACTCAGCAGAAATAATTTTCACATCGTATTAAAACGTCTTATAGCCTGAATTTCTTGCCTGAAGAAAAACACTCGAATCGCAGTTAAAATACTTCTGTGCGATGTAGGAACATCAGTACTATCACACCATTAGCTACGCCGAGTGTGATATGTAAACTTGATTTAAAAACAACTGAGGCATAGAACAAAATTAAAGAACAATGTCTTCATATTCGCGTGTTTTCGCACAGAACAAATTCAGACTGGGCAGGGGAACCGTATCGCGCCTTATGCAAATATTGCAGAGATGGCAAATTCAATTCATGTATGGACGCAGCCGCGTGCGCTTCTATGCGCAAAGCGTTGTTTTCTCACTCAGAGATGGCGACGCCCTGGTGCGTTTTGGCTGTATGACTACACGTGACGTGAAAAGGAGTATTAATTATTTCGCTTAATTACGGCCCCTTTTGATTCATCTGCTCAGGCTCGTTATATGTCGCTCATTTTAAACAGCACTAAAACAAACGGACAAGGAAGAGCACCGCACCAACGCTGTCAACATCTTTATTGAAGCCCGCACGAATACATACTATTCGCACCGGGCTGAAAGAGAGAAATGCAAGGCGAGTCATCGTCAATGAGTTTCCGCTGCGCATGCGTCAAACGTAAAACTATAGAAATATAAAATAGACAATATGTACACAATCGAAACTGATCAACTTCTAAGGAACTTATGTTCCTTGTCGCAAAGGGCGCTGGTCCTGTGCTCTTCCTTCTCCCTGTGTGTTTTTTTTTTTAGCGCTGTTTAAGATGAATGACCCGTGCCAACTAGTCCGCACCCAAACCCTTCTAAGTCGTTATGTCGCGAAATCGCCACAACAGTTTAGCACAGCTGAATTTATTAGAAGTTTAATATGAACTCAGAATCAATTTATTTAAGGCGATCATATCTAAAAGCTTGCTTACTTTACTTCTTTCTCCACGTTTCGCTGGTTTTGCTCCCGACTTCTCTGTAGGTCGTGGGGTTCTAACAACCGTGCTCTTGGGACAAAGGGACGAGAACACAGTAGTGCAAACAATCACAAGGCATTTATTGCACCTTTCATAGATCAATGCCTGCTAGCCGAGTTGCTAAACACAAAACATGCCGATGGGCGCGCGACAAATCTAGAAGTCCGACTCACTGCGACCGCATATTGCGAGCGAATATGTTCGCCCCATGCTGGATCCCAACGTCTGGTCGTTCGCGCGTACGGTCACGCGAACGGTGGCACGTTCGAAGGCGGCCACGCGAGACGGTCTCGCAGAAGCATGGATCGGCGCACGCGCGGGACGTCCGCCGCGGCGTCATCTCGCGCGACAGCAGCGCAACACTCGCGCCATCTCTCGTACGGCGCTTCAACCGCTCCGACCGCCGCGGGCGCCAGCCCACGCGGCGAAGCCGCACTGCAGGAGACGAGCTATGCGGGAAAAACAAATCAGGGGACGCACGAGAGTCGCGCATCCCCACAAGGTGTATGGATAAAAACAACTTTATTTTAAATCCGGCAAAGTTTAACGATCCAGGCTCAGGTCTCCCACGAAGGGACTTGAAGGCCTTGCCTTGTCGCCGCCTGTCGGGCCTGCTGGCCTGCCCACTCTTGTGTCTTGAGGTTGGAGCTTCGCGGAGCGGCTCTGTAGGTCAACGCTCCTTGCACGCAATGGTCCAGTGTCGTTTACTGCATTTCTCTCTCCGCACTTGTTCGCTTTTCTGCAGACTCGAGGCCAGGGGCACATACCGACTGTGGGAACTTCCAGCATTCCTCGCACATAGCGGACGGCTAAAGTTGTATACCGGCAGCGTGGCGGGGGGGGGGGGGGGGGGAACGCTGCATGATGGCGAGCCTTCGAGGCACGTACCCACAGCGGGGGTGTAATTGAGCGCTGAGCTTTCAAACGTTTTCTTTTTCTCTCCGCAGAGCACGCCTCCGCCGTCTCACCGCCTTCAAGACATACCACAGGTGGAATCTGTTAAATACCTCGGAATTATTTATAACGCCTCTCTCAACTGGCGCCCACACATAGATCATGTGACTGGAATAGATAACCCTGCAATTGGCATATTGCGTAGGCTGAGCAGTCGTCGAATAGGGTTGAGAAGAGATACACTCCTAATGATCTATCGTATGTACGTTCACCCTGTGTTAGAATTTGGTTGCGTGCTCTTCTCTGGAGCTCCAGCCTACATGTCCCGTCCTCTAACCCTCTTAGAAAGAGAAGCATTACGTCTGTGTTTAGGTATTCCTAAATTTGTTGCAAATTCTATTCTTTATCTAGAATCCCGTGTTCCTCCTCTTTCGTGCAGGTTCCGGCTTTTGACAGTGCAGACGTTCTTAAGGATTTATGAATCACCGCTGCGACATCCCCAAACAACCTTTATTTCGCAATCTGCGTTGTTTTTCAGTATCGACTGGCTGCGACTACTTACTCCGCAAATTAGTTTCGTGCAAAAATTACTTGACTCTTCGGGCGTGTGCATATGCGGATATGGATGAGATAGTTCAAGTGGCTGAGGAGTTTTATAGAGATTTATACAGTACCAGTGGCACCCACGACGATAGTGTAAGAGAGAATAGTATAGAGGAATTCGAAATCCCACAGGTAACGCCGGAAGAAGTAAAGAAAGCCTTGGGAGCTATGCAAAGGGGGAAAGCAGCTGGGGAGGATCAGGTAACAGCAGATTTGTTGAAGTATGGTGGGCATATTGTTCTAGAGATCTTATTTTGTTATAGCGCAAGCTTGACAAGGACAAAAGAAGGCTCATCAGACACACACCCTGTATACGCAATGTTCTAGAGAAACTGGCCACCCTGTATACGCAATGCCTCATGTCCTCGAGCGTAACGGAATCTTGGAAGAACGCTAACATAATCCTAATCCATAAGAAAGGGGACGCCAAAGACTTGAAAAATTATAGACCGATCAGCTTACTGTCAGTGGCCTGCAAACTGTTCACTAAGGTAATCGCAGATACAATCAGGAACACCTTAGGCTTCTGTCAAGCAAAGGACCAGGCAGGATTCCGTAAAGGCTACTCAACAATAGACCATATTCACACTATCAATCAGGTGATAGAGAAATGCGCGGAATATAGCCAACCCTTATATATAGCTTTCATTGATTATGAGAAAGCGTTTGATTCTTTCGAAACCTCAGCAGTCATGGAAGCATTACGGAATCACGGTGTAGACGAGCCGTATGTAGAAATACTGAAAGATATCTATAGCGGCTCCACAGCCACCGTAGTCCTCCATAAAGAAAGCAACAAAATCCCAATAAAGAAAAGCGTCAGGCAGGGAGATACGATCTCTCCAATGCTATTCACAGCGTGTTTACAGGAGGTATTCAGAGACCTGGATTGGGAAGAATTGGGGATAAAAGTTAATGGAGAATACCTTAGTAACTTGCGATTCGCTGATGATATTGCCTTGCTTAGTAACTCAGCGGACCAATTGCAATGCATGCTCACTGACCTGTACAGGCAAAGCAGAAGAGTGGGTCTAAAAACTAATCTGCAGAAAACTGAAGTAATGTTTAACAGTCTCGGAAGAGAACAGCAATTTACAATAGGTAGCGAGGCACTGGAAGTGGTAAGGGAATACATCTACTTAGGGCAGGTAGTGACGGCGGATCCGGATCATGAGAAGGAAATAATCAGAAGAATAAGAATGGGCTGGGGTGCGTTTGGCAGACATTCTCAGATCATGAACAGCAGGTTGCCATTATCCCTCAAGAGAAAAATGTATAATAGCTGTGTCTTACCAGTACTCACCTACGGGGCACAAACCTGGAGGCTTACGAAAAGGGTTCTACTTAAATTGAGGAAGACGCAACGAGCTATGGAAAGAAGAATGATGGGTGTGGCGTTAAGGGATAAAAAAAGAGCAGATTGGGTGAGGGAACAAACGCGAGTTAATGACATCTTAGTTGAAATGAAGAGAATGAAATGGGCATTGGCAGGACACGTAATGTGGAGGGAAGATAACCGATGGTCATTAAGAGTTACGGAATGGATTCCAAGGGAAGGGAAGCGTAGGAGGGGGCGGCAGAAAGTTAGGTGGGCGGATGAGATTAAGAAGTTTGCAGGGACGACATGGCCACAATTAGTACATGACCGGGATTGTTGGAGAAGTATGGGAGGCGCTTTGCCCTGCAGTGGGCGTAACCAGGCTGATGATGATGATGATGATGATGATGATAGGCGATGTACTTCCTATTCCCGACAGAGCTTTTGCAACGGATATTCAATGCGATGACATTTTTCCTAATAATGAAAAATTACTTCCACACCGTATTCTGGACGGTATATTACAAGATCATCTGAAAAACCTTCAAACAAACATTGTAATTGCGACAGATGCTTCACAATGTGAAGAAAAGTCAGGTATAGGAATATTTTCCCCGTTTATTCATTGGACATTTTCTCTTCAGCTGCCAGATTTCATACCGATCTCTTTAGCCGAACTCACGGCCGTAGTGCTGGCATTACGCAAATTAGGACCATCAATTACGTCAGCCGTGATAGCCACTGATTCGTTATCATTGTGCTCATCCCTTACTGCTTCTGGTGATTCTCGCATGATGAGGACATTTCAATCATTGGTACCTGGGTACTCGAGAAGCGTGCGTTTGATTTGTGTGCCTAGCCACAAAGGACTAACTATAAATGGAATTGCAGACTCTCTGGCGAAGGCATCGATAAGTGGCCTGATTCTTCCTTACTGCCCATTGACTACTCATGTTACTGCTGCTAGATTTCGCAGGAGTGTCATAATGCAGTCAGTATCAGGCTCCGCAATTACGAACTCTGTAGATTATGGACATCTCTTATACCATTGGCACAGAGATTTTTGCCGAACACGGGAAATTGAAGTGTCCATCACGAGACTGCGCTGCTGCGTACCTGCGTTAAACTTGTATCTTCACAGGTCTGGTCTGGTCCCGTCACCATTATGCTCATTCTGTGGCGAAGCGGAGACAATAGACCATTTCTTGTTGTCTTGCAGGCGTTTTTCTTTTATAAGAAAAGGACTACTCGAAATCCCGCTTTCGCACCATTGGTCCACATTTATCAGTGCCTGTGATCCTATCTTTCGGAGGCTTCATTATTGGTTCAGTCACAGAAATGTTTGCTTGGCAATCCAAAATTGCCTAATTGAAACCAATCGATTTTCATGTTAGACTGATCGTTCTTCCTCCCCACTATAGCTTTCCTTTAGTTCTTATGTATTATTATTATTATTATACCCGGTTTTCTTGTGCTTATTTTTTTCTCTCCGAGCACAAAACGTCTACTTTGAACTCCAATGTTCGAATTAATTGTCAACTCGGTTGGTATGCACCTGATTTAACCACTCGATTCATCCCCCACTGTGGGTACGTGCCACGGCCACACGGGCCAGCAGCGACAACTTCTTCCTCCACGCGCGTTTCTTTCCGCCCAGCGCGGCCGCCATCGACAGCAGCCTCGGCTGGCGAGGAACACGGCGGCCGTTCGCTGCCATCGCCCCCACACGAGCGACAGCCGGCATGAGCGTGCCCGCGCAGCCGTGAGCCAGGATGCCGCCGAGACCGCTGCCTGGCCGGGGCCCGCGGGGCTTCGCGCCGCGGGGCCCGCCGCTGCGTGGCCCCATCCCCGGCCGCGGAGGCCGGGGCAGCCCGGGCCGCGGAATGCCGGGACGCGGCACCCCGCCCGCTGCGCCGCCGCCGCCGCCGCCGCCGCCGCCGCCTCCGGTGAGCGAGCAGAAGAAGATGTTCCAGGACCTGATGGCCAAGAAGGTGGCCGAGTGGGATCGCATGATGGACACCACCAAGGACGAGGAACGCGTCCAGAGCTTCGAGCAGTTCCGCAAGCTGAGCGAGGAAGAAGTCGACCTGGCCAGGAGAACCGTCTCCAAGAACAGGCTGAAGGAGTTCATCGACCTCAAAATCCAGTACTTCGACCAGCTGGCCAGCGAGTCCACCCCGCAGCACAGGGGCGAGGGGCTCCAGAAGTTCAGGCAGGTGGGCGAGAGCGAACTGGAGTTAGCCAAAACGGTCGGACCAAAACACGTGCTTCTCGAAGAGGCCGAGGCGCAAGCAAAGAAGCAAGCGGAGGAAGAGGAAGAAAAGAAGAAGAAGAAAGAAGAAGAGGAGAAGAAGGCGAAAGAAGAAGAAGAGAAGAAGAAAAAAGAGGAAGAAGACAAAGCGGCCATGTACGGAATGCGAGCCATGATGCCTCGGATGATGCCTGGCATGCGTCCCCGCAGTATGCCGTTCGCCATGACGCCCGAGCAAATGCGAGCGTTGATGATGAGCGGCCAAGCGGCGTCCACGAGTCGCATGTTCTCCCCCTCAGGCATGCACGACGTTATGGGCCCTATGACTCAAGGGTCTCACATTGCAAGTGAACACAAACCTCTCACAGCGGAGGAATTGGCAGCTCTTTATGACGCTGACGGCACCATGCAGTTCATCAAGGCACCGGGCCAGTATCCGTCCAGGCTTCCTTCCAAGTCCTCCATGGCGGATCTAAGAGCCACCGACAAAGAAAAAGATTTCAAGGTCGCCGATATTGACCAAAAGCTGAAGCTACTTACTCAGCTGGAATCAGCCAGGGGTGTTTTGCAGAACCATTACCCGCCTGATTCAAGCGCGAGCATGGCCGACGAAGTGAGGAACCGACTGCGCAAGATAAACCGGCTGCAGATGAAGGTGATAGACGAAATACTTGGAAGCAAAGCGGACCTGACGTCAGAAATTGTGTCCGACCTTCGGCCGGAAAGACAGGAACGGGAAAGGTTTGATGACCCGAGAAAAGGTGCTATGAAAGGGAAGAAGGGGAAGCTTCGTAAGGAGTCGAAAAAAATAATCGTGGAGCTACCTGACTACAGTGAAGCCGATACACATGTTGTGACTGCCTCGATATCTCGATTTGATGCTCGGGGCATATGCACAGGGACTACAGACCTCTGCCCCATGCCAGAAGAGTCCCGTCCCGAAGTCCTTTGGGAGAGGCCCCCTGACAGGAGGAGCATGGCTGGTCCTCCCTGTGACGACTACGGTGCACCGCCGGACACAGGCCAACACTGTATTCATTACGAACAGCATATCGACTTCTTCCCAGACAATGCGCCTCACTACCACGAACAGATGCCGCCGCCGCCTGAAGACGTGTACTATCCGCAGCCAGCGTTCTCCACCCCTACCTACTCCGTGCTACAGTCGCAGTGCTTCACGCCGCCTCCTAGCTTGCCTTTGGAATTCGACATAATCGCACAAGGAAATTTTAGTTTCGCTCGCGAGGCAATCGACGTGGGCGTCGAAGCAGAGGATCTATTCCCAGAAGACCTGTACGGCGACGACGACGAGGAACCTCAGCTCCCGCCTCCGTCTAGCAAGCCCCCGGTGCTCTCCAAGACAACCATCATCGTTAACAGGCCCGAGCAAGGCGTGCAAACCGAAACAGTCCAGCCGGCGGAGCAGTTGCAAATGCAGCAAGTTTCCGTGCAGTCGGCACCGCCTTTGCAGATGGCTGCAATACAGACGGCAGCTGCATGGGAGCAGCGGCCGCCTCCGTCGCCACAAACTCACGCGCAAGCTGTCGAGCTGAAGCAGAGCTCGTCGAGTGACACACGCTTCGCCAAAAGCTGTGAGGAGAATCTGCAGAGAATTGCCTACTCGGTCGATGACATCCTCAACTCACTGAGTTCTCTGTCGTCCGACTACGCCCAGGGCGCAGGGCGGCGTCAGGGCCGCTACGATGACGACTACTATGATGACGACACGTCTTACGACGCGTACGACGACTACTCAGAGTCTGACGATCCACCTCCTCGCCGCCAGAGTCGGAGATCCAAGTCTTCGGGTAGGCGTCGCACCAGTGCCGTCAATAAAGAGAGTCCTTCACTTTGGGGGTGGCTCTGCCGTAGCGTCCGTACCATCAGGGAGGGCTCACCGTCTAGTGCGAACCAGAACGATTCGCAGATCGTCCAAGTGGCGAACCGCATCCGTGAGCTGGTGCAGAGGGTCATCCAGGCCTCCAACGAGGTCATCATGGCTCGCAAGGCAATCCAACAGGGTGGGCTACAAGGGCAGATCGCCATGCAGAACGTGTTCGAAGCCGAAAACAAACTGTGGCAATTGATCAACCTCGAGGGCCAGCTGGCCAACGAGCTGGCCCAGTACAGAACGCTTGACACCACTTCGGACAAGGCGTACTTCGACAGCCTCATCCAGGCGGAAGACAAGATCAGGCGCTTGATACAGGTTGAAACGCAGCTGGCCAATGAGATTGGAGCTTGGCGCCAGATGTCGCAGCAGATGCCTCAGGCGACATCCTATACACGCACAACTATGTACAAGGTTCCGGGCAGCACGTCAACGTCTGCCACGCCAACCGGCCTTCTGTCGCCCTCCTCGAGTTCAACAGGCTACACGTCATAAATTGCTTGCAGCTGTTCTTAACTTGTTCTTAACCATCATACCAGGGCGACGTTATTGGGTCGTATTCGGCTTCCGCGACGCGCCTTTTCTCGAGCTACAGGGTTTCGATTTGTGCTAGAAGCAATGGGGGGGTGTCAACCACTCTTCTTACATCGATGGCTTTCAGCGTTCATCCATAGCTTCTTGCCCAGCACCACTTAGATGAGGCGAGGCAACAAAGAGCACTATGCATGGTTTTCTTTATTGCCTCCCTAAAAAATCATGCGCCAATCTTTGCTTACTGCGCTCTTTCCCTATAGAATTCCTGAGCAGCGTGGGGTGAAAATTGCTAAGCAATTTTGCGAGTGCTTGTAAATTACCGTTGCCAGTAATGTACCCAAAGGACTCTCCAAGTTCGTACATTCACGCTATTTCCTTTAAAACGCTCAAGTGGCGCCTCAGTAGTCATCGTCAATGTAGGACAGCCGAAATAGCGGCATGCACTTACCTATTGGTGAATACAATAGCATGGCCACTATTACTTGCATTCTGAGTTGTGTCATAACACTCGATCCGCACGCTCGCGAACAGACATTCTGCTAAGCAATATACAGGAAGAAAAAAATCGGGCGCTACCCTTCTCACGATGGCTGTCGACGTTAATGCAATTAGCATTCAAACAATGTAGCGATCGAGACACCATATTGCTGAAAATATATTTAATTAAAATCTATAGTGGTCGTTCCGAGATTTCCACTGCTTCGGTTTCGTTACTGATTGCACGGATCCCACGCTTATGAGGGAAAAGGCGTTAAGCAAAGCTTTAATGTTTGCGCATATTTTACATTTAAGTGTTCTGCAAAACTAAGCGCTATTGACGAAGTTGTTTGTTCAAAATGACGAACGTGGAATGCACGCACTGCTTTCTAGCCGACTTCTTCGCTTCCTGCCTATTGCCCTGCTCGTCACAGCCCTCGGCGATTGAAACACCATAGTCGGCCCGCGCCACTGGTGGGCGCTGGCGACACCAAGCTGATGGCATGCGATGAAAGCGAGGGCCTTTGTGACGCGTTGTGACTGTGTTTGCCACATGCTGGCCGATCATCATCATCATCAGCCTGGTTACGCCCACTGCAGGGCAAAGGCCTCTCCCATGCTTTTCCAACAACCCCGGTCATGTACTAATTGTGGCCATGCAGTCCCTGCAAACTTCTTAATCTCATCCGCCCACCTAACTTTCTGCCGCCCCCTGCTACGCTTCCCTTCCCTTGGGATCCAGTCCGTAACCCTTAATGACCATCGGTTATCCTCCCTCCTCATTACATGTCCTGCCCATGCCCATTTCTTTTTCTTGATTTCAACTAAGATGTCATTAACTCGCGTTTGTTCCCTCACCCAATCTGCTCTTTTCTTATCCCTTAACGTCACACCCATCATTCTTCTTTCCATAGCTCGTTGCGTCGTCCTCAATTTGAGTAGAACCCTTTTCGTAAGCCTCCAGGTTTCTGCCCCGTAGGTGAGTACTGGTAAAACGCAGCTATTATACACTTTCCTCTTGAGGGATAATGACAACCTGCTGTTCATGATCTGAGCATGCCTGCCAAACGCACCCCAGCCCATTCTTATTCTTCTGATTATTTCTGTCTCATGATCCGGATCCGCCGTCACTACCTGCCCTAAGTAGATGTATTCCCTTACTACTTCCAGTGCCTCGCTGCCTATTGTAAATTGCTGTTCTCTTCCGAGACTGTTAAACATTACTTTAGTTTTCTGCAGATTAATTTTTAAACCCACTCTTCTGCTTTGCCTCTCCAGGTCAGTGAGCATGCATTGCAATTGGTCCCCTGAGTTACTAAGCAAGGCAATATCATCAGCGAATCGCAAGTTACTAAGGTATTCTCCATTAACTTTTATCCCCAATTCTTCCCAATCCAGGTCTCTGAATACCTCCTGTAAACACGCTGTGAATAGCATTGGAGAGATCGTATCTCCCTGTCTGACGCCTTTCTTTATTGGGATTTTGTTGCTTTCTTTATAGAGGACTACGGTGGCTGTGGAGCCGCTATAGATATGTTTCAGTATTTTTACATACGGCTCGTCTACACCCTGATTCCGTAATGCCTCCATGACTGCTGAGGTTTCGACAGAATCAAACGCTTTCTCGTAATCAATGAAAGCTATATATAAGGGTTGGTTATATTCCGCACATTTCTCTATCACCTGATTGATAGTGTAAATATGATCTATTGTTGAGTAGCCTTTACGGAATCCTGCCTGGTCCTTTGGTTGACAGAAGTCTAAGGTGTTCCTGATTCTATTTGCGATTACCTTAGTGAATAGTTTGTATGCAACGGATAGTAAGCTGATCGGTCTATAATTTTTCAAGTCTTTGGCGTCCCCTTTCTTATGGATTAGGATTATGTTAGCGTTCTTCCAAGATTCCGGTACGCTCGAGGTCATGAGGCATTGCGTATACAGGGTGGCCAGTTTCTCTAGAACAATCTGCCCACCATCCTTCAACAAATCTGCTGTTACCTGATCCTCCCCAGCTGCCTTCCCCCTTTGCATAACTCCTAAGGCTTTCTTTACTTCTTCCGGCGTTAGTTTTGGGATTTCGAATTCCTCTAGACTATTTTCTCTTCCATTATCGTCGTGGGTGCCACTGGTACTGTATAAATCTCTATAGAACTCCTCAGCCACTTGAACTATCTCATCCATATTAGTTATGATATTGCCGGCTTTATCTCTTAACGCATACATCTGATTCTTGCCAAATATTCCTAGTTTCTTCTTCACTGTTTTTAGGCTTCCTCCGTTCCTGAGAGCATGTTCAATTCTATCCATATTATACTTCCTTATGTCAGCTGTCTTACGCTTGTTGATTAACTTCGAAAGTTCTGCCAGTTCTATTCTAGCTGTAGGGTTAGAGGCTTTCATACATTGGCGTTTCTTGATCAGATCTTTCGTCTCCTGTGATAGTTTACTGGTATCCTGCCTAACGGAGTTACCACCGATTTCCATTGCACACTCCTTAATGATGCCCACAAGATTGTCGTTCATTGCTTCAACACTAAGGTCCTCTTCCTGAGTTAGAGCCGAGTACCTGTTCTGTAGCTTGATCTGGAATTCCTCTATTTTCCTTCTTACCGCTAACTCATTGATCGGCTTCTTATGTACCAGTTTCTTCCGTTCCCTTCTCAGGTCTAGGCTAATTCGAGTTCTTACCATCCTGTGGTCACTGCAGCGCACCTTGCCGAGCACGTCCACATCTTGTATGATGCCAGGGTTAGCGCAGAGTATGAGGTCTATTTCATTTCTAGTCTCGCCGTTCGGGCTCCTCCACGTCCACTTTCGGCTATCCCGCTTGCGGAAGAAGGTATTCATTATCCTCATATTATTCTGTTCCGCGAACTCTGCTAATAAGTCTCCCCTGCTATTCCTAGTGCCTATGCCATATTCCCCCACTGCTTTGTCTCCAGCCTGCTTCTTGCCTACCTTGGCATTGAAGTCGCCCATCAGTATAGTGTATTTTGTTTTGACTTCATCCATCGCCGATTCCACGTCTTCATAGAAGCTTTCGACTTCCTGGTCATCATGACTGGATGTAGGGGCGTACACCTGTACAATCTTCATTTTGTACCTCTTATTAAGTTTCACAACAAGACCTGCCACCCTCTCGTTAATCCTATAGAATTCCTGTATGTTACGAGCTATATTCTTATTAATCAGGAATCCGACTCCTAGTTCTCTTCTCTCCGCTAAGCCCCGGTAGCACAGGACGTGCCCGCTTTTTAGCACTGTATATGCTTCTTTTGGCGTCCTAACTTCACTGAGCCCTTTTATATCCCATTTACTGCCATCTAATTCATCCAATAGCACTGCTAGACTCGCTTCACTAGATAGCGTTCTAGCGTTAAACGTTGCCAGGTTCATATTCCAATGGCGGCCTGTCCGGAGCCAGTGATTCTTAGCACCCTCTGCTGCGTCGCAGGTCTGGCCGCCGCCGTGGTCAGTTGCTGCGCAGCTGCTGGGGACTGAGGGCCGGGGTTTGATTGTTGTGTTCTGATAGGAGGTTGTGGCCAAGTACTGCACCAGGGTGGCCAATCCTGCTCTGGTGCGGGAGTGCGTTACCGGTTCTGGTCACCGGGATCAGGCCACACTCCAGGCCTGTTTGTGCAATTTTATCAACAGGCGGATTTTTTTTTTAATCCGGTGGAAAATTGCCGGCACCGGGATTCGAACCACGGACCTCTTTGCACGCGAGGCGGGTGTTCTACCTCTACGCCACCGCTGCATGCCAGGCCGATGATGGCGTTTGAATCGCTGAGCACTGCTGTATGCAATGTGTGGGCCAGGAATGGGCCCGGCGACACTTACTCCGGGACCCAAGTTGTCTAATGGGGCACATAGCCAGTGCCACTGAATGCTTTTGTCCTGCTATTCGGGTACATCATCATCATCAACATATATTCTTTGATGCCCACTGCAGGACGAAGAACTCTCCCCGCGATCTCCGGTTACCCTTGTCTTGCGCTTGCTGATTCCAAGTTGCGCCTGCAAATTTCCTAATTGCATCACCCGTGCACCCAGTTTTCGGCGGCCCTCGACAACGCTTCCCTTCTCTTGGCACCCATTCTGTAGCTCTAATGGTCCACCGGTTATCTGCGCCCTACGCATTGCATGCCCAGCTCCATTTTGTTGCGGTCGCAATTATACGGGGGCGCATTTCTGCCGTCGGAGTCGCCCTGAGGTTCCGTCCCAACGGGATGAGATCGTCGCCGCGCGCTGTATGCTTCTGCGGGCGAAAATGCGCGAGGGTGAGCTCCATCTTGCGGGCGAGGGAGGCACGGGCGCGAGGCGTTCTCTTCTGGCGGCTTGGACGCCATCTGCGGCGTGGCTGCGCGCGGGCCTTGCAGAGTGCGCGCAGTGCCGGTAGCTTCGTATGAGCTATGCTTTCCGCTTTTCGTTCGCGTTGAAATAAGATATGCGCGAAGGTCACTTCACAAGCGTTTTGACAGCGAGTTCCCGCGCTCATCGAGCGAGATGTGTTCATGTTTACCTGTGCGCGCGTGACACCGCATTTGTTAATGCAGTTAGTAAGCGAACGTTTTCAAGTTTACACGGCCTATAAAGCTACTGTCCTTACTTCGTATAGCTGTCTGCTGATTTGCTATCGTAATCGATGCTCCGCCTTTTGGGCGAAACTGCGACGTTTCTTTCTCTTAGCGTCAACTAGAACATCGGATATCCCCGTTTGCTCTCTGATCCAAACCACTCTATTCCGGTCTCAGAGGGGTCTCCGGGTGCCATGATTTGTGCTGCACCAGCGCACATCCCAATAGCGGTAAATGTGAAGCTCCGAGGAATCTTATTGCGCTAGCTTTCGTGCTCCTAAACTTTTTGTGTTACGATTTCCTAAGCATTGCTTATGTGGCATTCAGGCATCAAGTTTTACAAAGTAAAGAACTTAAATAACTAAACCTGAAGAGCCGTCAACATTTGTAAAACTACGTTATTACAGTGGCCGCGAAAATGCCACGTACTACTAGACGCACGTGACGCGTTGAAAGAATATGCGCAGTGCCTGGGCCCCTCGCGACACTATGTGAGCTGAAAAAAAGAACAATTAACTATTTGCCGCATTTTCTGAAGTAATACAGCGCTTGCCGGCGAGATTCGGAAGCACGGGAGCGCCCACGTGAACGTGGGGCTACCGGCACATGGTATGGGCACGGCTCTGTCCAAAGGACGCACCTTCATTTTCTTAGTCGGCATGTACTGTTTTCATAATACGTCCCCGGTCAAATTCCACCAGAACGTTGGTTGCCAAGCATGATAAACTTAGAACACATTCGAACAGTATAGCTTTAATGTGCGTGCACGAAAAAATAGTTGACTTCGTCCATTGGCACTAGTTGACCGACTCGAATCCTTTCGTTCATATTCCAGTTTCATCATGAGTGCCGAGTTCGTCGCCGCGCGCTCACTGGAAACAAAATCTTTTGAATTTGCGCGCGGCGAAGCTGAAGGCGTTGAGCCTCTCCGTCTTGCGCTGCCAATCCAAAGCTGGCGCTCGTCTGCGGGGGCGGAGCCCACGCTGTCGCCGCGGCTGGAGATGCACATTCGCTTCCGGGAGTTATTTTTACTGCCGAATACAGCACAGTGGTAGACCTTTAATTTTGAGTCATGTAACATGTAGAAATCCCCGACGGAGCACGTTAGAATTGCACTAATTTGCGATGACATCGATGCCATTCCAAGCTGCGGCTGGGAGAAACGGCGATTCGCACGGCGAGGAGACAGACAGACAGACAAAGAACTTTATTAATGGTCCTGAGGAACCGGCGTTAGGGTACCCCCCTTTTCAGGGAGTCCCCGTAGCCGTCGCGGGCCGCACCCACGTCGGGGTCGGAAGATCGTGGTCCTCCGCCCTGTCGCAGGCCCTCTGGACAGCCCGTAGTTGCTCTGAGAGGTCGCCGCTCTTAAGGACTGCCTCCCAGTCGGTTAGAGTGGTTAGCGATGAGCTGCGTAACGCAGGGCATTGCCAGAGCATATGGGACAAGGAGCAGTACGCCTCCCCACAGTCTGGACAGTGGGGTTCTACGTTAGGCGCGAAGTGACTGAATCTGCCCCTGGAGGGAAATGACCCCGTCTGAAGCATGCGAAACGCCGACGATTGTGGTCCATTAAGTTTAGGGTGTGGTAGCGGAAAGGCCCGCCGAGCAAGTTGATAATGTGTCAAGACTTCGTGGAAGGTGAGAAGCGAATCCCTATACAGCCCTAAGTCGCCGCCCGTGAGTCCACCTGAACCGCCGCGGTGTGTAAGACCTCGCGCACAGTCATGGGCCAACTCATTGGCGTTAACAAGCTCAGAGTGTACATTGATTCCCATATGGGCCGGGAACCATTTGATGCTATGAAAACCAGCAGCCCCCTCGCTGCCGAGGATGGCCGCTGCCTCCTTTGAGATCGAGCCGGAGGCGAAAGCTCGGGCTGCCGATCTGGAGTCTGTAAAGATATTGGAACGTAAAGGGTCCTTCAGTGCTATAGCTATAGCAACTTGCTCGGCTACTGTTGAAGAAACCTTCCGCACGGATGCTGAATTAATGAGAGAGCCATTACAGTCAACCGAAACTACGGCATAGTGATCAGAGCACTCGTACTGGGCGGCATCAACGAAACATGCCAGATTCGGAGTGGCAGCAGCCGCTTTTAACAGGGAACGAGCCCTGGCTACCCGGCGCCCTACATTGTATTGAGGGTGGACGTTACGTGGCATGGGATCTACCTTGAACGTATCTCGGACCATGGGTGATAGGGTCACGTTGCGCTCCGTGATTTCCTGGTGACCGCATCCAACGGATTCGAGGATGCGTCTCCCCGCTCGCGATGATGATAGTCGAATTATTTGAGCCACTCGTTGGGCCTCGATCACCTCTGATAGGGTGTTGTGCATGCCTAGTTGCATGAGCCGCGCTGTGCTGGTAGTGAGTGGTAAACCCAGCACGCGCTTGATGCTTTTGCGCATGAGGGCGTCGATTTTGGCCTCATCCCCTTTAGACCAGCGCAACGCGGAGGCTACATAGTTAACGTGGCTCATCAGAAACGCGTGGTAGAGTCTGAGTAGATTGCTCTCGCTTAAACCCCCTCTGCGGTTCGAGACCCTGAGGATAAGACGAAGCATATTCTCCGTCTTCGAAGTAATGCGGGCTATAGTCTGTGAGTTGCCCCCGCGAGATTCCAGCAAGAGTCCGAGGACCCTGATGGTATCCACTCTGTGAATTTGTTGTCCGTCCTTCGTATAGAGGGCTATGGGAATTTGATCTAAGGGTGTGGAGCACCTAACCCCCCGTCGGGTGGGCCTATACAATAGAAGTTCGGACTTGGTTGGTGACAGACTCAGGCCCGTGTCTAGTAGGAAGTGTTCTGTGATGTCGAGCGCCTCTTGGAGCGCACTCTCAACTGCAGCGTCAGACCCTCCCAAGCACCACACGGTAATATCATCCGCGTAGAGGGCGTGACCCGTTCCTCTTACTGTGGCCAGTCTGTCCGAGAGGCCCTTCATAGCGATGTTAAATAGTAGGGGAGAGATGACCGCCCCTTGCGGGGTGCCTCTCGCTCCCAATGTAAATTCCTTCGATTTGATTTGCCCTATTTTGACAGTGGCCTTGCGATCCCTGAGGAAGGAGCTAACGTACGCATGGAATCGTGGCCCCAGGCCCAGATCTGAGATGGCGTCTAGTACGAACCGGTGCGAGATGTTATCAAAAGCCTTGGACAAGTCTAGAGCAAGGATGCCCCGAGTGTCTCTAGTGTCGACATCAATGATTTGCCTCTTTATAAGTAACATGACGTCCTGTGTGGAGAGTGCCGGCCGAAAGCCGACCATGTTGTGAGGGAATAACTCATTATTTTCTATATGCCTAGATATACGGTTGTGAATGACATGTTCGGCCATTTTACCCACGCAGGACGTGAGCGAGATGGGCCGCATGTTCTCCGGCCCAAGAGGTTTGCCTGGTTTCGGGATGAGCACCACTGAGGCTGTCTTCCAGGAGTCGGGGACTAGGCCCGTTTCCCAAATTTTATTGACCTCCCCGGTGAGCAGCGCAACTGATTGTTCGTCCAAGTTTCGGAGGAGCTTATTGGAGATGCCATCCGGGCCCGGCGCAGAGCGACCGTTGAGCGTTTGCAGCACCTCCCAGATTTCGGATTCCGTGAAGGGGGCGTCGAGCTCCCCCACCGCTCCCCCCCGATAACAAGGATAATCCCCGTCACCGGAGTGGCCCAGCGGAAGATACTTTTCGGCCAACTCTTGCAAGAGGACGTGTTCAAATACGCCCGCCGCCTTTTGATTATGAACTATGCGATCGATGGCTAGTCTCTGATTGCTTTTGGTTTGCGAGTCGTCGAGTAAGTGTTTGAGCAGGTTCCATTTGCCCCCCGTTCTCATCTGCCCATCAACCGAGGAGCACACTTCATTCCATTGTTGTTTGGACAGTTCGATGGAATGAGTTTCAATTGTACGATTGAGCTCCGCAATTTTCTTACGAAGCCGGCGGTGGAGTCTGTGCGTTCTCCAGCGGTGCAGGATGGAGTTTTTGGCTTCTAGGAGGTGTGCAAGGCGCGCGTCCATACGATCTACCTTTAGGTCGGTCTTAACCACCTTGGTCGCAGCTTGTACGTCCTTCTGTAGTCTTGTGAACAGACTATCGAGATTATCGTAGTCGGTCTGGTCCGCCTTCCGTATTTTCCGGAAGGCATCCCAATCCGTCACTTTAAATTCCCTGGTAGGGGCTGTGCTAATCGTTAGGGTAATCTCCACAATGAAGTGGTCGCTGCCCAGGTTCTCTTGCAAATTTTGCCATCCTGCTCCGAGGGCGTTCTTGACGAACGCCAGGTCCGGAGTGGTGTCTCGGACTACCGACGTGCCGGTTCGCGTCGGGTATTGAGCATCCGTAATCAATTCCAGTGAGCAGTCAGCAACTGCCTGGACAAGGAGATTGCCCTTGGTGGATTGGCGGGGGTATCCCCAGGCATTGTGGGGGGCATTGAAGTCACCCGCTATCACTATGGGGGCTCCCTTGCTCAGGGCCACCGCCTTTGTCATGATCGTGGCGAATGACTGCCGTTGATCCGACGGCGAGCTGTATATGTTTAAAAGAAAGACACTGCTCTTAAGCCAATTGTTAGGGATAATTTCGACCATAATGATTTCCGCCCTAGTTCTGCCAATTTGTAATTTGTGTACTTGAAAGGAGCACTTCCGTGCGACCAAGGTTGCTAAACCCCGCTTTCCTTCCTCCCGTATCGATACAACCCGGTATCCCGGGAAGGTGGGCGCGTCATCGAGAGTTTCTTGTAAAAGAATTACGTGCGGTTTGACCGCCTGTGCCGAAACGAATTGCTGCAGCGGAGCTTTGCGCCGTTGGAAACTGGCACAGTTCCACTGCCACACAACCAACTTATTGGGATTGACCGCCATGGTGATTGCCTTGGATTGGCCATTCCACCGTCTTGTTGACGGGGACGGCGCTTGCGGGTAAAGGTGCCCGACGGGGCTCCCTCGAAGGCTGTCTAGCCGTAGCTAACGCGGCCTGTGCACTTTCCAGGGACGCCATCCTTTTAAGGAGGACAGTCACGCTTTCAGCGAGCTGCTGAATAGCCCGCTGCATGCTTTCTAAGTCCTTGTTATTGGACTCGGTCTCCATAGAGTCAGCGTCCCCCTCTGGGGGCGCGGCCCTACGTTTACCCGAGCGCGCCTGTGGCTCCCCTGAGGGGGGCACCGGTTGCTTCTCGACTTGCGAGGGGTACGACTTACGGAAAGACTCAAAGTCGGCCCTCATCTGCTGCATTTCTGCTTTGAGTCGAGCGTTCTCTTGCATGAGTTGAGCGACTCTGGGATCAACCTTATGCTCCGGCAATGCTACCTGCGTTACCTTTGAAGCCGGCGTCGTCTGCTTCGACTTCGGCGAGGAGGAGGGCGGCGCGCTGGAGTGACAGCCGCGCCGCTACTGGATGGATGTTATGAGCGTCCCCCTTGGAACGGGGTGGTGGGCTGCGCCACCAAGCTCTTCCTATTATACTGCCTAATCTATACCTAGGTTAAAAAAGAAAAAAAAAAGAAAAATAACCATGAACTCCCACAACCAAATTTTCTCACCCCATATTGCGAACTTTGCTTTTTGTGCGTCTCCGTTCCCAACCTTCCAATCGCCTCTTGCTAATCTCTATTGCGGACATGTTTACTTATCCTGCTCTCGCTGAACCCAAGGGCTTCAAGGAGGCCGGTGGTGACTAAATCGACCGCTGAGCAGATGTCTTCACATTCTAATAAAACATGATCCATCGTTTCCCTAGCTTTACTGCAGCAAGCACATGCTTCTTTCTTATATCTCGCTTTATAGGTGCGTGTTCTAAGGCATCCTGATCTCGCTTCGAAAAGTAATGAGCTTCCCCCAAACGACTTCTTGCGCAAGTTGTGATGTGATAACTTTATTTGGAATCCGGCGATTGGGAGGCCCGGGCCTGGGGCCGCCTAGATGGCCACTGGGAGCTGCTGCTCCCGTGCGGCTTCCTTGGCTCGCTGGACGGCCCAAAGTTGGTCTTGGAGTTCTGAGCTGAGCAGCACGGCCGACCACCGCGCCCGTAGATTGTCTGGGGAGGCTGCCATTTTATTTTGGTATATTTCACATCCCCACAACATGTGTTGAAAGGTGGCTCTAACAGACTTGCATAGCTTGCACATATCGCTCTCGTATATATCGGGGTAGAAAGTTTTTAGCTGCACGGGACTCGTATAAGTTTCTGTTTGTAGTCGCCTCCAAGTAACGGACTCAGCTCTGTTCAGTTTAGTGTGAGGCGGTGGTAATACTCGCCTCCGATTTTGATAGAATTTGGTAATATCACTAAATCTTGTTAATATATCTTTTTCTCTCCAAATTTCCTCCTCCGCGTTCTCCTGACCGATGGAAGTCACTCTTTGCTCAGCTCGGCGAGTAAGACCTCGAGCTTCGCGGTGTGCTACCTCGTTGAGGTTGACTGCGGGAATGTCTGGAGTCGTATGCGCTGGGAACCAGAGCAATTGCCTGCCGTTCTTCTCTGCATCGGAGAACTTCGCTTCATTGACTCTGATGATGTGCCATGCCTCAGGAGAGATCCTACCTTTTGCATAATTTCTAATGGCCGCTTGAGAATCGCTTATGATGTATTGAGCATTCGTGGAGACCAATGCTAGTGCAATGGCTACCTCCTCTGCGGTCTCGGAATGTTTGGTATTAACTGATACACTTGTAAGGGGTTTTTGGGTGTGATCTACGATTACTGCTACATAGCTATTTCTGTCTGGGTATTCAGCCGCGTCTACGAAGATTGCTCTGTCGTCTGACCCAAAGCTTCGGATAATTTTCTCTGCTCTACTCTTGCGTCTGCCGTCGTTGTAACCTGGATGCATGTTCTTGGGTATATTTGGTACTAGGAGTTTGTCACGAATTTCTCTCGTTATCGTCCTCTTTTCCCCGTATAGATTGTGATAATTCATTCCTAGTTTGCTTAGTATATGCCGTCCCGTTTTGGTTTTGGTTAGTCTCTCTGCTTGAGATGTTTGTTGTGCTTCTATGAGTTCGTCCAGTGTGTTGTGGAGTCCTAACTTTAGCAAGAGATCCGTGCTCGTACTGATGGGAATCCCTAGAGCTAGTTTGTATGCTTTTTTTATCATGTTGTTAATTTTACGCTTTTCAGCTGCAAACCAATTGTGGAAGGCTGCTATGTATGTGATCTGACTGATTACGAATGATTGTATAAGCCGTATGATACTTTCTTCCTTCATACCTTGGTGCTTGTTAGTAATTCGTTTGATTAATCTCATGGTGTTTGTTACCTTTGTGTCTAATTTCTTTACGGTTTCCCTATTTGTGCCTTTGTTCTCGATTACCAGACCCAGCACTTTGAGCTGGTTGACTATTGGGATATTCCGCCCGTTCTTGGTGTGTAGCTTGATTTCCTCATGAGCCTTGTTTCTGTCGTATCCTTTGGGAGGCCTGCCTCTACGTGTGGGGCGGTACAATAGAAGTTCAGATTTCTCTGCAGAGCATGTGAGGCCTGTTCCTATGAGGTGTTCCTCTACTGCGTTAATTGCAGTTTGGAGTCGTTGTTCTATTGATCCGTCGCTGCCATCACAGGTCCAGATAGTAATATCGTCCGCGTAGATTGTGTGATTCAGGGACTCTATGTGATTTAATTTTTCGGGGAGTCCCATCAAGACGAGATTAAACAGCATCGGCGAAATGACAGCGCCTTGCGGCGTGCCGGCCCCCCCTATGTCGATCTCGGGCGACTTGAGCCCTCCGACGGAGATGACTGCTTTCCTGTCTGATAGGAAGCTCTTGATGTATTTATACGTCCGTTGCCCTAGTCCTATTCGCTCGATGTTTTCCAATATGGTTGCGTGGTTGGCATTATCGAAAGCTTTTTTAAGATCAAGGCCCAAGATGGCCCTTGTCGAGCGCGTGTTATAATCGATTATCTGATGCTTAAGTTGGAGCATGGCATCTTGTGTCGAAAGATTTTTGCGAAATCCTATCATTGTATCTGGGTATATGTTATTATCCTCTAAGAAGTTGTCTACTCTGTTTAAAATGACATGTTCCATTAACTTTCCGACGCAGGATGTTAGGGAGATTGGTCTGAGGTTGTCTATCTCAAGCTTCTTACCAGGTTTTGGAATAAGCGTTATCGTCGCTTTCTTCCATTGAGCTGGCACTTCTCCCTTTACCCAACACTCGTTTATGTATTCTGTTAGTTTGGCTATCGATTCATCATCCAGGTTCCTGAGAGTCTTGTTGGTTATACCGTCTGGGCCTGGGGCGGATTTGGTGTTTAACTTTTGTAGGGCCGCGCGGATTTCTGCCTCCGTGAGTTCCTCGTCTAATTTTGCGTTTGTATTCCCGCTGTAGATAGGATAGATGCAAGGGGGTGCCTGTTTTAAGTATTTCTGCTGTAATTCATTGAGAAATTCCTCTTCTGTACCCTCATATGCGTGTATTAACTTATTAATGGCTTGCATGTGATTTTTCTTGTTATTGTCATGGTCAAGCAGGAACCTGAGCATTTGCCACGTTTTGCCGGTGCTTAATTGTCCATCCATGGAATTACATATCTCGTCCCATTGTTGTTTGGTCAATTGCTTAGCATGTTCTTCTATTTTTTTGTTGAGGAGTGCTATGCGCTTTCTTAACTTTCTGTTATGCTTCTGACCGTTAAGTCTATTCTGAAGCGACTGCTTAGCTTCCCACATGTGGAGAAGTCTGCTGTCGCATTTATCCAAGTTAGATTCAGGTGGTGCTATTTTTGTGGCAGCTTTGACGTCATCACTGAGCTCCTTAGTCCATTGTTCTATGTCTGCGATTGATCTTTGCTGTGTCTTCTCTCGCGTTCTACGAAATAGTTCCCAGTCTACTAATTTAATCTGTCGTTCCTTGGGTCTATTCGGCCCTTCTCTGACGTGTAACTCTAATATGCGGTGGTCACTACCCAAATCTTCCAGTGTGTTGTGCCACGTCGCCTTTTCAATATTCTTGGTAAAGGTTAAGTCTGGGGTTGTGTCCCTGTTTAGCGCCGTGCCTACTCTGGTTGGAGTGGCGGGGTCTGTGACGAGCGTGAGGCCTAATTCTTGCGAGTCGTTCCATAAGTCCCTTCCTTTTGCTCTGGTATATAAGTATCCCCACGTGGTGTGTGGGGCATTGAAGTCTCCTCCTATAACTACCGGATTTTCTCCAGCAAGTCTGAGCGTTTTCTGGAATAGGTTCTTGAATTTGTGCTTATGTAGCATGGGGTTACTATAAATATTGAGAATAAATAAGCTATGTCCTGTCTTTTTTTGTGGGATGAGTTCCAATAGAATATTGTCAATGTGCGTTATTCCTGTGTTGTGCTGCATGCAAGTTATGTTTCTTTTTACCAGCGTAGTTAATACCCTGGTGTCCCCTTCGGCATAGCCAAAAGATCTGTATCCTGCTAGCTTCGCAATCCCGTGTGTTTCCTGCAGAATTATGACGTCCGGTGTATCCTTGTCTTTCAAATACTGCTGCAAAACTGACTTTTTGTTTTCGTAACTTCTACAATTCCATTGCCATATCCTGAACCCTTCTTTAGCGCGCCTCATTTCGGGTGCGACCATGGGAGGGAGACGGGAGGTTGGAGAGAAGCTGATCTTATATAATTATGTGGTTGTGAAGTAGGTAAGGATTGTGGTGCTTCTGACGCAACGGAGGGGAGTCCATTACCTGGTGAGTGGTTTGCCTCTAGGATGTCTAATCTACTCATAATTGCTGCTATTGCCTTAGCCATTTGATTCATCAATTCGTCCCGTTTTTCATTTGACTTTTGTATTTCTCCTAGGCTCTTTTGAATATCGGCTAATGCTTTATCTACCACTGCGTTATCTTGTTTATCACTGATGGCTTGCGCCTTGCGTTTGAGTGGAGGGGGGTCATCCCCTTCGTCCATCTTATTGTCCGGAATTTCAAATGGCTCTTTCGTGCTCGCCTGTGGAGCGGGAGTTACCTGATTTATTTGGTTTTTTCCTTCCTTGAGAATTTTGATTTCATCGCTCATACGTGCTAGCAAAATCCTCAACTGTGCGTTCTCGTGTTTTAGTTGCTTGATCTCGTTATTAATGGCAGTCTCCCCATCAGCCCCCGGGCGCACGCCATCGACCACGTCTGCCCAGCTCATCGTGTTAGTCTGGTTTGCTGAAGAGGATGGCCTAGTTCTGGACCTGGATCTGGATCGTGTACCCGGTGTCCTGGAGCCGGACCGGGATAAGGATCTGGTGGTGGATGGAGACCTTGTTCTCGATCTGGAGCGTCGTTCCCTGGCGTTTAGGAGGCCAAGCGTTCCGCGAGACTCTGCTCTGTCTTCTCTTGAGATAGCGTCTTCATGTTCTTCTTGTCGTTCTCGTTGCAGTCTGTGCCATTGTCTCTGTTTAACGATGAAGGGCTTCTTGAATTTGGCTTTGCACGTCTTGTCTGCGGTCGGATGGTCCTCGCCGCATAACTGACATTTAGGTTGGCACCTGTGGTCTTTATCTGGGTTTGATGTTCCACATCCCGCACAAATCTTGTTGTCAGGGTTGGGACATACATCTCCTCTATGTCCAAGTCTGTTGCATTGATGACAGAAATCCACTTGTTTCCTGTACAGGGAGCAAGGGAGTAGCGCTGCCCTGTATCGGACGTACGTGGGCACTTTGTGTCCTTCAAAGAGCACAATCACTGTGGTAGTGTTACTGAGTCTTTTTGCTGCTATCGCCGTTGGGTTTTTACTCGTAACCACCGCTGCTGTGATGTCTCTTGGGCCCTCGTCGAGTGGGATTCCTCTGATGACTCCTTTGGCCGTCATGTCAGGCGCTGTCTCGTAAGCATTGGTCTCGTAAAACTTGTCTTGAATCTTGATACGTGCTACTTCCTGATATTTGTTTGCCCGCTCTTGATCCGAGGTACTGACGATGAGGATATTTTGATAATTGTTGGGGCAGACAATGTCCTCCTCCCTTTCGTCTCGAGGAATACCTGCCGCATCTTGTACCGCAGCTGTGAGGGGAACTATACCGTGCTCGGATAATTTGAGTCCTCCACGTGGTCTGATCACAACCTTGTAATCACCTCTTGGCAAATGTGGCATTCTGCTTGCCTTGCGTATTTGCTCTAGACGGCCTTTCCATGGGTTATTGTTGCGCTTGTCGAGCCGCGTCGGCGACAAGGTGCTCTCGCGATGTTGGGAGGTTCGCCGGTCTGATCTTTTGTGTCTGACCTCCTTCCATCGCTTGCTTGTATTCATTTCTTCCTGGGATATGCTGCGCCCCTCTACGGTGACTTCCATCTTTGAGAAAATGATCGGCAAATGTTGAGGAAGCCGGCTCCGGCGCGTGGCCTCGCGGCTCTGCCGCCACGAGGTCCGGCCAAAATATTGTCGTAGAGGCTTGAAAAATGGGAATCCCACCTGGTTTTCGGTATCCACTTGTTCCTGGGAACGAGCTGAGTCCGTTGGCGTGCAATAGCGGGTGGCTTTTTGGCGATTTGCGCTAGAAGAACATTCGTAGAATACGGAGCCGACGTTGGTAGAATACGGAGCCGACGTAAGCGCAAGTTGGTGCTTAGATTTCCTAGGTATACTTTGTGGCGCAAAATATATTTCTTGAAAAGGGACAGAAGAAAGGAAGACAGTGAAGCGCCAAACTACCAACTGTTTAATGACAGCCTAAAAAAAAACGCATAGAAGAAAATACAACTTCCGCTCATGCGCAGGGAGCCAAGGTGTACCAGAACAACATGGTCATAACATACTTTGGATAAAGCACATTTCTGCGGAATATAATACGGTAGATGTATCGCTGACACAATCAGACCCTTTCTTTTTAATATAAAACGTTTCCAACAACTCCCTTGCAGTTTCGTTTCTACTTTTGCCGTACTTTTACCTTTTTTACTCGGTTCCGCATCCTGAGCTTTTAAAAGCCATTACACAGTGCATTGATGAAAGTGGCGAAGCTAATTTTGTGTCTAAAATGGAGATGACGGCTTCGAATTTTGTTCCCCTCTTGGAAGCTTATGTCAACCGCACCTTTGTAAGTTTTGAACATGGCATATTTTTGCAGAAGGAGAGCATTTGCATTGGTTCACGTGTAGCACCCATTTTATGCGCCATATTTTTATCCTACTTTGACCACGCACTACACTGTGTTTTTACTTCATCTCATCCTAATGTTGTTATGTTTTTAGATACGTTGATGATTTTTTAGTTGTCATTCACAATAGGTGCCCGCTGCCATTTCATGAAAAGGCTGCGGTGTTCAAGAACTGCAGAAAGTTAAAAGGGACCGGTATTTCTGTCTCGGATGATTATTCTATAAACACGCTATGAAAGCGGAAAAATCTATGGGAAAGCTATCTGCAGGACAGTCTAAATTGCTGGTTGATGTGCAAGACATAAAAAAACAATTGAAAGAAACAACCAACGCTCTTTTGGACCTGAGTAAGAGACTGGCCACTGTGGAAACCAGCTGTCAGCATATAGAGCGACAGCAGCTGCAGTGCGTACAAATCGACAACGCGCGCACTGTTCGTCATGTCTGTACTCTGGAAAGCCGAAAACCGCTCTAGACGAAATAATTTGAAATTTTTTGGCATATTTGACACTCCTTCCAACGAAATAATCATCCGCCACTGCTCCGAGTACCCAAACTTAAGTGTAAAACCTGATGAGCGTGCACATCGCCTTGGACGACGCCGGAACCGTCCCATTATCATTGAAATTTTAAAACAAAAGACGCACTTTTGGCAGACGGCCGACAGTTGAAGGGTACAGCATTCAGCATTGGCGAAGATTTTTCCAAACAAACTCAAACCGTGCGCAAGCACCTTATCGCATATGCGAAAAGCAAAGCTGTACCTTTTTCTCTTCGGTATAAAACCTTGCATGTCGGACCCAAGTGTTTTTTTGGACGAATCGTCCTAACAAGACAAGGAATTATAGCTACCACGCAACAACCTACAGACAGTTCAACGTTCTACACCTATTACTGAACCACCCTTTCACTTATCAGTAATTTTTTCCAACATACCAAGTTTTCTTCCTAAACGTAATATCATGTCAAACCTTCTGTCATCATCTGAAAGTAATCTTCTCGTACTCACCGAAACGTGGCTCTTTGATGACCTTTCTGAAGCAGAAATCCTCGCCGACTTTCCTAATTTTGCTGTGTTCCGCAAAGATAGGCAGGGGTCTAGAGGGGGAGGTGTTCTTATTGCTGTGAATAAGCAGCTATCCTGCTGCGTGATTGACGTAACATCTGAACTAGGAATCCTATGGCTAAAATTCAATGTTAATCCAGAGCTGCTACTTCTCGGTGTGTGTTATCGCCCCCCATAACAGTCCTGCTGATTTCCCTCTCAAACTTAACAATATCCTGGTCCACTTAGCGAAAAAGTACCCGAATTCATGTATCTTTCTCCTCGGAGATTTCAACTATCCAAACATTGACTGGTCTTCTGCGCAACTACGTTCAAACCAAGCAGGTGCTAAGGACTTCCTTGACATTTGCCTTAATTTTAACTTAACGCAATCAGTAACTAAACCAACATGCGTAACACACGCTACTGAGAACATTTTAGATCTTATACAAACCACTCATCCCGAAAGTCTGTCAACGATTAAAGGGACACTAAAGTGAAAAATGATTTCTTATGCATCAGTAAATTACCGTTCTACAACACCAAAAACACCACTCTAACGATAAGACGTTTGGTAAGCCAGAAAAAGCGCAAAAACGAAATACGGGTGGCGACGCCTACTTACGTTCCCGCACCTGGGGCCTGTGACGTCTTGGATTTTGATGGCATCTTCCAGGGCCTACTAATTATATATAGCGGTACAGATTGACTACATTCTGTTCTAAAGGAACCAAATATTAAACATGCCAAGTTTCGGGAACCTTTATTCAGCCTACGCGGCCCAAACGCGATAACATACTTTGGAATCCCTGACGCCACTCTGACGTACTGGCGCTGGGGTTTAGGCGCGAAATTCAAATGCTGATACTTGGACCTTCATTTTCTCATCTAATAATCAAACTATTTTTTTAGATGCCTGCCTGCAGGATTGTCAAACAATGTTTCATTAGTCTAAACTGATTTATTGTTTCTCTTCAGTGCCTTTTTAACGACCTCCGCAAAATTAGTGATCATAAAATAATCCATGCCACCTTCACCTTTATTCCCAGCTTACGCCGTTCTTATAAAAAGGTCATCCGCCTTTATGACAAAGGCAACTACGCTGCAATAAATCAAGAACTACACAACTTTTATGAAAATTTTGAATCAAGTTTTTATTTGCGCTCTGTGGAAAACAACTGGTCTCTCTTTCAGAATAAACGTTACGCCCTAGCAGAGAAGTACATTCCAACTATAACCGTTCGCGCTAACTGACATCAGCCATCGTTTAACAAAACACTTAAAACTCTCGAGAACAAAAAGAAAAGCCTTTTTCGATCCGCAAGAATGAAATCGAGCCCCGGCGCCTGGGAAAGATGCTGCGAGTCTGAGCGTGTCTACTTGGACGCAGGCATAAACAATCGTTTTATCATAACCACCTTCACCGAGTCATAACTGATAACCCGAAAAAATTTTGGCACATCATTAATCCCCACACTATCAGTATCCCAAACGAAATGGGTGATCCTTTATCAGACGCTGACTGCACTAACATTTTTAACTCAACATTTTCTTCAGTTTTCACCATGGAATCCGATAAGCCCATTCAAACTATTTCTGCTACTGCCATGTCAGAAATGCCCGCCATGATTTTTTCATTAAACGGTATCTGCAGCATAATAGAGAGCCTCAAGATCTCATGGTCTGTTGTCCCTGACAAAATTATTTCAAAACTTCTAAAAACACTAAAATCATTTCTGCTTCTTTTTAAATCTTGCTGTTTTCACAATCGTTAACCACACGTAACCTGCCGATCGAATGAAAAGGGGGCAAGGTCGGTCGGGTGTACAAATCAGGTAATAGGAACTCACCACTGAACTACCACCCGATTTCCATAACAAGCGTCGCTTGCAAAATCATAAAACGTCATTTTCTCGCAATTAATGGACTTTCTCGACTCAAGCTATTTTTTTTATTCATCATAGCACTGTTTCCGCAAGGGATTTTCTTGTGAAACCTAGTTGGTCATCTTTCTTCATGATCTGCATTCAAACCTCGATACTAATACACAGACTGACGCAATTTTCCTCGATTTCGTAGAAGCCTTTGACAAACTAGTTCATCAACGCCTGCTTCTAAAACTTTCACAGTTAAATATTCACCCTAACGTTCTAAGACGGATACAAGGATTTCTTACTAATCGCTCACAGTTTGTGCAAATCAATAATATTGCTTCTAAGCCGCTTCCTGTAACATCAGGCGTTCCACGGGGCTCTGTGCTCGGACCCCTCCTTTTCTTAATATATATTAATCATCTACCACTTAATGTCTCTAGTCACATCCGCGTATTTGCTGACGATTGTCTTGTCTACCACACACAAAAAAATTAAATTATGGGGTTTTACGTGCCAAAACCACTTTCTGATTATGAGGCACGCCGTAGTGGGGGACTCCGGAAATTTCGACCACCTGGGGTTCTATAACGTGCACCTAAATCTAAGTACACGGGTGTTTTCGCATTTCGCCCCCATCGAAATGCGGCCGCCGTGGCCGGGATTCGATCCCGCGACCTCGTGCTCAGCAGCCTAACACCATAGCCACTGAGCAACCACGGCGGGTGTCTACCACACCATAACTAACACCAGTGAATAAGTATTGCTTCAGAACGACCTAAACAATATTCAAAATTAGTGCGACGACTGGCCAATGCTACTAAGTCCTTCTAAATGCAAAGCAATGTCAGTAACCCGAATACGAGTAAATCCTCTCGTATTCGCTTATGTAATAGAAAACAAGCCTATTCAACCAGTTAAATCTTTCCAATACTTAGGCATCACTATTTCTCAATACATTGACTGGTGTTCGCATACCCGCCGTGGTTGCTCAGTGGCTATGGTGTTGGGCTGCTGAGCACGAGGTCGCGGGATCGAATCCCGGCCACGGCGGCCGCATTTCGATGGGGGCGAAATGCGAAAACACCCGTGTGCTTAGATTTAGGTGCACGTTAAAGAACCCCAGGTGGTCAAAATTTCCGGAGTCCTCCACTACGGCGTGCCTCATAATCAGAAAGTGGTTTTGGCACGTAAAACCCCAAATATTATTATTATTAGTGTTCGCATGTGAATAACGTTATAACATCTGCTAACAAAAAGCTCGGTTTTTTTAAACGCCACTTACGAAAAGCTCCTCCCCACGTAAAACTACTAGCTTACAGATCGTTCATCAGACCTAAACTTGAAAACGCGTCTGCTATCTGGTGGCCGCATGAAATTTACCTTATTAACGCCCTTGAAGCCGTACAGAATCGCGCTGCTAGATTCATTCCCTCAGCATATTCTTACGACATCAGCCCATCATCCTTAAAAGCAGACTCCAATTTCCCAACTCTTTCGTATCGCCGCCGCATGGCCAGCTTATCATTTCACAATTTTTGTTACAGTCCTCTCGCCATCACACCGCACATTTCACCGCCGGCACGAACATCACGTCGTACTAGTCATTCATTAAGTGTCGCTCGCCCCAAAACGCACACTCGCGTTTTCGTCCTCGTTTTTTCCCTCGTGCAGTTGTAGACTGGAACGGTCTTCCTTACGACATCGCTGCCATCACCAGTTCATCTGCATTCACGGAAAAAGTGTCATCGATTTTCTCACCTTCGCTAATATTGTTTTAACAATTATTAATTGTAATCCCACCCCTTATGGGGTGGGATTACAATTAATTTATTATTTATTACCCGTTTATTAATTAATTACCCGTTTACCCGTTTATTACCCGTTTATTAATTTATTATTTATTACCGTTTATTACCCCCGTGTGGGGTCTTTAAGGAAATGAATAAATAAATAAATGAATAAATAAATAAATAAGCCTTTAACGAAAAAGCATTAGATGCAATCAAAAAGAATTTTAAGCCTGTAAAAGTCAGCTTATCAAAAATTAAGAAAACCATGACTTCGTTCTGGGAAGAAATTGGCTATGAAAGAGTAGCTAAACAGATCAGACAGAGCAAAAAAAATTCTCTTCCAGCTTTCTTCAGTGCCAAGACCCATAAGGTTGATGTCCCGTTTCGAACGATTATTAGTGAGCGCGACACGTGGCAATATCAAGTTTTTCTCAAGTTCTCAAGTTTTTCTCAATATTAAGTTTTTTTATCAAGTTTTTTGCTAAAACCCCTGCAGCTTCTTCAACTCAATGACCCTTTCTTGACTATAAACTCGGATGAAGTTTTTGAATATTTCTGTGGAAGCCAAGAAATAGGCCTTTTTGTTGTATTGTTGTTGACTTCCTGCCGAATAATTTTATGTGGTTCCAAAATATTCTAGGTGCGGCCTTCTTTTTCTCACGTATTTCTGACAACCAACGTTCACTTTCACCTTTTAATTTTGCTTGCACCAGTATTTGAACCATAGAGTTTTTCTCCCGATATATTTCACATTTACTGGCTACTTCATCCTGCGGCAACTGCACCTTCTTTGCCTGCCTGTGCTCTCGGGATGCTTTGTCGTTCGGCGATCGCTTCTCGTATCTCCCTTTTCCAGCAGCTTTCCGGTTTCTTTCTTCCTTTCTAACGAACATGTTGCTTCGCTTTCCGTATTTCTTTCGTCATTACACTTAAAAGCTCACTATATTCCCACTCTATTTGGCCATTTCCAAAGTTCTTCCTCAACTCTTGTGGCTATATTTGTTATTTGTTCAGCGTTCAAATTTGGACTGGCCATTTTGCGCTCCTTGGTCTCTTTCCAACTACATATCCCATTTTCAAAATGATGCGTTTATGGTCACTCCCTATGCTGCTATACCCTTCCTCATCAATGACCATTTATCTCAACTTATGAATTCCTTCTGTTATCAGACAGTAATCAATGGTCGGTTGCCGGTTTCCCACTTCCCACGTGATCTGCCCTTCACACTTAGGTCCTGTATTCATGATAACGAGGTTATGTTGCTTACAAAGGTCTAGAATTGAATGGTCTTTCCGACTTAGTTGTGTTGCACCCTTCCCAAACATAATTCTCAATAACTGGCGGCTCTTCTGAGTCTCTAAGGTGCGTTTCTGTAACTGCATACACCCCTAGCTATTTGTTCTCTATTTAACTGCTCGTCAATCTCTGCCCACTTTTTCTTTCATCTGCCGCCCTGAATGTTTATGCAGCCTATTTCATGGCGAGGTCTCTTGCTTGCTTTCCTCCTTTTTCTCATACTGACGGCGGTGCTATTCTGAGGTTCGCTTAGGGGACCCTTTTCATTACTACCTACTCTGGCCTCCTGAGTGCCCAAGGGGCCCCCTAAAAAAGCAACAGCGCGACCAGCAAGTCGCCAGCCAACTTTTCGTGCAAGCCTGTAATTTAAGTGGATCCCGTCTCGTTGAAAACTACCACACCTTCTCACTTATCTGTTTACTTCGACAACCTCGAAGCCTTTCTCTCGGCTCATTTTGCACATCGCCTCATTAGCAGCCACTACGGCTCTTTGTACGTGACTGTCACGTACAGGCACCTCCGGCACCGTGCACACCACGATCTGCACCTGAGGGTATAGCTCGCGCAAGTCGTCCACCCTCTTCGCCAAACGCTGAGCTACTCACGTCCCTTTCCTGTTTAGGATGTCATTTAGCCCACCTGCTACTATGACAAGGTTGCGCACGTGGGCATTTTCCGAGAACTTTGCTTTTGCTCGCTCCATGACAGAACATAGTGTCCGCCCTGGAAATGTCCCTACCGCCACTCTTTTATCGCCTTTTACCCTCTCCACAATTGCTTCTGAGCACCTAGCCAGGTTCGAGTCGCCGGCGATAATCACCATTTCACTCTCTCCTACCTCTCCCTGCTTCCCTTCGTCCTTTTCCGCGTGATTCCGACTCGACAAGAGGCACTGACCCCTGCTTTTTCCGCGTGGCGGACTCAAGGTAGGTGCCGCTCTTTCCAGCCAACCCCTCACCACGTTGCACGCATTCCACGTGCTTTGCCGGAACTCTCTCTTCTGTCACGTCGGGGAACTGCGTTCCATTGTCACGCACATTCTCGTTCGCAATGGCGTCCCTGTTCAGCTTTTCCTGGGCTGCTTCAAGTCTTTTTTTCCGCTACCTTCCGTGCATCACGCTCCCTGTTTAGCTCATTTTTGAGCTCTTCCACCTGTTTGACAAGCTCTTCCTGGAAAGCCTACATTTTCTGCAGCCTAGCATCGACATCGCAGTGCGTGCCGGTTGACTCTGTACCCTCTCCATTCTCGTCCGCCTTGAGGGACCCCCCACACACTGCCCGCTTTCCCGGCTTTGATGCCATGTATTGCACAGCTTTTTCTAATGCAAATAGTATAATACTATAATGATGAAGAGCACGTGCCTTCTAGCGAAAACCGATACGCACAGGATCTAAATGCTTGAACTGTCGCAAAGTAATACTCACCAATGTTTTAAAAGCTATCAATGCCGCAGGAACTTAAGGTATGGCACGGTCTCACACGTGTTAAACAACGTGGCCAAGCTCTCACTTTCCTACCAAAGCAATGTTCCCGATACCAAAGCATACACAGTAAAACCACTAATGGCTGTTAGTCTTGCCACTTCCAAGCTTCTATTTAAGGGGTATAAAGACTTGCCGTCTTTATACCCTTTTTGCCCTTATATAGTTGGTCCCCTGACGTCAAGACGTCAGGGGACCAACTGCAATGCATGCTCACTGACCTGGAGAGGCAAAGCAGAAGGGTGGGTCTAAAAATTAATCTGCAGAAAACTAAAGTGATGTTTAACAGTCTCGGAAGAGAACAGCAGTTTACGATAGATAACGAGGCACTGGATGCGGTAAGGGAATACATCTACTTAGGGGAGGCAGTGACCGCGGATCACGGTCATGAGACTAAAATAATCAGAAGAATAAGCATGGGCTGGGGTGCGTTTGCCAGGCATTCTCAGATCATGAACAGCAGGTTGCCATTATCCATCAAGAGAAAAGTGTATAACAGCTGTGTCTTACCAGTACTCACGTAGGGGGCAGAAACCTGGAGGCTTACGAAAAGGGTTCTATTTAAATTGAGGAAGACGCAACAAGCTATGAAGAGAAGAATGATGGGTGTAACGTTAAGGGATAAGAAAGAGCAGATTGGGTGAGGGAACTAGCGTGAGTTAATGAAATCTTAATAGAAATCAAGAAAAATAAATGGGCATGAGCAGGAAATGTAATGAGGAGGAAAGATAACCGATGGTCATTAAGGGTTACGGACTGGATCCCAAGGGAAGGGAAGCGTAGCAGGGGCCGGCAGGAAGTTAGGTGGGCGGATGAGATAAAGAAGTTTGCAGAGACAACATGGCCACAATTAGCACAGGGCCGGGGTAGTTGGATAAGTGTGAGAGAGGCCTTGGCCCTGCAGTGGGCGTAAACAGGGTGGTGGTGGTGGTGATGATGATGATGATACGCTTTTAGACATAAAAACACGTTTAATTAGTGAATGTACGCCTGCCGCAACAGTTTATCTTTATATTTGAAGTAACAATAGTGTAAAAAAATATCGTCATCAGCGCTCGCGCGTCGACTGTCTACAAGATCGCTGTGCAAACAGCTGCATGACGACGATGCCATATCGTATCCAAAGCTGTTGTACTATTTCATTTTTGGTAGCTCATTGCGCAGCCAACTATGTAAGAATTAGGCGTGCAAAGTATAACTGAAAAAAATCTGTTAGAAAGATTGTCACGTAGTATAGTGACGGTGAAAAATGCAGACTCAATTGCAACGATAGCGGCGAGCAATGTCGGCGATCGTCGAATATCTCATCTGTGGGTCAAGCGCGTCGGTTTGCATACTACAGTCGTCGAAAGTTCCAGAGAATTCGCTGGTGCCCGCGTGCCTCCCAGAAACTATTACACAATTCGTGTCGCGTATGCAGTCAGATTTTACAAGGTTCGTCGACAACAGACAACCGACAGAACCATCGATAACATTCGCGAAACTTCCGATACGTGCAGACGCATCCTGCACCGAGCGATAACGTTGAGCATTTTTTAGCCGGTGAAATATGGTCACCGGATACAGGTAAAATATCCGTGTCAATATAATTATGTTTGTTGGTGCATAAAAGAAACGTGAAAAATTGGGTTCGGAGAAAATCGGCACAAAAAGAATTGAGACACCTGTAACACTCACACACACACACACACACACAAAAAAAAAACCATGTAGAATAGATAGAACGTCCGTAATACGTAGCTTGTCTCCTCGCGATTCTTGATTCTGCCAAATCTTGCCCATGGGGCACCTCATTTGTTATTCTAGCTTGTTTTGATGCATCAACTCCTCATTGGGAGGCATTCACATTGAGGTATTGGTAGAAAAAATGTTCACAATGTAAGGGCCATGTTCTATTGTAACTGGTTTCAACGTGTCAAGTTTGTCTTTCTGGACATTAATAAAATGACACACCGTCACGTATTACAAGCTTGAGAATCGGAGGGTTTTAAGGTGTCTTTCAAGTCGTACTATTGAAGTACTTATTCGAATGTATGGGGGCAGCTCTTCTGCATAATATATATATATATATATATATATATATATATACAGGTAAACTTCACCATTTGTACACTTCGTCACCACAAAAAAAAACTGTTTATTATCAGTCTGCTATGATGTTTTCACAGAGAAAGACATTTAATTTGCTCTGTGAGGCACGCAATAATTGATGTTGCATGTTATTTTATTGCACAAGTAGCCAACAATTATTAAAGCTCAGAAGAAATTATTAGCACAATGCATATCATCAGGCACATTTAATTTTATTTATTGTGCTTTCTTGTGCTTATTGTGCATTTTATTGCGCTTTCTTAATTCATGGCTTTTTTTAATTGCACGAAAGCTACTGCACTGAAATAATATACTAGTACGATTTTATGCTACAGTAATAATGGATCAATCAAATGTTTATTACAGAGCCCAGGCATAACTGAGAGCCTTCGTACTGGTGCACTTAAAGAGCAATATGTGAGACAGAATGTACAGAAAACATGAATGTGGTAGACAAAAAGAAATGTGAGATAGAGAAACAAATAGGGGAAAAGAAAACGAGGAAGAGTAAGAGGGAGTTAATCATACATTATTATCTACATATACACAAAACAGAGGAAATGAACTCTGAAGTATGTCAGTACAGGCACAGTTCTCATTATGTGTTTTGGAGTCGAGTCGTATATGGCACAGTCTTGCAGCAAGGTCAGGAAAAGAATGTGGAATGCTGCCTGGTATACTGTTGCGGCACGAACAAATGCATATGACCAAGAAGCTTTGGGAAAGGTATAACGTCATGAACCACCTTATATAGGAACAAAAGGTCTGATTAATAAAGTATTGAATCTAGAGGGTCGAGTTGAGGTATACTTGAGAAGGCTTAACTGTGGTTACCAGAATGGCAAAAGTGGTGCTTGCAAGAAGATAGATATCAATTTATTCTGGACGCGTTCAATGAGGTCAGAATAAGATTTTCACGTTGCACCCCCTCCTACAGAGACATACTCTAGTAGTGGAATGCACACAGCAGAATACAATTTCAGAAACACAACAGGTGAGTGGAAATCATGCAATATACGGCATGCGATCCCAAGAGCGTCAAGGGCATGTTGTGGAATTATCTGTGTGAAGAGAACCTTAACATTTTGTTGAAGTACAAACTAGGATCTTTCATTTCACCGACCCTGGGCAGTGGAGCTCCCGTAGGGCGTATGAAAATTGTACATGCTGTGTTTTCCGCATATAACTTAATGCCACAGTATCGAAAGTATTTAAGAATAGCTTATTGTTTCTGCATTATCTGAGAGTGAAAAAATGTCTTTTTGGAGGTAGACGCCGTGGTGAACACTGGTGACAGTCTGAAATAGTTTTAACTCGTCGGCACACAAAGCCATGCTATTCATTTATTCAAATGCTTCTAGCAGTAACAAAAAGAAAGGAATGCAATACAGTTTCAAACACTTTTGACGCAAGGCAGAGGATAGATCTAGGCTAGCAGTTAGTAACCACTCGATTTGTACACGGACAATGCCCATGCTACCTTCCGAGTGCTAGAAAGCGTACTAGACTTTAGGGAACTATTGAAGGTGCTTGTAAGAACGGGGAACAATTATGCTGCGATACGTCTTAACCCTTTCAGATTCCATTTTATCTCGTTGATTGAAAACTTACTTTCACCACATCTCTTGCATCTTCAGATTCAGAAAGTGTACAGCTGCAGAAAAAATAAAGAATTTTCAATTGTTTAGCGAGTTTTGTCACGTTTGCAAAATTTCGACTCCTCGCGAAAACTCATTGCAGGAACATCAAATATGAGAACATATATTATTTAGTGTTTTGAAAAGCTTGAAAAGCACTTATCCAGCCACTTGAAAATTATGCCCGGTGCATGAAAGTGTGAAAAACAATGAAATAAGTGAACCCGCTACATACAACAGCCTGACACAGAGTAAAAGCACCCAGCCGTCTATCTTCCCACTCATTTTGCTAAAACAGTCTGCACGTTATTCAAAATTGCAGCACAGTTTCAATAATAAGTGTTTTAAGGTGTATGAAACAGATTTTAAATATCGTTACTTTAATGAGTGCTTCTGATATTGATGCACTATCCTGCCGTGCGAAATTGTGTATACTGTCTCACTGGGATTAAGCACTGCGGAAGAAATACCATCAGCACCACAAGAAAAGGAAAGTTTGAGGCGCTTCATACACCTGAAAACAATGTTTTCATTGACTGATAGCGTACACACCCTGCCACACTGAGAAGGAAGGTTACATGAAGCATATTTCACACCATATATCCTACAGAAATGTTCTGCAAGGGCACCAGCAGTGTGAGACAACATCACCATTTTCATCAAGAAGACATACATCTTTGGCGCTCTTTTTAAAAGAGTGAGAGCGCACGAAGCTCCAGAAATATTTTGAATTATGTGTCACGCAGCTTGAACACAATCAATATGGTCGTAATGATGATTCTAATAATAATAATAATAATAATAATAATAATAATAATAATAATAATAATAATAATAATAATAATAATAATAATAATAATAATAATAATAATAATAATAATAATCATTATCCTTGAGGTAGCATGGCACTCTAGACTAAAAAAGAAGGCTGACGCCTGTACGCCAGAGCGTCTGATAGCCAGCCTTCTAGAGCAGGAAACTGCAGGATGCAGTTTCCTGCTCCCTCCACGTGCGCGCGCACGCGCTTGCTCAATCACACAGCACGGCACACACGCGCAAAGTCGACGGGTGCACAACACACAGGAGTGCCAATTCAGTCCGGTCGCAAGGAAAGGGAATGCAAATGGCCAGGGGAGTGGAGAGAAAGCTCTGTATGCGAGAAATAATCATGGAGTTGTGATGTCGGACCATACAGGCGTAATGGGTCTCGGGCTGTGCTGACAACTTCTTCAGATGAACTGAAGAAAGAAGATGAGTGCTGTCCAGAGAGCCGCCAAGCACCCTGCAGAATAGACAGACTAGTACAATGTGGCGCTGGTACTGTAGGACGTGCCACTTGAGGGCTTTGAGGCAATCCTCGTAGGCTGGCATGAGCTTGTGACAACCGAAAAGACTGGAGTAGAGGGTGCGTGTTGTCCGGCGCTGAACAAGCTCAAGTTTGTTAGCGACGCGAGTTTTGTATGGTGACTATACTGATGAGCAGTACTCAAGTCGTGGCAGAATAATACAAGTCTAGAGTGCTCGGAAAACCTTGCGTCCTCAGGGAAGGGAGACATGGGACACAAACCCAATAAGGGGCCGGTGCTTACATACAGTGCTGGTGACATATGCGGAAAAGTTGAAAGAACAGCTAAATGCTACACCCAGAATGGGTGTAGCCTACACCCAGAACAGTCTTTATAGAAGTGCCTCCAAGGAAGAAGGTTGGACGTGCAGCAGTTTCGTTGTGGCTGATACGCATGGCAGCACTTTTTACGGTGCTACTACAAAGTTTGATATTGTAGGCCCAGTCATTCACGATATTGGCTTCTAGCGCGAAGTGAAACATCCTTTTGCATTCCAGTCATTCACCTTTACGGAATGTATTTATTGTAAGCACATATGCTGTGCATCGGCATATTGTTGTTGTGGAAGCGTTAACTTAATCAAACACATTCTGCGCAGATGCATTAGTAACTTGGTATTGAGTTGATCATTTTCCTGACTACTGTTTATAGTAGCGCAGCAAGAAACATTTTAGCAGAAGCTCAACAGATTCAGGAAGCTTAAGCTTAGGGACTGCACAAAGCACTGATGACACCTTTTCACCTTCCCCACTATGCACTCACACTATCTGCACTTTCCATGATCAAAAAGTGAGATAAAAAATCAATTACAGTTTCATTGACTCAGTACTTGCTGCTTCTGAAGCGGGCATCGATGCAATCATGGTATACGCTGCTACATGCATAAGTCTTGCATGATGCAGGCCCTGCTGTGCATTGCACACGGTGCACACGCTGCAAATAGATTTCTTTTTGCAGTGCTCAAGTATAAGGACACACTGACTGAAACATGACTGCGTTGTCACGTATGCTTCAGTATTCTTGATTGCTACACGAGCGATTTATCCCTAACTAACCGAAAAGACGCATGCACTTGAAAGAAGTGAGCGAAGAGTACAGTGAACTTGTGCTGAACTGGATTCACATGCCGAATAGAAGAGCGCACTGTCAGCTGAAACGGGCGGCATGTTTGATTATGTAGGAGGGGGAGGAAAGAGATAAGGAGAAGGCAGGGAGGTTAACCAGAATATCGTCCGGTTTGCTACCCTACACCGCGGGAATGGGAAAGGGGATAACAAAGATAATAGGGAAAGAGAGTAGGGAAAGAAAGAAGGAAATTGCGGTGAGTTCGCTGACGTGTGGGCTTACAGAAATTTCATTAAGAGTCACAGATGGTCGCACAAGCCCGTCGTCCTTAAGTAGCACAAAAGTGCCTTCACCGCTTTATGGGCCGACGGGCGATGGGGGCGCTGTTCCAACAGCACCTGCACAGAAAGCGCCCGATTGTCCAGTTTTTGAAAGGCTTTGGCAAGTTCTTGTCTCTCAGGGGTGTATCGTGGACAGTGGCACAGCAGGTGGTCGATGTTTTCTTCGGTGCCACAGAGCTCGCATGCTGCGCTGTCACTCATTCCAATTAATGTAGAGTATGCTTTTGTGAAGGCAACTCCTAGCCAAAGGCGACAGAGAAGCGTAGCTTCACGTCGAGGAAGTCTGAGTGGAGGTCGGAGTTGCAGGGAGGGGTTTAGTCGATGCAGTCGTGTAAGTCGCAAGTTTGGCGAGTTCCACTCGGCCAGTGTGAGACTGCGTGCCAGGTGTCGAAGCTGCATTGCGGCGTCTGTCCTCGAAAGCGGAATTGGAACGCTGTGCTCGTCATGATGTGCTGTGCGAGCAGCGTTATCGGCGCAATCATTGCCACTGATTCCACAATGGCCAGGTACCCATTGAAAAACGACCTCGTGACCTTTTTGTTGGACATGATGGTAAAGTTTCGCGATGTCATATGTCAATTGGTCATGGCATCCGTGACGGAGAACTGACTGCGTGCACTGTAATGCCGGTTTCGAATCACAGAAAACAGCCCATTTTCTAGCTCTTTCACATTCGATGAATTCCAGTGCTCGACGCAGGGCCGTTAGTTCTGCCGCCGTTGAGGTCGTGACATGCGATGTCTTGAAGCGTAGTGTCATTCCTCGCGTTGGTAAAACCACGGCACCACCAGAACTGCACGACGTAGTCGATCCATCGGTATAGATGTGCACATGGTTCCTGTACTTTTCATGCAAAAGAAGTAAGCTCAGCTGTTTTAGAGCAGGGGCCGGTAGATCTGTCTTCTTCTGTACTCCTGGAATCATTAGATGTACTTGTGGACGGCTCAAACACCACGGAGGAAACGCTGGCTTGGCCGCAGGTGCGTACCCTGAAGTAAACGACGCACGATGTGCACTGACAATGCCGCTAAATGTCGAGCAGGGCCTTGCAGCAGTGAGGCTTGCCAAGTGGTGGGAAGGGGTCCTAGCACAATGCCTGAGATACATACGCAGTGTCTCAACGGTAATGTGCGTCGTGATTGGGTAATCCTGCGCAAGGGCAATGGTTTCAGCCGTTGATGCACTGCGTGGTAAGCCAAGACATATCTTAAGGGCTTGGGCTTGAATACTCTGAAGCATACGCAGGTTAGTTTGATTATGTAAGTACTTCCCATAGCTCAGCTGCTAGCGTCTTTCGCTTTCGAAAGTTATATTTACCACTGTAAACAGCACAGAGCTTGCCCGTTAAACTTGAGTCACCCGACACTACACGAAACACGCCGCGGCTAACCATCCCAAGTTCCACGCGGTTCATTCACTACATCACACACCGCACGAAGTCAGGGGTGCCATGTTATAAATCACTGCAGCGCCAAACGGAACTGAAAATTTATTTCCTTCGACATAGTTCAGCTGGGCTCGTTCACTCGCCAGTAACGAACTCGATGGACGCGCTAGGCCTACGCGTAACGTAAACACCATCGACGGTAGGCGAGTGCCGATTATCCAGATTTCGGAAGCCTGTTTCCATTCGTTTCGAGCCCAACAAAATACACATACGCCAAGCACAGAGGTTGCGGTAATCATGGTTCGGTTGCTTCTTTTAGCAGACGATCGCACTGAGACCGGCGGATCGAACCCAGTGGGCAGGTTGGATTTGTCGGCGTCGTTCGAAATCCGTTCGTATCCAGGTCGCACTGCTGCAACCCACGGTCGTCGGTCGTGTCGTTGTGGGCCTTCTATTACAACACTATCTTTCAGGAACACCGTCGCGCGTGTCGTGCGTCCAAAGAACTCGGACGATCGTTGGTGTCAGTGTCTTCGCATGGGCGGCCATCATAGGCATAACAGCCGGAGGCTTCGCAGCCTCCGATTGGTTGACGCCGGCGACGCGTTACAGCCTCTCATTGGTGCACGCCGGCGAAGTGTCACCATGCATCGGCGAACTTCAGGCATCGGCAGTCGATATAATCGCTGCGCGTCGTCACGCTTCGCCCTGCTCCCGACCGACGCTTTTGACGCTTCGGCGCGTGCCGAAGCTTGCCGACGCGTGCCAGTGGTTGGGGCTTTAGGCGTCCGTTTTTGCGTTGAGCGTCGGCGTCGTCGGTGTAACCAAGCGAACGAGCAGAGCAAAGGATGAAACAGCGAACGCGGAGTGCAGCGGTGGATGAAAAGCGAAGAGAGCGCGAGGAGCAAAGCGGAGGATGCGGAACCATGAGGCGGAAAGCAGAGCAGGAGGGTGGCGAAAGCGTGAAACGAAAAGCGTACACTAAAATAATTTGCACCCTTTTTCACTTTTATGGGTATAAATTATTTTACAGCATAGTACCGCGCAAGACGGGCTCTGCGACGACGACCGCTACGAGATGGCGCCAGAGTAGCTCGCCATCGTCTGTTCACCGATGACGCCATCGATAAGGCATGCGGCGAGCGCATGCACCGATACCATATATGGAAACAAAGCGCTGCATGAGCGGAGGTTTGTCTGCGGCGGCTGCTGTGAATCGCGCGTCACCCACGCGTTGCCTCTCGCGATCTCCCGATTAGGGAGGCAGTCGCGCCACACTTCGCTCCGTTTCCTATGTGCCGCACGAGATAGATTGTCCGCGCCCGCTGCGCTACTTACAGCGTTCTCTTCGTAATATAAACCGTGTACCTGTATGTAATCATAATACAAAGTATTGACACGCATACTTACTTATTTCACGTAGAGCTGCGCTCAGATCACGGGAAGTATCGCAATCGTCGATGAATACTTTAGACGTGTTCTTACGGCATATGCTGAGTGGGACGTACAAAGGTTGTTCGTGTGAGTGGCTCTGTGCCGTCAACCAGTGAACGAGGAAGCTTCTGCTGCTGCAGGAGCCCTGCGATCGACGTTCGTGGAGACTCAAGAAGCTTGTGTGAAGCACATTCGGCTGTGCGCACAAGGTTGCTGTGGCGCCTGAGAAACGACACTATGTAGGACAGTGGCTATAAATAGAAAATACTTGGTGTCCAGCAAGTTTGCTGTGGTGGGTATTCGATTTGTTGATCGCGAGCTAAGCGATACTGTGCGTCTTGCCTTTCGGCGCTGCGGGCCTGCGATAAGAACATCGCAGGGCCATTTAAGACCTTTCGGCGCCTTTACTTTGAGTCTGCTCGGTTCTCTTTCCGAACGGAAAGCCCACGGAGATCCTGCATACCAAAGAATGAATACGAAAGAAAGAGAAGCAGAAAGCGTTCGCGTGTCGACTTGTGCAGAGAGGAACGGCGAACAAACTAGACTGCACGGAACTTGTCGCTTTTCGTGTCTTGTGTTTGAACTGCATTGTAGAATTGTGCAATGCTCACACTCGGCCACGCGAGAATCATGTTCAGTCGTTTCTAACAGAGCTGGTGCACCCTTCAGGGATGTCGTACGTGGATACGCAAATTCTTGTGTGTTCTCTATGGAGTGCGGGTGAGAACACAATAAAGCTCCTGTAGCTGGCAGCTCACGCGATATAAAAGCTGTGCATCTATCTCGGGCACACTGTGCACACTAATCAGTTATGTTGCATAGTGTGTCAGATGTGAAGTGTAGCTCATACTTGCTTCGTGTCCAATTAGTCTTACGTAAACACGTCGGAGCTTTCCCAGCGACTGCGTGCAGCTTGCCAAACATAGGAGATAATCTTGTTGTACGCATATCGATCGTGGTATACGCTAAAATCACACGGCAACCGAGCAGGGTAGAAATCCAGCACAATTTGTGGGGCTAGCGCGGCTCAAATGTGGTACCCGTATTTAAAAAGAAAGATATAGCGTACTCTATGTCGTCTAGTGTCTCTAATACAGTGACTCAAGCCCCGTGTATATTTAGGCAGCTCCGCTGCTGAAAGAAAGCTTGGCCAACTGCACGGCGTTGCAGTGAAGCAGACGACGCCGCAGGTCCGTTGAACCAGATGATGCTGCAGGGTACTCTCGCTGATTTATCTCCGTGGTACAATTTTCTAATCTCGAATGTGATCGCAATAAAAAAGACGTACCGGCATTCAGAGAGGACAAGTTGGCTGCAGCGCTTTCGGTTTTCAGTCAATGATAACCGTAAACGCGCTGTGGCCCACTGCCACCCGCACCGTTCCCGCGGTCCCTGTCGTCATTACCATCATCATTGCTAGAACATGGCTTCCGACATGCACTGAAAATTCTGGTCTATAAAGAACTCGGCATCGGTTGTAGAGAAGGAAATTTTTGTTTGCAGATGCCTCGAAATATATATTCTGATAACAAAAATCTCAGTCGCCGACGGATTTGTCAGACTGCAGGATTCCGTGGAATTCTCTGCGGCGCTGCGCGCACCTATAGCACGGGAATAGCAACCGAATTTTGAGGACGCCGCACCACGTTCACCGCACGAGCGCTGCGACCGATTATCGCCGGGCCGCTGGACGCGACGAGTCGTGCATCCGCGAGGAGAATGCTGCGTGGCGTTCAGGGCGCGGAATCCACCAAGCCCATCGACTACGACGTCAAGTTGTAGAAGATCAGCGAAAAGGGGCTTATTTAGCTTAGTTACATGGCTGCAGGGCGGAAGCCCCGTCCATTCAGGAGCAAGTTAACGTCTCAGTTCACATCAGGACCCTCTGTCCTCACTCCCGAAAAGTATGTGCTTTCAATCCCTTCGTCTTCAGGCAAACCACCATCGTCGACTCCGTTGCAATACAACGCCCATGCTATCCATCACCCGCAGTCTAGAACTCCGTCTAGAAGAAACTGGTTTGGAATTTGTGGAAGAAAGAAATCATCCAGCGACACCTCGTTCGTTGCCCACCCCGTGCTTCGCTCAATCTGCAAGGTGAAGGGCGGGCTGAGGGCCTTTCGTGGAACTCTGCAACCGCCGGTGTACACCCTGTCTTGACGGCTGGATAAGCGCCGAGGGATGGGTGGCGATTTGACTCGTCTAATTAACGGCGCTTATTCATTCGTTGTCGTGGTTCCCTCCCGTTCATCCTTTTCTCCGGTTTCTATGTGATGGTGAGGTGAGCGCTTTTAGTCGTTGTCCAGCCGCGCTGACGTCTGGTGCGGTGGTTTGAAACGTGGCAAACGTTGAATTAACACCTTTGGTGGTGTTTGGACGTAACACTGCGTATGCAGTCTAGGGCTACTTGTCTAGGGCTAATCTGTCCGTCTGTAACGCGTGGCACGATGCGCTCAATACGTGGGTCCTATGGCGGTACACATATATGAGGATGTCTTGCGGCTACGTATGACAGGGGTACTGAAGAGTAATTAAGGCTAATAAAGTACTAATAAGGTCATCGTGAAAGAAGAAGGTAAGGCTTGCAGACGCGGTCACAAGAGAAGCGAGCCAGACAACACAAACGCCGTCTATCAACTGAAGGCAGCGCTGTTGTGGCATAAAAGAAAGCAGACACAAGGCTTATCTGCGCATGCTCGGGTGGAGTGGCGCCACTTGTCAATCAGGCACACATGCGGGCGTATGCGAGGGATAACTGTTTAGGCACTTCATTTCTTCCTCATGAATCGAAGGCTGGCTCACGCATGCGCTTCCCCAACTATCGATATGCCGGGCCTCGACCATTAAACACGTTTATTCGTTCTTGTGCCTGTATAAAACAGCGCATTCATCGAAATCTGGCGTGCATTTACAGTCTCGACAGTGCAAACAAAGAATAGATGGCGATCCTCCGGTTATCGATCTTACATGTTCCATTAATCTCTGATTAACACAAAGGCCTGTCTGCCCCAACGTTATGTCTGCCCCACGTAGAAGCGGCCGTAGCTGAAGAAGCACTATATACCACACATCAGAAGCACACTTCGTGAATTTGTGCGCGTGTTTTACGAAGCAAATGTCTGTCCACATCTTGTCTTTTACCACCCGCCGTGGTTGCTCAGTGGCTATGGTGTTGGGCTGCTGAGCACGAGGTCGCGGAATCGAATCCCGGACACGGCGGCCGCATTTCGATGGGGGCGAAATGCGAAAACACTCTTGTACTTAGATTTAGGTGCACGGTAAAGAACCCCAGGCGGTCAAAATTTCCGAAGTCCCCCACTACGGCGTGCCTCATAATCAGAAAGTGGTTGTGGCATGTAAAACCTCACACTTTAATTTTACTCTTGTCTTTTACCTGTTTAGTTTTTCTTTGCACGGGGCACAAATCTTACGTAGCTTATTGGTAGCCGTAAAAACAACGTTAACACCGTAGCTACTCCACACTTTCTTGAGCCTGTGCGATAAGGAGTGGATGTATAGAATGCCGGCGACTATTAAGGCGGAAGCTTTTAATGGCTCATTGTCAGGGTCATCTGCCGTTAGCAGAAACTGTCACAGCATTTCGGCCTCCTGATTGGTCTCCTCTGTGTCGTGACGTCACTGTCGCTAGGCGCAGGTGTGCGCCTCCTGATTGGCTCGCGTGCGTGACGTCACTGTCGTCAAGTGCGGGTGTCGGGGTGGTTCGGCGCCGCGCGAGATGACTCAACACATCGGCACGCGAGGCGGCCTTGTGTTCGACGGTGCGCCCTGACGTCACTGTCTTCAGGCGCTTGAAGTGGCCTCCCGATTGGGCGCTGTGTGACCTGACGTCACTGTCGCGAGGCGCGCGTGGCGAACGTCTGCTTGGGTGTGGTGTGGCGGCGGCGGTGGCGCCAGTTTACTGTGCGGTATCGTGTGGGAAGGATGCCTCGTCTCGCCAAACCAGTGTCTCCCAACACGCGACGTGCGGCAGCCGCTGAACGCAAGCGGCGCTCAAGAGAGGCTGAGCGTAGACGTCGCATGCATCAGGGCGGCGAAGCGCGTCCGACACCACAGAGCCCAGGGACGCGACGGGCCAACAAGAGAGGCAATGCGTTTGAAGCGACTTGCTGCATCTCCGGGTACCAAGGCAAATGAAGCTTGGAAGTGCCGTGACCGCCATCTTGCCGCGGCAAGCTGAGCAAGCACAAGTCAATCGAGCGAAGCGGATGATGACGGTGGCCAACTACACCCCGACACTGCCATGGAAGACCTGTCTCGTCCTGATCCACAAACGGCGCTGCAAATCAGCCATCCTGGATGTGGACCCACTAAAGCACAAGGAGTTCACCGGCCATGAGTTGCAAGCTGACATCCTCCCAGATGACAGCTTTGAAATGATGCACTCAGAAGACATCTAAATGATAGACATAGGCGTAAACAACGTTGCAGGCATTTAATAAACGAACATTTACATAACAGTGTACGAGTTGTGTGCCTCCGTGCTGTTTCCGACGCAACCAATAGCCATTGGCAATGGTGTCAGGCGTCCGCCGTTTCGCACTTTGGTCTCGACAAAGTGTCTTCCGTTTTTTTTCTTGCTATTATTACTTTCTTTAACCATGTTTAAACTTGACGAAATGATGGACTTTTTTTAAGCATTCAGCGAGAGTGGCTACTGCAACGCGGGCATATCACATACGACTACTTCAAGGTAGACGCGCAACCTGCGCTCCCCGAGATCTTCAAGAGCGGGGCGGAAATTCTCATCGTGCAAAAAGACATCGCCATGCCATGCTTCTCTCCAAATCGTGTGCGCACGAAATGATGCGCAGGCTACATACACGTCCACTAGAACCCTCGTGAGGGTTTGCTGAACGCTTAAGAACGTCCATCATGCCCATCGTTTCCGTTGACTGCCGTGAGCAACGGAAAAAAAAGGAATGTGAAATGAAAATAAACATTGTTTCTTTTTTTAACTTCCCCGCTAAAACGGAAGAGTCTTGCGTATAAATTAACTTGTACTTTGCGACTTATTTTTCTTGAATTACGTAGCAACAACCTGCACGCCAGAGGCGCCAGAAGCGCGCATCACATGCCGCAACCGAAGCGAACGAGGCCGACTGCGCATGTCAAGCTCGCCTGTTCGAAGACTTTTTTTTTTTTGTAGTAGCCCGGGTTTGTTGGGCTCCTCGACGTATTCTTGCGTTCATTCTACACTTCGACACGGCACCACTGCATTATTGGACTACGGCAAGGTGAGAAATTTTGTTTGGCAGCCTGCGATATTTCAAAAAATTTAGGCTTGCGGCACGTACTATACCGAGATTTGTGACGCAGTTAGTGAAAAACAGCATGGCCGTCCTGGCGCAGTTAATGTGATTTAATGGCTCGTACTGGGAGATGTCTGCGACACTTTCTATAGGCGCCAACATTACTGTAACTTATTTCGGTAGCTCAGGGGCTCCGCAGCTGCTGGGGACTGAGGGCCATTGGGTATTTGAGTGAGCCATTCGGGAGGTGGTGGCCGAATACTGCACCGGGTAGGCCAATTCCTGTTCTGGTGAGGGAGTGTCTTGTTGAAGTTTAGTGGGCCTTCTTAATTTGGTTGTACATCGATTATGAATGAATGAATATATGGTATTTATTGGCGCAAGGGCCAGGCATGGCCAAAGAGCGCCAAGCCAGTGTTGAGTACCTCGATTAGTATATATAGCCGCACTCGCTCTCGGCATCTTTTGCCTGTGACAGGCGTCACTCTAAGCGTGCAGAGGTTGCGCACTGGAGGAGGTGAATTTCAAGCTCACCATCGTTTAAAAGAAAGAAGTCTTATAGCGGGATGTGAACTTCCGACTATGGAAACCGAGCATTCGACAAAGCTCAGTCAGATAATCCCACAGGCGGCGACGCTACCTTATCGCCGACAAGTACAGCCCCGAGGTTCCTGCATGTCGAAAAATTTCTTTGATTTATCATCTCAATATAACGCAATATAGAACAATCTAAAAACGGTTCTGGCCTCGTAGTTCCGGAATCACACGTGCGGAACGGCCGTGAACTCGGCGAGGTTACCGATGACCACACAGGCGGTCGGCAATTCGGCTCGGCAAAACCGCCGGCTCCGACTCCCGTTAAAAAATAATCATATCGTGCACGATGCGCTCACTTCGAGTAAGTCAAAGTCAATTTCGTATATCTCAAATGCTTCAAAACTTGCTTGAAATTTTCCGCGCGATAGGGGCATTGCTGATCGCAGCAGGTGACACGGCATAGTATTTCTCGATGGTTCTAACATCGTGGTTTCGGAGTCACCTGCATGCATGCGGCCATGAACGCGGCTAGATATACGATACATTTCCGGCGAATTTCAACAATACTTAAATGTAGTGTAGAAAAAAAAGAAGAGAGAGAACGAGAAAAATAAAAGCTTTCAGCGCTTACCGGAAATTTACGAGACGGCGGCACACCAAGCAACTCACGGTCTCGGCTGCCTGTCGCACGCATCGGAGAAGTCATTTCTAACGAGGTGGAACTGATGCACATGGAGCAGGTGCTTGGAAAGTGACGAAGAAGCTTGAGACCAAGTTAAAGGAGTACTGACACAAAAAAAATCCATGTGGTTTTTTCTGCTTTAATAAGTAGTTAATGACCCAGTAATCACAGCACGAGACCTCATTTACTTCAGAGCGCGACAGGTAATTATCTGCAGTCTTTTTTGTAGCGACCAGTCCCAGTTTCGGTTTCAGAGAGCAACGAAACGGTTCACTGGGTGTGTAAACAAAGTGGTCACGTGTTCGCAAAAAGCCATGACGTATGCTCTGCCGCGCAGCCAGCGTGCGGCGCGCCGGCACGCGAGCTTCGTGTTGCTAGTCGTCTGCTACGCCTGCACGTGGTTTGCCATGTCCTCGCCATCATCGTCGTCGTCGTCCAGCGGCGACGATTTCCTGCATGTGGGAGTCGCCGCCGTATTAGACGTGGCCAATCACTTTCAATTTGACCCACTGGAGAGCAGCGACTCGGATATTGCGGCCGGCGACGGCGAGCACTGCAGGAGACACACGGTACGATTCGGCGTCCGATCCGACGTGCGGCGCCGCATGCTCCGGCATGCGGCATACGATGAAGCGGGAGACACACGGTCCGATTTGGTGTCCGATCCGGCGTCCGACGCGCCGGAACGGCAGCCGGAATCGAGGTGTTTTGCCGTGCCGAAGCGCCGGATCGGACGTCCGGCGTGCGACAAACCGGGCAGATTTTCATCGTCCGACGCGTCCGACAACCGCACCGTCGTCTGGCCGCAGCCAATGACAGCGCGGCTGGCATGTGACGTTCCCTCCACGGAGGCGGCGCTGGCTGGCCGGTTTCTCGCAGTGTTTTTTTTTTTTCCTTGCCTGCTGCAGTTTGTTTCCGACACGAAATAGTTACCAGTTCAGTAAAATTATCTCGACGTGTGCCTGTTATTCAAAGCAACGCCTAGTACACTAGGACTAAGCTACTGGCGAGATCAGGAGACGCGACGCGAGGGCATTTCGCGGGCAGACAGCACACACCGACCGTCTGAGCGAGGCTGCTCGCTTTGCTTGCACGTTTGCCCTTCGCAACGACTGCGTCGAGTAAACCAATTGTATTTAATTACGGGCGACCTAAATGTACAGTGTTAATTGTTTTGGCAAACATAAGCGCTCTTCGACGAGCTCGGGTTGGATCTTAAGCGCCGTCGGTCGCGGCGTCTGCCTAGCTAGGCCTACCTGCCCTATCGCTGGCTGTTAGCGGAGTCGTCAGTGGACGACGCGCCGTCGTGAAGTGTTCTGTCACTCGCAGGGGCATAACGTTATTGGCAGTGTTCACGTAAAGCGACGCAGTGTTGTGGAGAGTTGTTTATATTGCGTTTCTCGACGTGGCTCTGAAGTCAAGCTGGAGGGCTGGATCTGGGCGGAGCTTACGCGCCGCTCAGTCTTTCGGATGCACGCACCGTGTGTCCCGATGGTAGCCAACGAAAATTCGTGACGTAGCCACATGACGTAGCGTTTTCTTGGCTATTTACAGACCCGGGTGATGTCAATGTCGCGAGGTGCTCTGTTTTACGATTGGCTGCGCGCACGTACTTTAAAATGGATTTTAAATATGTTCTAAGCGATATTCGCCGCTGATATTTTACACACGATGTGTGTGTGACCCACTAAATCGATCTCACAAGTTATCTCGACTTCAAATTTTTGTGTCAGTACTCCTTTAAGGACCGGGCAAAGAGCGATGGAACGAAGATTGCTAGGCATAACGTTAAGAGACGGAAAGAGAGCGGTTAGGATCAGGGAGCAAACGGGTTTAGATAATATTCTAATTGACGTCAAGAGAAAAAACAATGTAGCTGGGCAGGTCATGTAATGCGCCGGTTAGATAACCATTGGACCATTAGGGTGACAGAGTGGGTACCAAGAGAAGGAAAAACGCAATCGAGGACGACAAAACACTACGTAGAGCGATGAAATTAGGAAATTCGCAGGCGCTAGTTGGAATCGGTTGGCGCCGGACAGGGGTAATTGGAGATCGCAAAGAGTGGCCTTCGTCTTGCAATGCACATAGAACAGGTTGATGATGGTGATGATGATTCCGGTAGGTAGTTTTAACGCGACAGCGTTAAAGAGCTCGTCTCGCAGAAAAGCCGGTGTCGTCGGCGTCTGCGGTGTTGGCCATGAGCGATAAATCACAGCAGGCACTTCATAAATAAAAAGCAATTTCCAAGATGGGCTGGGTGGGAATCGAACCAGGGTCTCTGGAGTGTGAGACGGAGACGCTACGACTCAGGCACGAGTTTTTTTTTCTTTATTACCGGCTTGGCAAGTACATACAAATATTGTCAAATAAATCCGAATGTTAAAACGTCTAGTCTTTACTAAGACTGACGTGTCATGTCAAAATGGCTTCATCGAAGCCAAACTGTCCAACACTGAAAGCCAATTTGGCGGATCACTTAGCAGTTTCAACACTTCGCTTGTATAATTAACATTCTCGGTAAAATAATACATTGCTGGCCTTGCATCAACATCAGCATTGCGTACAGCCATACGAGTTCGCCACACACTTTGCATACACAATAGCATCAACATGTCCACCGGCACACCGTCAGGTTCAGCACATGGCAAAAACCTTATTCCGAACGCAGTGATAGGAAGCTCCTTTTTTAATGTTCTTTGCAGGATGTCCCAAAGAAAGCGGGCATCGTGGCAGTCAAGAAAAATGTGTTCGACAGTTTCTTCCTTGTTACATATAAGACAGTTGTCTGACCATGGGACAAACAAGCCCTTGCTTCTTAGCCATGGCTTAACAGGCAGTGTGCCGGTATGCAGTTTGAAAAAGAATGATTTTGTGTTAGCTCGTACAGGCATATTATTGACTCGCTTGAAAACATCTCGTTCAGGCCCTAAGTAATACATAGAACGATACACTGGTGTAGGTATAAACACTTCAACAAGATCCTAATACAATTGTTTTCGTGACACTGTAAACAAGTAGTCTTTCGAAAAACGAGCGTTTAGAAGACGTATCGCCATGGAAACTTCACGTAGATAGCCCTTTAGTGCCATCGGTTTGATTGCGTGCGACGATACAACGAAATCGGGCAAAGCGTCGCGCAATCTCACTTGGATTACCGTCCGCAGAAACCCATCGCTTTGGTCGCGGAAGAAAACAAATCTCGATACAAGTTGCTTGAAAAACAAATGCGTTAAACCAAGTCCCCCATTGCGCAATGTGTGAAACAAATTACTTCTGCTCGTGCGTTCCCACACCGAACCCCAAATAAACTCTGCAATCACTCTGTGTATTTTTTTAATTGAAGATCGGCTCATGCATAGCACCTGCAGGACGTAGAACACTTTAGCTACTAAAAAGATATTACATACTTTGGCCCTAGCAAACATCGAAAAGTTGTGGCCTCCCCATTTGTTAGTTTGCTCTTTCATTCCGTCTCTCTCACTCGTCCAGTATTCGATTGGCTCACGGTAGGCACTGAGTGGAACCCCAAGATAAGTGCCGGGTAATACACTCCATTGCATTTTGCAAAAGACCTCTGGTGCATCTGGCCAATTCCCGTGCCAAAGCCCTAAACATTTTGACCAACTTATGGCACTACCGGAAGCCTTGCAAAAAGCTTGGGCTTCCCTCACAGCTTCTGCAATGCTCTGTTTATCGCGACAGAACACTGCTATGTCGTCGGCATAAGCTAAAACTTTTATTTCTCTACCAAAAAATGTGTACCCGCGAATATTATGGTTATGTAGTAACTTTAAACAGAAAGGTTCTAAATAAAGTGCAAAGAGCAAGGCTGAGGTCGGACAGCCTTGCTTTATGCTAGACATTACTGCAATCCGCCTGCTCAGTTTGTTGTTAATGATTAAGTTTGTGGTACAACCATCATACATCATTTTTACCCCGTCCAAAATGACTGATCCGACATTAGCATAATCAAGAAGTATAAACAGGATTTCGTGGGACACCCTGTCAAAAGCTTTGGCCAAATCTAGTTGTAGCATAGCTACATGATCTCCCATCGTATCGCAACATTCAAGTATGCTTCGCGCTATATGTATATTTGTGAATATAGTCCTGCCTTTTATACCGCATGTCTGATGTGTACCTACTAGGGATTTGACTACACTTTGAAGGCGATGGGCGAGCACCTTCATAAATACTTTATAGTCAATATTTGCTAAGCTTATTGGCCGGTAGGTCTCTACGGATTGAAGTTTAATGGGGTCTGTTGATTTAGGTATCAGTACTACGTGTGTCTGTCGGACAGAAGGAGGCGTCCATTTTTGTTCGTAACACTTGGTTATGACGCGGTGCAGAGCCTCAGCCATTTCAACCTTGAAAATTTTATATATCGCTGCCCCAAGTCCATCCGGTCCAGGCGATTTCCTTACACTAAGGTCATCTATAGCCTTTTCAATTTCTGCTACAGAAATCGGCCTCTCAAGGGCATCCCTCAGTTGACCATCAATTTTCGGCATAAGAGGTAAATATTCACTCTTAAACGCAGAGATCTCGCTTGTCCTCTTGCTTAGCAGCGTGCTATAGTATTCAACGAAAGCACGTTCTATCATTTCCCCGTCATTTGTAAGCTGCCCTTGAAAAACGATTTCTTTTACTTCCTTGGTCATAGCGTACCTCTTCTCTTCACTTAAAGCTCGCTTGGTGGGCGTTTCACCCAGCCATACGCGTTCAGCGCGTGCTCTTAAAACCGCGCCACGATATCTCTCTTCATCGATCACTTCAAGTTTCGCTTTAATTTGTTTAATATCATGTGCAAATATACCAGCCCCGCCGCTTTCCATGTTCAACAGGTATGCCAACGTGCATTGCAGTTGCTTTTCTTCTTGCTTTTGTTTCTGCCGCAACACGCATGCTCTCTCTAAAGCAATTGTTTTCGCTTCGGTTTTGAACATCTCCCAAGCTTCTACAGCATTTTTTGCATCCTCAAGGAGAACAGCGTCTAATTTCTCTTTTATTCTTTTAAGAAATACTTCATCTTGCATAAGGTTGTCATTAAGTTTCCATAGGTGCCAATTAAATTACTGTTCTTTCTTTTTCATACCTATCGTAACCGTTACCAAACAATGATCGCTGAAACTGACACATTCCACACCATATTCAGAAAGTAGTGGAACTAAGTGAACAGGAACATAGATGCGGTCTAACCTTGAGTGGCTGTCTCCTTGAAAATGCGTATATTGCACATGACTGTAAGAACCAAGAAAACTCCCAACATCCTCTAGATCAACATCACACAAAATTTCATGCAGAAGTGCGGCACTTTTATCGTGGCTAAGTTGCTTTTTCGATCGATCTATCGGCCGGCATACACAATTGAAGTCGCCAAACATTAGAACGTGTCTTTCACACCGCAAGAAAGACCTCAGATAAACGAAAAATTGTTCACGTTCTCGAGCATTGTTAGGGGCGTATACACAAACCGCCCGCCACAGCAATCCAGAAAAAGAAAAATCACAAATAAGCAAACGCCCCCCTTCACATGAAGTAACTTGTTGCTCTATTATCCCAATGCTATTTCTAATAAACAAAAGGCAGCCCCCAGAAGTACCACTCGCGTGGCAAACGCATACATTGTACTTATTTCTGAAAATTTCAACCAAACGAGCCGTTTTTTCTTCAGATTCAATTTTTGTTTCTTGTACAGCCATCAAATCAATGTCTTTTTCTAGTAACATGCGACTTATCTGACACTGTCTTCGCCTCTGCGACAACCCTCTGACGTTTAATGTCGCCAAACGAAGCGGACTGGTGAGGTTAATAGCGTCTGCCATTGTTTTAGTTAGATTTAGGGTACGCCCCTACGCAATTTTTCTTAGGAAACATACGGACTCTGGTATGCAGTGATGCTCGTTGAACATGGCCCTCCCTTTCGAGCCGACGACTGCCAACCCACGCAGTCGCAGGCCCATTCCCGATCAAAGATCGGGTTTTGGAAGTTCTTCCCGGGACACAACCTCCGCTAAGGCGGAGGTGGCCCGTGTAGCAGCCGTCTGTCTGGCGGCACGTTGAGTTTGACCTTCAACGTCGACCTTCGGCCTGTCTGGGTTTTCTGTGACGGTCTTTCGGTACCCGCGCCGTCGGTGTCTTGGCTGCGGTCCTCAACATCGTCGCGCAACCGTTTTCCGGCACCTTTAGCGTTGGAAGTCATGTCCATGCTCTCTGAGATGCTGACTGTCTCGTCAACCGCGGTGGTTGGGGTTGCTTGGATAGTTGAAGACGCACTCGTCGCCTCAACACCACTTTCCTTGACTTGAACCTTGGCAGGTGGAGGCGTCGAATCGGGCACGTTGCCCTTATCAGTCCCCTCCGAGTTCACATTTTCGGTCTTCATCTCCAGAGATGCAGACTGAGCATCCGCCCCTTCAGCTGCTTCCTTAGCGGCCTCCTCGGCATCCTCTTGATCCATAAGGAGCTCCGATGTGTCTTCGCTCCCGCCTGGACCAGCAACGTTGGCGTACGTTCTCACGCACTGGGTCTCGTCGTGGCCGAAGCGACGACACAGCCCACAGCGTGGAACCCGGCATTCTCGTCTAATGTGTCCGGTGCCACGGCACCGGAGGCAGAGGGGTGCTCTGCCCGGGACAATGACGAGAGCCAGGTCTTCCGCGACCCGAAGCTGATGTGGTAGGTCGTCCGCTGTCATTCCGGGCTTGAGTTTAAGGACCACAGACCGTGTCGTGGTTCCTTTGTCGTTGCAGCCTTGTACTTTCCACTTCTCCCTCGTCACTTCGGTCACTCTCCCGAACGGTGCCAACGCTGTTCGGACGTCTTCATCAGGAACACCGTGCAGCAGCCAGAAGAGCTTGAGCCTGACACCCTGATTGCACGGGTCAATGACCACGCATCGATGTTCTTTAACAAGAAATGCTTCAGCGTCAAGTATCTTCTTTTTTGCCGCCTCGTTCGAAAAAGTTACGGCCCACACATGATTCATCTGATAAGCCCCGAGGGCCACCACTTCCGGCAGCAGCATCAGTCTTGAAAGCGCGTCCCTGAAGTGCTCAACACGGTAAGGCCGTGCTCAACACGGCCTTACCGAAATGAAATGCGAAATGAATGCGGTGTTGCCTTCGAAACGAGCCGTGGAAAGTTATACTGCGGTCTATATCGGTAATTATGAACATGTAACTTACAGAAGTCGCAATTACACGAGTAGCGAAGTGCGTTTCCGCTGCATTTCTTCTGCGCTTTCCGCACGCGCAGAGCCATCTTGCGGCAAACACAGAAAACTCCCTCCTCTCCATGTACGGCGCTGCCCCGACAGATGGTGCGCCACGAGCGCATTGGATAAAGTCCCTTGATAATTTGAAAGTAGCGACACTCTTTGAACTCTGCCGCCGCCGCGCGACCTCCTCGCCTCCTCCTCGCCCCTTGTGCGTTCCCCCGCGGCAACCAGTTTTGCCCCCGTTTTTCTGCACGACGATTGGTCTCCCTGCCGTTGCCCCTGGAAACTCGCGGATGTTGAGTTTTGCTTGTGTTTTTCTTTTTCGTTCGCGCCATTTTCCTCCTTAGCACGGTTGGCTCAGCGCTTTAGCTCGGCGTAGCGAACGTTGTACGCGGTGTTTCCTGCTCTATGTGCTAGCGCTTAGCCAGGCTGTCGCGCATGTAACTGCAGCAACTGCCTGAAGATAGTTATGCCGTTTTTATGATACCACAAGGAAAGCGGGACGGCTTGCGCAGGAAGAAGTGGCTGCATGACATTGGCCGAAAGAACTTTGTTCCGACAAAGAACAGCGTTGTTTGCGAGCTGAGGTGTCTTTATTATAGCTCACAGCAAAGCATCCCGCAATGCTGCATTTTTTTTTTCATTCTACCGGCCTGCTCAGCAGCGTTTTTGTTGCGGTTGCCCTCAGTATGCTTAATATTCTGTGGCTGCTCTATCACCTCGCACGTCGTTAACTGTTGTTGTTCAGTCGGAAGGGCAGCATTATAGATTCTGCTTTGCACCCTGAAAAAATTAGTGGGAAGTATACCCGTGGTATTGCAGGTAATGAGCGTTAGCTAGTCAACATTAAGTTTTTTTTAAGTTTTAAGGTGAAAGCCTTTAGATCTCTATGTAAGAATCACGTGACCCAAGAAACGCCAGAGGTGACCCAAAGCATGTCCACCCCTGTATAAGAGAATGATTACCCAAGTTAATCAATGAATCATTAGTGATTGAAATCAGGTGGATTAGGGAGGATTAAGGTTGATTAGAGCGTATCAATAAGGATTAGGAGGCATGAATAAAGATTAGGGTAGGTGGAGGAGGATTAAGGCGGTATATGGTGAATTAAGAGTTGATGAAAGGGTATTAGGACGGATTAGGGGGATTATAGTGCATGAACAAGGATTAGGGGATTAAGGTGGATAAAGGCAGATTAAGGTCGATTAATGTGGATTAAGCAGAATTAGGGTTGATAAAGGGGGATTAAGACCGATTAAGATGGATTAGGGACCGTGGAGATGGATTAGGTTTGATAGAGGTGGATTAGGGTGTATTAAGCTAGATTGGGACTATTAAGCCGGATTAAGCTGAATTAAGGTGCGTGAATAAGGATTAAGGTGGACGAGAGGAGATTAAGGCGGATTATTGTGGATTAGGGTTGATAAAGGAGGATTAAGACCGTATAGGGTAGGCTAAGGTGCATTAGGGGCGATGTAGGTTGATTAGGTTGTATTAAGCTGGATTGGGAGTATTAGGCTGGATTAAGGTGGATTAAGGAGCATTAAGGTGGATTAGGGTGGACTAAGGTGAATTAGGGTTCATTGAGTATTAAGACCGATTAGTCTACCATAATCCTCCTAATGCACGTTAATCCACCGAATCCACATTCGTCGACCTTAATCTTCCTTCATTCACTACAATCCACCATTATCCACGAAAGTCATATCAATGCACCCTAATCCGCCTTCATCGACCTTAATCTACTGTAACCCTCCTTAATGCATTTTAATCCTCCTTACCCTAATCCTTCCTCATTCACCTTAATCCACTATAATCGTCCTTAATTCATCTTAATCCACCCGAATCCACATTCATCTACCTTAGTCCACCCTAATCTTCGTTAATCAACCCTAAGCCTCCTTCATTCACTTTAGTTCACCCTAGCCCACCATAATCCTTTTTAAATGACTTTCATCCTTAATCCACCCTTATCCTTCTTCATGCACTTTATTCCACCCTAATCCATTAAAATGGTCCTTAATGCACCTCAACGCACCTTCATCCACCCTAATGCACCTTCATCGACTTTAATCCACCTTAATCCTCCTTAATACACCCGAATTCATCTTACTCCAATCACTAATCAATCATTACTTTGCTAATCATTAATCATCTCTTATACGCGGCTGCACATGCTTTAGTTCGCTTCCCGCCTTCGTTCGGTCCCGTGATATTTTCTGTAGCTCACAACGGGACCTTGAAACAAAGGTCTAAGGCTTTCGCGTATTAAGCCACACACAAAGAGATGTGTCACAAGCAATACTAGATCAGACGCACGAAGTAAAGCATCTGATCATGTGGCAGAAAAATTGTCTGGAGTATAGAACTAGCTTCAAAGCTTCCTTTACATCGGTATGCCCCGTTCATACGGCTTTAAGAAAAAACAACCTCCTCACAAACATTGCCTCCAGCATTATCAATGCTGTTATTAGCATTTATCAAAATTTTCAATCCCACTGGGGCGCGCAACTGGCCCAAAATAACACACCTCCATAGAATCCTGCGGCCCGTCCGCGGGAGCCAGGGAGGAAAAGCGGGCCGTGCGCAGCCGGCGGGCGAGGAGAATCGAGGAGGAAAGCGCCGTGAGGAGGAGAGTGTCGCTACTTTCAAATTATCAAGGGGCTTTAGCATTGGAGCTGTGCGAGGCGGGTCGCGGCGCGGACTCTCTCTCCCCTGACAACGCTTCGCCTTGCTCCCTCTGCAGAATCAAGCGTCCTTCCTTTCTTTAGATCGTTATCTGTCTATCTCTCTGCCCGTGCCGATCACGACGTTTGGCTGGCGTGCATCATTTCCCCCTCCGAGATACCGAGTTCTTTGGTTCATTCCGCTTGCTCAGGCGCACGTTTCGTTGCTGCGCCGAACGACGCGTTGCTCGACCATATGGCTCGACGCTCACCGCGTCCAATGCGGGGCGCCTCGTAAGTGATGGCTGCCCTGTAGCCCATTGTCTTACACCCCTTGGCGAGTCGACGGGAACGCTGTCGCGTTCCACTCTTGAAGGCGAAGCTTAAAGGGACCCTGAAACGATTTTGGCGATTTTCTACAAACGTACTGAGTCGTTAGAGTAGGTTCTTCTGATCATTAATTGATGCATCTAAGTGCTCTGTGTAAAGCGTGTAATTTATTATAAGGTTTTAAAAATACACATCGCTGCCGATCGCAGCGCACTGCTCGGCGGAATTTTAAGCCGCCCCTACCCATATGATGCAAATAACCCATATTACGTCACATGGGGGAGCTATCTGATTGGCTGACCGGGGCGCGTGGTCGATAATTTTTCCAACTTTATGGTGAACAAATGATGCTCGTAATAGTTGGAATGTTAGTTACTTTGTTTTTGTAAAAAGAAAATAACTTAAAGAGAATACGCAAGAATAGTTTTTTAGTACACTTCAGCACTTCCGGCACACAGCAAGTGTCGTCTGCTTGTGTTACAACGTACTCCATTTTGACGAGAGCTCCGCGGTCAGAGTCGGTCTCAGTCTTTTCGCGAGCACTATGATTCGACTTTGTTGCCTTGTGGACTGCAAACCTAGCGACCTGCAAACCGCGAGTCCAGTATTAGGGCAAACGCAAGCGCAAGGGGACAGGGTCTGGCCGCTTGAATGTGCCGGGATGAGCCACGAGATGAGCACCCAAGTAACCACGGATATCCGTGGGACGTCCACCATAAGTCCCAACGTCCATCCATCCGGATATCCAACACGGACGTCCGTGGGACGTACAGGAAAAGTCCATATCCTGTTTGGATGTCCGAAGGACATCCCACCGGGATGTCCATGGGACATCCCATTTTGAACGTCCGCTGGCTGTCCATAAATAGGCATGCCCAGGATATACACTAGTGAGTTAAATATAAACTAGCATAAATATATTGCCGGAAATTTTAGTTTGTTCATATTATATTTGTTTATTTTTGTTCTCTATCGGACACAGTTCATTCTTTTTTCAAAGCAAAATAAATATATTTCCAACTTGATATAAATTCTGCCCACTTTAACATCGCAGTATTAAAATACGATTTTTTTTTCTATCGGTGGGTCATACAAACAATTTGTAGTTTGCTTTAAAAAAATGCTTGTGGATGACTAGCAGAATATATAAGCGCCCATTTGAAGCCACTTATTCGACCTAGAGCCAAGCACTCAAGTTACCCCTCATTATGAAAAGTTCCTGATCATAGAGTTTTGGTCCCGACCTCCTAACATGTAGGTTCAGGTTTATCATTGGAACAGGAAGTAAAACACGTTGTTGGGCTAGTTGGTGCATTGTATTAAGAAAAAAACCAGCAAAAAAAAAGACGGACACAGGAAACATACACAAGACAGGCCTCTTCCAGCCTCTTTCCTGTCTTCTCGTATGTTTCCTGTGTGCGCCTGTTTTTGGCTGGTTTCTTAAAACAGGAAGTTGTCTGCAGTGTTCAATTGTGCATACAATAATATCATTATAGGTAACAAAAACAAATCTCAAAGGCTACGCTTTTGGTGGCTGCATGCGTTGAAAGCGATTACGAAAGCTATAATGCGTCAGAGCCGCCATGCATTGACAGTAATCTCAAAGGCTATGTTATTCTGGCGCCGACAGCTTTAGCAGAAACTAAAAAAACTCGAAAATCAGTTACCGAATATTCCCAGAATAAGTAAATATTTAACTGTGTAATAATAGAATATTTAAAAAACCTATTTATGTTTGCGTAGATGCACGTGGAAGTGTTAGAACCTTGGCAAAGCAGAACGCTGCAGTCATCCAATCCAATCCAAGCTCTAGCCATCGTCGCCACGCCATTTTTTCATTCTGCGATCGTTTTAGGGCAGCGGAGCAGCGTTTGTCACCTTCCGTGCCTGCCGAAGTCTCCTACTCAGCTACCAAGGTATGACAGCTACATCGATTTCTTTTTTAATTCGTTTGGGTATTGAAATGTGTTTTCTTCACAGGTGCCAGGATGCCTAGACTGCGGGAGAAGCCGCACGCGCGAAAAAAGAGCGTCGCTGGAAACAAAGACGATATTCGAGGACTTCGGATCTCGCACCGGCAGCCAGCAGTCAACAGCTCGAGAATTCGCAAGTCTAGAACTGTGCAGTGGCGCGTATACCCCGCACGCATGCATTAACATGTGCGGTCGGGCTGTCCCTGCAAACATTTGTACGCCTTGTGATGTTGGTCGCTGCACCGAGGCGACATCGGAAGTTCAGGACGGTGGTTGTGACACTACGCTCACTAAGGACAATGTGCCTTGTTTCCCTGATGGATATACTCTACGTGACGCTTCGGATGGTTCACTTCGCTGTGAGAACGGAACAGGATCCCTTAGGAGAGGTGTACGCACAAGTCAATGCGGGTTTTCTGGTAAGCAGGACCCCGGAGTCTACATTTTTCTTTAGCTACCGCGGACTCTTCATTGGCGCCCTTTTGACTCTCCTGGCAAAGAGCTTCTCCTGGCTAATGCGCTCATGATCAGAGCTGTAGCCGTCAGTAGCAGCAAGATCGCCTGCTGATCTCTACGAAAAATAAAAAGCTCCTTTTAAAAAAGTGAAGAATATATTAGTTGTTTTTATCTACAAGTTTGTTTAATATCGTGAGAATATGGTCACTACGGCCACGGCGGGGACATTGTAAACGAGAGTACGCATTCGATGGCCAAGTGAGTTTTAATAATTGTAAGAACGCACTACGCCACGAGAAAGAGCTATTGTTTAAAGAAAGTGAAGAATATATTGATTGTTCTTCACTAATAGTTCGTTTAGCTACGTCAGAATGTGGAGACATTGGGAACGAGAGTACGCATTTGACGGCAAGTTGACTTACGAGAACGCACTACGTCGCGAATAACATTTAAGCTGCAATACCATTAAGCATGTCCGTGTGGCACCCCGCGAATGACATTAAAGTTTAAGGCATTAGCCAGTTAATGTCATTTTTTGTGCCCGTGTCGCAGAGTGCTAGTGAAGTGATGTAGTCAAGATTAATTCCTTCATGTCATTTCTGTTGCTTTCGCTGCTTAATAATGCTAATTGATGTATTTTTGCTCTTTCTTTTTATTCCATGCTGCAAACACAAATGTCAAAGCAGGGTGGGCAATAAGTATTTTTTGTTCTGCTGTTCTCTACCTTGTGTTGTGCTATTGAAATTGCAAGTTTTCTTCTTTATCCGTGTATTTATTTGTTCTTTGAACAGTACGCATATATCTGCTTATTGGTCTTTTTATGTATATGTATAAGGTGACAATAAACGTTTAATTGTATTTGGAAGTTGGTGTAAGTTCATTTCTCGTTTATTTAAAACAAGAATGCATTCAAGCATTAGACCAATGTAATATATGTATATATAATGGTCCGGTGCTTGAATGTGTCCCGGCCACTACTGTCGCTTCAAGGCATGTGTATATCTGGAATATCCCCGGGAAGACACACACACACACACACACACACACACACACATATATATATATATATATATATATATATATATATATATATATATATATATATATATATATATATATATATATATATATATATATATCCTGAACGTCCCCTGAATGTCCATGCTGGATGTCCGCGTCGGACGTACTACGGATGCCAAAGCGATTACCTTTGGATTCCCCAGGGACGTCCCTCGGACGTACGTCGGACATTCATGGATATCCCACGGACATCCCGAATATCCAGAAAGGACGTCCGTCGGACGTCGCCCGGATATCCGTGGTTACTTGGGCAGAAGGGCAAATGTGAACGGTCTGCACGGTGCAGCCACCTGGTGGCACAGAGCTCAACCATACACAGTAGCAGCAACGAAGTGTATTCTTTGCTGCTGGTGTGTATTTTTCGCAGGAGTGTAATCATCAACACGTTGATTTATAAATGTTTAAAATGCTTTACACTTGGTTAGAGCTATATTACCACTTTGTTTGACTGGTTAAGCGCTGCGCCAGTGTCTGGACCGTGCAGACCGATCAGGCTGCTCACGTACGTCTACGCTAAAGTTCCTTCATCAGCTTGAGTTTATGCCTCCAGTCATTTGCCGAAATGACCAGCTTGCCTGTTTTTAGCGGAGTACCGGACACGTTCGGCGCTACGACAGAATGCTCGCAACGCACGCTGCTTCGATAGCTCTCGGTCGACGGCCAAGCGGCTAGCGGAGAGGTCTCGCGCGGGAGGGGGCGTGCTCCTAAACAATCGGAAGTGAGCGATGTGACGTCGCATCGTGACGCTGAACCAGTGAAGGCGGAGCTTAGCGCCGCTCGCTCGGCGAGCGAGTTGAGGAGGAAAAGCATAGCTAGGGAGGAGGGTAACTTCTAATCGCTTGCAGCTCCATTAATACGTAACGCTTCACTTAAATTGTGGTGCGAATCTTCTACTTAAGCTGTACCCTACGCACCTACAAAATTTGTCCGAACCGTTTCAGGGGCCCTTTAAGCGTCCTCCAATTTTTTGGGTACGCTCGCCGAGCCTGGCGTTGTGACGCACTTAACGAAGAGCAGCTCGGTCGTGTGACGCAGTTCGCTTCGCGTGTACTGAAGAATCTTACTGGGACGAGTTCACGAGGCTTTGTCTGACCCTGAACATAACTGTAATTAATTTCGATACCTTTTGGGATACTTTCGAGGCGTGCTCGCCGCGCCTGGCGTTGTGACGCAGTTAACGAAAAGCAGCTCGGTCGTGTGACGCGGTTAGCTTCGCGTGTACTGAAGAATCTTACTGGGACGAGTTCACGAGGCTTTGTCTGACCCTGAACATAACTGTAATTAATTTTGATACCTTTTGGGATACTTTCGAGGCGTGCTCGCCGCGCCTGGCGTTGTGACGCAGTTAACGAAAAGCAGCTCGGTCGTGTGACGCGGTTAGCTTCGCGTGTACTGAAGAATCTTACTGGGACGAGTTCACGAGGCTTTGTCTGACCCTGAACATAACTGTAATTAATTTTGATACCTTTTGGGATACTTTCGAGGCGTGCTCGCCGCGCCTGGCGTTGTGACGCAGTTAACGAAAAGCAGCTCGGTCGTGTGACGCGGTTAGCTTCGCGTGTACTGAAGAATCTTACTGGGACGAGTTCACGAGGCTTTGTCTGACCCTGAACATAACTGTAATTAATTTTGATACCTTTTGAGATACTTTCGAGGCACGCTCGCCGCTCCTGGCGTTGTGATTCAGTTATAACCAAGAGCAGCTCGGCCGTGGTGACAAAGTTAGCTTGGCGTGTAGTGAATCTTAGTGGGACGTGTTTGTGACGCTTTTTATGGCGCTGCTGCAACATATACCTTTTTTCGGTACTCATGCTTGTCGCAAACGCGACAAGCGATTGCCAAGAGCGATAACACTGGAGTGTGTTGCGCCGTCAGAACGCGCAAAAGATAACGCCGAGGAGTTTAAGAATGAGGAACTCGTAACTCGAAGATTCTGTCTTCTTAACCATAAAATACAAGCTTTGCACCCACGCATTTGTCTTGAGTGCGAGTAGAAGGCATTCGAGCGTCTAGCATGGTCTGGCTGAGAGCCTGTGTGTACGTAGCGCACCATCGCGTCGGCTGAGGCCAAGTTATTTTGGAAACGCTGCAGTCGCCCGTGTATTTGTGCCCTTAAAGTGCAGGAAATAATGCCCGGGAATGGGGGACTGCTCGGAAATCAGGTGTTTTCTTCTTATTTTATGGTATTGTTTGGGATGAGTCGGGTATTTTCTATGCCGTGTATGTAAAGGCGAATTGATATTGTTCGTAATGCCGCCCATTCACCACTTTCTCCCGTTTCGCCTATACAGGCAGTATTCCTATAAGGTGCTAATACCAAAATGACACATATGCTTGTAATTTTCTTTTTTCAGCTCACGCCGTCCGGTGGTGCTTCGTAGGGGAGCTACGGCTGCCTATCGAGTGCCACAACGTTGGATGAATGCACAAAAATCCCCGAATGAGCATTTATGTAGAGGAAAATAAACATTTCTTAATTTGGCAAGGCGTTTTGCGTCTACTTTATGAAATTGCACGTGGTACAGATTCGATGGAGGCTTGTAAAAATAGTGCGCAACCATTTTTACTTCACAATAAAACGATCCCGCACCGATGTCGCGCGCGGTTCAGTAGTAGAAGCGAAAAAACTGGCTGTGGCTTAGCTAAGGTTAAGCCCAGGATGCGAAGCATACTAGCCTTTATTTTAACGCGGCAGCGTTAAGGAGCTCGTGTCGCAGAAAAGCCGGTGTCGTCGGCGTCGGCTCAGGCGTGCGGCGCTTGCTCAGGCGCACATTTCGTTGTCGCGCCGAACGCTGCGTTGCTCGACGCTCACCGCGTCCGATGCGGGGCGCGTAGTCGCTGCGCCGTAGCAAAGCCACCTAGAAACAGTCTCTAGCACGCCGCAACCTTCGCTTCTCATTCCAACGAGCAGCTCTGTCTCCAGGAGGCATCTCACCTCGTGAGTGCATAGAGTTTCTAACTACATTACCTAGAGGGAAATCTGGCGCTGCTGCGCTGTGGTATGCATGGGAATGCCGGTATATTGTGGATTCGGATTGGCATCGTTCTCGTAGAGACCGGACGCCTTCAAGACGCGCTAGGCAAGTACCGTTCCGTCTATCACAATGATTCATTTTCTACTAGAACAGCACGTGAAAAGCTGTTTTAGATTTATTATTACGCGAAAACACGTTTTGTTTAACTATGAGAACTTGTTATTGTGTGTACGACTACATGTTACGTAAAAAGTATCACCGGGCCGCTAAAGTTGGAGGACAGACGACAAGGTTCGCGCTCGCTTTGAAACAGTTGGTCGTCTGTTCTTGCTTTTCTTCCCTTGGTCATGTATCATGGGTGAGTAAAGATGTAATATGCGTGAATGGGAACATTTTATGAAGATTTTACTTTGAGAACGCGTTATTTGCGTAGCCATATCCACGTTTTAGACGAAGCCTCTTACCACACCAGCCAACACGAGCCTCGCAGACACATATCCCGTCATTCCCATGACGGCACGGTGCCCCCTTAAGAAACTCCCATAGACGGTGGCGCCAGATTACCCTCTAGGTGTTATAGTGAGAAACTCTATGCGTGAGTGTCTATCAGAGGCAAGCGCAGTTGCTTATATACCGCCGCGACGCCGCGAGCGACGGCGCGAGTTGGAGCCCCGTTTCTCCTCTGTCGTGACGTCACGGTGTCGCGTGGTCAGAGTTAAGTTTTGTCTGTTCTTATCTCCTTGAAGTCGACCAAAATCTCTTCAAGGTGATTATCGGCGTTGATGAAGCAGGAGGCAGGTTGGAGGTAACAAAACTTGAAGAAATATTGGAACGGAAATATTTACACAGTCAAATACAGAGTTAGCAAAAGAACACTGATACAAAACACACAAGTAAACAGCGCCTTACTCTTCTACTTTTCTTAAGTTAGAGCCTAGGGCAACTGTCACTACATACGACCAACCGAGTCTCACTGTTCTACCACTAACTGGTTACGGCCCAGCCTAGCGTTGCATCGTACGGAGTCTTACTGTTCTATCAGGTTTAGTGCTTACAGCCTAGACTCAGGAACAAGCACCTCGTCTCGATTGTTATAGGGGAAAGAGACAAAGAAAAAGGGCGGTGGGGTCGTTAGCCCATCCCACGGAAGCAATTGCTAATGAGAGTTGACAGTTTCTTAAGCCACAACCCAAAGGGATGGGCTTACTCTCAAAAGTAAATCTATTGGAAAACCACCCTGTTTTCCCTCGTCCCATATCTTCGTCTCCCCCTCCTATTTCCACGTGGTCAGTGACGGCCTCGGCAAACACGCCAGGCACGCACGATTTATTGAGGCCATCTCGCACCTCAGCGGCGTTTCTAGCCAGCAGGGGGCTCGGGCGCTGGTGTCCCAACACCGCGTACCGCAGCCCCCCTCAAGGTTTTTCCTCGTAGAAAAATAATGATCGCTGGCGGCATCCGGACTCGGTGTTCTTAAAACGACGTCCTCCGAACGCGGCCTCTGCATGCGCACCGCGCCCCTCTCTACGGCGCGCACTGCAAGTTGCAACACGACGCCAAGCGGGCTCTCCCCAGCGCTCAAAACAAGATGCACGTGGCTGCCGCCCGAATGCGTAGGGGCGTGAACCCCCCCGCTCCGTACGCGCAACACGTGGTCAACATTGCTAGCAGCTGCGTCTCTAACCAGCAGGGGACTAGGGAGCCGGCGCCACAACGTCGCGTATACCACCGTCCCACTCGAGGTTTGTCCGCGTGGCCCTATTATGACCATCGGCGGAATGTCAACACAGCGCGCGTAACCGAATCCGTTTTCCGCCTCCGCACCGCGACCCCCCGGCGCGCACCACGCGGGCCGTCCGACCCCTCAAAAACAGAAACGGTTGCTGCCCGACGCGCTGGGGGGGTGGACGCTTCCCCATTCACAAAACGCATGGGCAACTCGCGGCACTGCAAAAGTATATGCAAAACAATCATGCAGCCCTACACCGTCCATACTGCCTGCTCGAGAGATGAGCGGCCTAACAGTCAGCCTTGAAGGCGACGGCGCGAGTTGGAGCCCCGTTTCTCCTCTGTCGTGACGTCACGGTGTCACGTGGTATTGAAGGCGACACCGCCGCGCCTGAGGAGCTGGGTTGAGCTCTAGTAATATGCTTCGCATAAAACAAATGCCGCGCCGATCAGCGCAGCGTACCAGCTAGCGTTCAAAATGCGCGCGGCGGAATGTTCGGTGGCGCTGCAGTCAATTCGGCCGTAGTGTTCCTGTATATGCTCCTGCGGGAGCACATACAGGAACACTATTCGGCCGCTGGGCGCTCTTCTCTCTCGGGCGCCCGTCGGAAGCTCGCGCTGTGCCGCGTAGCACGGCCACCGCTGCATTGAATTGAATTGAATTGAATTTTATTTCTCGTTCATTCAAACGAGGGTAGACTGAGACCAAAGGCCTGACAAAGGTCTCAGCCGCCGCGAACGACAGGTTTGACAGCAGGTCACACGCATATGCACAATTTTGCGCGTTACAACAGCGCTGGTTACTGTGAAAATTCATGGTAGCAATGTTCGTGGTGATTCGATTCTTCAAATATATGGTACAATGTACAACAACGGCTAAGTGCAAGTAAGTATTTGAGATGCTAATTGTATGCTAAAATTGCACAATTATACATGAAATAAACGTCAGCTAATTTATGGAGCAATATAGAGCAACAACATGCGCACAAAAAGAAAAGAAACATCATAATTGCGTGCCAAAAGTAATAAAACACTGGGAACAATACGTGGATGCAAACATATTTGTGTTAATACAAAAGCCAACAATAGATAATAAATGAAATATGTGAATCCTGAAAAGAAAAAAAATATGTAATTCATGGCAGAAACATTTTTCATTTTACTACACGCATTCATTCAATTTTAAAGTATATGTCTTCCCTATCTAACCAATCTCTTATTCTTTTTTTAAATGTGTGTAAAGAAGTGTTTAAGGATACAGATGCACTGGAACAGTTCATTATTTTTGTGGACTGAGAGAGAAATGTTTGTTTCCCGTAATTGGTCCTTGCTTTTGGTGTGTGTCGTGAGCTGTGTCGCAAGGAGTATCCGGAGAGGTTACATTCACTACATTGAGCGCTTGGATTTCTTTTTCGGATTTCCAGAAGAATTTGCATATAATATATCCTGTCCGCACGTAGAATATCATATTTTTGCAATAGTGGACCGGTTCTTAGATCTGAGAAACGGCCATAGTAATTTGCATATAAACGGATAACTCTTTTTTGTAAGGTAATCAATTTCGTGTAATTTGTTCTGGTGGTTGTACCCCAAACCAATATACCGTCCGTTGCCGTCAATTAACCGCGCTCAGCGGTGTTCGCGGGTGCCCGTGGTGCATTGCACCCTCTCAAGGCACGCGCAAGTAATGCAGTTCTTCAAGGAATGTTAACTGATGCATTGGTAAGCGGCAGATAAGACCCGCTCGGTTTCTATGATTAACCTTGCAGTCTGATTTATTTTGCTATATTAGCAGCATCTTCAAGAACGGGGCGGCATCCACACGGTTTGCGGTGAAATGCTGGAAAACCGTCATCCGACAGATTTTTCGCTTCGTTTCTGGTTCCGAGTGCCCGCTGGTCTGACCTACCACGGGACCGATGAACTGCGCGTGCGGCTCGGTTCTTGCTGCGCTACGCTTCGTGTCATTCAAAGGTGATGAACCCTCATCGTCACGCTTGTTGCAGTTGAAAAGAAGAGGAAAGGCAACCAGGTGAGCGTCCGGTTTGCTACCCTACACTGGGGGCAAGGAAAAGAGCAGCTGCAAGCCCTTCGCTGATATCACGAATCAAGAGCTTGTTTTTCTCTCTTTGTGCACGTAGTCTGCGCTAGCGTGTGCGATCAGATACGATAAGCTCACTCGCAAGTCGCAAAATGATAGGAAACAGCTTTTGCGCGGAAAACGATCCCCATAGTAATGTTTGGCATAAGACAGCAAATTGAAGAGCTTCTACTGGCAAAGTGCTTGCGAGCACCTTGTCAGTAATTAAGATACTGCAGTGATGTGACAGTGCTTTGAGGAGTTGGGCTAAAGGTAGACGCTGTCCCAGTTACTTTTCGTTAACTACTTATTGAACTTTTGACCAGTCTGTTTACTTCAATTCGGTCGGGCCAACTTGTCCATTTAGCAGAACTGAGAGTTGGGCGAGTTGGTACGAATTTATAGAGAAATATTTAGCGCGCACAATCGACAAGGACACAGTGAAGGGGGACACACGAGCGCCTACTCACAACTGCTTATTTTCGGAAAGATACAGAACATAAATACCCCAGCTATCAGCTCTGAGCATGTGCAACAAGAGTCGTCAGATAAACAGAAACAGATTAAAACAGATTAAAAAGGTTCAACCAGTATTTAAAAATGGAAATTCATTGTCACTGAGTGCAACTGATGGTTGGCTTATGTGTCCTTTTCGATTGTGCGCGCTAAATATTTCACTAAGGGTTGTACATTTACGCAAATGCGTTGTGCGCGAGCGGGCTAGAGCATCTGGGTAACGTTGCTAGGGGTGCCACTTCTGCTGCGATTTCTTTCCCACGTGTTCTTTTCAATTATTACTTCTTTGAACACGATAGCGTTATGGAGCCCGTGTCGCAAAAAAAAAAAAAAAAAAATGCGGCGTCGGACGTCGTTAGTGCAAAAAGATTTTCGAACCACCCATGCCCAGGCCTTCCATGTGGCGCAAGAAAATGGCTGAACTAACGAAATTTCTCAAGCTAAAATACGCACAAAAATTGCAAACTACGGCTTACACACAACCTACAGACATGACAGCTCTCGGATTGTAATTTGACTATACGAGAAAATACAGTTCTGTTACTCGAAAACTCAAAGCAGCCCCGCCGTCTGCAAGCCCACGGAGCGGTGCGCCCGGTTCTTGCGATGCCTCTAGCTGGCGCTCGCCTCCGTCGCATCGCGGCCCACGCGAGAGGTCGCGTTTCTACCACAAAGCCGGCCTTCGTGCATAGCATTTGCGGCCAGCGTTTCCCGGTAAACATTACGCTTACGTGCGCTCCGGGATGAGTGAGAAGCAGTCAGGGATTGTTGAATGCTATCGCGTTCCACTCGCGACGCTTAAGGGTCCTTCAAATTTTTTCTACATTTCCTGGCATTTCATACCAAATTCCTTTTCGACATTTTTCTTGGCATATTTGGCATCCTTGTAGTCATATTTCATTTTTCTGCGGCCAAAGTTCTCTTCATGGTGTCACGTGTCAAGGACTCAGCATGAACACATTTCGCGGACACGGGATCAAATACCGTGCGGGTGCAAGTTGATTTGTTGGTTGTTCCTTCGTAAAATGGAACAACCCTCTGTGGGAGACTGGCCGGGAATCGGGTGATAGGAGGCTTCAATAAAGTAAAAATAGTTGCGTGAAAAGTAAGTTGAAAGGAAATTACTAACTGCAAATTTCAAAATTAAAGAGCTCTCACAGGTATAAAGTGAGTAATAATTGGTAACATGTTCCTTGTCCAGAAAACATGATGAAGACCACGACGATGATGGTACCTGTGACAAACGCTACGAAAGTTTTTTTCCGGCTGTCGGCATTGTACAATTCTGAGCGAACTTCCCGCTCGTCAGGACGGTTTTAATGCCTCTTTAAACCGCCGCAACGTGCTCATCGGACTAGATCAAGCTAAACTTGCTAGTTACCTGGTAACCGCAACAGCTGAGAGAGACACGCCGAGTGGTTAGTTTGCGCTTCTATGACCCGTACCCTCTGAACACATCTGCATGCTCGTGCAGCTAGCAGTACTTCCGTGATACCTAAATGCGCAACGGTGGCTTGACAGCGGTGTCTGCACCCGTTTCTTTGATGATGACAGTTATTATGAGTTTGGACACGCGATATCTGCCCGATCAGACAACTGGATCAGCCTACCGGTGTCAGCACATAGGTGACGGGAAATGAGCCCTGAGAAAAAGCCAGGCACAAATCGAACGGGGTGCCGCCTTCGTCGGTGAGTAGCGCGGCCACACGGGGGCGCTGCGCGCGGCCGAGCCCGTGAGCGGCGGCCATGTCGAAGAAGGGCGCCGGCCGCTCGGCGCCGGCGCTGCCGCGGGGCCGGGCCGGCCCCGGGCGGCGCGGGTCTCCCGGCCGCGGCTCGCCCGGCCGCGGAGGGGCCGCCTCCCCGGGCAGGGGCCGCGGCAGCCCGCGCGCGACGCCGCTGAAGGAGCTGTCGCCGCCCACGGAGAAGGACATCGAGCGCAAGAAGCTGCGAGACATTATGGACCGCAAGGTGCTCGTGTGGGATCGCATGATGGGCACCGATAAGGAGGAAGACCGCAGGCTCGGACTGGAGGCATTCAAGAGGCTCAGCGAGGATGAGGTCGCGCTTGCCGCCAGAAACATGTCCAAGAGCAAGCTCAAAGAGTTCATCGACCTCAAGATACACTACTTCGACCAGCTTGCCAACGCGAGGAACCACGACAAGCGCGTCGAGGGCCTGAGGCGTTTCAAGAAGGTGGGAGATGACGAGTTCCATCTGGCTAAGATGCTTGGGCCCGGCGACAGCCTCGAGGACATGGTCAAGATGCGTGACGAGCTCGACAAAAAGGAGCAGGCCAAGAAGGCCGAGGAGAAGAAAAAGAAGGAGCAGATGGAGCAGCGCCTTCCCTATGTGAGCGTCAGCTTCACCGACCCGAACATGACGTCGCAGATGCTGGCCAAGCAGCAACTCATGCACCTCGCCGACATCGAGAAGGCCGCCACCGAAAACGTCGCGCAGGTTGCGTACGGCATGTCACCGCACGACGTCATTGCGCAACAGCAGCACCTGCTAGCAGCCGCGGCTCAGGTGCCTGCCATGATGGCGTCTCCGCTGTCACCAATGATGTCACCCTTGCCACCGATGATGACACCGCCCGTATCACCCATGCCACCCATGATGCCGGTCGCCTTCTACGGGCCGTTTCCGCCAGATATCCCCGGTAGCCAAACTCCAAGAAGCGCATTAGGTGCTGTTGCAATGGACTTGGACAACAAAATGCGCCTACTTTCTCAGCTGGAAACAACGCGAAGAGCACTTCAGAGCCAACCTGTGGGATCACGTTCGAGTATGGCAGACGAGATTAAAGCCAACTTGCGGAAGCTCAACCACCTCAAGATGAGGCTCATCGATGAGATCCTTGGAGAAGGGGCTGCTGGGGGCTTTGGCGAAGTTCGCACCTTTGAACACGTGCGTAAGCGTGACGGCGAGAAGTCGAAAAAGGACCGCAAGATCATTTTAGAGTTTTTGGGCCCTGGTGGTAAGATTTCCGACCTTGACGTTGGCAAGAAAGACGGCGACAAGAAACAAACAATTGTGCTGGAACAGGAATTCGCTGGTGCGTCACCGTCTTTGACGAACACCACGACTTGCCCAGTCCACGCTTGTCCAGCGTACCAGCAGTGTCTGGCCTACGGCTGCATGGCGTCGGCGCCCGCTGGCTCCATGTCGCAGACCGTGTGTGCGAACGCGCAGTACACGTACTCTCATCCACAGTTGAACCATCCTTGCGCCCCGCTGGACATCAAGCCTGAAGTTATCTGGGAAAGGACAGAAACGAAAGCGTACGCCGACAAGTCGACCTTGATGGATCCACCGGAGGCGCTAAAATATATGAACGCTGCCGTTATGTCGGATGACCAGAGAGTCGTGAAGGAGGAGTACAAGCACTACACGTGCGAAGAACCCGTCTACGAGAACGCTCGCGGTGCTTCTCCGCCTCCCGGCTACCAGCTGCTGAAAACAAATTACGTGCCCGTAGTGCCCCTGGCTATGCTCGAACAAGGCCTAAACTACTTGGACACTCGTGTCAGGCCGCAGCATGAAATTGGAATTTCGGCTGTGCCGATGGAAGACGACGTCGAGTACGCGCCTGCACCCTCAGTGCAGCGGTCGTGCCCGCCCGTCATATCGAAGACCACGATCGTCGTCAACCGAGCAGCCGACGAGGCCGGCCCTCCTGCCTCCTCTCCAGTCGTCCACGTGGCGGCCAGTCCAGCACCCGCGCCAGTGACGCCGGTCATCGCCTGTCTGTCCCGCTCGTCTTCCGGGCGCAGGTGCAAGAGAGCTCTGCACGACAGCATGGAACGCCTAGCGAAATCCATCGATGATATGTACAACACGCTTAGCTCGCGAACGCGAAGTAGGGCAAGACGGCGGTCCAGATCGCGGTCCATCGATGACGACGACGACGATTCTGACGGCTACATGTCGAGGACAAGTCCACGACTGCGTCGCAGGCGGCGCTACTCGAAGCGCAGGAGGTCGAGGGCATTCCTGGACCAATGGCGAGACGACGACGACGACGACGAGGAAATGGACGAGACAACTTTCCGCACGAGAAGGCGTCGCAGCAGGGCTGACCAGGACGAGCTGCCATCGCTGTGGGGCTGGCTCTGCCGGAGCCTTTGCAATCTCACAGAGGGCTACGACGAACGGATGCGCGCCGAAGCTCGGGACATGCGCGTGCTGCAGATGGGAAGTCGTATCCGCAGCCTAATTCAGAACGTGATACGGGTGTCGAGAGAAGTGATAGAAGCGCGCAGGGCCATTCAGCAAAGCGGCCTCACGGGTGAGGACTACACGAAGAACATATTTGCGGCCGAAAGTAAACTGTGGGAACTGATCGACCTGGAGGCGCAGCTGGCCAACGAGTTGGCGCTGTACCGACAGTCCGACCTTGCGACGGACGACCAGTACTTCCAGGGCCTGGCCAACGCCGAGGACAAGATCCGGCGTCTGATCGGCGTCGAGACGCAGCTGGCACGCGAAATAGGCAACTGGCGCAACTCATCCGGCAAGAAGCTCCTGTCGCCATCGAAGACGACTATCTACACGGCTCTGTCGCGGATACCATCAGTGCCGTCCGTGCTGGGCCGTTCTTCGGGCACGCGCTCCTACAGCTCGTCGTCGCCCAGCGCCACGACTTCGGGGCCCACTAGCACGACGCCTTCGTCGTCACCGACTGCGACGCCCACGAGCGGGGCCGCTGCTTCCACGTCGTCCAGCTCCGCAGGCAGCGAGAAGGGAAGTTCGAAGAAGAAGAAGAAGAAGAAGAAGAAGAAATCCAAGGGCAGTTCCAAGAAGAAAAAGAGGAAGAAGCGCTCCAAGAAGTCCAGCAAGAAAAAGAAAAGGAAACGCAAGTCTCGCTCCAGCAAGAGCAAAAAACGGAAAAAGAAGAAAAGGAAGAAGAAGAAGAAGAAGAAGTGACGGTGGTGTCGGCCAATCCTCGCTTGTCACGAAATACAACCTCGTGAATACGACCGGCGTGAGGGCAACGCTGCGTGCACAACCGTTGTGTACAGCAAATGATGCGACGGCCACTAAAGGAGGCTGCACTTGGCGGGACGCTGTGGACGACGAGCGAGCGTACAGAAAATTGGCAAAACTTATTGTACAGCAGGATACAGTTGCGCTGTATGGCAAGCATTGAACAAGCAAGCAACACGTATAAGAAACTTGCAAGCCTGTTCGCCAGGAATTGTGCGTGGCACCAGCAGAAGAAACGCCAAGTTTGCGTATTTATACATTATGTGCAGCTGGCCAATGAGTACAAATTTTATGACGGTATGTGACACGAGAGATCGACAACACTGCAAGCAGTCAGTGAATGCAATATACGCGTGCTTTTACGTCAGTGCTCGACTGTGCTCTTCTTGTTAAATTGTGCTGTGTTGTGGCACTTTTTGAATTGTTCGCGGTTACGAGAACACGCTACCTTCGTACGCCAATACCCGCAGGTGAGGCGAAGAAATAAAAGCACTATACGGAAGGACGAGTCTGGTGTCTTGCGCGCCGCGCATGTGCCGGTGAAAAGCACCACACGTTGCAAAAATTTAGTTGAATATAGTAACCATTTTTATTATTCCCAATATTTTCCTCTCACGCACGAAGTGAAAAGTAGTTTCGCTCCTCTCAGGCGCAGCCTGGAATACTACACCGGCGGGCCGCAGGCCTCCTTGTGGTTCCTGAGCGCCGCCCCGTACCACTCGAGCTCGCCGATGAGCTTGGCCAAGCGCTCGGAGAAGCCGTCGTCCGAGGCGCTGCCGTCTTCGGCGACCAGCGTCTGGACTTTGGCGTTGAGGCTCACGAACGGCACCGTTACCATGCCCAGCTCGCCCAGGAAGCTGCGAAGCTGCATGGCAGCGGCCAGGCCTGCTCCGACACCTGCGCCACACGGGTTAGCTCTTGCACTTGACCGAAGTACACTTTTTGGCTGAATGAGATTTCATTCTAGTCAACCGGTCCTCAAGCGTGGCCCAGCTGACAAGCGCGGCAGAACAACGTGAGCAGACGCGCTCTCGTGGCGTTGCTGCCGCTGCAACCTGATGAGAGAAGTTTTGTCTCCAAGCAGGATACGAACCGCTGTCGGGCGCGTAAAGAAAAAGTCGCAGCCTAGGGCGAAACTGCACTGCAATCGCCGTTTCTATGTGGCCTTCTTTAGAAAGCCTTACCGATACCCGTGGACGCGAGCGCACGCGATAGTCGAATCACGACTGTTTTGGGAGACATATTTTTTACAGCGATGGCTGGGGCTCTCGCTCCTAATCGTGTTGATGTCACTCGATGCCCATCGCTGGAATACCGGAGGGTTTCGGAACAACTTAATTATAAAGAAATATACGCAACGCACTGCAGGCACACATGTGGCACCAGTCTTTGCGAGAATGCACATAACGTTTGTGCTCACCTGTGTGCATGTGAGCTCTTCCTTATGAAAATGGATTTAGAATTCCGTTAGGACTCGTAATGAGCTCCTATGGAGTCTAACGGGACTCTATAGAAACTCGCGCTCTACAGAGTCGTCTGCACAGAATCTCTGTACGAAGTCTAAAGCAACCTGCCTACAGAAAAATGTCATTTCACACACAATAGATTTGCATTCGAGGTTGTATAGACGTCATATGTACTGAACTTTATAAATTAATTTTTATAATACATCTTTAGAACTTCTAACGTGACCTGTTCGTAGAATGGCTCTCCATTCGCCCTCTATAAGCGTTCCATAGATGGTGTATAGGAATCAGATCAACAAAATGTTTGTAGAACGTTTTTAGCACTTCTAATGCAGCCTGTCTGTAGACTGGCTCTCAAATCCCACCCAAAAATGTGCCATCATATGACATATGTACTGAATTCTATAGAGGAACGTTTATATAAAGAAGCTAAAGCGCGGCCTGTCTAAGAACGACTCTATATTTGCACTCTATAAACGTTCGACAGAAGGTGTTGAATCCTGTTGGATAATATCTCAAAGTGTCTTTCTAACTCAGAAAGGCACCCATTGAAAATGTTGTACATGGAACAAATGATATGAAGAAGTGATATACATTACTTCAGAGCGAATTGGACAATTGCATGTGTCGTTAACGTGGTGCGAGGCCGACAGCACTGAGAGCGTAGTGAGACACATCACGCCATAATCTCGATGATATTTACTTACTTTAGATATTTTACTTTTTAGTTCGATGTGCAGAGTTGTATCGCTAAGTTCTTGTAAAATTACCACTCACGCCACTTTCCGAGTAATAAAAATCGTAGCTGATTATTTCAACCCCTTTTCAGATGATTTTACTATCAAGCAAGAGCATCTTTAAAAAGTCACTCATTGAAGAAGGCGAACAAGATAATCGAAATTAGACAAACCAAAGTAATGTCATGGAAGCGCGCATTGTGGTTTCTGTCGCATATCAGGCACGTACCCAGGGTGGGGGGGGGGGGGCGCCCTCTCCTAACTAAGCGGCATTGAACGGCACTTTTCATGCAAAATTGGCATCTGGAAACAATAGTCGCAAGGAGTTGAGAAATTAAGAGATCTACTAAGGGTGAGAGCCGAGGCAACAGCCAAACAGGAACGAAAAACAAAAATTAACAAATTTAACCGTTGCTCGTGAAACTATTTATGGATCAACATATTTTTATTTCAAAAGGAAGTTGCCGCCAGAAGTGGATTCGGTGTGTTTTGAATGACGCTTCCTAACCGCCTGACGTAGCCACTTTTCTGTGATGCCTTCCGCGGTGGGCGTCTCGAACGGCCTGCGCTCTAGCTACGTGGTCGCACGGGACATGGCGGCCACGCATCGTTACGCAGCTTCCCAAATAACAATACGAGTCGGTTTTGGCACTTGGTAGAGCAGTAAGCGAGGGATCCAAAGGCACTGTGATTGTTCTGCAAATATGTAGTTCTCTGTATTTCTTCCAGATCTAATTACAAAAAGAAGAAATGCCACTAGAAATCTTCGTGTAACACCTTCGCTTGTTTACTTGTTCTTGGCAGTGTTCTTCCTGCGCGAGTCCATTTGATGTGGTTCCTTGTTTGTCAAGCAAAGGAGAGGTCTATCTCCTTTGGTCTATCTCCACAGGTATACGCCTGTGAGATACACCTTACTTCATTTCTCCTTTGCGGGTTTCCGCGTTCTTATGGAGAAACGGCATTATTCACATTCACACTAGTAAGGGCACCCCTCCCCCTCATTTGCACAGAAAAGTTACCTTGGGTTGCCTCCCTCCCACCCGAAAAAAATATCCTGGTTACGTGCCTGTCGCACACGTAGGTAAATCACAAAGATGACCAAGAAACAGTAAACAAAACTGCGCGTAAGCAGCCGCGTCTACTTGCTGGAATGTAATGACTGCAGCACTCGGAGTCGAAACACATCGAACGCCGCCTCACATTTATGGCACACACCACTTAAATGTGACAAATGCTCGCTGCAGAGACGTGCACGTTTTCTTTAGAGGAGTCTTTGTGGGTCGCACAATGCACACAGCAGGCACGGACGACATGAGCGCGATCGGCGCACGATAAACACGCCGCCACGAAAGCGAGATACGGACCACATAAGCGTAACCTGCGCCACACGAGCAAAATTAAAAACCATCGTATACTTGTTGCTGCTATGCGACGGACACAGTTACAAAGCGCACGGAAACATCACGCACTGCACATGTGTACCTCCGAGATTGTGTCAACAATTTCTGGGCTGTGTTCAAACGACAGCAGGAAGTTACTTCGAAGGGAAACGAAGGGACGGTAGCCCAGGTAACGGCTGCTCAAAACGTTATTTAGGGCTTTAAGGCCAGTGACCGAATCGTTCAAATCACGCCGCAGCGACAGCTTTTTTTCAAGGTAACTTGTTCAGATGTTGAAGGTCATGCTTTTGCTGGCTGCATGCGGCAAATGCGATTCAAAAGCAAGAATACGTCGTGTACTTTATTTCTGCACTAAATTATAGCGTACAATATAAGCATGTGAATGCTCCTCTTTGTCTCGCATCATGTGTACGTAGCTGGGCACAAAATGGCACAAAACCTGCTGTAGTGGTTATTATTGCAGGCATCACGGAGGCCACAACGATCGCACAAGTATACAGACGGCGCTGGCGGCGCCGGTAGAAAAAAAATATATGCTTCAAATGCTGCTGCAAGCAAAATTCAAAGGAGAAAGTCAAGTTGGGTGTCAGAAGTACGTGAGCAAAAGAAGGCCGCACCTAGAATACTTCGGAACCACATAAAATTATTAGGCAGGAAGTCAACAACAATACAACAACATATCCTAGACGAAGATGGAAGCAGATTGGAAGGAGAGGCGGCAATAAATTACATCCGAAAAGTAACAGCCGAATCTTTCCAAGGCAATGACGAGGTTGTACTTGAAGGAGAAAAGAGCATGAATGAGACCCAAGTGGAAAAGGAGCTCGTGCTGACAAATTTCAACTGGAGGAAAGCGGAAGAGAAAATTCCTAAGCGCACAGCCACAGGGCTAGACGAGGTTCCTGTTAGGCTGATAAATGAACTAGGACCAAAAAGTAAGGAAGCTCTGGTGAATTCGGTGGAACAAACTTTAAAAGTAAAAGATAGACGAATACCAGACAGTTGGCGACCAAGTAGAATGAATTTAATTTATAAAGGCAAGGGGGAGAAAGATACAATTGACTCGTATAGACCGTTGACTATTACATCGGTAATATACAGGTAAGTAGTGCAGGCATGGGCAGAGGATAATGGCATTTTGGGAGAACTTCAGAATGGCTTCAGAATAGGCAGTTGTTTGGATGACAACTTATTTGTTCTTACTCAGTGTATTGAAATATCAAGAGTAGAAAGCAGGCCGTTTATGTGGCCTTTTTAGACATTACAGGAGCGTATGACAACGTAGACGGCAACATTTTGTGGGATATTCTGGAAGGGGAATGCTTAGGCGACGATTGTCTACAGCTTTTGAGAGAGACTTAACTAGAAGATACCGTTTGCGACCAATGGGAAGAGACGAGGAGCGAGGAAAAAGTTGATATCAACAAGACATTGGGTAGGGTGCCTTTATCCCCACTGCTGTTTATGATGCACATGGTGAGGATGAAGAGAGCGCTAGAAGGAAGTAATATCGGGTTTAATCTCTCATACAAACAGGCGGGTACAGTAATAGAGCAGCAGCTTCCAGGTTTATGTTATGTGGACGACATTGTGTTGCTAGCTAACAAGCAGAGTGATTTGCAACGTCTGGCTGATATCTGTGGACAGGAAGACAAGAATTTAAGTTTGAAATTCAGCGTTAGAAGATCAGGTGTTATGGTATTCAATGACGACAGTGAACAGACAGTAGAGATACAGGGTCAGGAAATACTTTGGGTAAAAGAGTGTAAATATCTTGGTATATGAATAAATGAAGGCAATATATATATATGGAAGCACAGGAGAAACCAATAACAGTAAAGGGGAAGCGAAATGCAGCCATAATGAAGCACAGAGGGCCCTGGGGATACAATAGGTACGAGATGCTCCGGGGTATGTGGAAAGCGGTAACGGTTTCAGGACTTACTTTTGGAAATGCGGTTGTTTGCTTTAAATCAGGTGTACAATTAGGACTCCATGGCAACCAAAGGTCAGTGGGACGCCTCGCATTGAGCGCTCACGGGAAGACTACAAATGAAGCTGTGCAGGGTGATATGGGCTTGACAAGTATTGAAGTGAGGGAAGCTCACAGTAAAATTGATTATGAAGAACGACTGAGAAATATGGAAGAAAGTAAATGGACTGAGAGAGTGTTGAAGTATTCTTACATGAAAAACATTGATTCACAGTGGAGGAAAAGAACTAGGAAGCTTACCAGCAAGTATGCGGCCTGTAGGGTGGACAACACAAGAACGTCAAGCGGAAAGTCAGAGAAGCTGAATTAATCTCATGGGTGGCGGCAATGGAAAAGAAACTTGCCATGAGTAACTACTTAAGAGGAAAAAACGAAATCAGAGAAAGAAACCATTTATGATAACTCAAAGGGAAGCTCATTACTATTCGAAGCAAGATCATGATGCCTTAGAACACGTACCTACAAAGCGAAATATAAGAAGTATGAAGAAGCATGTGCTTGCTGCGGCAAAGCTAGGGAAACGATTGAGCATGTTCTATTAGAGTGCTAAGATACTTGCGCAGTGGTAGATTTAGGCACCACTGGTCTCCTTGAAGCCCTTGGGTTCTGCGAGAGCAGGAGGAAAGTAAACATGCCCGCAATAGAGATTAGTAAGAAACGATTGGAAGATTGGTGGAAGTAGGGAAACGACAAAAAATGGAGACGTACAAAAACAAAGTTCACGATAGGGGTTCAGAAAATTTGGTTATGAAAATTCATCGTGTTTCTTTTTTTCCTTTTTTTACCTAGGTAGGACATTAGACAGTCTAATAGCAAGAGCTTGGTGGCGCAAACCACCACCCCATTCTAAACGAGACGCTCATAACATCCATCCATCCATCTATCCACGCGACTGGTAAAATACGGCGTGTTGTTATTGCTCCATCTCCAATCGGTTATGTGAGCTGCGTCGATGTGTTTGTGTGATCGTGTGTTGTTAGGTCTGCTGTAATGAAATGCGACGTAGTTCGCGAGCACGAAAGTGCCAGAAGATGGCTTGCGTCTCGCTGTAAACACGCCGTATGCGTGGCGCCAGCTAAATGTAGACCAACGATTTTCATGCCATGGAGTGCGTCCCCTATGTCTCCGCTGGTTGTCGTGGAAGGTTTGGTGGACGTCGCAAAGAAGCAGTGCGTGTTATTCGCGTGCTCGTCCAGTACGCGGCGGCTTGCGTGCTGCAGGTGTCATCGCGGACGCAGCACTGGAAACTCGGAGAGCGCCTTTCGACCTCGCCGTACTGTTGAAAGCAATCGTGCTCGCCAACTACACGTGCGTGTTGTGTGTGCCTCCCGTGTGTGTATAGAGTGCCTTGCGAACGTAGGAAGTGGAACAACCACGACAACCTGTGCTCATGCTCGCTGCGCGCTGTTTGTCGGAATTTCGTTACGCAAGATCTATTGCCACAATACGGAATTCATGATCCTGATAAGCGCTCCCTTCCGCTATTGGGCGGTTGTGCTCCCGCTTGTCCTTCTGCGCTTGCTCGCTTTTGAGCGCTTCGAGACGTTGGGCACTTGCGAGGTTTTCGGTTCCAGGGAGAAAACTTGAGCCAGCCACAGCTTGATACTAGTACAGTTTTATTTTCAAGACAGGGTGTGTTGACATAAGTTTGACTGAACTAAACATGACCGGGGAAAGTTGCTCAAGCTAATGGAAAAAATAAGAACATTACATTGTCATGTTCTGCTGCGGCGTGTCCAAATTTTACTTTTATGAAGCGGTCCCTATTATCATGACATTCGATGAGGGAAAATGAGACATTCCAGGATTTCAACCTTTTGCTCTCTTCCCGCATTAGTGCAGACGTTGTTTTCGTGACTCGTTTTATATGGTGCTTGCATGTGTTCACGATATGAGAGCTTAATTGCACCACTGCTATAAGCTAACACAGAAATTATTTGGTAGTGGTGAGGCCATGACCCACAACAGTAATGACAAAATGAAGGAGCCCCCAGAAATGCAGACCCCATGGATATATGACTGCAGCAGCATGGCGTGTGATCTGGATGGTCATGTCAGGTGTGTATGACGTGTACGTGTTCTAAACAGTGGGCTTGGTATCATCAATGGTGAAGTTTATCAACACATAACTTAACGCATCTTACTAAAGAGGATAAATGTTTATGCAACTTTATTGAACTTGCTGCTTATTTGTGTGCATAGCCATTACGGCCACATTATCGCGTTCTGTTAAAACCATACCTAATCTGTCCTGATGTTTAGTATTTTTTCTTGCATAAGTTGCTTGGCTACAAGTTAATTTTTTTACGTTGTACATAGCATATTTATCACTTTCTATTGTGATTTTATTCTTTGAAAACTATTTCCTGTGCTGTATATTTTGTTTATGTATTTCTTTGCTGCTTATGCTCCAATCTCGTGCAGTTTTCTGTGCATGTAAGAATTCGAATTGTAGTGGGCTAAATATGTCACAGGTCTAAGCACGCAGTGTGCACACCATTGTTTATCATTGCTATCTTTACAGTTATTTCTGTTTTGTTGCCAGATTAAAATCCACTGGCAAATACACGTTTGATGAGCTTGAATTTTTTTGAAAATTAATATGAAGGTCAGTATTCACTATGCTGCCCTTGTGACTTACACAGGATGCCCTTTTTCATGCATTAAAGATGAGAGCTCATTCCCATGTCTTGTAATTTATGTGGTATGCCTCACTAATTTCACTGGTCAATTTTTTTGTGGTGGATGAAAATATGAACGACTGTAATCCAGCAGGAAGCCCCGTCGTGGAAATGCACGGCCAAGTTCGATAACCATACTGGTCTTTTGAATGAAATATGATGATTTCTTAGGCGCATGATAAGGCACCGGCCAGTTTGCCCTATGTGTACTTGACCACATGTGAATAAGGTACAGTACACTGCCTGTGACACAAACTGGACAAATTTAGCGGTATCTTGCACAGAGCAAGCCTCCCTAGCCTTTCTCAATTCACTTGTGCTATGCCGTGTATATCATGGCTGCTTTATTTTTCACTGGATATGTAGGCACCCTGACAAGGAAGGCTTGCTTAAAGATACCACTAAATTCGCCTTGTGCGTGTCAGGGGTGGTATAGTCCTTGGATCATGTGTATATTTGGCCAAGTGTGCATGCAGCAGACTGGCATGGTGCCTCAACATGTGCCTAGGACAGCACCATAATTCACTCAAGGGACCAGTATGTTCGTCCCACTTGACCATGCACCGATGCGACTAGGGCTGCGCACCAGATTTAGACTGTTCACATCTTTTGTTCATGTTTTGTGACAAACAAAATCGCTGAAGAATACCACATAAAAAGAATGGGTCGCAATCTGTTTACTGAATTCCCCGCAACCTCAAGTAATAAAAAATTTGTTTCTTGCAACTGGTTTCAGGCACCTTATTTCTTGCCAAATCTTCTGCTTGGCCTATATAGCAGTTATGCAATCAATTTTCAAATTTACGTGATTTCTGAGTATAACTTTTGTTTCTGTTTTTCACATGCTATGTTGCAAGAAGGACCCTCTTTAATTAAAACTGAATTAACTTTATTTTTCAATTGCAATTGGGAATTTGAGCTCAGCATACAGATCAGTGTACATACGCATACTAGATTAGAAATAATTGTTTTGATAACTCAAAAAGCACAAATATATTGTACCCATTGTATCTGACAGTGACACTGCGAATGTGTTCCAAATACCACAAATTGGCAGTTATCCAACATTATTTGTGAGAACAACCATAAAACATTATTAGTCCCCATGCAATGGATACTTACATGCATTATCATGATTGCTCAATCTCAAGCTCCACATGAGAAGTTTAATACTGATGCATTAAGCATAGTACATACCAACTATGGCTAACAGCTCATGGAATATTAATTTTGTCAGCCACTCAACAACAGAAGCCAGAAGGTCATCCGTCCCCTTTCTTCAAAAGAATTATTTGCTATGCATAATGTGACATTTGTATAGGACTCTTAGTTCATGGGTGCTCCTACTTGCTTATGCTATAGATGGAAAGGTGTTGTCATTGCAAGATGAGATTAATGTGCGACAGGGCTGTTGTCGTTTGGAGATGCTTTTTTGTCATTAGCAGCGATATTCTAGTGTCAGGCGCATTGACCCAGCGCTGGTGTCAAAAAAGCTTAGGAAAGTGAAAATATTCTCAAAAGTGTTTCTTAAAAGAACTGCCCCTCTTTGCTCAGAGTGGTTGGGGAGGCAGGGCGTTCTGCCACTTTCTTGTAATATTTTTTTCTGAAATACTGAAATGAAACTTAGCATAGTGCTACAACTATAAACATATTTGTGGCATGTTTGTACCTGCTAATACATTATGGCTGAATGTTCATTACACCTTTTGAAAGTTAATTTCAATTGTATTTTGAAGGCTCCATCGTCGCCGATTACTAGACGGACTAAATAAGGCTAAAAACTAGTCGTTCTTCGCTGCTTTCTATGGAAGTGAAATAGCTGGCGATCATGTAAGAATGAACTTGCAACATGTGAGCAGTAGCCAAAGCTCCATACAGGTTATGCTGGTGGTGGAAACTGGAAGGCTAAGGCAAACCGCAATATTTGTTTGTTTGCTTACTCATTTATTAATATTTATTTATTTATATCTCATGAATGTTTACAGGCTTCCAGCAAGGAGTTAGGTAAAAGAGAAGTATTGTTCCATCAAAGTAAACATGTTATTCGAAAAAGCATAATTCACATAGCACGGTAGAATGATGAAACGCTTTTTATTTAGGCAACTGGTCGGCTTCTGATACAAATTCATGAACACTGCAAAATTTGAGCGAATCTGTAAGGTTAACGAATCTTACTCATAAATGAAAAAGCGATATCACATTTCTGTTGTACCTAATATTATAATTCAATCTGGCAAATTTGGCATATCATACGCTGCTCTAAAATACAATCACTAATTTGTGAGTAGATGCGCAAGGCTCTCAAACATTGTAACAATTTCATGTAAGCTGTAAATTTAGATATCAAATTTCTTGACTTTAGACATAAGAGATGCAGTCTGCAGAACTGCGATATCTGTTTTTGGCACAGAGTTGTAAATTATTAGGCTTCGTGGCGTTATTTTTCTTAAACCTGCCAATATTCAATAATTTTTTACTTCTAGGCTCTAAATCAAAGTAGTTCTTCCTGCAACCAGTGGAAATTAACTTTCTCAAATGCTACAAACTTAATTCAAATTAGTCCTGTGGTTGTCTCAAATGTATTTTTGTATTTTAGATGTATTTGAGTAGAGAAATGGGAGTTGGCTCGAGGCCAACTCCGATTTGCAGAATTAGCAGAATTGTGCTAGTTCTTTCTCTTTTTTTGCAAGTTACAATTGCAAACTGAGTAAATATTTTTCCTTCAAGCTTTGCAATTTTCAACAAATTTTAATAAACATTCATAGCCTAAACGTAAAAACTATGCTTTTCACATTTTTTTAATGTAACAATCCTCGTCAAATTTCGCCCCAGAGTTGCAGAGAAAAACGATTCTACTGTTTATGAGCTCCCAAGCCAAATCTTTTTCTTAGGTATTGTGTGCCATCAGTCTGGTTTGTATTTCCACCATAATATTGGGATATTGGCTCTGATCTCAAAATTTTTTCACGTGCAACGAAATTCCAAGCTTTTAAACTTTGCACTATATATGGTGTATTTCTCTATGAAGACAACTATTGGCCACATTTTTGCAAGCCCTGCAAGTGTTATTTTTACACATAAATATAGACTAAAATGCTGTGTGATTTCGTCAGGCTGACACATAACATTGCAGTGCACATTCATATCAATCAACTTTCAGGCTTTAATTAGTATCCTACCATTTAATGCGCACGGCTGGAACAGCAGGTTCTTGCGCAGCTTTAATGGCAGGGTTTCTTGTTCTAGTCAAGATTGTTATTGCCAAGTGTCGGCTCTAGCCAAGTCGGCCACTGAATTTTTTACCTCATGTTTTGTGTGTTAGCGCCACCAGCTTGACCCAAGAAGCATGTTGGCAGCTACAGATTGTGTGTTGCAAGTTCTAGTCTGAAACGTGTATGTAACATATATGAAGCATCTATCTAGTCTGAAGTGCAATAAATATTTAAAACTCAATACTTTGGTTGTAGCGCCAATTTTTTTGCCACTGCATTCACTGCAGTCCTTAATGCCAACACAGTACAGTTCTCTAGAACCTTGGTAAATTGCAAGCACTTTACACATATTGGCGTAGGTTCTATAGGCATTTGCCTGTAGGATCTCGATAGCAATTGCATAAAAATATCCTATAGAAATTTACCGTTAGCATCTTCGAAGGAACTCCATAAAAATGTTCCATAGAAATTTGTCTTTAGCATCTTCAAAGCAATTCCATAGAAATACGCTATAGAAATGTGTGTTTAGCATCTTAAAGGCAACTACGTAGAAATGTTCTATAGAAATTTGCCTTTAGGATGTTCAAAGCAAGTCTATTCAGCGATACTATAGAAATGTGCCTTTAGAGTTCCTGTAAGAACGCGGTGGCCAAATAACTTTGGAACTCTATAAGAAAATTCTATAGACAATCAAAGTAAACGCAATAGAGTTGTATAGAACAAATTCAAAAGACTTTCTAAAAATACGTTAACATCTTTTGTAAACTGATAAGATCGGAATCGACCAGAATCGCGCAGCTCCTTTCATTCCATCAGATTACTCTCGGCGTGCCAGCGTATCGTCAATGAAAGAACGCCTGTTTCACCTGAACTAGGTTCGTGCCGTAAATGCTTTCGCCTTTCATTGTTGCACAATATCTGTTCTTATGATCCGATTCTACCCCCGCATTCAGAAACGCTTAGCTTGATCCAAGTGACGCCAATCGTGAGCCCGCCGACGGGAACGCAGTGAGCGTCTGGGCACGTCAACGCCAGGCGTCATCCTATAATCAAGCCAAGCATGCGCTTAAGTTTCTGAATGCGGGGGTCAGAGATCCGCTCCCGTCTACGTCCACAATTACACAGCTGGTGTGCCATCTTGTCGGGCTAATACGCACAGCGAATCTTTAATTCCCAAGACTAGCATAGAATGGAACCACCTTCCCGCTACCATCGCCGCCATCACAGACATCGACAGCTTCGAGACTGCCATTTGTGAAGCCTTTTGCTTACATGTTTTTCATTACCTGCTATAAGTGAGTTTTTTTTTCTCTTACTGCGAAGACACTTGCTATTTGCCTTCCTCCATCGGGCCTTAAACGAGTGAAGACTTTTCTCATCGTGCACAACAGCGCTGCGCGGCTGTTTTCCTGCGCGCGGGCACGGATGTCGTGGTACGAGTGTAACCTAGAGTTGCTGCATATGCTGTAAAAGGTACCTTTGGTAGCACATACAGTAACTCTAGTTTAACCCACCGGGAAGCGCCACCTATACACAATCGAGTATACGGGATTCCTTCGTTCACGAATATTTACACCGCACAAAAAAATGCAAGGCTTACTACGCACAGTATTGCGCCAGCCACCACGTCGCTGCTTCGCATTATCGGCGAAACTTTTCGCTAGTAAGAAGAATAAGAAGCCCACACAAGGGTGGTCATCCAGCTGAGCGAAGAATCGCCCCGTCGTCTGCGGAAAATCCCGAAGTTAGCCTGCTGTGTTTCCACGGTCGGCGCGGCCTCACCGATGGTGTAGGCGACGATGGCGCACGGCTTGTGCCGGTACGAGTCCGGCGGGAAGTGGTCCATGGCGCTGCCCAGCGCCGGCGCGATGCACCGGTTGTACTCGGGGCACAGCACCAGGTAGCCGTGCGCCGCCTTCACCGTCTCGTGCAGCTGGCCCAGCCACGCCGGCGGCGCCTCGTCCGGGCCGTAGAAGTGCAGCGGCTTGCGCACCGCCAGCAGGTTCGGCTCCTCCTCCGGGTCTGCGGCGGCAAAAGGTTTCGCGCGTTCGCTGCCGGGTGGTGGATTCGATCAATACAAATATTTACGTAATTACGGCCCTGACTGATCAAGAAGTCAATCGAGAAGCTGTAAGCAAGATACAGCTAGAGTATCCATAACTGAAAATAAAGAAACACCGCGTGGCCCACACGCACAATGGTCTCGAAATAACGAATAACAGGTCGGAGGGAGACGGCGCGCGAAACGAAGCTCCGCTGGGCCTTGCAGTGAAGCCACGCCGGCTCGGCCGTGTCCCCCCGGCTAGCGGTCCTCGAGCGGATCCCGGCGCATCGTGGAAAGAGTGCATGCGCAGTTGCGTTTTGTGCCGCAATACGCTTCCTTTCGTAGTGTGGGCGCTGCTTTGTGGGGCGGGTTGGTGCGTAACCACGGAGCATTTTTCACATTTCGCGGCATTTCTTTTTCAGCTGCCAAAAATACGCTACCTAAATGTATCCTGCTGAAAAGATCCTTCTTCAATATTTCTTATATACCTGTCTACAATTTGCTAGTAATAAACGCATTACACAATTATTTTAATTACCGAACTTAGTGTCGGCAACAAAGAATACTGGTGGCGTCTCAACTCGACTGTGAGCAATGTGTACTTGGATTTGTTTGCGCAAACTTATCACTCTTCTTTAAAGCTCGGTCCGTGTTAGCTTGGACGGCGGCATGCCTTTAGAAGGTAATCATTATAGGCAAGGGGAAGGAGAGTTTCATTCGAGATGGCAATTTGCCAGAAACCAAGCGAAACTCTCCTGCCACCAAGAACTCAAGAACGTGCCCCGTCTGTGGTTTAAACCGCGAGGCAGAAGTCGAGTTGGAACTCAAACGTAAGGTGTTATAAACAGTACTTTTTGTTGGAGACGTTATTTTCAGTTAATTAGCCCCACCAGACAGGTAATTCTGTCGAAATGTTCAGGTTCCATGTTGCTGTAGTAAGCGGTCAGTTCACGACGCATGTAGTACAAGGCACGAAGGCGCATATTGGCGTTGCACGTGTCGCAGATGTATATTTTGTTTGTTATGTATTTTGTTTGGGGGTGAGCACCTTGAAACTTATTAGGATTTCTAGTAATTCAACATGCCACAGAGTGATTCAATTACGCAATGGCAACAACAGAACAATTACGACAAGCGATTGTCGTTTAAACGGAGCATGCGCGCACAACTGCGGCAGTGTATCACTTCGGGCCGGAACGCTTTCAACTTCAGTGTGACGGGTGTCCTGGAGTCTCAACTGATCAACCACACAGCCTCTAGTGATGTCGATTAACGGCCCTTGTCTGGACACTGGCGTAATGCGCGTGCGTGGCGTCATTAAGACGAGCTGCACATCGCGCGGCAGCTGCGAGGGAGAAAGCAGTCGAGTGGCCGATGGCATTTTTTTTTTTTTGGCGACAACCTGGACGTCGGTGTTTTGAAGGCGGATTTGCTGCCCTCGTCGTTTGCGGCACCGTCTGCGGGAGCAAGCCCGTGTGTGTGGCTGCGCACTTTCGCGCATTGCAGCTACGTTGACCCTTGGCACCGCGTTTGCGGATAGTGCGGACGACGGCGACAAACTTGCAGAGACGCGAATCGTGCTGCTGCGAGGCAGTATTCCACACACAGCCGAAGAAGACCGTCAGTGCTAGTCAGCGTCGTGATTGGCGCGGTTTCGTCAGCGGGAAAATTCCACGAGGGCCGCAAGGAAAAGTGGAGCAGAGTGGAGACACTGCAGTGAATCCCACAAGTCTTGTAATTATTAGGCGTGAGAGAGCAGTATACTATTCTGTGTAGATATGTTGCATTAAACGGAACATGAGTTTCAAGTAAGGTATATGCAGCATCGCATTAAGTATCCCGTCACGTTAACATACTGTTACGGTTGGCGTGTAACATCCCGGGCAAAAAGGATGCTCAAAAACCATGCTCAATTGAAACGGAGGATGGATTCGTAATTTGCTATGGCTGCCTCGAGTGGCTGCCGGTCTGGCAGGCGCCCCGCAGTGATGACGTGTGTGTGCGACCAAGGGGAGCACCCTCTCCGCGAACTGTCCAACTCTAGGGGAGAACGCGTTCCGCGAACCAGACAGCACCCCCGGGTTCATCGTCATCAGCCTGATTACGCCCACTGCAGGGCAAAGGCTTCTCCCATATTTCTCCAACTACCCCGATCACCAGCGGAGGCAAGCACGTGCAAACGTCACCTGAGAGAAGGGACCAAACCGCCCATCCTCGACCAGACTCCATGGGTTGCCACCAGAGGAGGCAAGCTCGTGAAAACGTCACGGGAGGAAGGACCAGCTGCCTACGATCCCCAACCCGAGGGCTGCTGCCAGCGGAGGCAAGCAAGTGCAACGTCACCTGGGAAAGTGGGAGCAGCCGCCAAGCACTAAAGGACTCAGTGCATGTCACGTGACGTTGACGTGAGGAAGATCCCGCCTACGTTTTTGGTGGGCCTATTTAAGAGGCCCTGCAATGTACTTTTTCAATTCATTCATTCTCTTCTTCTGTATCCTTCACCAACCATTGAATAACTAGTGCAAGTTTCGCACTAGAAATCGCCTCGTCCCTGCCTGGTCGCCATGGCGTACCGGACGCCTGCAGCCCGCCGACAACGCCACGCTACCCAATAGTAACGCCGGTCGAGGTTCCGGAAACGGCATCGCAACAATACCCAGCGGTGTGGGCGCTGCAGGCAGCCGTACCCTTCAGACGCACGTTCGTATCGCTCGCGATATATCGTTGTTCCTGCTTTGAATTTTTCGGGGTATGGCCTGGAAAATAGAAGGCGCACCACCACCGTGCTCTTCTTCGCCGACGAACAGCAAATCTGACGCTCCTACTTGCCAAGCAGGCACGGAAAATCGTACTGACAGCCCGGATACGCCCACCGCTGACGCCTGCATGGCGGACCTGCTCCAAGCATTGCCGCCGCTGATACCGGCATGGCAGACAAGTCGTCACAAGAGATTGCGGCTATACCATTTTGCAACCCCTTCTCCGTCCTCAGCACTGAAAACATATGGCTGGGAAAAACTTCTTTGAGGTAGGACCGAGTACTACTTATTCATCTAAAGCTGCTTAAAGACCCAAGGTAGGGTTATGTGCCTCCCGGACAGCTCAGGCAGCCATACAAAGACACGCAACTGCATGGCAGCGTCCAGGCAGCCTCTGTAAGTCGATGCAATAATGACGGGACCATGGTCCCCATTGTTAGAGGGCACCATCGTTAGAGGGGCTGGCGTACTGTTCGCTGAAAAAAGAACTATAATCGAGCATCTGATCCCATATAAGTTAAACGTACTGTGATAATCATGTTGACGTCACCTGGACAACTGGGCACAATGTCTGCCTCTTTTACATGCTTCAATAGCCAATTAACTCCAGAAAATTCATTTTCATACTGCATTTCAAGTACGATCACTGGAATGCAGCAATCAGTTTGCTGTCGACATGTCGCATCTACGCATGATAGACCATTTAGTTGCATGCAGTGAAAACTCTTCAAGTCTGTGACAACGGAATATCAATTCGAGCATACAAGACTATTGATCCCGGTCAGATACGTGGCGTGATTTACTGCGCGCGCGGACTCGCCAGTGAGGACCTCGTAATTGACACCTCACTTGTTACTCGTGCAAGATAGCGCTCGGCCTATGGGCAGCTCTCATCACATTCGAGGGCTGCCGCGCAAAATTTAACTTTACAGTGTGCTCTTACCAGTCGTACCCTATCAACAAAAGTCTGTGGCACAGCCCAGGAAAGGCGCTCGGGGGGAAAGCATCGAGCGACAAGTGCGCTGGGGCGAAATCGTGAAACGGTTCGGAAAGCGAACGGTTCACATTCGTTGCTTGTGCCGCCGCTCCCATGCCGGATGTCGAAGAAAGGGTCGACGCGACTAATGCACGAGAGGGTGCCACCTTTGAAGTTCGCGTCATCATATTGCATGCTTGTCGAACAGCTGCATGCTTGCTCGTTTAATCTAGAACCGAAATTAAATATTATATGGCAAGCTTTAAAGTATAAACATCCGAGCCTTTACGCAATGCTTGAAGTAATTTATTAATGCCATTCTCTTTCACTCTGAGCCGACAGGTTGTTTCGCAAGCGTAAATGATTTGGCAGAAGGGCGCAGCGCGTCTGCTATAGACCGTTTCATTATAGTGGCTAGATGGGGGCAGCGTGATGGCACGGCCGCTCGATGCAAAGCAAAGCGCTTTTGGATCGAGCGGCCGTGGGCGGCGTATATAGGCCGTGCGAGGGAAAGCCGCGATGAAATTTCCCGTTGCCGCTAGGGGCGCTGATGATTACTGGCGATAGGGGACTCCAACGTGGGACGGCTGAACAAAGCGTGATGGCGAGAGTGAAGGCGGACGGGCGAGTACTGGTGGAGGCGCAAGCGGGTAAGCAATGACCACTTCCCGCACAAGGTGGAGGAAGCGAACTAGAAAATTGACAAGCAAATACTTGGGGCAGGAAGGAATCATCCGTCTGTCAAGGAAAATGTTAAGGAGACAGAGAGGGGTATGTGCAAAACAGAGATGCAAACCAAATCAGCATTAGCGACATGCAGGACGTTTAAGCAAGAAATAGCCAAAGAAAATATTTACAATAACTCTAAGGGAAGCTCATTGTTGTTTGAGGCCAGGACAGGTGTACTGCGGACTAAAACGTACCGAGCCAGATACCACGAGACATACTTGTGCGTGGCGTGTGGAGAGGAGGGGGAAACGACTGAACACCTGATACTTGCTTGTAAACGACTTCACCCTGCAGTTGAATGTAACGGGGACCTATTCAAAGCTTTGGATATTAAAGACAGTGAAAGTAAAATAGATTTTGAACAGGCAGAAATAACTAAACGGAGGCTATCTGATTGGAGGATAATATCAACGGAAAAGTAAAGGACTAAATACATAGGTATGCATGCATATAGAACCATTAAAGGCTAGGTGGCGCGCGCCGCAGCCGCCCGATTCATAGGGTTGAGCCTCAATCATCCGTCCATCCATCCATCCATCCATGCTTAAAGCGAAATATAAGACGGAAGAAGAAGCATGTAATAATATGTGGGGTTTTACGTGCCAAAACCACTTTCTGATTATGAAAGAAGAAGCATGTGCTTGTGCGGTAAAGCTAGGGAGACTATGGAGCATGTTTTGTTAGAATTACGTGAAGACGCCTACCCAGCGGTCGATTTAGGCACCGCTGGCCTCCTTGAAGCACTTGGTTTCAGCGAGAGCACTGGAAAAGTAAACACGTCCGCAATAGGCATTAGTAAGAGGCGATTAGAGGACTGGTGGAAGAAAAGTAGGAAAACGACAAAAAACGGAGACGTACAAAAGCACAGTTCGAAGTAGGGGATCAGAAAATTTGGGTGGGGTAGTTCATAGTGTTTTTTTTTCTCTTTTTTTATTGTTTAACCTAGGTAGGACATAAGGCAGTATAATAGGAAGAGCTTGGTGGCGCAACCCACCGCCCCGTTCCAAAGGGGACGCTCACAACATCCATCCATCCATCCATCCATCCATCCATCCATCCATCCATCCATCCATCCATCCATCTATCCATCCATCCATCCATCCATCCATCCATCCATCCATCCATCCATCCATCCATCCATCCATCCATCCATCCATCCATCCATCCATCCATCCATCCATCCATCCATCCATAGAGTTTCTCACTACATTACCTAGAGGGAAATCTGGCGCTGCTGCGCTGTGGTATGCATGGGAATGCTGGTATATTGTGGATTCGGATTGGCACCGTTCTCGCAGAGACAGGACACCTTGAAGACGCGATTGGCAAGTACCGTTCCGTCTGTCACAATGATTCATTTTCTGCTAGAACAGCACGTGAAAAGCTGTTTTAGCTTTATTATTACTCAAAAACATGTTTTGTTTAACTATGAGAACTTGTTATTACGTGTACGATTATATAATACGTAAAAAGTATCAGCGAGCCGCTAAAGTTAGAGAACAGACGACAAGGTTCGCGCTCGCTTTGAAACAGTTGGTCGTCTGTTCTTTCTTTTCTTCTCTTGGTCATGCCTCGTGGGTGAGTAAAGATGTAATATGCGTGAATGGAAACATTTTATGAAGATTTTACTTTGAGAACGCGTTATTTGCGTAGCCATATCCACGTTTTAGACGAAGCCTCTTACAACACCAGCCAACACGAGCCTCGCAGACACATATCCCGTCATTCCCATGACGGCACGGTGCCCCCATAAGAAACTCCCATAGACGGTGGCGCCAGATTACCCTCTAGGTGTTCTAGTGAGAAACTCTATGCATCCATCCACCCATCCATCCATCCATTATTCCGTCCGTCCGTCCGTCCGTCCGTCCGTCCGTCCATCCATCCATCCATCCATCCATCCATCCATCCATCCATGGATGGATGGATGGATGGATGGATAGATGAATGGAAGCATGCATGCACGCATGCATGCTTGATTCACAGTGGAGGAAAAGAACTATGAAGCTTACCAACAATTATGCAGCATGTAGGGTGTGCAACACAGCAACAAAGAACGTCAAGCGGAAAGTCAGAGAGGCTGAACTAATCTCATGGGTGGCGGCAATGGAAAAGAAACCTACCATGAGTAACTACTTAATAGGAAAAAAAAATGAAATCATGAAAGAAACAATTTATGATAACTCAAAGGGAAGCTCATTACTTTTCGAAGCGAAGTCAGGATTCCCTAGAACACGCACCTACAAAGCGATATATAAGAAGGAAGAAGAAGCATGTGCTTGCTGCGGTAAAGGTAGGGAAACGATGGAGCACGTTTTATTAGAATGTGAAGACGTCTGCCCAGTAGTCGATTTAGGCACCACTGGCCTCCTTGAAGCCCTCGGGTTCAGCGAGAGCAGTGGAAAAGTAAACATGTGTGCAATAAAGATTAGTAAGAGACGATTGGAAGATTTGTGGAAAGAAAGTAGCGAAACGACAAAAAACAGAGACGTACAAAAGCACAGTTCGCAATAGGGGATCAGAAAATTTGGTTGTGGGAGTTCATAGGTTTTTTTTCTTTCTTTTTTGAACCTGGGTACGACATTAGGCTGTATAAGTATGGTGTATGGAATGGGGCAGTGTGTCGTCTGTACAGTGTTAGGATCGGCCTGCAGGGGTACTGCTCTGCAAAGCTATTTCAGTCCGGTGCACGTGTTTCAATCTAGCCGCGGTGGGGGTGCCCTTCAGAAAACCAGCGCGGACAGCGCTAACCAACCATGAACCTACTTCAGAGAACTGCGGACTACGGCAGCAAAGACAGTCCCCCCTTCCCCCCCCCCCCCCCCCCGTAGGGTGCTTTGCGGTGCGGGGGGCCCCCGGATTCGTCACAGTCTGCTGACGCACGTGTGGACTACAGGAGAAAGGCAGCTCTGGAATTTAGAGGCGCCGGCGTGACCATCTGGCTACGGGGACACAGGACAATGGACACCACGACGGCCGCGTTGCGAAGGTCGTCTGCCCTCGGAGGTGGGCAGTGAAAGTGCGTACGTGTGTGTGTGAGTCCTCCTCCTCCAAAAAGGCGGGTAGACTACGATGACGTCGAACGGAGTGTTTATAAGCAGCTGTTTGTCGCTGCTACAGTGTGCTCGTCGTCGTGCGCTGTGCTCGTCAATGTACTCGTGAGCTGTATGCTGTATGCTTCGTTTTGCGGGCTCCATTTGGGAGTCACGCTAGACTGTGTAAATCTCTCACTTGTTTAAAATGTAAATACTGTAAATACACCCTGTTCCCCTAGTTTCTCCCAAGTTCCTCTCTACGACCTTCAACCCTTACAAATGGTGGCAGCGGCGAGATCGTCCGACAACTCCTACAACTGTATGCCAGCGGTGGGATTGTCCGACAAATCTTATAACAGAAAAACAATGGGAGAACTGGGGACGTTTCTGCGATTACGCCACCAGCAGGGCGCTGCGATCGACCGGCGCGCCTATCGCGCAAAATTTAAACACGTGCAAAACTTTCTGCATTTATAAACTAAAACGCTCTCAAAACACAACTTAAATTCTTATAATTCGCAAAAAATAAATAATACGAACTGTTAAGATACATTAATAACGCCGTCTACGCTTGCACGTTTCCGACCACAAATCATGCAGTATTCCTGATCGTCTGCTCAGCCAGTGGCTCAGCGTTTCGGTTCCAGAAGACAAACACTCGTCTGCTCGTTCCGTTAGGTAAGCACGCATATGTCTTGAGTATTTCGAATTTCGAAAGACAAGAGGATGAAGAGCCCGGAAAGAGCACCTGCACTGTGCCTGGTCGGTTGAAAGGGATTCCTTTCATTTTCTATCAGCCAAAAAAGCGATCGCCAGGTTTTACTGGAGAAAAAAAAATCCTGCGCTGTGACGAATGCAGCCGCTAACATCTAGATATTTCGCTCCCTAAAAGGGCGCCGAAGGGAAGGAATACAGCCAATGGCCTCAATGTGCCCGATCTGAAGCTGCCCGGAGTTGTGATCGTTATGCAGGAACCTTAACTCGCACGCACGCACGCACGCACGTACGCACGCACGCACACGCACGCACGCACACGCACGCACACGCGCACACGCACACACACACACACACACACACACACACACACACACACACACACACACACACACAAACACACACCACAAAGTACATTTGCAAACCAAGCGCTTGCCGTGCACATAAAGCATGTGCGAACGCGTCAGGAAAGACCACAGCGAGCTATCGGCGAGCTCCAAAACGTACATGCATGACCTCTGCGACAACCATAACTGCCGATCCCGGAGGCCCTGTGTTGCACCATTATTTTTCCTCTTGCCAGCAATGACTCCAGGCTTCAGCGACAGGGCGCTGCAGTAGACTGGCGTGCTCCAGCACTCCCGGCCATCATCGCAAAAAGAGGCACGTTTTCGCCGCCGGACGACATACTACCCATCGTATATAATAGCAAGAGCTTGGTGGCCATTTTGACTGGCCATTTTGCACTCCTTGCTCTCTTTCCCAACTTCATATCCCATTTTCAAAATAATGCATTCATGATGACTCCCTATGCTGCTATACCCTTCCTCGTCAATGACCATTTCTCTCAACTCATCATGAATTCTTTTTGTCATCATACAGTAATCAATGGTCGATTACCGGTTTCCCACTTCCCACATGATCTGCCCTTCACTCTTAGGCCCAGTATTCATGATAACGAGGTTATGTTGCTCAAAAAGATCTAGCATTGACTTCCCGTTGTTGTCGGTATAGGCATCTAGATCCTGTATGTGGCCATTCATCTCACCTAAGAGAATAATTTCAGCATCATTCCCGAAATCCTTAATATCAGCACTTATGCATTCCACTAACTCTTGATTCTAATCTGTGCAATTATTTCCAGTCCACAATTACGTTACGCCCAGCAAAGTTTTTTTTTTCGCTCATTGTACCTGATGCACATACCATAGTTCCCGCCATAGTTTTATTGAGGGCGCCGCCATTTTGCGATCGCAGCGCAGTCTTTCGTGCGACGCCATGCTGGTATGTGGGATCGCGCTGTAGCGTGCAACGGCGAACGTGCTTTTGACGACGAGTGGCAAGTTTTCGCTCTTTCCCGAGAGGTGTCAACAAGTCGTTAGGATTGGAAAACTTCTTAGCGTGTCGTCACTAAGATTTTAGCTTCGGTATTGGGGGCAACCTCCACCACTGGAAAAGCTGGCACCGCCGTCGGCGTGACGTGGTATGAGGGATCACGCGGACACACCGGCCGCGTCGGCTGCTTCGGAAGCGCCGAAGCGGGCTGAAAACGAAAGCTTAAAGTTCCACCTGCGCTGCGGTTATGTTTAAGTGGGCAGGTTTTTCCCGCTTCAGGTGTCTGCTAGAAAACATTTGAAATCACTGTAATAGGTAGTGGCTGCCTCTGAAGGCGTACAACATGGTAGGCTGCTGCTCGATGACACAGTGCCGGACGTACACGACTGAATCCAGCGTCAGCATTCACACGTACCCAAAAGACAAGAAGCTGCGTGAAGCTTGGATTACGAAACTAAGAACCGGCAAGCAGCCATCGGCTACAACTCGGGTGCGCAGCAAGCACTTCCGCGAGGAAGAGAGAGAGAGAGAAAATAATGCAGAGAAAGGCAGGGAGGTTAACCAGAGGTAGTTCCGGTTGGCTACCCTGCGCAGGGGGGAAGGGTTAAGGGGGATAAAAAGAGAAAGAGAGTGGAAGGGGGAGATAGAAAGAAAGGGAGACAAGCACGAACAACGCGCCTACACTACAGAGCGGTATGGGGCGGCATTCTTAGAGTCTGTCGTGAAGTCCCGTGGACCGCAAGAACATTAATAGCGCGAGTAAGGCCTCCAACGCGGATGTTCTTTCGGAGCATTGGCCTAAAGCTTTTAGTTCTGAAAGTGGACGATTGTCCAACTGGTCCAGTACACTGCACATCACTTGTCTCTCACCACTCTATCGCGGGCAGACACAGATAATGTGTGCGAGCGTCTCGCCGATGTTACATGTGCCGCACGTGGGGCTGTTGGCCATTCCTATGAGGAAAGCGTATGAGTTTGTAAAGGCAACGCCTAGCCACAGGCGGTAGAGCATGGTAGAGATTTCTGAGACGGCATCGGGTCCGCGATGCTCGGTGAGTAGCAGGAAAGTGCGCCATGAGATGGTTGCCCACGCGCGCTGCCCGGCTAATGCCATGAAGATTTGGTCTACGAACTTGTTGGTGCTAGACACTGGCAAGTTCACTGTAGTGCAAATGGAACGGTAAAATGTGCATTAAAAAAGCCATGGCATATGCTCATGCTTGTGTAGAACCAAGCTGTGTAATGTACTGCATTAAGAAAAGGAAGCAGCGAGTTATTGCTTGCATAGAAGACCGATAGACGTGCAGTGCAACACAACTTGAGAAATAATGATCTTGAAATGTCCAAGAATTTAGAATAGAAAAAAAAAGAATGAATCGTCGCGACGGCACGTCACAAGTCTCCGCCGTATGCGTCTAAGTGCCCAGTTATATCGACATTATTTTTGAAAAGGTCTGATAGTGTCCACGCAACAATGGTTGCTAGTGTACTGTCAAGTGCTCATATCATCGTCGTCATCATCACCAGTCTGGTTACGCCCACTGCAGCGCAAAGGCCTCTCCCATACTTCTCCAACTACCCTGGTCATGTACTAATTGTGGTCATGTTGTCCCTGCAAACTTATTAATCTCATTCGCCCACCTAACTTTCTGCCGCCCCCTGCTACCCTTCCCTTCCCTTGAAACCCAGTCCCTAAACCTTAATGACCATCGGTTATCTTCCCTCCTCATTACATGTCCTCCCCATGCCTATTTATTTTTCTTGATTTCAACCAAGATTTCATTAACTCGTGTTTGTTCCCTAACCCAATCTGCTCTTTTCTTATCCCTTAACGTTACACCCATCATTCTTCTTTCCATAGCTCGTTACGTCGTCTTCAATTTAAGTGGAACCCAGGCCCTATAACGTAAAGCTATTCCAGTATGTTTCTATTCCAATCTCCTGACGTCAAATTTGCATAACCACCGACGCAAGCACCGGGCGGTCACCCGCATGGTTGTCTGAACAGACCAACCAAACGCTCTCCTGGTTCATATATGAGGTCACTTTTGTTTGCTTGAAAAACGAATAACATTGCCTACACTGAGCGGCTTGTCGTATCTAATTGGCTGACAAGAGGCGAGGAGAACGCTCAAGTGGAGAGGGATTCACTGTGGAAGAGCCAGTGCACTGAAAATCGATAACCGCATGAGGGTGGTGCCGGCGTCTGCGATTGGTCGGCTTTCCCTTACCCACCTTGGGGTGGCTGCTCGAAAATCGCGGCGGCATGCAACGGAAGCTTAAGAATGACGCTTAAACTGACCCTCAGCAAAGAAGAGTTGGCAGAATGAGGTGATAAACGTGCCGAAAGGGCTCGGAAACGTTACACGGCCACGCAACAGGTCTTATTATACGCAAATACACCCATGCTCTCCGGCAGGTGCGAGTAGCCAGCGTCTCAGCGATCGGCGGCAGCCATCCTTTATTCCTTTCGGAACGGGGCAGCCTGCGGCTATTCCGAAGAAAATTCAGTTTTGTTCGGCATATTAATGCATCTTTATCGCGTACACGTCACTTTGACGCGGTGAGTTTGTGCGGTTTTGTGACGTCGCGTGACAGGCAGGTGAAGTGGATTCAGCCCGAAAACTTTTTACCAATAGCCGAGGGCTAATGGCAAAAAGGGGTCGAATCAGAAATAACTATTTTTCTTTTTTCTGTCAAATCATGCATAATCAGTGTGTACACATCATATCAGATGGGGAGGTATCGCGGTTTTCGTGACGTCGCGTGACGGACAGATGAAGTAGGCGTGGTCGAAAAAAGTTTTTGACCAATCGTGGAGAGCTGATAGCAGAATTGGATTAGAAAAGTTTGGAATAGTTTTACGTTACAGCGCCCCCTTTTCTTAAGCCTCCAGGTTTCTGCCCCGTACGTGAGTACTGGCAAGACACAGCTGTTATACACTTTCCTCTTGACGTGTAATGGCGACCTGCTGTTCATGATCTGAGAATGGCTGCCAAACGCGCCCCAGCCAATTCTTATTCTTCTGATTATTTCAGTATCATGATCCGGATCCGCGGTCACTACCTGCCCTAAGTAGATGTATTCTCTTACCACTTCCAGTGCCTCGTTACCCATTGTAAACTGCTGTTCCCTTCTAAGACCGTTAAACATTACTTTAGTTTTCTGCAGATTAATTTTTAGACCCACCCTTCTGCTTTGCCTCTCCAAGTCAGTGAGCATGCATTGCAATTGGTCCGCTGAGTTACTAAGCAAGGCGATATCATCAGCGAATCGCAAGCTACTAATCTCTATAGACTCTATTAACTCTTATCCCCAATTCTTCCCAATCCAGGTCTCTGAATACCTCTTGTAACCACGCTGTGAATAGCATTGGAGAGATGGTATCTCCCTGCACGACGCCTTTCTTTATTGGGATTTTGTTGCTTTTTTTAATGGAGGACTACGGTGGCTGTGGAGCCGCTACAGATATCTTTCAGTATTTTTAGATACGGCTCGTCTACACCCTGATTCCGTAATGCCTCCATGACTGCCGAGGTCTCGACTGAATCAAACGCTTTCTCGTAATCAATGAAAGCTATATATAAGGGTTGGTTATATTCCGCACATTTTTCTATCACCTGATTGATAGTGTGAATATGGTCTATTGTTTAGTAGCCTTTACGGAATCCTGCCTGGTCCTCTGGTTGACAGAAGTCTAAGGTGTTCCTGGTTCTATTTGCGATTACTTTAGTAAATACTTTGTAGGCAACGGACAGTAAGCTGATCGGTCTATAATTTTTCAAGTCTTTGGCGTCCCCCTTGTTATGAATTAGGATTATGTTAGCGTTCTTCCAAGATTCCGGTAGGTTCGAGGTCATGAGGCATTGCGTATACAAGGTAGCCAGTTTTTCTAGAACAATCTGCCCGCCATCCTTCAACAAATCTGCTGTTACCTGATCCACCCCAGCTGCTTTCCACCTTTACATAGCTTCCAAGGCTTTGTTTACTTCTTCCGGCGTTACTTGTGGGATTTCAAATTCCTCTAGACTATTCTCTGTTCCATTATCGTCGTGGGTGCCACTGGTACTGTATAAATCTCTATAGAACTGCTCAGCCACTTTAATTATCTCATCCATATTAGCAATGATATTGCCAGCTTTGTCTCTTAACGCACACACCTGATTCTTGCCTATTCCTAGTTTCTTCTTCACTGCTTTTAGGCTTCCTCCGTTCCTAAGAGCATGTTAAGTTCTATCCATATTATACTTCCTTATGTCAGCTGTCTTAAGCATGTTGATTAACTTCGAAAGTTCTGCCAGTTCTATTCTTTCTGTAGGGTTAGAGGCTTTCATATATTGGCTTTTCTTGATGAGATCTTTCGTCTCCTGCGATAGCTTACTGGTATCCTGTCTAAAGGAGTTACCACCGACTTCTATTGCACACTCCTTAATGACGCCCATAAGACTGTCGTTCATTGCTTCAACACTTATGTCCTCTTCTTGAGTTAAAGCCGAATACCTGTTCTGTAGCTAGATCCGGAATTCCTCTATTTTGCCTCTTACCGCACTCAACGTTCGGCTTCTAATGTACCAGTTTCTTCCGTTCCCTCCTCAAGTCTAGGCTAATTTGAGTTCTTACCATCCTATGGCCACTGCAGCGCACCTTGCCGAGCACGCCCATATCCTGAATGATGCCAGGATTAGCGCAGAGCTAGTATAAAGTCTATTTCATTCCTAGTCTCGCCATTCAGGCTCCTCCTCGTCCACTTTCGGCTATCCCGCTTGCGGAAGAAGGATTCATTGTCCGCATATTATTCTGTTCTTCAAACTCTACTAATAGCTCTCCCCTGCTATTCCTAGTGCCTATGCCATATTCCCCCACTGCTTTGTCTCCAGCCTGCTTCTTGCCTACCTTGGCATTGAAGTCGCCCATCAGTATAGTGTATTTTGTTTTGACTTCATCCATCGCCGATTCCACGTCTTCATAGAAGCTTTCGACTTCCTGGTCATCATGAATGGATGTAGGGGCGTACACCTGTACAATCTTCATTTTGTACCTCTTATTAAGTTTCACAACAAGACCTGCCACCCTCTCGTTAATCCTATAGAATTCCTGTATGTCACGAGCTATATTCTTATTAATCAGGAATCCGACTCCTAGTTCTCTTCTCTCCGCTGAGCCCCGGTAGCACAGGACGTGCCCGCTTTTTAGCACTGTATATGCATCTTTTGGCGTCCTAACTTCACCGAGCCCTATTATATCCCATTTACTGCCCTCTAATTCATCCAATAGCACTGCTAGATTCGCCTCACAAGATAACGTTCTAGCGTTAAACGTTGCCACATTCAGATTCTAATGGCGGGCTGTCCGGATCCAAGGATTCTTAGCAATCTCTGGTGCGTCACTAGGTTGACCGCCGTCGTGGTCAGTTGCTTCGCAGCTGCTGGGGACTGAAGGCCGGGGTGTGATTGTTGTATTCGTATAGGAGCTTGCGGCCAAGTACTGCACCAGGGTGGCCAATCCTGCTGTGGTGCTCCCGGCACGGCGCGAAAACGCGCTCGCAGCGAAAGCGAAACATTATGCGCGTACCTGCATGGAGACGCGCAGTCGGTCACCGCGAAGCCGTGCGATCGCTGCATTGAGGCTTGATTCTGTTATGCTCCATTTGTTTATACAGATATCCCGCTATGAAAACGTATTTCACACAGTTCGCCCTCAGCGATTGTCTGCCTTTCACGCAAGCAACCGATTAGGGGGGACTCCATCGCGGCGACCGCGCCCAGTGGGCGTTCATTTTGCGTGTTCGGTAAAGAGATAGCGTCTGTACATGCTTTCTGTTTGCCCAAGATTATTATTTTGGCAGTAAATATCTTCCTTCGTTCCGAGAATACTTACAGAAATGTGCAGCAGGGCTCCAGAGTGGTGTTCTTATTGGGCGCCGACAGCTAAACCCATCAGGAGCGCGCAGCGTTGTCACTACCACGCAATCGAGGCGGTTCCGACAGATGGCGTTAGCCCTCGCCCCCTACGACCGCGACATCGAACGGCGACGGGCGCTCCCGCAGCTCTGCCCACGATCGAAATAGGAGGCGAGTCAACTCGGAACATTGTCGATACGTAACGTTTACATGTAACCTGTTATTACTTCATGTCTAGCCTTGACCTCTATTAAAGTGTCACTCGATCAGGCGACAACAATCAGAGGTGTCTCCATTCTCCGCACCAGTGTGCATCCCAATCCAGGTAACCGCGAAGCTCCTAGGAAGCACGTTTTTGCTAGCTTTCGTGATCCAAACATTTTCGCAGTACGATTTTCTAAATATTCTTTATCTGGCACCCGGGCATCAAGCTTTACAGAATAAAGAACTGTAAAATACCTAGATCGAAAGGGCTATTAACATGAATAAAATCAGCTCACGATAGCGGCCGCGAATATGCCACGATCAACCCGACACACGCGACGCGTTGAAAGATTATGCGCACTCTTAGGTCTCGAATGGTGCCTGTGCGTGCAAGGGCACCTCGCCTACTCGAGAGAGCTGAAAAACGAACAACTACTCTTTGAAACAGCAACATTATTTTCTGCAGTAATACAGCGCGCGATGAACGGCGTCGACAGCTTGTCGGCGAGATTCGGAAGCACGGGTGAGTCCATGTAAACTAGGGCTGGCCGGCACACGGTAGGCACCGCTCTGGTTACAGAATGTAAAAGAACACGCCATCATTTCTTTTCGTCGGCTCGTACTGTTCTCACAGTGGGTCCTCGGTCAACTTCCGCCAGAACGGTGGTCGCCAAGCATGATAATCTTAGAACATGTTTGAACAGAATAAGTTTAAAAGTAACAGCTTCGTCCATGCGCAATGGTTGACCGAATCGAATACGCACCTTTATTTCATACCCCAGCTTGACCCCCCCCCCCCCCCCCCCCCCCGTCGAGTTCGTCGCCGAGCGCTCATTATTCAAAAGACTAGCGCAAAATAGCAGGGACAAAGACAGAGAGGACGACAGGACGAGCGCCAAACATCAACTGGTTTTTTACTGCGAGCGAAGGTACATATATACATTTCGTTGGTGCATGCGCACACAGTTAAAATAGTACCATCTCATTCTAATCAAAATGTGGCAGACTGTTCTGTGTGTACATTTTTTCTTTTTTGGACAAGGCAAGTGAAGCCGTGCTGACACAGCTATCACCCTCCCTGTCAAATGTGATATGCCTCACAAATCTCGCGCCCCCCACCTTGTGCCGATCCCCTACCAAGCACACACGTGGCGTCAAACGCAGGCACGCACCCGCATCGCTTACAGTGCATGGCCAAATGGCCGCCCCCCGCTAACGAATCTACCAGCGTTCGGTGCTCTCGTAGCCGTTCATTAGGCAGCGGCCAGTCTGCCCCACGTAGCATCTACCGGATGAAAGAGGTATGCGGTATACGACCCCAACAATGCAGGGTACAAACTTGCATGCATGTTTTATGGCGCAGACCGGTTTTTTCTTCTCGTTTACGGCTTTGCACATGCGCACCAGCTTTTCGGGAGCAGTGAACATCACGTCCACGCCGCACTTCTCACAAACTTTTCTCAGCCGGTGCGATAGCTGGTGCACGTACGGTATAGCTGTACGTTTCAGCTTCTTACAGCTTTTTTCGGCTGCTATGCCAGGGCGTCCACCTGCACTGATTTCTTTCAGGAGGCATTCCGCCACAGCCGTCACGATCTCTTTCGGAAAACCGGCGTTCTGCATCTGCAAGCTAACCTCAATTTTATGGTGGCAGGACTTTTCGAGAGCACCACGCAGGCAATTTTTTGCAATGCCCCTCTTAACCAATTTTGAGTGAGCCGAATAATATGCTAGAATTTCCTTTTTTGTGCGAGGCTGATACGACCAGCAGATGTGCCCTGTGCCAAAGTGCAAACACAGCTCGAGGAATTGGAGACATCCGTTCATCGGCACTTCATGCGTGAACCTTAATTTGCCAGAACAATCACCGAAAATTTCTAAAACACTTTTTACAACCTGTGGTTTGTCGCACTCGTTTTCAACATTCACAAACACAATAAAATCATCGACATATCTAAAACACCTCACAACACGTTTTTCCTGTTTTATGCACGCTGCCACGCGCTTGTCAAATTGGCCTAAAAAAATTCACTGAGTATAGGAGCTATGCAGGAGCCTATGCAAATACCGTCTTTCTGCACGAACAACTTGTCGTTAAAATAAATGTAGGTGGAAGAGAGGTAGCACTCAATTAATGCTACAAAGTCGTTTACGGAAACCCCGCTACTATTTTGGAACTACCATCTTTCGTGCAGAAAGATGGCATTTGATGCTCTCGAAAAGTCCTGCCACCATAAAATTGAGGTTAGCTTGCAGATGCAGAACGCCGGTTTTCCGAAAGAGATCGTGACTGCTGTGGCGGAATGCCTCCTGAAAGAAATCAGAGCAGGTGGACGCCCTGGCATAGCAGCCGAAAAAAGCTGTAAGAAGCTGAAACGTACAGCTATACCGTACGTGCACCAGCTATCGCACCGGCTGAGAAAAGTTTGTGAGAAGTGCGGCGTGGACGTGATGTTCACTGCTCCCGAAAAGCTGGTGCGCATGTGCAAAGCCGTAAACGAGAAGAAAAAACCGGTCTGCGCCATAAAACATGTATGCAAGTTTGTACCCTGCATTGTTGGGGTCGTATACCGCATACCTCTTTCATGCGGTAGATGCTACGTGGGGCAGACTGGCCGCTGCCTAATGAACGGCTACGAGAGCACCGAACGCTGGTAGATTCGTTAGCGGGGGGCGGCCATTTGGCCATGCACTGTAAGCGATGCGGGTGCGTGCCTGCGTTTGACGCCACGTGTGTGCTTGGTAGGGGATCGGCACAAGGTGGGGGGCGCGAGATTTGTGAGGCATATCACATTTGACAGGGAGGGTGATAGCTGTGTCAGCACGGCTTCGCTTGCCTTGTCCAAAAAAGAAAAAATATACACACAGAACAGTCTGCCACATTTTGATTAGAATGAGATGGTACTATTTTAACTGTGTGCGCATGCACCAACGAAATGTATATATGTACCTTCGCTCGCAGTAAAAAACCAGTTGATGTTTGGCGCTCGTCCTGTCGTCCTCTCTGTCTTTGTCCCTGCTATTTTGCGCTAGTCTTTTGAATAAGGATGACACACCAACTAGCCCAGCTTTCTGCCTTGATCGCCGAGCGCTCACTAGGAACAAAACCTTCCGAACATACGCGCGATGACATTAAGTCCTTTCTTTTTTGTACTGGCAATACAAAGCGGATACTTCTCTGCTATTGCAGCGGCGGTGTCCACGAAGTCGCCGCGGCTGAAGATGCACTTCATGCCGAAAGCTATTTTTGCAGCCGAATATAGCAGAGTGGTAGCCCGTCGACCTTGAGTCATCTGAAGTCGCAGAAATCCCAGACAGGAGGCGATCAGGCGCAGCCTCTCTCTTCGGACTCCTCCGCGAGTGTCTGCACCACCTTCGTGACCGTCACTCTACAGAAACCGTGATGGCAAATCCGTCTGCACAACCATGCGGCATTGCTTTTTTCGCCGCAGTTACCGGTTTGGTTTCTTCAATGGCATTGCCGGGGAATCCGGCGTAAGCGTGCAGAGCTCATTGGGAGGCTATAAGTGACGCCACCTCGAGTCATTCTGCTACAAGAAACTGGCACAGGCACACCAGCATTGATCGGTTATACGTGACCTTCTGCACCCCTTCCTTATAAAACATAGGCGCCCCGGACAAGGATCGCAACGTGCGTATATAAAGGTCAAGCGTGCGACCTGTTTCTCCACGATTTCCTCATGCTTAGTTTGGCCCTTCGGTATGGTGCTGGCCGGCACAAGAGGTAGCAGGGGTATACGCCTATTATTAGATACAAATGTACAAGCTCTGTCTTTTTTCGGTTTACGCGAGGACTGTTGGCACTACCAAACGTAGAGTGTCATGGGTTGCACACTTCAAAAGGCACTTCGGCCCAAGGTCGTGTCGGCGACTTTAACGCGAGGCACGTGTGTACGACACAATGGCGGACGCACGTGGCCAGCGCTTGTGGGAACATATGACAACACGTAGACTCTTTCTCGCCAATGATTTCGGCCAACGGGACACTTCCCCAGACCTAACTCTTTTTGGGCCATCTCAACGAACTTACTTGGACCCGTGCGGAGTGTCTGACGGGTAGTGATCATTGTCCATTAGTGTTGTCTTGGGCATCTCGAAGCGTAAACCACAACTACGCTACCGAAGAGAGGGGCACGTCAGATGGGACAAGTATCGCAAGACCCTTAGCAGTCCGACGTTCCCGCAGAAATGGACGAGCCTCTTAGACAGCTTCACGCGGCCAAGCAGAATGCAGCAGCCAAGCTTTCTGTCAAGTTTGATGCTCCCAAACCGGACTCTCACGCGCGGACGTCGTGGGCTTCCCGCCACTCTAATCGCGCTGCTCGTCGCCAACGCATTCGTACTCGCACAACCAAAGAGATGGAGCTGTATACTGCCCTTCTAGCTGCTGGCAACTCCTCTGTCACACTTTCAATGACACCCGTCTAAGGCATGGCATATCTTCAAGGCCATTCTGGGACGCAAACGGCCGAATCCGCCAGCACTATAGTATGCCACTGAAGTTGCACGTTTCCCCCGACGAGTTGGCGCTACAAGCGGGACAAGTTTTTTTGTCCCTAGTCCACGACTCGGTGTCTGCGAGTGCGACGTTCCTTTCAGTGCCGACGCGCTGCATTTCACTGGCGCGGCGTTCTCGGTCCGGATGGAGTGCGCGACCCAACAACGCTTTGCATTCTTCGACACATGCGTAATCTTGCGCTTTTCGAAGAGATTAACAAGTACTGGGAAATGCGTCATCTCCACGCTACGTGGAAGCGGTCCATGGTGAGACCTACACCGAAGCCAGGTAAACCCAGTCGGAAGCTGCATGCAAGATTTAAGGCCGATATCTCTAACGTAGAACGTCTGCAAGGCAATGGAGGAAATGGCTCTGCGAAGGCTGGAATGGTACTTGTACAAGTTCTCTCTTACGCTAACGTATGGTTCCGCCCGGTAATTCATTTATTTATTTACTTATTCTTTTATTTAAAGTACCTTACCAGCCCCTGGAGGCATTGTGTAACGGCGGAGACTACACTCAAAGATTATACAATAATTAGAATACATATGTGAATACATATACAACAAATACAGTATAAGAAATGCGCTAACATACAGTCATGTGGTGTTAAAATTGTACAATGGACAAACCGAATACTTTTAAACGCGAGAGGCCACAATATAATCAATAGAATTACAGAGCGATCGGGACCTACTTGGCTATAACAAAACAGTATTTGAGGGATATTAGCACAATAATGACGGGAAAGACAAGAAAAAATGACACGTTATAAGTTATGTTGAGTTTGAAAAATGCGTTGTTAGAAGATGCCGGAATTTTTCCTGGTCACTTTCATAAGCGATAGCGTTAGGAAGATTGTTCCAAAGGCGAATGGCTCTTGGAAGAGCGGAGTACCTAACTGAATTAGTCTTTGCGTAAATGCGCTTGAAACTGAACTGATTGTACAATCACTATGACCTGTAATGAGGAGTTTCAAGAGGCAGAACTGATGGCGCTGTATTATGGACATATTTATGAAATAATGATAGCAGGGCTATGTCACGACGGCAATGCAAGCGCTGTAGTGAGAGGTTGAGCTTAATTTGTGTTATGCGTTTGTTAAAGTCATAACAACTTGAAATAAAACGCGCAGCCCTATTCTGAATAGATTCGAGTTTTTCGATCAAGAATTCCTGATGGGGAGGCCAGACGGATGCGGCGTATTCAAGCTGAGGTCGAACAAATGTTTGATAAGCTGGTTTACGAATGTCTACAGTAGAATTGTGCAACTTGCGTCTTATGTGCCCTAACGATCTCGTTGCATTGACGCATATGTATGCAATGTGCGTTGACCACGAAAGAGTCGAAGTTAGGTTAACACCAAGATATTTATATTGAGTATCATGCAAAACAGTGATGTTATTTATGTGATAAGGAAACGCAGATTTAGTATGCTTGCGGTTAAAAGATATAATTTTACATTTAGAAACGTTAAGCTTCTTTAGCCAAGTGTTGCACCAAAGAGAAATAAGTTCTACATCTTTTTGGAGGATTGCATGATCATCAGCACACTTGATAGAACGATAAAGAATGCAGTCGTCTGCAAAAATGCGCACGTGTGAGGAAATGTTATTGGGTAAGTCATTACTTATATTAGAAATAGTAACGTTCGAAAGAGGAGAGAAAAAATTATTAACTGCTGTGAATTGCTGACGATTAGAAAGGAAATTGCGAATCCATGTTAATGTAAGAGAATCTAAGTTAAGAGCAGATAATTTCAAAATCAAACGGCAATGTGCTATAAGAGGTCAAACGCTTTTGAAAAGTCTAGAAAAGCACAGTCAGTTTGTAGATCCTCTTCCATGTTAGTACGCAAGTCAGTTGTTAATTCTAATAATTGCGTTTCACAAGAGTCATCATCATCATCATCATCATCAGCCTGGTTACGCCCACTGCAGGGCAAAGGCCTCTCCCATACTTCTCCAACAACCCCGGTCATGTACTAATTGTGGCCATACCGTCCCTGCAAACTTCTTAATCTCATCCGCCCACCTAACTTTCTGCCGCCCCCTGCTGCGCTTCCCTTCCCTTGGGATCCAGTCCGTAACCTTTAATGACCATCGGTTATCCTCCCTCCTCATTACATGTCCTGCCCATGCCCATTTCTTTTTCTTGATTTCAACTAAGATGTCATTAACTCGCGTTTGTTCCCTCAACCAATCTGCTCTTTTCTTATCCCTTTACGTTACCGGTATCATTCTTCTTTACATAGCTCGTTGCGTCGTCCTCAATTTGAGTAGAACCCTTTTCGTAAGCCGCCAGGTTTCTGCCCCGTAGGTGAGTACTGGTAAGACGCAGCTATTATACACTTTCCTCTTGAGGGATAATGGCAACCTGCTGTTCATGATCTGAGAATGCCTGCCAAACGCACCCCAGCCCATTCTTATTCTTCTGATTATTTCTGTCTCATGATCCGGATCTGCCGTCACTACCTGCCCTAAGTAGATGTATTCCCTTACAACTTCCAGTGCCCCGCTGCCTATTGTAAATTGCTGTTCTCTTCCGAGACTGTTAAACATTGCTTTAGTTTTCTGCAGATTAATTTTTAAACCCACTCTTCTGCTTTGCCTCTCCAGGTAAGTGAGCATGCATTGCATTTGGTCCCCTGAGTTACTAAGCAAGGCAATATCATCAGCGAATCGCAAGTTACTAAGGTATTCTCCATCAACTTTTATCCCTAATTCTTCCCAATCCAGGTCTCTGACTACCTCCTGTAAACACGCTGTGAATAGCATTGGAGAGATCGTATCTCCCTGTCTGACGCCTTTATTTATTGGGATTTTGTTGCTTTCTTTATGGAGGACTACGGTGGCTGTGGAGCCACTATAGATATCTTTCAGTATTTTTTACATACAGCTCGTCTACACCCTGATTCCGTAATGCCTCCATGACTGCTGAGGTTTCGACAGAATCAAACGCTTTCTCGTAATCAATGAAAGCTATATATAAGGGTTGGTTATATTCCGCACATTTCTAGTAGAGTAGTTTCTCCGAAATCCGTGTTGATTCGAAAAGAAAAATTTGTTGGCTTCCAGGTGACTGTATACATCTGATGCAATTACATGTTCTGTCATTTTGCAGCATATAGAGGTTAATGATATTCGACGGTAGTTTTCCGGTTCGTGTTTATTAGCCGACTTAAATATGGGTATGACTTTTACTATCTTCCAGTCTGAGGGCAGCACGCCATTCTCTATAGATTGCCTGAAGATGCGAGATAGAATTTTACTAGATGCTATAACGGTGTTTTAAAGAATTTTATCATTGGACGAATACATGCCGATGTTCTCACAAAGTCCAGCTGGGCTCAGTTTCGAGTTATAATTGGAGTAGACATAAAAAAATCTTTCGATTCTATTCCACATGTTACTATACTTGGAGGGCTTTTGACTTGAGGGCAATCTCTGTCGAAGCTTTTCTTGGAGAACGTGCCTAGCCTCAATGCAGCGATCGCGCCGGTTCGCGGTGACCGACTGCACGCATGTCCGCGCACAATGTGTCGCTGCGAGCGCGTTTTCGCGCCGTGCTTTTGGGCCGCAGCGTGGGAGCAAGCAACCATTGTTGCCATCAGAGCTGTTGGAAAATAATTTCGTTAAAACTAGGGACTTCGACGCCGACTTGTGATGTGCCGTCGCGACGATTCAATCTCCTTAACGAACGTCGATCTTGCGCAGCACTTCCGGTTCGCCTCCAGACACGACCGGGGAGGAAATTCAAAACGAATCATGTCGACATGATATCAGTTTGGCCACAAGCTGAGTTACTGAAGTGTCTGGAATAATTAGAATTATACAGAAATCACTAGTTACCGCACACCAAAGCACAGTATTGTAGACTTTAGAGACCCGCCAATTGAGCACAACCTTGGCAAAATTCCTGGAAACCAGAAAGTAGAAAGCGGAGGTAATGACGTCACTAATGACGTCACGCACAAGAAGGTGGCGTGATATTTAACCTCCTAATTAATGCAAAACAGTTGTCTTCGGATTCGGTCCTTGCGATGCGTTCGCCTAAAGTTAACCAAAAAAACACCAACGCCGAGGTGCGAGTGCCACTAAGAGACACCTAAGTCAAAGATTAAGGTCGCCTAACATTTTTTTTCTTCTAAAGTCTTCGACGTTTCGGTATAATTATTTCTCAAGTTGCGTCGCACTTGATATTTATCGGTCTCAGCGAGCAATTACCCGCTTCTCTTTTTTCTTAATCCAGTACATTTTATTGCTTGGTGCTACACAAGCATGAGCATATGTCGTGCTTTTCTTTAATGTGCTCTCTACCGTTCCCTTTCCATTGCGGTGAACTTGCCAGTATCCATAGCACCAACAAATTCGTAGGCCTTCACGACAGCCGGGCTGCAGCGGGCGCGGCCGAGCGTGTCGGGGCGCACTTCCCTGCCACCCACGGAACATCGCATCCCCGACGCAGACATCTCCCTCGCGGAAGTGCACCCGAGTTGTAGCCGATGGCTGCTTGCCGGTTCTTAGTTTCGTAATCCAAGCTTCACGCAGCTTCTTGTCTTTCGGGTACGTGTGAAGGCTGACGCCGGACTCAGTTGAGCACGTCCGGCACTGTGGCATCCAGCAGCAGCCTACCATGTTGTACGCCTTAAGAGGTAGCCACTACCTATTACAGTGATTTCAAATGTTTTCTAGCAGACACCTGAAGCGGGAAAAACGTGCCCACTTAAACATAACCGCAGTGGAAGCGGAACTTAAAACGTTCGTTTTCAGCCCGCTTCGGCGCTTCCCAAGCAGCCGACGCGGCCGCTGTGTCCGCGTGATCCCTCATACCACGTCACGCCGACGGCGGCGCCAGCTTTTCCAGTGGTGGAGTTTGCCCCCAATATTCTAAAAACTGTCAAGACCCGAAGTGATGCACCCTCCTGCGGTGGTTTGCTGCACCCTGGCGTTGTGCCGAGTTGACACCTGCCAAACACGAGCAGAACTCGCGCTCGCTACGTCACGGCGTCAGGGTTCACACGCTCACAGCGTTGCACCTGGCGGCAGTTTTCACAAGCAGCGCGCATGCCTTCAGCTGAACTCACCGATGACGCTGACCTGGTGGCCTCTCTTCTCGAGCTGCGAGGTGACGTGGCGCTTGAGGCGCTCGGCGAGGCGTCCCGTGCGGCAGCTGCCGACGAACACGACCAGCTTGAGGGGCGGCATGCCGGCGGCGCCCACGCGACCACGGCGACAGCACGGCAGCAGCGGAGCCACTCTGACCGGCGAGGTTGCCTGCGCCGCAGGAAGGCGTCCTTTTCTATACGCATGACAGCGGCGTCGGTGACGTCACTGCCGTGGCTTTTGTGCGGTTGGCTGCACTTAGTGGAAGCGAGCGGAGCGAAAAGTATGCTGCGCGTGGAACTCCGCAGTCCGCAGACTCGTCCGCAGATTCGTCTCTCTGTGAGCAACACAGCAACACTTGCGCAATCTTTGTCGCAGACAGCGCTTCAAGGACTGCGACGACATTTATGAATCTACGCAGTCTTGTTCTACAATGTGTAACTGCTAATTATTAGCAGATTTCTTGAGGACTGCCAATTTCTGTTTCCTTGCGAAATAAATGCCAGTAAAAGCTGCCCGATTAAGCGTATTAAGCGATAAATCGTAACAGGCGACACTTTTTTTTCTTTTTAGAATGGAGCTTACGCATTCATTCGTCGCAAATCACTCCGTAGTATCAGTGCGCTGCGCTCAATGGTATCACTCGAAGGATCACTTTAAGATGTTGTTCTATGGACCGTACAAAGAAAACAGTTCGTACACTAGTTAGTGCGATGAGAATGCCACCGCTCCACGATGTTGATAGTGCACACATATATTATTAGAAAAGGCCCATGTGAAACGATTATTACGAAAGAGACTGGGCATTCGGCACCATATTCTGAAATCGCCTACGTCAGTTGCAGTCACAGCTGTGCGACGTCACAACGCAGGCACCTGAAAAATGAGTGCAGTGTGTCTTGAAAAGCATTGGCTGGGATTCGCAGTTAGATGATGATGATGAGTTTCATTGTCGTCTCCTTTTAACCGGGCTAGTATTCAGTGTGTCTCACGTAACTTGTGCCAAAATGTTAAAATATGCTAGTGCTAGAAAGCACCAAGGTAGTGCTGCTGTCGCTTGGAGCAAGTCAGGCCATATTTTTTTGTATTTCGTCTAATTACATATTAGTTATTATTAATTAGCTTCTCAAATAATATAATCAGCAAAATTGTCAATCTGAAGATTGTAGGCAATTGTGGAAAATTCCCGATTCACCCTTCTGTTGCTCTATACGTGCTACATAAACGTTTCCTCAGAACCTGAAAGAAGCGTGCGAAAAGTGCTCAAGGCTGAGCACTGATCCCAGACCGATGTCCCTTCTGTGCGGGACACACAATCCTTTACCATACCACGTGGGAATGCCCCAAACCACCGGTCAAACTGCACATACCCTCTCCCAGTGCGAAGCCATTCTTTCCAGCACCGTCGCGGCTGGACGGCTAGGGGAAACCGATCGACCGGGCGAGCCGATTGCAGATGGGAAGGGATCCACCCTCGGGGGGAACTGAAGAAATACGGCAGAACTCACGACGACTGTCGATGATAATGCAAATAACAATTGGGAAATGTCTAGCGACAAATCACTTTCCTGAAGCGACGTTTATTTAAACAGGTGCAGTGGTAATTGCGAGGCATCGCTTCGGCTGTATGCCACATGCTCCGATATGTCGGCCCCACTTTGCTCCCACTCGGCAATGTGGCCGCCTGACGACGCAGCGATGGCGAAGAAGGAACGGTGTCGATCGAACGACGACGACCGGGCGAGTGCGTTCGTGCAAACGAGTTGGTCATCTTGAGAGAGGGCAATCACGACACGCTATTCGACTGGGAGCGTGAAACCCCTTGTGCACCGTGTTGCACATTCAAAATTAACTCGGAAGCATTTACGTAAAACATTCATCCGGGATGTCAAGTTGCGGAACTCTATGAATCTGGTCTATCAGCTTTCGATAAAACTGACACTTATTTCATCTAGACGCCTATGTCGTCACAAACGAGGAAAAGCATTCGTGAAGTGCGTTTCGAATAGCGCAAGATGGCACGAAAGTTAAGCAGGTATCACCAGCATGCCAAAGCGCTACGTAATGTTACACCTTCATCTATGTGGTTATGCAAAGAAATGCAACGTATCAAAGATGCGGTTACTTTCTCCGCATACATGAATATGCAGATTTCTGCGTTTTAGCCGTCCGTGTTACCTAAACAAAGATGGGGGTTTTCGCGTTCGTATCAGATTGCAGTTGTTAATGAACTGAAGAGCGATCATATCCCTGAGCTGCATTTCTCGAGACCCTCCGATGGATGAATTGCAGTGAGAATCTACGCAGTGTTTGCACCTTCCGGCCGTTCGTTAGGCAACAACAATTGGAGACGGGTCGAAGGAACTACTCGTCAGAGACTACAGGAGAGGCCGCGTGGAAGCACGCAGCACTGTCGTTCCACGAAACGGCCAACAAATGCTGCGGAATGCCTGAACCGGCACACGCGCGAGTGAACACAGGCCCGTCTGTCGCTGCGCAAAGCCCGAAAATGTCCCGCCAACTGTAGGCGCTCTCTTCGCAGCTTTTTGGGCGTCTTTGCTTGTAATGCTTGCACTTCAGACGAAGGTCAGCAAAAGAGGTGCATATTACGCGTTGTGCCGGAACGCTCCCGAAAACGGTGCTTTTTAAGGTGTGCGGTGCTCGATCGTCTTTCGTTTTCGTCTTCCTTAATTTATAACGAGATAATACAAATTTGTACAAAAGCCGGTTACTAAAAACATCATAGGTGACAACAAACAGCATAATCAGGGAGTTTGCCAATAAACTTATCTATCGATAATTCGTTCAACGATTATTCAAGCGTTGGTCAATTGCTAAATAGTTTGAGCAAAGATGGACTAAATGAAAGAGTCGTGGGACGATTTACCGGGACGACGCTTAGAAAAGGATTTGGTCCGACGGGCCGAAAAGAAGGGGTATGGTGAAGGGGCAAGATGTCTGCGTTTCTTCTTTCTTTCCTTTTCTTCTTGTCGTTTGCAATTACCTAGGACCTTTTACCATCGCTACGCCCGGGATGCCGCTGCAGCGAACAGTGGTGAAGGCGGCTTCATTTTCCGACGACACTGGGATGTTTACGCCATCGCAGGTTGAACGCCGTCACCTTTCTGCTCGCTACACGCGCACACCGCCAACGCCGGACAACGCGGCGCACGCGCTCACTTGGCCCGTCGGTGTCGCGGCGTCCGAGGAAGAACGCGACGTGTCGGAAGACATGCGCTGGCGACGATCCGAGCTTCGTTGCCGATGGCGATGCCTCGTGCTGGCCGCGAGCCCCGCGTTGTCCACGTGTGTGCGACTGCTGTATGTGTTTTACTTTATTGTTGGTATATACTGGACGGAGGAAAAATGCCAAGGTGGGCTATATACGTTAGAGCAGGCTGTCGCTATGTTCAAATATGAGCGTGTTGTGCGCAGGCCACGAAGAAGAAGACGGCCGCATTTGTGAAGCACGAACAGGTGTAACATCTACGCTCTGCATCTCTACATCTAGACGTCACAATCTGGTGGCATTTTCCCTAACAATGCTTCACAGTATGAAGAAAACTCCGGTGTTGGTATTTTTTTTACCCAACGCTAGACTGCGTGGAGTTTCTCTCTGCGGCTGCCAGATTTTATACCCGTTTTCTTGGTTGAATTCATGGCAGTGCTGCTGGCTGTACGCAAATGAGATCGACCAATTACATCAGCGGTGATAATCACCGACTCTCTATATTTGTGTTGACTAGCTGTCGCTAGTGACACTCACGTTATGAGGGCGTTTCATTCATCGGTACCTATATAGACGCTTGAGAAGCGTCCGTATAGTTTGAGTACCTGATCACAAAGGATTATTTTTAAGTCAAATCGCAGATTCCTTAGCCAACGCTTCCGTAGGCGGCCCGGTTCTTCCTTATGGCCCTTTGCTTGGTTATGTCACAGCTGATCCGCTTCCTAGGCATGTCATCGTGCAAGCAGGCTCCGCAATCACCAACTCCACCGATTGACGCAGAAAGTGTTGCCAGACGCGAAAAATGGAAGTGTCCGTCACGCGGCTGCGCTGTCGCAAACCGAGGCTAAATTTCCAGTGGAACACGTCTGGATCTGTGCCCATCCTGTGGCGAGCTAGAGAGAATAGATCAGCTCTTTTTGTCCTGTAGACGTATCGCGATAATAAGAGAAAGATTTTATGCGAAGCATAACTAGCCGCACAACCACGCTCTTCCTTGCTGCACCGCGCGCGGCCGCGTAGCTACCATATGACGTCATAACAGCTGCAAAAGCGGAGGCTCAACTCGTACGCTCGCTTGCGGCCGCGTAGCTACATAGCCGGGTCTCAGCTCGTGCGCTCGCCTGCGGTCGCATAGATGGTACTGCGGCCTAACTCCCGCTCCTCCCGTTAGGGTACTGACGTCACAACAGCTGCAAGCCGGACTCAACTCTTGCAAGATGGGCTGGGTGGGAATCGAACCAGGGTCTCCGGAGTGTGAGACGGAGACGCTACCACTGAGCCACGAGTACGATGCTTCAAAGCGGTACAAAAGCGCCTCTAGTAAACACCGCGCCGCGTTCGGCGCGGTGTTGCCGCGCCGAACGCGGCGTTGCTCGGCGCTCACCGCGTCCAATGCGGGGCGAGTAGTCGCTGTGCCGTAGCCCATTGTCTTACACCCCTTGGCGGGTCGACGGGAACGCTGTCGCGTTCCGCTCTTGAAGGCGATGCAGAGTAACGCATGAGTTGTTTCTTCGTCTAGCCGAACCAAATATAGCCAAGCAACAGCAGTTCACCAGGCTAAACGGTGGTTCAACAACTAAAATAAAGGCTAGTATGCTTCGCATCCTGGGCTTAACCTTAGCTAAGCCACAGCCATTTTTTTAAACTCCGCTACCCAGTGTTGGCATACACTTATCCGCACCTGGGGTTCCGTTTTTTGAAGCCCTCAGCGACAGAAATGTTAGATTGGCAGCTCAAAATTTTCTGACTGAATCCAATCGATTACCCTGTAAATTGATTCCTGATTTTTATATTCGGAGTTAATCTCTTGCTGCTTCCTCCCACCGCACACTTTTTATTATAATTGACAATTACTCTCTCTTTCTCTTACATATATAAAAAAATTATGGGGTTTTACGTGCCAAAACCACTTTCTGATTATGAGGCACGCCGTAGTGGAGGACACAGGAAATTTCGACCACCTGGGGTTCTTTAACGCGCACCTAAATCTAAGTACACGGGTGCTTTCGCATTTCGCCCCCATCGAAATGCGGCCGCCGTGGCCGAAGAGTTGGATTTGAGTTTATGCTTGACCCTCCCTCATGATTCCTACAATTAACCCATGGCCCTCAGTCCCCAGTAGCTGCGGAGCGCCATGACCAAGGCGGAGGTTAGACTTGTAACGCAGCAGAGGGTGCTAAGAATCTCTGGGTCCGGACAAGCCGCCAATGGAAACTGCCCCTTGCAACCTTTATTAGCCGATCTCTGTTGAGTGAGACTAGCTTAGCAGGACTCTTTGAGGAACTATCAGACATTGTTTGGGATATCATATTGACCTTAATGAGATTAGAAGAACTGGTGAGGCAGGCACGTACCCAGGATTTTTTTTTCGGGGGGGGGGGGGGGGCACCACCGCCATCATCATCATCATCACCACACCACAATCATAATCATCATCATCAACCTCATCATCATCATCAGCCTGTTTTAAGTCCACTGCAGGACGAAGGCCTCTCCCTGCAATGCGATCTCCAATTACCCTTGTCCTGCGCCAACCGATTCCAACTAGCGTTCGCGAATTTCCTAATTTCATCGCTCCGTCTAGTCTTTTGTCGTCCTCGATTGCCTTTTCCTTCTCTTGGTAACCATTCTGTAACCCTAATGGTCCAACGGTTATCTAACCGGCGCATTACATGACCTGCCCAGCTACACTTTTTCCTCTTGATGTCAATTAGAATATCGTCTATACCCGTTCGCTCTCTGATCCAAACCGCTCTTTCTCTCTCTTAACATGCAATGTTCGTTCGATCGCTCTTTGCGCGGTCCTTAACTTGCTCTCAAGTCTCTGCCCCATATGTCAGCACTGGCAAAATGCACTGATTGCACACCTTACTTTTCAATAATAATGGTAAGCTTCCAGTCAGGAGCTGGCAATATCTGCCGTATGCGATCCAACCTATTTTTATTCTTCTGTGAATTTCCTTCTCATGATCAGGGTTGCCTGTGATTAATTGGCCGAGGTAAACGTGCTCCTTCACAGTCTCTAGTGGCCGACTGGCGATCCTGATCTCTTGTTCCTTTGTTGTTGTTGTTGTTGTTGTTGTAGCCTGTGGCACTCGTGGCTCCTACCCACGATGGGGGATTGGCCAAGAAATGGGTGGATTGTTCCAAAATAATATAGAGCAATAAATTTCCTAATATCTATTCGAATAGCATTTAATAGGGTTGAATTACCGGCTAAAATGAAATCAGGAAGGTGCTGTTGAATGAGGAATAATTCATTTAAAAGTAATAAAAAAATAGAATTTAGCAGGGCATTCGTTTAGATTCTGTAAGGAATGTTTGGACAGCGAAGCATGCATCCCTGTGGCTGAATCGCAAAGTGGACGCCCCGAACAAAAGAATTGCAGGTTCTGTCAAGTCCAGGCCAATTCTTCGAAAAGATATCTCCAGCAATCTTTTTATTAACGCAGCAAAGCGGCGGCAAGATAGAAGAAAGTGCTGTATCGTGCCCTCTTTCTCACAAAAAGAACAAAGGGGAGAGGGAACCAAACCCGACCTGTATAAATTGAAATTTAGGGAGGGAATGCGGCAGCGTAATTTGGTGAGGCAGACCTCAAGCATCTTTGTGTAACAAGATTCACTATGCCAGGGAAATGCCAGGTGTTTATACTCTGGAGAAGCTGTCAAATGTGGGTTTCTGGGTTTTTGTGGGTTTCAAATGTGGTTTCTGGCAAATAGGAGTTTCTGTATCCTGTTCATTACTGTTTTTAAGTGAGGTATCGTGACTCCTCTTGGTACTGTATACAGGTCAGCTTAGAATTCTTCCGCTGCTTTTACTATACCTTCGATATTGCTGATGATATTCCCCTTCTTATCTTTTAGTGCATACATCATGGTTTGTCCTATGCCAGGTTTCTTTTTTACTGATTTCAGGCTGCGTTCATTTTTTACGGCTTCTTCAGTGTTTCTCATGTTATAGTTTCGAATATCAGTTATTTTCGCCTTGTTGATCAGTTTTGACAGTTCCGCGAATTGCGTAACGCTGTGCGGCCGCCAGTCCCATACAACCGCGTAGAGCGCAGGACTCTGCGATTCTAGACGTACTGCGCTCACCGCGAAAGGTTAGAAAAACACCCACATAAGCACAGCAGAGAAGTGGCTACGTGAGGCGGTTCGACAGATAACTGTAGAAGCGTCATTCAAAACAAGTAATTGTTCTCGACTTCCGGCGGCGTTTTCTCTACTTCCTTTTTCAATAAAAAGATGTTGATCCATAAATAGCCTGATAAACAACGCTTAACTTTTTTTATTATTCGCTTTTGCTTGCAGTTTGGTTGTTGCCTTGGCTCTCTCCCTTAGTATATGGCTGAATTTCTCAACTCCTTGCGATTTTTGTTTCCAGTTGCCAATTTTGCACGAAAAGTGCTATACAGTAAGGGAAAAACAGACGAGGTAACGGGCGACAGTCATTTTGCTTATGGGTTTAAGGGTTATTGCAGGGTTTCATGATGGACGCTCTTTCACATTATTTTATTTCCCACCTTATCTAACCCATATCACGTTTATATGGTTCCGGGCATCTGCCAGCGTCGCCGCGAGCCGTAACTCAGGAAAAGAATGAAGCAAAGGGAAAAGTTAAACGCAATTGGCGTTTTCTTCGGCTGCAACTCGTTCCATGAGAGTACACACCAGCTGAGTAGCAGCCGCATCCCTCTCCAGGTCCCAGGATCAGCCTAAACAAAGAAGGTTGAACTAACAAAAGCAACAGCTATGCGCGTGACGGTTGAATAGATGGTGACAACTGAACGCATCTCGAGTTAATCGCGCGGGTGCAGAATCTATGAGGAAACTGTCCTTTACATTTCAAGAGATGCCGATAACTACCGCCATCTAAAAGGAGTGAAAAAGGCAGCATAATGCTGACCGATGAATAGCTGCCAAGTCTCAACATTGATCTGGCGGCGCTTTAGGAATGTGTGAGGAGTGGTGGCGTGGGTGGGGAGGGGGGGGGGGTATGCCACTTGATTTCGGGGGGGGGGGGCCGGGCCCCCCCGGGCCCCCCCCTGGGTACGTGCCTGTGGTGAGGCTTATACAGTGCCGACTAACGGCCATGTCCTTTGCTATAGAGGTCTCCCAGATAAGAAGCAATACGGAGTAGCATTCCTAATCCATGAGGACATAGCGGGCAACATTGACGAATTCTACAGCATTAATGGGATGGTAGCTGTACTCGTAATCGAATTTAACAAGAGGTATAGATTAAAAGTAGTACAAGCCTACACTCCAACATCCAGTCACGATGATGATGAAGTAAATCAGTTTTGTGAAGATGTTCAATTAGCGATGAAAAATGTGCAAACTCAGTATGCTGTAGTATTGGGCGACTTCAATGCAAAAGTGAGGGAAAGGCAGGCTAGTGAACAAGCAATCGGCAACTACGGCGTCGATTCTAGGAACGCTAGAGCAGAGATGCTGGTAGAATTCGCAGAAAGGAATAATCTGCGAGTAATTAACACCTTTTTCAGGAAATGTAGCAACAGAAAGGGGACCTGGAAAAGCCCTAATGGTGAAATGAGAAATGAAATTGATTTCATACTTTCTGCCGACCCCAGCATAGTGCATGATGTAGAAGTGATAGGTAGGGTAAAGTGCAGTGATCATAGGTAAGTTAGGGCTAGGATTCACCTCAATTTGAAGAGAGAAAGAGTAAAATTGGTCAAGAAGCAACAGGCCAACCTAGGGGCCGCAAGGGTAGAAGCAGACAAATTCAAGCTGGTACTTGCAAACAAATATGCAGCCTTAGAACAGAGAGATGAAGATAACATAGAGGTAATGAATGAAACGGTAACTCAGCTGGCTTCGGAGGCAGCAATTGAAGTGGAAGGCAAGGCACCTAGGCAACCAGTAGGCAAGCTCTCCCAAGTAGCATAGGACCTAATAATGAAATGACAAAGAATGAAAGTGTCCAGCTCAAGAGATAAGATAAAATTCGCGGAACTGTAAAAACTGATAAACAAGGCGAAAATAGGGGATATACGAAATTATTACGTGAGAAAGAGTGAAGAAGCCGTAAAAAATGGACGCAGCCTGAAATCAGTGAGAAGGAAACTTGGCATAGGACAAACCAAGATGTATGCACTGAAAGATAAGCAGGGTAATATCATCAGCAATCTCGAAGGTATAGTAAAAGCAGCGGAAGAATTCTGCACGGACCTGTACAGTACCCAGAGGAGTCGGGATACCTCCACTAGAAACAGTAATGAACAGGATACAGAAACTTCTCCTGTAACTAGCGATGAGATCAGAAGGGCCTTGCAAGACGTGAAACGAGGAACAGCGGCAGGAGAAGAAGGAATAATATATAGTCGATTTAATTAAAGATGGACGAGACATAATGCTTGAAAACTAGCGGCTCTCGATACGATGTGTCTATCGACTGCAAGGGTCTCAGAAAACTGGAAGAATGCAAACATTATACTAATTCGCAAAAAGGGAGACGTTAAAGAATTGATAAATTATAGGCCTATTAGCTTACTCCCAGTATTATATAAAATATTCACCAGAATATTTTGCAATAGAATGAGGGCGACACTGGACTTTGGCCGACTAAGGGAATAGGCTGGCTTCATGAAGGGATACTCTACAGTGTATCACATCAATGTCATTAGTCAGGTAACCGAAAAACCCGCAGAGTACCATCAGCTTCTCTAGATGGATTTCATAAATTACGAAAAGGCATTTCTTTCAGTAGAGATACCAGCGGTCTAGATGCATTACGTAATCAAGTACTGCAGACCGCTTACGTGAATATCTCAGAAAATATCTACAGAGATGCCAGAGCTACCCTAATTCTACACAAGAAAAGCTGGAAGCTACTTACAAAGAAAGGCATCAGACAGGGACACGCATTCTCTTCAATGCTATTCACTGTGTGCTTGGAAGAAGTATCCAAGATATTAAACGGGGAAGGCTTAGGAGTAAGGATCGACGGCGAATATCTCAGCAGCCTTTGCTTTGCCGATGACATTGGTTTATTCAGCAACCATGCAGACGAATTACAAGAAATTATTGAGGACCTTAACAGGGAGACTGTGAAAGTGGGGTTCCACATTAATATGCAAAAGACAAAGATATTGATGAATAGCCGGGCAGGGGAACAAGAGTTCAAGATCGCTAGTCAACCTCTGGAATCTGTGAAGGATTACTTTTACCTGGATCAATTATTCCTAGGGAACCCTGTTCATGAGAAGGAAATTCATAGCAGAGTAAAAATGGGTTAGATCACATACGGCCGACATTGATCAGCTCTTGACTGGAAGCTTACCATTATCATTGAAAAGAAAGGTGTAGAATCAGTGCATTTAATCGGTGCTGGCATATTGGGCAGAGACTTGGAGACTGACAAAGAAGCCTGAAAACAAGCTAAGGACTGCGCAAAGAGCGATGGAACGAAGAATGCTAGGCATAACGTTAACAGACAGAAATAGAGTGGTTTGGATCAGAGAGCAAACGGGTATAGCTGATATTCTAATTGACATTAAGAGAAAAAAATGGAGCTGGGCAGGTCATAATCTCGCCGGAAGCACTCAGAATTTTAAACAACTTTCGTGAAGATCGCGACATTCAGATTATATGGGCACCCGCACACTCCTCCCTTCCCGGGAACGAAATAGCGCACAACCTGGCTCGAAAAATGACAGGCCGAGCAGGTGACACGCAACAAATACTGGGAACGGAGAGAGACCGGATGACCAGCTTTAACGAGATCACCAAACACTATAAATTGGGAAGGGCCCATTTCCCCCCGGCACACTCCTCGTTAAATAGACGGCAAGCGACGGCATGGCGCCTCTTACAAACAGATACATATCCGAACCCGGTGGCCTACCACCGCTACTACCCGGACCTTTACACGGATAGATGTAGATTCTGTGAAGAAAGGGCGGACCTACAACACATGGTATGGGCTTGTCCTCGTACACCCATACAGAATAAAATAATTAAAACCAGAGAGCAGTGGGAGACCGCGTTGCTCAGCTGTGCACCGGAAGACCAACGCAAGGCAATCCAGCAGGCCGAAGATGCCGCCAGGGCCCAAGGGCTCGAGGCCGTCATTTAGGTAGAGGCCTAGGTCTCAAATCTGCTGTGCAGAAATAAAGTTTATTCCTCCTCCTCCTGGGCAGGTCATGTAATGCGCAGGCTAGGTAACCGTTGGACCATTAAAGTTACAGACCAGGTACCAAGAGAATGGAAGCGCAGTCGAGGACGGCAGAACAGTAGGATTAAATTAGGAAATTCGCGGGCGCTAGTTGGAATCGGTTGGCGCAGGACAGGGGTAATTGAAGGTCGCAGGGAGAGCCCTTCAGCCTGCAGTGGAGATAAGATAGGCTGATGATAATGATGATGACTGTCGGCAATTATTCCGGGAGATGAATCGACCGGACCTGTTTTAGGTGCTTGTAACTGATGTTGATTAAATAGCTATGGTAAGCAGATTGGCGAAGCAAACTTTAGTTGGGGGTAAACGAACTTTAGGAATGTCATTGCGCGGATGTTAGATGAACAGTTACGCATATTGTGACGGATATATCCCAATGTTTTGGAAGCGGTAGTGTAGAGACGGCGGTTGTATGAGAAATCCCGGAAAATAAGGTTTGGTGTGAGGCCAACGATTCGCGACACACTTCGCCAGTATTTATCGTATTAAACGTTCACTTTTGAATGGTGACGAGTAAAAGACAGTGTTGTTATAAGCGCCACTTTATACCATGTTGAGTTCATCTTAAAACTTATTGTGCGCGACAAACAGGGACGAAGAATAGAAGAAACACAGGGAAAGCGCTCGTCCTTGTGTTTCTTCTATTCTTCGTCCCTGTTTGTCGCGCACAATAAGTTTTAAGATGAATTTGTTCCAACTAGGCCGACTCGCAGTCTTGCTTCACGTTGAGTTGGTGGTTCTGCCTCGCCGCTCCCGTGCCATGATTTTAGGATGGGATTCGTGCCGTCGCAGATTGTGCCCGTGCTGAACTCGCGCTGCCGCCATTCGGCAGCGCGAGTTTGAAGATACTGATGACGCTTCGGGTCGTCTGTTCGTCAACTCCGACGCCGAGATTCCTCCTTACTCTGCCGCTCTTACACCCGTTTCCTGCGTTGGGTTTTCCCGACTCCACAGTTCTTTTCACGCCGTCTAAGGTTGTTGCTCATCCCTTCTTGCTTCCTTTTGCTCTTCTTGCGATTCGTCAAGGTTCCAGCGCACTTTATGTATCGAACCTGTTTTCTTGTCCTGCTCGCTTGCTCCACGATGAGTGTCTTGGTTATGCTGACGAAATCGAAACAAGCTTCCTTTACGATGTGCCTGACGACCCGGCTTCTCCTCCGGTTGACGCTCTGGCTCTTCAAGCTTCTCCTCCCACGCCGCCGTGGGACCCAACATTTTCCCGGTATATTGATCCCAACCTCACTCCAGGTCAGCACGCCCAGATCGTCGATCTCCTCGACCGCTTTCACCCATCATTCGACCTACAACAATCTCGCTTAGGCCGTACTTCCACTGTTGTCAATCACATCGACACCGGCAACCATGCGCCTTTACGCGACAAGCCGTATCGTGTATCCACCACGGAGCGTAGCGTCATCGCTGAGCAAGTTCGAGACATGCTCCAACGCGGCGTCATACAACCTTCGCACAGTCCCTGGGCTTCTCCTGTAGTAATGGTCAAAAAGATGGCACAATTCGCTTTTGCGTGGACTAACGGCGACTCAATAAGATCACCCGCAAGGACGTTTATCCACTACCCCGTATTGACGACGCGCTAGACTGCCTTCAAGGCGCCGAATTCTTCTCATCTTTAGGCTTACGATCCGGTTACTGGCAAGTGCCAGTGGCCGAGTCAGACCGCCCAAAAACGGCCTTCATCACACCTGAGGGTTTATTTGAATTCACCGTGATGCCAGTTGGTCTGTGTAACGCGCCTGCCACATTTGAAAGAATGATGGACAGCATCTTGCGCGGCCTCAAGTGGCAGATATGCCTATGTTATCTGGACGACATCGTCATCTTTTCACCGGACTTTCATTCGCACTTACTTCGACTTGAGCGCGTCCTCAAGTGCATCGCCGATGCTGGCCTCCAGCTTAACTTGAAGAAGTGTCGCTTCGCTGCCCGGCAGCTGGTCACCCTCGGCCATGTCGTGTCGAAAGAAGGTGTACTCCCTGATCCGGCGAAACTACAAGCTGTTGTTCAGTTTCCGCGACCAGCGACCTCGAAAGAGCTGCGCAGCTTCATTGGGTTAGCGTCATACTTCCGCCGTTTCATCCGCAATTTCGCCACCATAATAGCACCTTTAACGCAACTTCTTCGTGGTGGCCACAAGCTTTCGACCTGGCCACCGGATTGCGATGTTGCATTCACAAAGCTGCGTCGTCTCTTGACATCATCACCAATCCTGCGTCATTTCGACACAAGCGCTCCAACTGAAATACACACGGATGCCAGTGGCGTCGGCCTTGGTGCCGTTCTCGCTCAGAGAAAGGCTGCCTTCGATGAGTACGTCATCGCCTTCGCCAGTCGTGCACTCACTAAACCCGAATTGAGCTATTAGGTCACACAAAAAGAATGCCTGGCTATAATTTGGGCCATAACCAAATTCCGTCCGTATATCTCTATGGACGCACATTTGACGTGATAACTGATCACCACTCGCTGTGCTGGCTGTCGTCCTTAAAAGAACTATCCGGTCGTCTTGCTCGATGGGCCCTTCGACTGCAGGAGTACGACGTCCGAGCGCTGTACCGTTCTGGCCGAAAACACTCGGATGCGGATGCCTTGTCTCGTTCGCCACTAACAGACGAGGTTAGCTCCCCGAAGGCCTCATTGTCCGAGTCTTCCCTAGCTGCTACGTACATTCTTCTGGAGCAGAAGAAAGACCCATGGATCGTGTCCATGCTGAGTTTCTTGTCCACCCCATCGACACCCACTACCAATCGCGCATTACGTCGCCAAGCACATCACTTCTCCATTCGCGACAGGCTCTTGTACCGGCGTAATTACCTCCCGGACGGCCGCAAATGGTTGCTTGTCATCCCTCGGCATCTGCGTTTTGATATTTGTGCGGCGTTCCTCGACGACCCCCAGTGCGCGCATGTAGGTGTACTAAAGACATACGCGTGTCTACGCCTTTGTTATACTGGCGGGGATTCATCCGTCATTATGTCCGCTCCTGCCTCGTTTGCCAGCGCCGCAAAGATCCCCCTCGTCGTTAAACCGCCCCATTGCAGCCATTGCCTTGCCCAGCACATGTTTTTGATCGAGTAGGCATGGACATTTATGGACCTCATCCAACCACATCAGACGGCAATCGCTGGGTAATCGTGGCCATTGACCATCTTACGCGCTATGTAGAAACTTCCCCTTTGTCCAGCGCTTCTGCACGTGATGTCGCCTGGTTTCTCCTACGCCACATCATCATTCGCCACGGAGCTCCCAGGGAATTACTTTGTGATAGAGGCCGCGTCTTCCTCTCCGACGTCATCGAGGCTCTCCTCAAAGAATGCCGCATTAATCATCGCACCACTACTGCATATCATCCGCAGACAAATGGCATGACCGAGCGCTTTAATCGCACTCATGGTGACGTGCTGGTCATGTACGTTGCATCCGACCACAGCAAATGGGACCATGTTCTACCATTTCTGACCTACGCTTATAATGCCGCCACGCAGACTACCACGGGATTGTCGCCCTTCTTTCTCCTGTACGGACGCGAACCTTTTTCCACAATGGATACTATCCTTCCGTACTACCCTGACACCATGGAAACCACGACCTTATCCGAAGCTGTTGCACAAGTGTCGCAAGCTGTCCCGTATATTTACGGCAGAAGACCAGCAACGCCAGAAGCACCATCGAGAAACTTCCCATGCCCCTGTGTCCTATGCTCCTGGCTCGCTAGTGTGGCTTTGGGTTCAAGCCCCTACCCCTGGACTGTCACCGAAACTCGCGTCGAAATACCAGGGCCCATACCGCGTGATCAACCGAACGTCTCCAGTCGACTATATCGTGGAACTCCTCGAGCTACCTTTGGATCATCGCCGTCGACGACGTGAAATTGTGCATGTCCAGCGTCTAAAGCCGTACTGTGACCCGCCTGTGTTGTCCTACCCGTAGGTCGCCGGGACGGCTTCCTTATCCGCAAAGGAGATAACTGTACTGTAAACTAAGGGGCAGTGGGGCTGTCACTTGGCCAGGTTTTGGGTGATATTAGGCTTTACTAATCTTATTTCTTGAGCTCTCACTAATTCTAACGCCACCTTCTTCCTAGGCTGATGTCTAAAAACTCCCCAGGCAGGGGTTTGTCCCCATGGGCGGCCTCTATTCCAACGGATGAATTACCTCTAGATTTGTTCATCCGCAGTGGTGTGAGCAACATCCCGGTGGCTCTGGTTCCTTCAAATGGAGGCTTTATACGTCTAACCAACCCCCAGGCGATCCAGAAATCCCTGCAAGCTGCTACCTCTTCATACCAGACCATCACGGAAGTGAGGCAGTTCGGCCGCGGAGGTATCGTGTGTCGATCACCAGACCAGTCCTGTGTCGCGGATTTGCTAAAGTGCTCGTCATTCGCGTCATTACCGGTGAGTGCCTTCATCCCTGCTCACCTCGCCTGCACTAAGGGCAGTGGCGTAGCTAGGTCGTCGGGCACCCTGGGCCCATAGGTCTTCTGTAACCCCCCTCCCCGGGTGTAGCCGGCGGAAAGAGGGGTGTCTCCAGACGTATATGACACCCCCCTCCCCCTCACTGGCCCCTTGCACCCGGGGCCCACGGCCCCCGGGCCCCCCCTGTTGCTTCGCCACTGACTAAGGGATTAGTCAGAGGTGTCGATGCTGATCTTTCTCCCGCTGAAACACTTGAGAGATTGTCTGAGACTGGAGTAATTGCTGTTTACCGATGCACTCGAGTGGTAGACAATAAGCGGGTCCCAACAGAATCAGTGATTGCGACTTTTGCTGGAACTTCCTGCCCGTCAGAGCTAAAGGTGTGACCCCTTGTGTTCAGAGTTGAACCCCTGGCGTCGCGTCCGATTCAATGCCGCAACTGCTGGCGATACGGCCATAGTATGGCAGGGTGTAAATCAAGACAACGTTGTTGCGCATGTGGGGGAGAACACGCTCAAAGTGATTGTAGTGCCCAAGAAGAGCGATGCTGTGTCTGTGATGGAAATCATCCAGCCAATTATTTAAACTGTTCTGTTAGGGCTCAAGAGTTACAGGTGATTGAAATAATTGATCGTCGACGCTGCTCTAGGATGGAGGCCATAAGCATTGTGAAGGAAAGGGCATCTGGCTATGCGGGGATAATAGGTAGACAAAATCTTACCACGGACCGATCACTTACTGCAACTATAGAGGCCGCTGTGGAAAAGGCAGTTACAAAAGCTATGGAAAGGTTGCCAATGAGCCTTGGTGAATGCATCTCACAAGCCGTTTCTAGTCATTTATCTCATTTGATGCAAACTACCAGCCCAGCTCCTGTACCAACGCAAACAGTTGATCCTGAGCACCAAATTAAGTATGAAAGATCAGACGCCAATCCTTGCAATAATGATATTGGACTTTCAAATCCCTCTTCTGCGGGCCCTACAACTTGTAATCTGATTAATACAGATTTGGAGATGACAGAGGTAGAACAAAATGCTCGAGCATATAAAAGAACCATGTCGTCTATTAGTGAAGACTCCTCCCCCGGTCCTCACTCAAAAGCGAAGAAAAGTCAGTCCAGTGTTGTGCTAAAGGATAACATTCTTCAGAAGGCAGTTTCGACTGCGGCACTTTCCAAAAAATAGGATCACTAAAAGTGCTTCAGTGGAACTGCCGCTCTTTATATTCTGCATCAGTAGATTTAACTTGTTTAACTTCTCAACTAAATCCTGATTTAATTATGTTACAAGAAACGTGGCTAAAACCTGAGAAATCTTTTCAACTGAAATTCTACAGGTCATTTCGATTAGACCGCCCTACAAGAGGTGGCGGGTTACCTACACTTATCTCATCTAAAATTTGCCATAAGGCTAAAATTTCATTTCTGCTTTCTCCTCCAGAGTGTGAAATCCTAGCGATAGAGCTGGTTTTCCCGGGATGTTGTCCCTTTACCGTAGTTAATGTATATTTTCCATCTGGCGTACAAGACACTAGCACGCTGGATAGTGTTATTAACTCTTGTGGACGTGACATTGTAATCACAGGTGATTTCAATTCTCACCATATCTCATGGGGCTTAAGAACAGATTTGTGCGGCACCCGATTGTGGAACTGGTCGTTGGACAATCGACTAACGTGTGTAAACTCCGGATCTATTACGTTTGTTAGAGGCCGATCTTACTCTTCACTAGATCTTACATTCTCTGGCCCGAGTCTCTCCGTAACTTCTTAATCGACTATTGATTGTTCGACAAGCAGTGATCACCTTCCTATAGTATTTGACGTTGCACGTCCGGTAACATTTGTAGGTGATCAGGTTCGAACCTTCATAAATTACAACATTTTTAAAAAATGCTTACGAAATGTTCTTTCATCTCTGTCTGATGTGCCTACAGAACAAAAAACCACGATTATCTGTTCCGCTTTGGAAAGTTCTCAAAAAAAGGCTCAATTTGAGATTGGATTGAATAAAAGAAATTCTTACAGTCCTTGGTGGAATGAAGAATGCACTCGAGACTACAGAAAGAGAAAAGCTGCTTGGAAAAAATTATTGCATAACCAGAGTCCCCAAAATTGGAGTGACTATAAATTTTTTCGAGCTGTCTTTAAACATACAGTATCTAAAGCCAAAGATGAATTCGACTGTAAGCATTTCGATTTCTTATCTAACAATAAAAATAAGCGTGCATTGTTCCGTTTTCTCCGCGGTAGAAAAATTCGTCCGCGTCAAATTAATATTGACTCTATAATCTTAAGTAGCGATGAAATGAAACAATCACTAGAAGAAATCGCGAAGGGATTAGAAATTAGATTTTCTTCTGTCTTGCCAAGTGGTTCTCGCTTACAAAGGGCATCAGATGATTTTACAGAAATCTCCATGTTAGAATTGGCTGAAATCGTCGAGCGACTTCCAGATTCAGCTCCCGGTGTGGATGGGGTAACATCTACTATGATCAGAATTTTATTTAAGGAAGCTCCTGATGACCTTTTAGCTATTGTAAATCACTCAATTCGCTTCTCATGGATTCCGTCTGCGTGGAAAATTGCTAAAATCATCCCTATTCTTAAAAATCATGGGGAAGGATATACAATAGATAACATTAGGCCAATTGCGCTAACTTCATATTTGGTTAAATTAATTGAAAGAATTCTATATGCCCGCATGATTAAATTTATACAGAACAAGGAATTGCTTAGCCCCTGCCAAATTGGATTCCGACCATCATGTTCAATTTGGCATGCTCACGTGGACCTAGAAAGTAGAATAAAATTAGCACGGCGACAGAGGCAAATAGGTGCTCTTGTGACATGAGACATTTCCAAAGCCTACGACAGTGTAGAACACTTAATTTTATTAGACATATTGCGAAATCTAGAGATTCCAAACTATTTTTCAAACTGGATTGCTGAATTTTTGAATGGAAGAACATTTTACTGCAGTCTGAGAGGCGTTTCCTCGAGTATATATAATCAATCACGAGGTGTTCCTCAAGGAGCTGTCACTTCACCATTACTATTTAATATTCTGATGCGTTCCATTCCTCTTCATCAAGATGTACAAACATACGTATACGCGGATGACATTGCTTTCTTCGCATCAGACAGTGATATTCACTCTCTATATTATCGATTACAAAACTACCTCAACGCCATAGAAACCTGGTTAAACAAAATTCACCTTTCACTTAACGTTAGAAAATCCTCGATATTGGTTTTCCCTCTTAACAATCCCGTTAATATATCGATATCCTATCGCCTCGAGACTATACCTCAAGTGGAGTCGGTGAAATACTTAGGTGTAGTATATGACGGTTCCCTCAACTGGCTCGGCCATATTGACCATATCGTTAAAAAAGGAGTACGAGCAGTTGGTATGCTACGTAAGCTGTGCAATAGTCGGTCCGGAATGCGGAGAGATCCACTTTTAATGATATACAAAATGTATGTGCGGCCCATTTTAGAATTTGGATGTGTTTTATTTTCTGGTGCCCCAGCTTATAAATTACGTCCCCTTGTTCTACTTGAGCGGGAAGCCCTACGACTGTGTTGCGGATTACCGAAATATGTTGCCAATAACATATTACACCAAGAAGTCAGGTTGCCTTCAATATTGTGTAGATTTCGATTACTGACGGTGCAAACAGTCTTGAAATTGTATGAATCCCCTATTAGAAGATTGAAATACATATTCATTTCCCAGCCTGCACTTTTCTTCGGAGTACACTGGCATCGTTTTCATACACCACAGGTCGTCTTCGTACAAACATTGATAAATCCCTTAAATGTACGTCTCTGGGAGGTACCGCCTATTTGTGATGTGCGAGAGAACCTAGAAATTATATTTGATGACATCTACCCAAATAATGCAAAACATCTCCCTTATAATATATTAAACGGCTTATTACAGGATCATTTATTGAGTTTATCTATAAGTACGGTCATTGCGACAGACGCCTCACAGTGTGAAGAAAAATCTGGAATTGGCATTTTCTCTCCCTCTCTAAACTGGTCATTTGCAGTCAGGATTCCGGACTTTTATTCCGTATTTTTGGCTGAATTTCCAGCTGTAGTCCTAGCCTTACGCAAACTAAATCTGTCAACATCGGCGGTAGTAATTATAACAGATTCTTTATCCTTATGTTCCTCGCTCACAGCAAATGGTGTCACTAACCTTTTACGTACATTTCATTTTCTAGTGCCTGCCCACATAAATTTAATTAGATTGCTTTGGGTGCCTGGACATAAAGGATTATTCATGAACGAAATGGCTGACAGTCTCGCGAGAGCGGCCCTCAGTGGCCCTGTATTACCATTACTTCCTACAATAGCTTACCTGACGACTACTAGATTCAGGAGATATACAATTACTAGAGACATTTTGAACCCAGCTGTAGCAAATTTTTCAGAATATCGACACCTCCTATTCCCTTGGCCTAAAAGTTCCTTTCACACCAGAAAAACTGAAGTCATCTTTACCCAATTACGTTGTCGAATACCAAAATTAAACTTCTATCGTGACAGGGCTGGTCTGGTGCCCTCCCCTCTGTGCCCAGTCTGTGGAGAAGATGAAAAATAGATCATTTTTTCATATTCTGCCGCCGTTTCACTTCTTTAAGAAAAAATCTAGAATCAAGATTTACACAGCTTGGTTTGAGCTTTTCAATTATAAATATCCTTTCTCCAGGAGCCTCCTCTCTTGGACAGTGCCACAGGGATATTTGCTCAACCGTGGAGGATTTTATAATTGCTACAAAGAGATTGTCTTGAATTCTTAAACATTTTATTTTTGTTCATTTCCTCCAGTTAGCTTTACCATTTCCAGTTTTTTAATAAAGATAGCCTAATTTCATCCAAATCTTGGCCAATCCCCCACAGTGGGTGTGCGCCATCGCATAAAGCATACCATACCATACCATACCTTGTTTCGGTGCTCGATCGTCCTGTCGCGAATGCCTACTACCCAAAGTGCATCACGACAATTTCTATTTCGACTAATTGACATTAATCATGTGCTATGCTAGCCTTAATTGGATGAAGGTCGTTTTGGGGAATAGAATGAACGATTAATTGCACGGCATATACGATTGCAGGCCGAAATTCGCTTGCAGGAAGATATGCAATTCGATAAATCATGGAAAATCATTAATGAGCATTGGAAAAAGTACGGGTCCGAGAACGCTGTCCTGTGGTACCCGATGTTACATTGCTAAAGGCCAGATAAAAATTGTTTAGTGCCTCTAATTGCTGTTACTTAGTAAAAAAACAAACAAAATTGCGGATCCCACGCACTGAGGGGTTCGATGTAAGCGAAGCTTTCTGTGCTGTTTGCTTTGACTGACGATAGTTAGTGGCGATGTTGACAGCGAATGTTTAATTTCATCAACGTTTAGTCCAACACGAGAGTGGCGAGTTGACGTTAGACGTTACCTTGCGTGCACCACTGCTGTTTGTCAGCGTAGTACTAGAGCACACAGTGGGCGGGGGGGGGGGGGGGGGGGGTTGCTTGAGGCGTTGTTGTGCGTCATACTTCATAACCTCTGAGAGGCTTGATCATATTCATTGCTAGCATGGTACATCACATCGTGGCAGAAGTGTTAAACTTTAATTGCATCATGTGGCTGTACGTGCTAAAACCACAATAGGGTTATGAGGCACGCCGCAGTGGCGGACTCCCGATCAAATTTGACACCATGGTGTTACTTAACGTGTCCCCAAATCTACGTGCACGAGCGCTCTTGTTTTCTTTGTTTCTTTATTTAGCCCCCGTCGAAATGCGGCTGCCGCAGTCGGTACTAAATCCACGACCTCGAGCAATGCCAACGCCGCAAGGCTGTTTTTACTCGTTTCGCGACTGTCCTGCCGTTTCTCTGCCTGCTCACCCCCTCCTCTATACATTCTATCTAGCTTCCCTCTGGACTTGCACGCTAGCAGAAAGATAAGCTCTGCAGATTCTGCAATGCTTTTGCGGGGGGCCACGGATAATTGCACCTGTCAAGAGGCTAATATGGCGCCGCGCAGGGAGCTCCAGAGGGCGTTTTGCACGTTCGACGTGGTGCAAAGGCTCAAACGAATTTCTCGCGTCGCCTTTCCGCTATGCCGCGCCCCGAACCACCCCCCGACGCGGTGTGCCAGATAGCAGCAGCAGTATTGGCAGCAGCAGTGGGAAAATCGAAGGAAGAGGCAAATAAAGCTTCGTTTTAAAAGGTATGGAGGCAGGACAGTCTAATTTTAGTGACAATAATTTCAGTATGAATTTCAACGGTAGTCTAAACGCTAATGCGGTGGAAAAATTGGCTTGGTGAAAACATCGACACGTTGTGTACACTCAACGTCAATATTTGACGTCTATTTTCGCTTTTTACCGTGCCGGTAGCGTTTGTTTGCAACTAGCATTAATATCGTGTATATTAGTATATTAACTTCCTGTAATCTTTGTAATCATCACAATAAAACTGATTCTGACCGAACTGAAGATGTCCTTCAGGTTGGGGAACCCGACCAGCTCGCGCAGCCTCTGTCTGGCTCGGGAGAACTTCTCGACAATGCGCTCACATCGGTGGAAGCGACGGAATCTCAAGAGAAAGCTACGTACGGCATCGCCAATTTGGTTTGCAAACAAAAATGCGAGAAATACCATAGTCCACGATAGCTTACGGCCGGGCCAACCAAAACAACTGGCGATCCTGAACCAAAATACTTTGAACTTGTGGCCCTGGGTCAACAAAATGAAAAAAAAAGAAAGAAACCGTATCAACGCCCACTAATAGCAGTGAAAGTCCAGACAATCTTGGAGACAGGTCATTGTGAAATTGGCGAACATACTTTCGGTCCCCCGCCATCGTACACGGCAAAGGAAGATCGGGTGGCGTCGTTTCAGAGGTGGACCAAAAGAACCCTAGCCTCGGATATGTTCTTACATCATCATACTGGAAGATTTTTTTTTATTTATTGGACTCTCACGAAGTATCCGTGCTCTAGTCCAGTACATAAATGAATGAAGGTACCGATAAGCCCTATATAAACGAATTGGACGTGAGCGCGAGGTGCTTGAAGCTGTGGTCACGCCGGTGCAGATTTCTCTCACGACGCGGCGACTGTACGCGAACCGTGGCCGCGAGACAGGCGCCAAGCGCAGGGCAACCCATCAATATGGGTGGATGACTTGCAGTCCCACATCACCGTGCCTGCCTGCAGCCAAGCGGATGCACTGCTGTCTCAAACTGTGGGCAACATCCCCTTGGTGCAGCTGGACAAGAAAGAACGACGGCGTGAAAACTGTCCGCTTGATTCAACGCGCGCGATTACACCTGGCCTCAGGTAGCGACACTTGAACCGAGAAATGTGGGCGCGTTTTTTGCGCCCGTCCGTGAGCTGCAGACGTCGGTCTCGTCTGCAACCACAGCCACTCTGAACGACTTGATTTTGGGTTTTTCACCTCATCCGAAATGGAGATCCCCACCAGCAAACGCGACTGGCTTCGACTTGCGCCTTCACGACTACCGCATGCTGATATCGTATTATATGCGCCCTTGGACCATCGACGTCCTTCATCGCGCTTTCCTCCTCGCTACGGTTGCCGCTATTTATTACGCCGTGACACAAGAGGCTGCGTGCTCGAGAACGTTTTGCGAAGGTGCCCGAGCGCGCCTTGCCACCTACCTCTTCGTCCGGCGGCGTCCGGCGCGGCGGCGGCGGCGGCGGCGGCAGCACTGCGGCCGCGCTCGCCGCCGCTGCTCGGCGCATCGATCGCACGCGCCGGCAGCTCGGTGGGTGTAAAAGCGCCGGCAGCTAAATGGCGTGCAACAAGCAGACCGGCCTCTCGATTCTCGTCGTCGGTGGCGTCCGTTGGACTCTGTCCGCGACGTCGAATTTGAATCGGTGTCCGGCTCGGTTACCAAGCGCGCACTGAAACAGGCGCCCTTGCCTTCCTTACGGTTAGCGTCGTAAAAAAAAAAAAATAATAATAATGAAACAGTGACTGCTTCTTCTTTTTTCAAAGTCGCCAACTAAATGCGCGAGCTATACACGGAAGCCGCCCTGCACCGTCCCACGCTGTTCAAGGGCCAGAAACTGACGAGGAAACACGACGGCGCCTCGGCAGGATGCCGTCATCGCTGTCCTCTCCCGAGAGACACACCCCGGCCCGAAGCAGACGGCCGTCTGCTTTCCGTCAACAGATGGTCTCGATACTGTTTCAAATTACAGTTACAGGTGATAATCTAGAAAAAAACACACAAAATTCACGGCACCTATCGAAACTCGCCCCACGCGGTTCGATGACGTTGTTCCTGGCTTTGAACGAAACCGAAACAAGCTGATTATACGTGGTGTTCGAATCCACGCTCCAGCGGCGGCTCTTTGTGAAAATCGGAAGCGCAGCTGGAAATAAACTATGCTTTTACTGATTGTCTGCGCCGGAATCTATTTGAAAGCCGGAAACACGTCATAGACGGCACCTTAAAAAATTACGGGGCTTTACGGGCCAAAACCACTTTCTGATTATGAGGCGCGCCATAGTGGAGGACTCGGGAAATTTCGACCACCTGGGGTTCTTTCACGTGCAACTAAATCTAAGCGCACGGGTGTTTTCGCATTTCGCCCCCATCGAAATGCGGCCGCCGTGGCCGGGATTCGATCCCGCGGCCTCTTGCTAAGCAGCCTAACACCATACCCAACAGACAGCACCTATATCGCAACTTTCAGCATTTAATTATGTGTAGTTACAGAAAGTCTGCAGTACAGATAAATTGGAGAGGACTCGATTAAAGTGCTGGTCGAGTCAAGCTGCCTGACTTTCCGATGGGAAGCCAAAAAGCACAGCAACTTCTCAAGAGCTGGACGCGGTCGTCTTTATGCGTCGAAGGGAAAAAGCCAGTTGCACGAATGCCCTCCGCGCGTGCCCCTGTTGCTACAGCGTCGGCCGACTGTGATCAATATTTCCGGAGAGGAGCGGCGTGGACCGCGACGAGTCACCACACAAAGGGGGTAGCCAAGGGTTCTTTGTTTCGCATATTTGAGAGTGGTATTTCGTGCAGGAAAGCGCGCTGTTCCTTGGCGGAGCGTGCGCTCCTTCGCACGGACGAGCACTGGCGGCTTCTTTCCTCGCCGTCCTTGTTCAATTGTCGCACGTCTGTGGCATAAAATACGATTACACTCAGACGTTGACGTGTCCCAAATATAACTGAGCAACGCCACGCAGTTCTTGCGTTCCTGCTGCAAATTCTGCGGCGCGAGACCGAGCTGCTCCGCTGGCTCCACGACACCGGTGCACACCTAGTGCACCGGTGCATTCTTGGTGGTGTTCCAGAGTGTAACACGAGACGCTTCGCACTGAATAATCACGATCTCGAGAAGCACGTCCTCCCATTATCATTCAAGTACCCACATATGCAGGTTTGTCTGCACACATCTCAATTCTAGCGTCACTAATTGGGACCACGCCTTGGATCGTGAGTTCTTGCAGTGCTGCTGTTTATTACGTTGTGAAGTTCACCGCCGCGTAATTTCGGTTATTTTCGCCCGCACAAGTCACGTGCACAATTGCACAGCGGAAATTTAACCTGCGCGAAGTGTATTACTCGACATATGTTATAGCATAGCTAACAACATCAAGTACAGGCTCAGGAACTCGTTTAAATCGACGCAGCTAACAACACCCGTAACGCCGCCGGCCAAGTGAGCTACAACACAGAAACACACGCCTGAACTCGTCAACACCAGCTCGTACGCGCGTTCCACCAACACCACCCCTGATACGGAAGCCCACAACCGCCCGCGAAGCCGTCACGCAAACAGCTACACGTACCAATAAGCAGACAGACATCGGTGCAGGCCTCGACAAGCGTAAAAAGACACCACCTCAACATGTTTCGCCCCCGAGCAGAAATGACTGCCACGCACTACGGATAGCACACGCAACAGCAAAGCCCTTTCCTCCAATCCCGCAAACTCGCCTAGCTGCATTCACGTGTTACAGGAGTAACACGTGAACATGCTGCCGAACTTTCACAGCGGGCTCATTCCAACAGCTTTTTCGGTTGGCGATGGTGTCCGTAGAAGACTGGGAATGGGTACCCACAGTCCCCGCCGGTATTGAATCCGGGCCCACAGCGTGGGAGTCAGCTAGAGGAAGAAGAAGAAGTTTAAGGAGATGTGTACAAGAATGCTGGAAAAAATATGCATTGTGTACCTGATTAAATCAAGCTGGCTAGGTGACTATGTCACCGCCGCGTTTCTAAGGTGCCAACAAATCATCATCATCATTAGCCACTTCCCTTGCAATGTGAGATTCACGCCTTGTAGCATCTATGTGTGCGCCTTTGCATTTCAGTTGCATATTATTGCACCAGGTGGCACGCCATGTAGCAGCTGCATAGGTAGCGGCACAAGGTGCATAGGGAAGTCTTGAGTAAGGAAGATTACAAAGATGTATAAATATTGATGTAATGAAGAACATGCATGACATGCCTGATTAATTCAAAAAGGCTATAAGCGACTGTTTTTCACCGTCCACTTTCATAAGCAATGCAGTTAAATCAGCATCATGGTCATTACCGTGGTATTGTGCCACTTGGCATGCGCGCCGCATAGCGTCGATACGTACAAACATTGCATTGCAGTTATGTCACAAGGTGTCCCGACATGTAGCAGTTGCGTATTGGCGGCGAGGAGTTACGGAGTCGCCATCTGTCGGAAGCGCCTCACTTGCGTAGTATGAGGGATCACGCGGCGCGCTCCTCATAGGTTTCGCTTACGGCGCTCAATAAAAACACAACGCGGCAGCCCTCCTGGACATTTAAGCAGGTACTCTCAAAACGACGGAAGTTTTTCACTGTCAATATAATAATCTTGGGCAAACTGAAAGCACAAAATCGTTTACAGACGCTATATCTTTACCGAATACGTACAGTACGTGAACGCCACTGCGCACGGTCGCCGCGATGAAGTCTCCCGAACCGACTTCGTGCGTGAAAGGTAGGCAAACGCTGAGAGTAAACTATGTGAAATATGTTCGCATAGTATGGAGCCTCAATCCAGCGATCGCACCGGTTCGCAGCGACCGACTGCGCGTCTGCATGCATGTCCGCGCACAAGGTTTCGCTGTGAGCGCGTTATCGCACCGCGCCGTGAGCTCCGCAGCATAAGAGCATCTGACAGTGCACTAGCAACCATTGTGGCGTGGACGCTACCAGAACTGTTCAAAAATAATTCCCTTATAGAGACTTCGACGCCTAGCTACGGCGACTGTGATGTGCCGTCGCGACGATTCAATATTTTTTTTTTGTCTTCTAAATTCTTGGACATTTCAATATTATTTCTCAAGTTGCGTCGCACTGTGTGTTTATCGGTGTTCTCAGGTGCGATTTCCCTCTGCTTGATTTTCGTAATCCAGTGCAATTATTCATAACACAAACATGATCATATGCCGTGCCTTTTTTTTAATGTGCGTCTTACCGCTCCCTTTCCGTTCCAGTGAACTTGCCAGTATTCAACAAGTTCATTGACCAAACCGTCATGATATTAGCCGGGCAGTGGGCGCGGGCGAGCGTCTCAGTGGGCATTTTCTGCTACTCACCGAACATCGCGCAGTCCCAGCGCCGTAGCAGAAATCTTCCTCGCGTCTGTGCTTGCTGCATACCTGAGTTGTAGCCAATGGTTGTCTGCCGGTTCTAAGTTTCGCCAGCCAAGCTTCGCGCAGCTCCTTTCCCTGTGGCTACGTGTTGTGAATACGGCTGACACCGGGCTCCGTTGCGCGCGTCCGGCACGCCTCCAAAGGCAGCCACTCCTATTATAGTACTTTCAAATGTTGTCAAGCAGACAGCCAAGGCGGTAAAGCCTCACCACTTAATCAGAACCGCGGCGCAGGTGGGACTTTAATCTTTCGTTTTCAGCTCGCTTCGGCGCTTCCGAAGCAGCCAACGCGGCCGCGCTGTGTCCACGTGATCCCGAGTTATGTCACGTCACGCCGACGGTGGCGCTAGCTTTTCCAGTGGTCGAGCTCGCCGCCAATAGCAGTTGCATGCTTCATGTAGCTGGCCCTGGATGTAGTAGGCTAGGTGAAAATTTGCCACCATCCCGTTTCGAAGGCGATGCCATCATTATCATCATCAACAGCAAACGTACCGTGCCACGGGATGTGGCGCCACGTAGTCTGGATACCCGTGTTTGCACATGCACCCTAAGTACTATCCCGGACGACGCAGAGCAAGGGTAAAGACTCTTCACAAACATTTTGGCATGGGACCGGGAGAGTATTACACGGATGCCAGTCGAAACAGCTCGGACACCTTCACCATAGTCTCTACATGTGCGAACAACATAACAACGCCATCCTTCAAAACCGCCTCGCCATGCGTGGCAGAGGCTGCAGCCATCGCCTTGGCCATTCAGGACGCCAAGCGCCAAACCGATTCGGCTGTCATATTATCAGACTCGCAAGCGCCTTGCCGCCCGTTTCTAAATGGAACGGCACCCCAATCAATACTCAAAATTTTAAGCAATCAATAAGAAGGGCACCACACTACCATATGGTGTCTGACACACGAGGGACTGTCAGAAAACGCGAGGGCAGACAGTATTGCTCGAGGATTAAGCGTCCGAGCAACGGCATGGCCTATAGCGAAGACCTTCCACCGAATTCTCGTGACATCCTCCTACAGCAAAGACAGGAACGGAGACGTTTTGGACATCCTTACTCCGATTTAAACAGCCAATAGGAGAGGGACTGGCGTCGTATTCAGACGAATACGTACATACCCCAACCTGCACCACTTACGCAGAATACACTCCACGAGGTTCACTGACGAGTGCCCGTGGTGCACAGACACACCCACACTAAAACACATCACATGGGAGTACCCCAGGAGGCCTCCGCACATAGTCAGCCCCATATTACACCGACATCCACTAATGGGGCAGTGGGAGGCATGGCTTGCGGACGAGGGTCGGGAGCTCTTCCGGACCAAGCCCAGCGAGCCGCTCGTGCCAGTGGGGCGGCCCCAACCATCGTGCCTTACCTTATTTATATTCAATAAAGTTTTCACTCCCTCACCCTTCGCGACACGTTATGGCGCCTCCTCGCAAGGGGTGAACCTGAGAGAGCGATTCGTGGAGCTACGCGCGCGGCTGCAGCCAGGCAGCGTCGGGCTCTGTCGAGAGCTCGCCGTTGACACCGGGCGGTTCAGGTCGTTCTCGTGAAAGCCACCCGAAGATACTTAGTGCGAAGAACTGCCGTGCGTGGTGCCGCAAATGGAGGCAGCTCCTCCGGCTGTGGTGCGTGTGCCGCCAGTGCCTTCTTTTTTTTTTCCGAGCACGTACTAACGATCCTGCAAACTATTTCCCCCAACATATACATTTATTGATTAACTTCGAAAGTTCTGCCAGTTCTATTCTAGCTGTAGGGTTAGAGGCTTTCATACATTGGCGTTTCTTGATCAGATCTTTCGTCTCGTGCGATAGTTTGCTGGTATCCTGCCTAACGGAGTTACCACCGACTTCCATTGCACACTCCTTAATGATGCCCACAAGATTGTCGTTCATTGTTTCAACACTAAGGTCCTCTTCCTGAGTTAAAGCCGAATACCTGTTCTGTAGCTTGATCTGGAATTCTTCTATTTTCCCTCTTACCTGTAACTCATTAATCGGCTTCTTATGTACAAGTTTCTTCCGTTCCTTCCTCAGGTCTAGGCTAATCCGACTTCTTACCATCCTGTGGTCACTGCAGCGCACTTTGCTGAGCACGTCCACATCTTGTATGATGCCAGGGTTAGCGCAGAGTATGAGGTCTATTTCATTTCTAGTCTCGCCGTTCGGGCTCCTCCACGTCCACTTTCGGCTATCCCGCTTGCGGAAGAAGGTATTCATTATCCTCATATTATTCTGTTCCGCAAACTCTACTAATAACTCTCGCCTGCTATTCCTAGCGCCTATGCCATATTCCCCCACTGCCTTGTCTCCAGCCTGCTTCTTACCTACCTTGGCATTAAAGTCGCCCATTAGTATGGTGTATTTGGTTTTCACTCTACCCATCGCCGATTCCACGTCTTCATAGAAGCTGTCGACTTCCTGGTCATCATGACTGGAGGTAGGGGTATAGACCTGTACTACTTTCAATTTGTACCTCTTATTAAGTTTAACAACGAGACCTGCCGCCCTCTCGTTAATGCTATAGAATTCCTGTATGTTACCAGCTATTTCCTTATTAATCAGGAATCCGACGCCTAGTTCTCTTCTCTCCGCTAAGCCCCGGTAGCACAGGACGTGCCCGCTTTTTAGCACTGTATATGCTTCTTTTGGCCTCCTAACTTCACTGAGCCCTATTATATCCCATTTACTACCCTCTAATTCCTCCAATAGCACTGCTAGACTCGCCTCGCTAGATAACGTTCTAGCGTTAAACGTTGCCAGGTTCATATTCCATTGGCGGCCTGTCCGGAGCCAGTGATTCTTAGCACCCTCTGCTGCGTTGCAGGTCTGACCGCCGCCGTGGTCAGTTGCTTTGCAGCTGCTGGGGACTGAGGGCCGGGGTTTGATTGTTGTGTTCATATAGGAGGTAAGACAGCTGACATAAGGAAGTACAGTATGGATAGAATTGAACATGCTCTCAGGAACGGAGGAAGCCTAAAAACAGTGAAGAAGAAACTAGGAATTGGCAAGAATCAGATGTATGCGTTAAGAGACAAAGCCGGCAATATCATTACTAATATGGATGAGATAGTTCAAGTGGCTGAGGAGTTCTATAGAGATTTATACAGTACCAGTGGCACCGCGACGATAATGGAAGGGAAAATAGTCTAGAGGAATTCGAAATCCCAAAGGTAACGCCGGAAGAAGTAAAGAAAGCATTGGGAGATATGCAAAGGGGGAAGGCAGCTGGGGAGGATCAGGTAACAGCAGATTTGTTGAAGGATGGTGGACAGATTGTTCTAGAGAAACTGGCCACCCTGTATACGCAATGCCTCATGAACTCGAGCGTACCGGAATCTTGGATGAACGCTAACATAATCCTAATTCATAAGAAAGGAGACGCCAAAGACTTGAAAAACTATAGACCAATCAGCTTACTGTCCGTTGCCTACAAAGTATTTACTAAGGTAATCGCAAATAGAATCAGGAACACCTTAGACTTCTGTCAAGCAAAGGACCAGGCAGGATTCCGTAAAGGCTACTCAACAATAGATAATATTCACACTATCAATCAGGTGATAGAGAAATGTGCGGAATATAACCAACCCTTATATATAGCTTTCATTGATTACGAGAAAGCGTTTGATTCAGTCGAAACCTCAGCAGTCATGGAGGCATTACGGAATCAGGGTGTAGACGAGCCATATGTAAAAATACTGAAAGATATCTATAGCGGTTCCACAGCCACCGTAGTCCTTCATAAAGCAAGCAAACAAAATCCCAATAAAGAAAGGCGTCAGGCAGGGAGATACGATCTCTCCAATGCTATTCACAGCATGTTTACAGGAGGTATTCAGAGAGCTGGATTGGGAAGAATTCGGGATAAGAGTTAATGGAGAATACCTTAGTAACTTGCGATTCGCTGATGATATTGCTTTGCTTAGTAACTCAGGGGACCAATTGCAATGCATGCTCACTGACCTGGAGAGGCAAAGCAGAAGAGTGGGTCTAAAAATTAATCTGCAGAAAACTAAAGTAATGTTTAACAGTCTCGGAAGAGAACAGCAATTTACAATAGGTAGCGAGGCACTGGAAGTCGTAAGGGAATACACCTACTTGGGGCAGGTAGTAACGGCGGATCCGGATCATGAGACGGAAATAATCAGAAGGATAAGAATGGGCTGGGGTGCGTTTGGCAGGCATTCTCAGATCATGAACAGCAGGTTGCCATTATCCCTCAAGAGAAAAGTATATAACAGCTGTGTCTTACCAGTACTCACCTACGGGGCAGAAACCTGGAGGCTTACGAAAAGGGTTCTACTCAAATTGAGGACGACGCAACGAGCTATGGAAAGAAGAATGATAGGTGTAACGTTAAGGGATAAGAAAAGAGCAGATTAGGTGAGGGAACAAACGCGAGTTAATGACATCTTAGTTGAAATCAAGAAAAAAATGGCTGTGGCTTAGCTAAGGTTAAGCCCAGGATGCGAAGCATACTAGCCTTTATTTTAGTTGTTGAACCACCGTTTAGCCTGGTGAACTGCTGTTGCTTGGCTATATTTGGTTCGGCTAGACGAAGAAACAACTCATGCGTTACTCTGCTTCGTGTTCAAGAGTGGAACGCGACAGCGTTCCTGTCGACCCGCCAAGGGGTGTAAGACAATGGGCTAAGGCGCAGCGACTACGCGCCCCGCATTGGTCGCGGTGAGCGTCGAGCAACGCAGCGTTCGGCGCGGCAACGAAATGTGCGTCTGAGCAAGCGACGCACGCCTGAGCCTTAGAAACAGCTCGTTTCTAAGGCAAAACCGCATTCACTAGAGGCGCTTTTGTACCGCTTTGAAGCATCGTACTCGTGGCTCAGTGGTAGCGTCTCCGTCTCACACTCCGGAGACCCTGGTTCGATTCCCACCCAGCCCATCTTGCAAGAGGAGCCAAAGCCATCTAACAACAAGCGCAGCTGCTTATATACCACCGCGACGCCGCGAGCGACGGCGCGAGTTGGAGCCCCGTTTCTATTCTGTCGTGACGTCACGGTGTCACGTGGTATTGAAGGCGACACCGCCGCGCCTGAGGAGCTGGGTTGAGCTCTCGTAATATGCTTCGCATAAAAGAAATGGGCATGGGCAGGACATGTAATGAGGAGGGAAGATAACCGATGGTCAATAAGGGTTACGGACTGGACCCCAAGGGAAGGGAAGCGTAGCAGGGGGCGGCAGAAAGTTAGGTGGGCGGATGAGATTAAGAAGTTTGCAGGGACAGCATGGCCACAATTAGTACATGACCGGCACGGAGGAAGGAAACTAAGGAGAGGCCCTACCCGCTCCGCGCGCTAGGAGAAAAGTGTGGCGGAAATGACGTAGTAGGTTCTCATTTTTTTGCTCCTTTTTTATTTTTTTGTTGTATGGCCACGCCTTTTGGGCCACAATGGCGGCGCTGTTCTGATTTTGAGCGCTCACACCTGTTGCTCTGCTGGTAGGTTTCGTGCCGTGGCAAAGGCGCTGTGTGGGCGGGTTTGCGTTAGTCACCGTGTCTTGTTGCGCTGTGTTACCTGCACCGTGCTCTGCCGGATGTTGCGAGAGCGCGCGCGCTCCGCGCGCGAAACCACGCGCAGCGCGGCGTGGTTTCGCGAAAGATGTAAACAAGAGAGGAGGGTGGCACAAAAGGCGGAGCATCGCCATGAGCAACGCCAACTTCCGGCTTCACTTTTGCTTCACAAAGAGTGACGTCAGGGCCTCTCCTTAGTTTCCTTCCTCCGTGATGACCGGGGTTGTTGGAGAAATATGGGAGAGGCCTTTGCCCTGCAGTGGGCGTAACCAGGCTGATGATGATGATGATACATTTATGTTACACTTCCCTGTAAGGCCGCCATTCAGGTTAGTGCAATTGAGAGTGCGATCACACGACTTATCTGAGGTCGATGAGCGCGCATATATAAAAGGTTGCGTTCGTGCACCACTGTCGGGACAGGACATTGCTTCTCCTGTATCCCAGGCAACGTTCGCGAGTTAGGCCGGCCGCTTCGGGCAGATCGTTGTAATGAGGCCCGGGGCCACTATGGACCCGTCGCGTGCTCGCTACCAGAAGGGGGCGTACGCGTCGCCACCAGAACAAGCGCTAATGGCGCTTTGTCGGGGTGTCGCCGGCGGACTGTTCGCTCGATACGTCGCTTTCGAGTGGCAGTTCTGTGAAAAGTCTATCCGCGTTTCTCTAGCACACGGAGGCCTCACTATACATAATGGAAGGAAGCGAAGACCCGTCGTGTATTTCGCGTCCAAACTACGACTCGCTGCGACGTCAGTGCGGCCTCGCCGACTATAGTTCCTGGTTTATCGGCCGCTCTTGTGGTTCGTGTACACTCTTCGAGCGGCCTTTTAGAAAGGTTCGGAAAAGTTGTCTCGCTTGGCGCTTGCTTTGCAGTTGGGGGTTTTACCGATAAACAACTGCCGACATTATGACGTCGTGGGTTCCACTGGTGCTTCGCCTTTCATTTTTGTGTCTTCATTGATCAGTTGAAATCGCGGGAGTGTAACCGTTCAGTATTCCTTAATACTCATCCTTGTACTTTGGACGGCCGCAGGAACTGAACCACCGCGGTGTCCTCGATGGCATCTCATTTTGATCCGAAAGCATCAAATGGTCCATTGAACGAAATAATTCATCACCCCTTCCACTCTATGAAGAAGGACGAGCACCTAAGCTGTGAGGTGTTTTACCTCAATCGGCGCGTCTGTGTCATATAGATGTAATAATAATAATAATAATAATTATTATTATTATTATTGTTGTTATTATTATTATTATTATTATTATTATTATTATTATTATTATTATTATTATTATTATTATTATCGAAGGACACAGACAATGAATACCCCTGTTGACTGTGGAGGCATTCATTCTTATTCTTTTATGAAGTATATACCAACGTGTGCAAGTACCGCTGCATGGTAGACGGGAATTCCACAATATTTACAACTTCACTGTAAGCTACGTAATAATGAAAAGTAGATGAAGTTCGGCATAACGTTGGAGTCGTCTTATACCTGTGTCACACGGGTACATCTGGAAGGCCTTCCAGTCGACGGCCTTCGAAACGCCACAACTGTATCGACTCAAAGGAGTTGTAGCGCTGCTACACGGCACTTTTGAAAGGACGTTGAGTGGTTCAGACGTTTCTCGCAAAATTGTGTGGCGCTGCGGATCTTTATTTCGTTTTCATGCCACGAAAAGTAAAACAACATTAAAGCCACTTTAAAGCGCTATGGCGGCGGTATGACGGCAGCCGGCAGCACATGGAGCAGAGAGAGACTGTACTGGACAACATGGAGGAAGCACAAGCACGTCGCTGTCGTCGAGAGTATGTGCAGTTCGCACTTATGAAGTGGCAAAACTACTTCATTGAATAATTAAAAACACTCATATATAGTATTTTAGAGCATTTTGGTTTGATTTGTTCTTTATAACCGTGAGTACGAGCACACTGTGAACGAGAGGGCATGTTCGCGCTGTTTCCGCTTCCGTTAGTCAAAGGCTATCGATATTTCGATAGAGTTGTAGGGTGCTCCGTTGACTCGACAGACTATTAGAGAGCTTTAGCTTAGGGAACGCAAGCGGCTTGCGTACGCAAGAACTAGGGCCGACGGTACTGCACATGCGCAGACTGATACGTCTGCTTGCGTCCTTGGGTTGCTGGGGTGGCCGAAAACATCGCTGCCCCTAAGCGGTCACGTTACCTACGTGACCCTCGCGGTGTATGAGAACTTAAGAGTAGCTAGCGGGTAGATAATCTGATAACTCATTCGCCAAGTGTCGGCAGACATCGTTTTTATATATATCAGAGAGGTTTACCGTGTCCGGTATTCGGGTAAACGCAGGCGATCAATTGCTGTAACCTAGTCTATTCTACTTAGCTACTGGTGTAAATTTTCGGCAATGGCGTAATCGTGTTGCTGCCAAAAATTTGCACCCGCAGCAGAGTAAAATACACTTGGTTACTGCAATATTAGCTGTTTTTTGTCTGTTTGAGCTTTGTGCCAGAGGTGGCTGCACCATGCAGGACGCTCGTACGGCTCCATCCCAACCTGCTCCGCCTGCGTTTACCCGAACACCGGACGCGCTAAACCTGTCTATTAACTGCTTTTAATAAGAATAGTCTGATGTGCTTAACTTCATGTGCTTGATTTCATGTTTTAAAATATGATAACGCTGCAAAGATCAGACGTTGAGGGCGCTGCGAGCGCTTGCGACCTCACTGCGGCTTGCGTTTGGGCCGCTAACCTGTCTGCTTGCGTACGCAAACGCACCCAAGCGTTAGGGGCCCCACCGCCTTGCGTCCCCTTAACTAAACCTCTCTATTGACTCGGCGGCGTTCAAAACCGCCATGTAGCAGCTCGAACTTGACTTTTGAGTCAACTGACTATCGGTTGCAAGGCCTTTCAAACCCCCGTGTCACACGGGTATTAGTAGCTAATTGGCATATAATTTGTTCCTGGCTGTTTTCAATACAAGAAGAGTTACGCCGTTTTCTGTAACCATACTCCCTCCGTAGACGACCGTGTATTGACAGTAGACAGGAATTCTGTAAAGTTTACAACTTCACTGTGAACTAACCAATTATGGCAAGTAAATTAAACTCGGCAGTCAGTTTGAGGTTAGGGAGTTAATATGTTGTTTTGTGGCCCAGTTTCGGCGACTACGGCAAAGCGCAGGACGAGTGCGCACGCTGCTGTATCGGCCAATCGCCGGAAACGAAGGACGCAGGTGGGAAACACCAGAAACACGTGGAAAGAAATTGGATTAGTGGCTGCGCCGCAGAAGAGGCACTAGATATGCGCCCTCGCTCGGAACAAAAGGGTAGACGGTCCGACCTGAAGGGGAGCGTTCGGGGAGACGTGCGTGAAGATAAAAGGTAGGGGGTCACCGCCACCGCTAATGCGCGTCCCTCATGTCCCGTCGACCGTCTCGGTCACGGAAAATTGGGCACTGCCCAGTCGGTTCAATTGAGCGTCAATGTTTGGCATCCACGTGCGCCTTCTGAGAATGCCCGTGAAGGCGGCGGTAGCTTTATCACCACGTAGCCGGCTACGACCGATGGATGCTTTTGTGCGCGATCGGGTCCAAATTATGGTGCTTCGATTTCAAGCGAACCGGCCCACAGCTGCGCGGGAGTTTTCTCAGTACTGGCAGGGCAGCCCACTGTCCGGCAGACATGCAATCAATAAGCCGTGGTTTCATGGAAACATTCTCGCAGCTTGCGTGGCGGCCGCTTGCAGGTGAAGAGGGGAGGACATCAAGGGCCGATACTCACAGCCTAACGTAGGGGAGATGACACGTGTCTTTGAAAAATCCTATCAGCTGGCATGTTGTAAAGAGTGCCACTGTTTCCACCAATGCCCTGTGGGGCACGCAGGTGGTTGTGCTATTGGTTACAATGATGGGAACTCGCATGTATGATTGGCTGGTTCGCGACTCCTTTGTGCAACTGAGGGCTTAAAAGTCATGTTTGGTTGTGTGGCGAAAACGGCGTTTCGGGCTTGGACTCGGACAGACGCCTCGGCGTTTGAATAAAGCGTCACTTTATCGGACAACTGCTCGCGCTGCCAACGTGCACTCGAATCATCGAGGGGCACCGACTTCGGACCTTAAACACATTCCCTCCTTAACTAGTGTTGAAGCTACCAGAAGATAAAGGGAAAGGAAAATAACTTCGGCGTAATGATAGAGTCGTCCTAGCGGCCAATTTCAGTGTGATTTTTTTCGAAGGTACCCACATTAGATTGAGAGCTACAGAGAATTCGCGAGAAATTGCAGACCAATATTCTTTCACGTCATCGCGACGCGTAGACGGACGGACATCGACCACCGCCGGAGAGTAGCTATTAGCCCCGAGGACATGGACTCGCGCCTGTCGTCTGCTACAGTTCGGGCGTTGTCCGGGCGCTTTCGGCGGTGTTTTCGTTTGTTCGCCTTCGTTCTCTCTGCTTGCATACTTATGGTGGTCGTCTCAAATATATTTTTACGACGTCTTCCTTTGCGAACATTTATTCAAAGAGCTAATTTATTAGGAAACAATGCAGCTCTCGAAGGCAACGCTACAGTGCCAGCCGAAGCGACGCAGACCAGCCCATTGCGGGTTTTTCATACGCGGATAGACAATCGCAAAAGCATAGCCTATAGGAATCCAGTTATGATACCATACCTGCCGCGGTGCAACAAGTATGTCACAAAGCCGGCTATATATGACTTCTACAGCAGTTACGTTGATTTTATTCCGCTAAAACAGGTTTGCTCACGACGAGTAGTTCATGGTATAATATCGAATTTTTGCATTTCCTCACAGAAACGCTCGGCAGTAGCACGGGGACTTAACTAATACTGGAGCTTAGATTCTATACGCCTCACTTGCTTCTTTAACTGCTTGTCAACATTAAGCGGTTCTTCACGTGTTTATTTTTCTTAAGCGGCGGAAATTTGAAGTAAAGTTAATGAAGGCTTACAGCTATTTACAGTGTACAAATAGGAATGTACCAATATATATTCCCTTTTCCGTGCTACACGTTCAACTCACCTCTTCAGAGCGCGTTTGTTAATGATTAATAATGTATGTTATGTTCCTCTTTTTTTGTCTATGTTACCAAGTGTATATCATTTATTTATTTCAATGCCGCAGTGTGTTTTGCATTGTTTTTGTGGAAATATTTCACTGTTCTTTCATATGTTGTATAACTGCAATGTTTTATGGCCACTATATAAATGTAATTTATATGGCGCTTGATGTGTTACCCCATGCAGCCATATTGTACCTAAGGGGGTGAGGTTACCTCAAGCCGCGTCTGTGCGGCTTCTTTCCCTCATCCACCTCCACTTACCACTCCTCTGTACATGTGTTTGCGTAAATAGAAATTAATAAATCAAATCAAACTCACTTGAGAAATTTACTGGTGCTTGTTGCTTGAGGAATATACATGACGAATCTGTTTGGCGAACTGACACAGGCTGCTCGGCCCAATTTTTTTAGTGAAGCATGCCTGCTGGACCGCATAGCTGCAGCCAGAAAGAAGTCGAAGCGTCAATGACTAGTAGTATGGGACATATTGAAGATATCGAAATTCCCCCGGTGGAGGGTCAGAAATAAAGTGAAAGTATATGCAAGGCTTGTGGTGCTTTCTTTATGAATGTTTGCGATTGGATTGGAGCAAACTTAATTTAGTCTGCAAGGTTCTCTTTTATGTATCGACGAAGCGAATAGTTATCCGTTTGTATAATTAAATAACGCTGGATCGAGACATGGTGAGACAGAAGATGCTTGAATTTTCCTTTTGTAGACAATCTAAGCTGCGGTGTAGTAGCTCGAGAATACTTTAGCCATTCCAGTTGGTGCTGTAAAAACATGCTTTATGGTTTTAATTCGAAGTTGTAGTGAACTGATGGGTTTCGCGAACATAGCGTGCCTCGCCATACGGACAGTCGATTGCTACCGTTACGTGATTAGGGGTGTGCCATATTGTCGATAAAGGCTACTGAGGGCCACTATGAAACATTTCATCACTTTCAATTGAGTGGCTCTCGATCTTAACAACCAAACTTTTCTCTCAGGTGATTGCTACTATGGTGTTTGTGAATTAACTATGTAAATACTCTACATGACGCGCCATCGTGTTAGCAGCCATGAGCAATTCGTTTTTTGGAGGCCTGTTTCAGAGGGGGATGAAAGTAGCAGCAAACTTTTTCATAAGAAATGCGCGCCTAACTATTTTTTACGCATTAATGAATGGCCATATTTGAATAGAACAACACACCAGAGTAATAGGAATCATGATGACAGCTTCGCTGGGCAGTGTCTTTCTAACATCGGATAACATGTTGACGCCAATTACGAAATTTTTCTTCCACGCAAAATGCAATGCCTCTCATAGCTAAATACTGAAGGAATGTTAAGTGTTTAGCGAAGCATCATATAGAACTTCGCGCGTTGAATTTGCATATTCTTTCTTCAGTCAAAATTTACCGATAGACACGGCGCATATATGCATTGCAAAACCTAGTAGACCCCTTTAACGCTACTTAGCTTGCGATATCCAAGCCGCAAAGTTTCTCGACTCACACGCTTTTGAAGAAGAAACTGTGGTTAAGGCATGTCAGCTGAAAGAAGCCGACGTATTCTTCAATACGTACGGCTCGAGCCACCCATACCCCAAGCATACACGAAGGGAACGAGCGCGCGCGGCAGCCGAGCGAGCCGGAGCGAGCGGCGTCCTGGCCGTGACATCACTCGCGAGAGGGCGCCACTCCTAATTCTCGCCGCTAATAAGCAGCGTCGCTGCAAAAGCTGGAGTCTGTAGCAACAAAACGGCACCTAAATTCCCATTGGCTGCGGCGTGGCCACGTCACTTGCGCGCCTTGATGGAACAGAGCGGGCTAAAGACCCAGATTTCCTGCTCTTTCGCCAGTAGGGAAAACTACCTACGTCGGACGCCATGTTCTGCCTAGCCTCCTCAAGCCGCGTATCCGCGTAGATGGCATCCGGCCGTCAACGGCTGCTGCTGAACCGCATGGGTCAAATATAAGTTTCAGGCATGGGGCGCGTGGCTTTTTTCTTTTACCTCTTTTCTCTTTGTCCTCTTTCTGACCCCTGTCTCCCAACCCCAGTATTGGCGGCGAGGAGTTACGGAGTCGCCATCTAGCGGAAGCACCTCGCTGGCGTAGTATGAGGGATCACGCGGCGCGCTCCTCATAGGTTTTGCTGTAGCGCTCACTGAAAACACCACGCGCGAGCTCTCCCGGACATTTCTGTAAGTACTTTCGAAACGAGAGAAGTTTCTTACTGTTTAAATAATAACCTTGGGCAAACTGAAAGCAAACAATCGTTTACAGACGCTATATCTCTACCGAATACGTACGGTGAACTCCACTGCGCTCGGTCGCCGCGATGGACTCTAAAGAAAGGTAGGTAAACGCTGAGAGCAAGCTATGTGAAATATGTTCTTATAGTGTTTGTATAACTAAATGGAGCGTAATAGAATGAAGCCTCAATGCAGCGATCGCCTAGATTCGCAGCGACCGACTGCGCGTCTGCATGTTTGTCCGCGCACTGTTTCGCTTTCTCCGCGCGCGCGTTTTCGCACCGTGCCATGAGCTTCAGGCCGCAGAACATGAGCATTTGACAGTATGCAAGCAACCATTGTTGCGTGGGTGCTATCAGAGCTGTTCAAAACTAACTTCACTGTAGAGACTTCGACGCCTACGGGGACTGTGATGTGCCGTCGCGACGATTCAATCTTTTTTTCTTCTAAATTCTTTGACCTTTCAATATTATTTCTCGAGTTGCGTCGCACTGTATGTTTATCGGTGTTATCGGCATGCCATTTCCCGCAGCTCCTTTTTTTGTTATCCAGTGCATTAATTCATAACGCAAACATGACCATATGCCATGCTTTTTTTAAATGTGCTTCTTACCGTTGCCTTTCCACTCCACTCAACTTGCCAGTATCTATAGCATCGACAAGTTCATAGACCAAACCGTCATGACATTAGTCGGGCAGCGGACTCGGGTGAGCGTCTCAGTGCGCGTTTTCCGAACATCGCAGACCCGGCGCCGTAGCAGAAATCTTCCTCGCGTCTGTGCTTGCTGCATAACCGAGTTGTAGCTGATGACTGTTTGCCCGTTTTATGTTTCGCGAGCCAAGCTTCACCGCCGAGCTCATGCCTCCCGGGCGCCACAAGAGAGGGGTACGGCCGCATCCATGGAGCCCGTACCTTTACAATACAATGCCATACTACAATACCACAGATTGTACAGACGACAATACCCGCCTCCACACAAGACCCTCTCACGTGAAGATGCCGTAACATGGCGACAACTACAAACCAACACATACCCCCATTTAAGCAGACTATACACGCAATACACCCGCCTACACTATATTCATACAAATGTCCCCTTTGTAACGACTACGCCTCCCTCTATCACACCACATGGGCGTGCCTCAACGTGAAGGCGGCCCCGCAAATACCCAACCCCACACCCGAGCAGTGGGAGGCCGTGCTGACTAGTTCGGACCCTCGTAACCAGCAGCAACTGGTGCGGCGGGCCCGGGAGACAGCAAGAGCCGCAGGAGCCCTGGACTTAGGGCGCCTCCCGCACAAGCAGAAAGACACCTGCTTGTCCTTTCTTTTTAATAAATGTTGCTCCTCCTCCTCACGCAGCTTCTTGTCCTGCGGCTACGTGTGAATAAGGCTGACACCGGCCTCCGTTACGTGCGTTCGGCCCTGCGGCACCGAGCAGTAGCCTACCATGTTGCGCGCCTTCAAAGGCAGCCACTACATATTTAGTGCTTTCAAGCGTTTTAAAGAAGACACTCGAAGCGGGAAAATTTCGCCACTAAATGAGGACCGCAGCGTACGAGGGAATTTAAACTCGTTTTCAGCTCGCTTCGGCGCTCCCGAAGCAGCCGACGCTGCCGCTATGACCACGTGATCCCTCCTAGCACGTCACGCCGATGGTGGCGCCAGCTTTTCCAGTGGTGGAGCTCGAGGCCAATAGGGTAGGAAACCGGAGACTGATATCTGGTTAACCTTCCTGCCTTTCCTCCTCTCTCTCTCAGGCGTGGGGCCAGACAATCAAATACGAACCCAGAAGCGCACCACACTGTTGAGGCCTAACGCGAAAGTTGTCGCCGTAATCACCGATGGTGTCCGTTCTCAACTTTACGGCGACGCCTGCCGCGCCTCTGCGGTCGCGCCGGCCGCAGAGAATCCTGCGCACGAAACAAAACAATCAGCGCGCGCAGAAGCTCACTCGAAGTTTGCTCGCAGCAGCGTGAGTGCGTCGAGAAGAACGTGGCCGCCGGAATGAGCGCCGCCCAACAAGATTCGTAGGCGGTGCTTCGAGGCTTGTCCCTGCTTAAGAAGAAAAGCAAGAGATATCTAGGGACACTAGAGCGGGCCAAAGGATACACCTGCCGGGCGCGCGCCAGGTGTTGCGTGAGGGCGCCGTGTCACCCTCGCTCCCGGAAGCCTGCGTTGAAGCGGTCTGCGCATGCGCAGTGCCGTCGCCTCTAGTTCATGCGTACGCAAGCCGGTTGCGTCCCCTAAATTAAGGTCTCCATTATGGCTGTGTTATCCGCGGGTTCCTTGCCCGCGCAAGCTCACGCCTGCCTTCTAAGTTTGCATGGGTAATCGCTGTAAACAAATTAATGTGTAAAGAAAACAGAATTCATTCGAAAGGAAAAACGTTGGCAAGTAGTGAGTTTCGAACCTTCGACACCAGGCTCAGAGGTTGTGTGTTATACCCACCGGGCTGAACCAAGATAGCAGGCTGTGGGCTTCGATTATTTCCATTGTCATTAGGTTGCTGTTTTTGTCTGTTTCTTAAATTGTTTGTGTTTTGCTTTTTTGTATTCAGACCGGCAACCGCACTGCTTACAGTGCATACCCAGATGGCCACTGGCTGCTTTCGTCACGTTTCAATGTCACTGGGTGTGCGCCAAGTTTTAATTTGCTTCCAGTTGCCCGACGCGGAACCTCCCTGAAGAAGACGAGCGAGGCTAGGCCCTCCGCTCTTCTCTGTCCGGCTTCTCTCGGATCTGTCTGCGGCTCCTGTTGCTTGGCCAGATTTTTGTTGTTGGTAGGTTTTTGTAGGCTTATTTACTGATCTCCTAATCATTCTTGCAACTGCTTCTTCCTAAGCTGATGTCCAAACACTCCCCCGGTAGCAGTTTTTCTCTTTGGACGGTCTCTATTCCGACAGACGAATTACTCCTGAATTTGTTTATCCGCAGTGGCGTGAGTACAGACCCGGTGGCTCTGGTTCCTTCCAATGGAAGCTCTATACGGCTGACCAAACGCCAGGCTATCCAGAAATCTCTCCGTGCTGCTACCTCTGCATACCAGACCATCACAGAAGCGAGGCAGTTCGGCCGCGAAAGTATCTTGTGCATGCAGATCACCAGACCAGGCCTGTGTCGCAAATTCGCTTAACTGTTCATCATTCACGTCACTGCCAGCGAGTGCATTCATCCCTGCTCACCTCGTATGCATCAAGGGAATAATCAGGGGTGTCGATGCTGATCTGTCTTCATCAGAAACATTAGAGAGATTGTCTGGGGCTGTAGTAATTGCCGTTTATCGCTGCAATCGAGTGGTAGACAATAAGAGGGTCCCAACAGAATCGGTGATTGCAACATTCGCAGGAACTTCCTGTCTATCAGAACTAAAGGTGTGGCCCCTTGTGTTCAGAGTTGAACCTCCGGAATCGCGCCCGCTACAATGCCGTAATTGCATAGTAATTCAGTAACTCAGTAACTCAGTAACTCAGTAATTGCAGGTGGCAGAAATAATTGACAGACGACGTTGCTCCAGGAAGGAGGTGGTAAGCATCGTGAAAGAAAGGGCGCTTAACTATGCGCGTGTTGGGAGGCAAACTCTTACCACAGACGTATCACTAACAGCAACTGTAGAGGCCGCTGTGTAAAAGTCAGTTACAAATGCTATGGAACGGCTGGCAATGAGCCTTGGGGAATGTATAATATGACAGGCCGTCTCTAGTAACTTATCTCATTTGATGCAAGCCACCTGTCTTAGTCCTAAAATGACCCAAACAGTTGATCCCAAGCCGAAAAATTGTGTTAGGCGTTCAGGTAACCATCTTTCTAATGACGGTGTTGAACCTTCGACTTCATGTTCCATAAGGCCTGCTTATGGTAATCCGGTTAACACGGATTTGGAAATGACAGATGTGGAACAAAACGCTCGAGCGTATAAAAGAACAATGTCGCCAATCAATGATTCTTCCTCCAGTCCTCACTCAAAAGCTAAGAAAATTCCCTCCCAATGCTGCGCCGCAAGAAAGCATTCTACAGAAAGCAATTTCTGCTGCGGCACTTCCTAAACCATAGGGTCGCTGAAAGTGCTTCAGTGGAACTGTCGCTCTCTATATTCTGCTTCAGTATATTTAGTTAACTTGTCTAACTATTCAACTTAACCCTGATTTCCCTGATTTAATTCTTTTAGAAGAAACGCGGTTAAATTCCACAATATATCTTTAATGAAATTTTACAGATGATTTCGTCTAGGCCGTCCTACTAGAGGTGGTGGATTAACTACATTTATTTCGTTTCAGATTTGCCATAAGGCCAAAATTTCATTTCATCTTTCTACTCCTGAGTGTGAAATCCTAGCGAGAGACCTGAATCTCCCTGGATGTTGCCTCTGTACCATTGTAAATGCATATTTTGACAGGACATCCTACTGTCAGGTGACTTCAACTATCACCGTATATCATGGAGATTAATAACACGTTTGTTGGGCACCGGATTATGAAACTGGTCATTGGACAATGGGCTAACGTGTGTAAACTCCGGATCTAATACGTTTGTGCGGGGTTTATCTTACTCTGCCATAGATCTTACATTCTGTGGCCCGAGTGTCTGCGTATCTTCTTGGTCGGCTGTTAAGTGTGCGACAAGCCGTGATCACCTTGCAGTAATTTTTGAAGTAGCACGTCCTCTAGCATTTATGAGTAGTCAGGTGCGAACTTTCATTAAATACAATATAAAAAAATGCTTAGTAAATGTTCTTTCATCTCTGTGTGATGCGTGCATTGAGCGAAAAACCACGAATATCTGTTCCGCTTTGGAAGGTTCTCGCAAAAAGTCTGAATTTGAGATTCGTCTGAATAACAGAAATTCATACGGCCCTTGGTAGAATGACGAATGCGCTCGTGATTACAGAAAAAGAAAAGCCGCTTAGAAAAGTTAATACGTAATGAGAGTCCCAAAAATTGGAGCGATTATAATTTTTTTCGAGCCTTCTTTAAACATACTGTTTCAAAACCAAAGACAAATACGACTGCAAGCATTTTGATTTACTATCTAACAAAAAAATTAGCGTACATTGTTCAGTTTCCTCCGCAGTAGGAAAGTTCTTCCGCGTCCAGTCAATATCGACTCTATAGTCTTAAGTAGTATTGAAATGAACCGATCACTAGTAGAAATCGCGAAGGGATTAGAAATTAGATTTTCTTCAGTTTTGCCAAATTGTGATAGCTTACGAAGTGCATCAAATGATTTTGCAGAAATTACCATGTTAGAATTGGCTGAAATCGTGGAGCGATTGCTAGATTAAGCTCCCGGAGCAGATGGGGTAACCTCTGCCATGATCTAAATTTTCTTTAACGAAGCTTCTGATGACATTTTAGCTCTTATAAATCAGTCAATTAGATTTTCGAGGATTCCGCCTGCATGGAAAATTCCTAAAATAATTCCAGTTGTTAAAACTCATGGGAAGGATATACAATAGATAACATTAGACCAATCGCGCTAGCCTCAAATTTGGTGAAATAATTGGAAGAATCCTATATGCCCGTATGCTTAAATTTGTAAAGAACAAAGACTTGCTTAGTCCCTGTCTAATTTGATTACGACTATCATTTCAATCTAACGCATGCTAACGGGGACCTAGAAAGTAGAATAAAATTAGCACGGTGTCGAGGACAGATATGGGCTATTGTGACACTAGACATGTCCAAGCCCACGATACTGTAGAATACGTAATTTTATTCGATATATTAGGAAATCTAGAGTTTACAAATTACCTTGTAAACTGGATATGTAAATTTTTAAATGGAAGGAAATTCTGCTGCTCTCTAAGAGGCTTTTTTTCGAGCATACATAATCAATCACGAGGTGCATGTTCCTCAAGCAGCTGTCATTTCTCCATCATTATTTAACGATCTGATGAATTCCATTCCTCGGGGCATCAAGTTGGTCAAACGTATGTATACGCAGACGATTTCGATTTCTTTGCACCAGACAATGATATTTAATCCCTAAATTATCGTCTACAAAACTAACTCTAAGCCATATAAACCTGGTTGCAAGATTCGCCTTTCACTTAACGTTAGAACGTGCTCGATATTGGTTTTTCTTCTTAATAATGTCGTTAACATATCGCTATCCTACCGTCTCGAGACTATACCTCAAGTGCAGTCGGTGAAGTACTTAGGTATCGTCTGTGACGGTTCCTTCAGTTGGCTTGGTCATATTGACCAAAAGGAGTGAGAGCAGTTGGCGTGCTACGTAGGCTATGCAACAGTCGGTCGGGGATGTGGAGAGAGCCACTACTGATCATTTATAAAATGTACGTGTGGACCATTACAGAATTTGGATGTGTGCTCTTCTCTGGTGCGCCAGCTTATAAATTACGCCCCCCTGTTCTGAGTGAGCGGGAAGCCCTGCGATTGTGCTGCGGATTACCGAAATTCGTGTCTAATAATGTCTTACATCAAGAAGTCAGGTTGCCATCAATATTGTGCAGATTTCGGTTGCTGACGGTCCAAACATTCTTAAATATGTACGAATCCCCTGTTAGAAGAGTGGAAAACATATTGCCACGGCATGAGCCGGGCGAGGAGAAGAGGAGGAAGACGTTAGCTGGCGCAGCCTCGGGACGCCATCTTGGACATCATCATCATCATCTTTGCTTCACCATCAACCTCGTCCTTGAAATAAAGCTGGTGCAACATTAACTGTAACAGTTTTGTGGTGGAGGGGCGGGTTACTTAGACCAAGACGACGGAGCTGCTGCGGCAAGTGCCACGCCGGAGCCGACGCCTCACTCGGCTGCCTCCACGTGATATCCCATGTCCCACAGCGCCTTCTCTGGCTGCTCCAGTGCGAACGACCGGCGCCTGAATGCATCAGATGGAGTCCCGCCCTTTCTCGGGAAAATTCGGCGAGGACGTGGAGGAATGCCTCACCTACTACAAGCGTGTGAGCAAGTACAACGGCTGGAACTCCACGGCTCAGCTCGACAATGTCGTTCTGTTCCTCACAGACTCTGCGCTAGTGTGGTTCGAGAACCATGAAGATACCTTCATGACGTGGGGCAGCCTCGTTACTGACCTCACAGAGTGCTTTGGCGATTCCACCATATCTGTTGCGCCGTCTTCGACCAGTGCCCATTCTGCGCCTTCTGCCCCACCCGACGACATTACAAAGATGATTGCACCGGACCTCTCAACCTAACCAGCCGCGGAGCTCCGTGGTCTTCTCGAGTCTTACTTCGACCTGAACGATCGCCCTTTGGGTCAAACTGCGGTCGTGAAGCATCGTATAAATACCGGCGATGCAGCACCTGTTCACCGATGCCCATACCGGGTATCGCCCTCTGAGCGACAAGTTATCCAGAGCGAGGTTGACAAAATGCTTGCCAAAGGGATTATTCAACACTCTTCCAGCCCGTGGACTTCCCCTGTTCTCGTCAAAAAGAAGGATAACAGTTGGCTCAAAAAGGACAACAGTTTGCGATTCTGCGTTGAGTGTCGTCATCTAAACACAATCACCAAGAAAGATGTATATCCACTTCCCCGCATTGACAATGCTCCACGGTGCCACTTATTTTTCATCGATAGACCTTCGCTCTGGATATTGGCAAATTGCCGGTGAATGAAATGGACCATGAGAAGACCGCATTTGTCCCACCAGACGGTCTATATCAGTTCCGGGCAATGGCTTTTGGCTTGTGCAATGCCCCGGCGACATTTGAAGGGAGGATAGACATGCTCTTGTGTGGTTTGAAATGGTCCATGTGTTTGTGCTACTTGGACGGCGTCATCGTATTCTCTTCAACTTCTGCGACCCATCTTGAAAGACTTTCATCCATTCGTTTTGCTTTTCGCACCGCTGGCTTGCGGCTGAACTCGTCCAAGTGCAACTTCGGTCACCGCCAAATAACTATGCTCGGACATCTCGTCGATTCGTCAGGCATTCGCCCCGACCCCGCTAAAGTTCATGCTGTGCAGAATTTTAGGGTACCAGCTTGTGCCAAAGATGTTCGCAGCTTTATTGGCCGTTTGCTCTTATTTCCAAAGGTTTGTGGAAAGTTTCGCCCATGTTGCCCGTCCCCTGACTGACCTCCTAAAGAAAGACGTTCCTTCCTGCCGAGGCTATGAACAAGCGTCTGCTTTCTCGCTCACCACACCTCCTGTTCTCGCCCATTTTGACGCCTCCGCTCCGACAGAAATCCGCACTGACGCCAGTGGTTGCGGCATCGGCACAATTTTAGCTCAACGCCATTGTGGGCGCAACCGCGTTATCGCCGACGCCAGCCACCTCCTCTCTACAGCCGAACGCAATTACTCGATTACCGAGCGCGAGTGTCTCGCCCTCATTTGGATGGTGGGCAAGTTCCGATCCTACATATATGGTCGACCATTTACAGTTACGAATGATCACCATGGCCTTTGTTGGATTTGTTCCCTCAAGGATCCCACCGGACGCCTCGGTCGCTGGGACCTACGGCTGCAGGAATACACATACACTGTGATCTACAAGTCGGGTCATCTACATCAGGACGCCGTCTGCCTGTCTCGTCATCCCGTCGATGCACCGGACGGTTTAGTAGATGTCGCACCGATCTGCGTTCTTTCGCTCTCCGCCTTGCAAGACATTGGCGCTGAACAACGACGCGATTAATAGTTACGGCCCTCGACGGGCCGTAACTATTCAGGCGTAACTAGCGATTAGTTACGCCTGCTTTCTGATCCGTCTGACCCATCCCTTCACATATTCGTGCTACAAAATGGCATCTTGTATCGCCGCAACATGCACCCTGACGGGCCCGAGCTCCTAACTGTCATTCCCTCTCATCTGCGACAGATTGTACTCCAGCAACTGCACGACGTTGCCACCGCTGGACACCTTGGCGTCACTCGGACCTATCTATGACCGAATTCGGCGACGCTTATTCTGGCCCCATCTCAATCGCTCCGTGCGGTGCTATGTTGGCGCGTGTGAGTCGCGTCAACGCCGGAAAAGACCAGCTGTGCATCCTGCTGGTCTGCTGCACCCTTTGGATATACCGACCAACCTTCCTTTTTCGCGTTGGCGTTGACCTTCTCGGACAATTCCCTATATTAAATGACGGAAACAGGCGGATTGCCGTCGATACGGACTATAAAACTCGCTATGCCATTACTAGCGCCTTACTGACCAGTTGCGCTACCGACGTCCCTGACTTCTTGCTTCACGACGTTATCTTGCACTACAGTGCACCTCGTCAACTTCTCACCGATCGCGGAAGATGCTTTCTTGCCAAAGTAATGGACGACTTACTTCGATCATGTGCTACTAAACACAAACTTACTACCGCTTACCATCCTCAATCTAACGGTCTTACCGAACGCCTGAACCGCACATTAACTGACATGCTAGCAATGTATGTTTCCTCCGATCATCGCGGCTGGGACACTGCTCTACCATTTATCACGTTCGCTTACAATTCCTCGCGCCACGACACAGCTGGCTACTCACCCTTCTATATCCTCGTCGGCCGTGAGCCCACTTTGCCTTTCGACCACACTCGCCGACAGAGTATACTCGGGATATCATAGCCACAGCGACGCCAGATTGCCCGCATTCGTCTTTCTGCTTCACAGGCACGCCATAAGTGCCGTTACGACCAGCATCATCACGACGTCGAGTACGAACCAGGTGCTCTTGTGCTAGTTTTATCTCCAATTCGGTGTGTTGGTCTTTCGGAGAAATTCCTCTCGCGATACTACGGCCCTTACCGCATCCTTCGCCAGGTGAGCCCTGTCACATATGAAGTGTCTCCACTGGATGCCACCGTACATTCACCTCTCTCTGACATCATCCGCGTCAGCCGTCTCAACTCTAACCTTTCTCAGGCCGATGAGCCGCACCAATAAGGTGCTTTTTCCGACGGGGGTGATGTCACAGTTGGTAATGTGGGAAGAAGAGGACGCTGATGGTGGCCTTGGAAGTGACGAAGAAGAGTTTAGTAGTATCGCTGCTCTATGCTTGTTGGCTCCGCCATTAAAAGCCATCTGAGAATAGACGCACGCTTCTTCCTTTCCGTAACAATATATAACATCACATCCAAATTTTCCTGGCGGCTGGAAATGTGCTCTGTAAGCTGCTGCTGTCCGGCATCACAACCGCTCCTTACGGCTGGCCTTGGTTGCTGCACGCCTCATTTTGCTGCCTGTGGAACCAGCACAAGGCTACCGGCGGATCATCTCCTGGGAATCATAGGCAAGGTAAGTCTACAAGAACGTGCCAAGACAGGAGCACAGGAGCAGCAGTACAAGCTATCAAGAAACTTTATACCAAACATCGGTCTAAAATTCCAGACATCGAACCAGGGCACTTGGTTCTTGTACGCGAAGGACTTGAGGCGTCTTGGAGTCGTCATTCATCGGCCCCTACGTAGTGACCAAAACAGTGAAACGAGTAGGCGTTATGAAGGACATTTATTACGAAGCACCAGGGGAGCAGATTGAATCGAGCGCCATTGGCAACGTCATTTCGTGTTACCCCAGGAGAGGAGACAATCAAAGCTGCGGAGCGTGTGAAGTGCCTGAAGAAGACGACCGAGACTGGGGGTGCAGGCTCAGAAGTTCGTTGAGATGGCGGACTAAACAGACCGTCTCATTTCTTTACATAGCAACCTAATATCTCTCTACCAGAAACATTATATCTATACATAACCGCTCGTTTCACAACAGTTACATTATTCAATGCTCGACATTTCGTAGACGTCAACTACGTTTGAGTATTTAAAGTTTTTTGTCTGTCCTTATGTCTGTGAATGACAGGGGGCTCTTTCCAAAATATTGGTGTGAGGGGGAGGAGAGTTCGGACTCCTGTTGGGACGGCGTGCAAAACCACTGAATTATCTGGTTTCCTAACAATGCCAGTACAGATGAGGAGAGAGAAAAATATTTGCACTCTTGTTGACATTACCAACAAGAAAAATTCTTGGGGCAGCAACATTCATACAAGGGAAGCTGTTTAGGCTGCATACGTGGGCTGCATACATTAGGAAATCGGACAGTCTCTTTCGGACAGACATGCACTACGACGACACGGGCGCCGCCGCGATCACCGCAGCTGCTCCCGCGCGCATCTGCCGCAACCGCTGCTGCAGCAGCCGCGCACTCTCTACCGTGGCTCATCGTACAGCATTTAAGCTATATGAAGCGCTACACTGAGTGCACGTTCTTATATCTATATAGTGTTTCTCTTACAACGCCGAAATTATGTGGTTCCATTTGGACACACACCCGCCGTGGTTGCTCAGTGGCTATGGTGTTGGGCTGCTGAGCACGAGGTCGCGGGATCGAATACCGGCCACGGCGGCCGCATTTCGATGGGGGCGAAATGCGAAAACACCCGTGGTGCTTAGATTTAGGTGCACGTTAAAGAACCCCAGGTAGTCGAAATTTCCGGAGTCCTCCACTACGGCGTGCCTCACAATGAGAAAGTGGTTTTGGCCCATAAAGCCCCATAATTTAATCTTTTCATTTGGACCTCTCGGACCAGCGGAAGTAGCGAGGGACCAAGACCTCGAGGAGCACAACGCCCGAGACTGATGTAGTGGCCGCGTCGCGGTAAAAGCTTGTCCTCCCTGAGTGGATGGAGCCTAACCGATTCTGCAGGCATTTTTCAATAAAGTTGTTCTCTCTCTCTCTCTATCTCTCTCTATTTGGACCCAAGCTATTAGAGCTAATTGGGGAAGTTGGCGGAGTGCTTGATCTCCGGGATCGGTCCACGCATTCCTGTCCACGTGCCGTGATAGTGGGCCCAGTGGGAACGCATGCGGGGGGCGGGGGTGTATACGGGGCTAGAGGTAAACAGCTTCGCTGGAAAAATTTGACAAACACCTTCGCAAGCGATGGCCGTCATCGTGCGCGTAGTTTTACTTCCGGCGACAATAAAGCGGCTCCACGGGACGCGAACGGCCATCCATCGCGCCTTGCTGCCAAATTACACCTTTTTAAAGGAGCAGGACAAAAAAACACGTGGCCTCGTATAAGGCTGCACGATATTAGACTGTGCTCCACGGTCCGACCTGCGGGGACCGACGCTGCGGCGACGCCTCGCCTGACTGCAGGGTGGCGCACTTACCTGCGAGCGGAGCTCCGGCAAAGCGGCGACGAGCCAGCAGCTGCGGCCGACCGGCACTGGCCCGGAGGCACACCGCGTATACGGGCCGCGAGAGGACGAAGCAGGAAGAACGCAACACGCGCAAGCCGTGGTTTTCAAGGCCGGGTTACCGTGCCTGCGCGTGCACAAGGCTTCGGAAAATCAACGGCGCTCTGCAGACGAGGACAATAAAGAAGACGCACATGCGACACGGCCTATTCTCCGCGTCTATTTTTGCGCCGTTTATTTCCAGAAGTATGACCCATCAACTAAGCTCGAACCTAAATTTGTGGTATAAGGCAATCGCGAGTAGAAAACGCCCTCGAACGTACGTATGCTGCATCTGCTGGCGATTCTTACATTATGTATGTGTCTGCTGCTGTTTTTGCTGTTTACAACGTTTAGATCTTTAAAAGGGGAGGTGGGCTCGTTGAAGAGAGATGAAGGACGCTCGAGTCACGTTCTTAACCTGACTTGGCATACAGCGTGCATTTACGCAATGAACTGTCACCGGAATGTTTAACGTTTGATCAAGCGTTGGTCTCGCAGAGCGGTCTGTTCGCGCGAATACGGCACCTGCTCTCCTTTCCACTCAGGGATCAAGGGCGCGCGAGCCGCTGACGTCGCCGTTTCGCGGCCGCAGCTCGCCTCGCACCGGCGGCGCTGTTCCCGCGTCTCGCCGAAACCTCTGTCAGATAACGCGCGCTGCCGGCCGTCACCACGCGAGTTATCGCAATGTGAGCGGCGACGCACCTCGCCGTATCAGGACACTACTGCGTTTTTTTTCTTTCTCCTGGACGTCACACTCAGGTAGCTGAGTTCTGGCAGAAAGGCTGCGTGTCTCGACCGCATCGGTACGTCACTAAAGCCGAAAGATTGCAATTCACGGTTTGAACAGGCGAATGCATGCGCGCGTTGTTGGCGTACTCTCCGCAAACGATCCCAACTTTTCCCCTCTGAATATAGAAGCGCGGTTAGACGCGTGTCCTCTTATGTCAAAGCACCGTCAGGCCTCTTTCAGCAAACGCAACCTCTATGACGTAACCTTGACGGGGATTTCACTCGATGCTCGTGGAGACGCGACCGTAGACGCGCCGCTGCAACTGTGCGCATTGCTGAACGAATCTCGCCTAGCGTCCACGCGCGTCCAAGGCCAGGGTGCCGAGTGCGGTTGCTCGGCCCTCTTTTGAACCCACGAGGCAATGATGACGGGCCTCTAAAGCTCCGTTCATTTCCCAGTCCCTGCGCCCTTCCGCGGCATACGCGCACCTTGCACCCAAGCTCTCCCCCACAGTGGCCTGAGCAGCGCCAGAATAAGGAAGGCACACGTTGATTGCACGTTCGCCGTGGCACCTTCGGTCGATTCATTGGTGTACCAACTATTTGGGAGAAGGCCAGCAGCGAATGATCTGACCTATATATATATATATATATATATATATATATATATATATATATATATATATAGCCAGAGGCGCAGGCACGCGGGGGGAGGGGGGTGCATACGGAGCTTCAGCCCCCCCCCCCTCCGAAATTTTTTCGTGCTGTCATGCACGCTGCACCCCCGACTAAAACAACCCCCGGCGCCGGATCGCAACCATTATGGATTCTGTTTGGAATGCATTTTTCACGCTCGAACAGACATTTCAGCGCGAACATTGCGAACTCGGGCTGGATTTCGCGGCAACGCCCATGCACCGGGAGTCGCATAACGCAAAGAGCCCCATCCGAGCACAAAATTTAAAGGGCGTTTGGATGGCGAGCTAAAGCCTTTATGGCGAGCGGGATCGTCGCGGCACCTCGCGGAGGCCGCGGAATCTACGGAGCGCATGGATTTGAAATTCGCAGCTTTATGGGTAAACAGTTCTCATGATCTTCTAATGCGAAAGATGCATTGACATTTCCAAAGTCGTGCTTTAGATAATTAATTCCAGAACTTTGTGGTTTTAATGGTATAAACATTTGACGCCAAAGGTGCATTACCTTTTCTAAAGTAGTGCATCGGACCATACAACAAGACAAGCCAAATCAACACACTATCAGACACACGGAGGAAGGAAACTAAGGAGAGGTCCTGACGTCACTCTCTGTGAAGCTAAAATGGAGCCGGAAGTTGGCGTTGCTCATGACGTTGCTCCGCCTATCGGGCAAGCTCTCCTCTCTTGTTTACATTTCTCGCGAAACCACGCCGCTCTGCGCGCAACCGTGCTACTCGGACCCGCGCACTCCGCAGCAATACTAAGCAATCGTTAGCACGTTAGCATGATTCCGCGAAAGAGGGCCAAATTACCCGCGGATATTCCTTCGTCCGTAGCCATTGCCGCAGCGGGGTACAGTGCGTACAGCGTTGCATGCGCGTTCATTTCACGAATTTTAGTTCCTCCTGTCCCACCTTGCCACAGCAACATACGGGAGAGCACGGTCCAGATAACGCAGCGCAACCAAACACGAACACCAACGCAAACCTGCCCGCACGGCGCCTTTGCCACGGTACGAAACCTACGGAGCAACACGTGTGAGCGCACAGAACCAAAACAAAACCGCCATTGTGGCCCGAAAGGCGTGGCCTCTAGACAAAGAAATAAAAAATCAGCAAAAAAGAGGAGAACGTACTACGTCACTTCCTTCACACTTTTCTCCTAGCGCGCGGAGGGGGGTAGGGCCTCTCCTCAGTTTCCTTCCTCCATGACGCAGCGAGGTCCGATGAGACGAAGCGTTCCGATGGTTCATTTGAGCCGTCATGTCGCAGAAAAAAATATCAACATTTTTTCACCTGCGCCAACGCATCCACATCAAGACACTAAGGCCAGCAAAGGTAAATAGGCTTTTGTTTATTTTTCTACTTGAATTTTATTCGCGAGGACACATTGAGCCTCTTCAATTTTCCTGCTCTCGCTACCCGTGGGCTGCCAGAGCCAGCCAAAGCGCATCCGTTTTTCTCGTGTTGCCTCCTACACCGCACGGCGCACATCTGCGCGCGTTCGTTTTTCTCTGGCCAAGTGGATTTTCGCCTCGCAGAGTTTTGGATGCTTTCTGGCCAGCAGACGCGAAAAAGAAACCATGGTCACTCTGAGGACTGAATGGACTCAACGCTGGGTTGAAGAGGGTTGAATGGACGCTCCAAAAGCTGAACAGCGTGGTGTCGTGAGGTGTTGGACAGCTGAATGTGTTTCCCAGAAATAAACGTCGCCGCATGGCTGCCGAGTACGTTGAACATTGCATTTCACTGGCCACTGTGAAGCGTTGGAGCAAACGGTTCAAAGCAGGACGTTGCAAAGACGATCCAAGACCGGGCCAAAGCCACCGCGCAATAACCTCCAACGCAATTGCAAAGCTTGATGAGCTGATTAGGCAAAAACGGAGAATAAGTATCGAACTGGCAGAATGTGTGAACATCAGTCATGGTTCAGTTCACACATAATTCATGAACTTCTCGCTTATCGGCTCTTGTGTGCGCAGTGGATGCCCAAGATTTTCAGCCACCGCCAGAAGACAAATAGGTTCGGCACTCTCTTGGCTCATCTGTTCCGGTATCACAATGAGGGTGACGACTTCTTGTCTGTAATTGTGACCGGAGACGAATCGAGGTTGCTACTACTACGAGCCTGAAATGAGACGGCAAAGGTTACAGTGGAAACATTAGAATTCACCACCCCCAAAGAAAGCAAAGGCCGTCATTTCCGCGGGAAAGGTGTTGTTGACTTCTTTTTCGATCGTCAGAGGCCATTACTGATCGAATTTTCTAAACCTGGAGAGACTATCAATCGTTTCCGATATTGTGAAACGCCGGAACGGCTGCGTGTCGCAAGCAAGAACAAACGACGTGGAAATTTGACGAATGGGGGTCATCTTGACCCACGACAATGGCCGTCCCCACGTCGCTGATAGGGTTAATACAAAACTGGCAAAGTTCAAGTGGGAAACGCTGCAGCATCCGCCATACAGCCTAGACCTGCCGCCTTGTGGCTTCCACATTTTGGAGCAATTAAAAAAACAGCTCAAGGGAACCACATTCGTGTGGGGCGATGACGTGAAATAGTCAGTTACACTTCTTCTTGAAGCAGCAACCCAAGGAGTTTTATGAGACGGAAATCACGCGACTCGTTTGTCAGTGGCCCAAATGTCTAAATCCTCATGGACACTACTTTTAAATAAAGTATCCCGTTTGTCATACATTCGCATTGGCTCACTTCCTTTTGACTCGCCCTCATATATTTTGCAGTACTGGTTTTTATATGTGCTCTCTGTTGCAACTATAATTTCGGTGCAAAAACAATGCACGACCGGTGACAATGCTCCTGCGCAATACATTGGGACAAAAGACAGCGTCATTGAGATTTTTCCCTGGCCGTTGCATATGTACAAAAATGTAAACAAGGCTATTGAATGGATGGATGGATGCAAAACTTTAATAAGGTCCTGAGGTACGCGACTCAGCGCACTGCGGGCCGCTCCCAAGTTGGGACAGTCAGGCCTTGCCCGACCGCCGCATCGTGGGCCCTCTGGACAGCCCATAATTGCGCCCCGGCGTCGGAGCTCTTGATAGCGAAGAGCCACTTGTCCTCGTTGATTTGTTCTGTGCCTCGTAACGAGGGGCAACGCCAGAGCATATGGTCTAGGCTAGCGATGTCATTGCAGTGCCTGCAAGAACTAGTGGCATAGGTGTCGGGATAAATTTTGTGGAATAAAGCCGGGTTGGGATATGAGCCTGTTTGCAATAATCTGAGGGTCAATGCCTGCGCTCTATTTAACTTCTTGTGTGGAAGGGGAAAGTCTCTCCTGCCGAGATAAAAGTGCTGCGCAATTTCGTTGTATGTGGTCGGTTGATCTCTGTTCTCCACCACTGCGGGCCGGCGTTGGAGTTCTCCATGGTCGCGGAAAGTGAGACCTCGCGCCTTGGAGTGGGCCAGCTCGTTGAGGTTTGTGGGGCCTCCCATGATGGATCCCATGTGAGCGGGGAACCACGTGAGAGTGTGGGTGGCGATGCTTTTGCCGTCGAGGATGCGACAGGCTTCCTTACATACGGCGCCAACGCTGAAGGCGCGGATGGCTGCCCTGGAGTCGCTAAAGATATTGGCATGTCCGTCGTCCAGGAGGGCCAAGGCAATGGCCACTTGCTCCGCCGCACGCGACGACGTGCTTCGTACCGAAGCGGCGTTAACGGTCGAACCCCTGTGGTTGATTGACACTACCGTGAAATTGTTGCTGTTGCCATACTGGGCCGCGTCAACGAAGCAGCTGCCGCCAGGGAGTTCTGTTGCGCGGCGTAGGAGCGCCACCGCTCTGGCCTTCCTTCTTTCTACGTTGCGCTGGGGATGCATATTGCGCGGGACGGGCGATATGATTATGTTATCTTTCTGCTCTTTCGGAAGGCCCTGGTAGGCATCTTCGACAGTGGCCGGGGGGACGCCCATCTCAGTTAGGAGTAGTCTGCCCGCCCTGGTGCCGGAGAGCCTGAGAATCTGTGCCCTTTCTTGTGCTTCTGCAATCTCGTCCAGGGTATTATGAATACCCAACTGCAGGAGTCGGTCGGTGCGTGTGTAGTTTGGTAGTCCGAGCGCGCTCTTGATCCCCCTCCTTATCATGGCATTTAGCTTGTCTCGCTCGGCCCTCTTCCAGACGTGCATGGCCGCTACGTACGTAAAATGGCACAACAAGAAAGCGTGGACTAGCTATTGAATGACAAAGTTTTATTATCACATTTGTACTCAACTTGTTCATTTCACAGCCTTTACATTAACGGTCTCGGTAGAGAACAGCAGTTTACACTAGGTAGCGAGGCACTGGAAGTAGTAAGGGAATACATCTACTTAGGGCAGGTAGTGACCACGAATCCGGATCGTGAGACTGAAATAATCTGAAGAATAAGAATGGGCTAGGGTGCGTTTTGCAGGCATTCTCAAATGAACAGCAGGTTGCCACTATCCCTCAAGAGAAAAGTGTATAACAGCTGTATCTTACCAGTACTCACGTATGGGGCAGAAACCTGTAGGCTTACGAAAAGGGTTCTGCTTAAATTGAGGACGACGCAACGAGCTATGGAAACAAGAATGATGGGTGTAACGTTAAGGGATAAGAAAAGAGCAGATAGAGTGAGGGAACAAAGGGGGAGTAATGACATCTTAGTTGAAATCAAGAAAAAGGAATGGGAATGGGCAGGACATGTAATGAGGAGGGAAGATAACCGATGGTCATTAAGGGTTACGGACTGGATTCGAAGGGAAGGGAAGCGTAGCAGGGGGCGGCAGAAAGTTAGGTGGGCGGATGACATTAAGAAGTTTGCAGGGACAACATGGCCACAATTAGTACATGACCGGGGTAATTGGAGAAGTATGGGAGAGGCATTTGCCCTGCAGTGGGCGTAACCAGGCTGATGATGATGATGATGATGATGATGACATTTTTCATATGAACGGCATGCACTGCTTTGCTGGTTTCGAACTGATATAATTCCAACGTTCGTGTGATATTTTCTTTACTTATTAAGTAGACAAAGACATGGAAGCATTGATATCAGTTATTTCGGGCACAATTTTTTGCACTTACGAGTATAATGTTTTATGAAAAAATACATATTTTACTGGTCTTGACAGTGCGTAGCGTTCAAGAATTCGTTTGCAGCATCTTTGAAGTTGAAGTTTATTCATATGAAAAAACATAGGTACATAAATGTAATATACAGACGAGGGTCCCAAAGTAATCATACTGAAAACGGGACCCTCGGTTAGTAACTACAACAGAATTGTGACATAGTTGGCAGCATAACAGTGGATAGCATAATAATATATTAGTTGCAAGAAAAGCAAATGATAACGAAAAGAAAAAAGAAAAACCAAACAAATTATGCTCTAATCGATATAGTGTAACGGATATAACAACAGGAGTGACAAAATTTATAGAATTGTTAAAGGCAAAAAACAAAGGAAACAACGAAGAAAGAGGGATAAAAAGATGTGGCGCAATGTGAACACTGCAAAAAAAGAAGAATGGGTGATACTTATTAGTTAGGTGACTATGAAAATACAAATATTTATTAGGAAAGATTATCGGAGGTTAGCAGAAAATTCCTTAGCGAAGCTTTGAAACGCTGACATGTAGTTAGTATTTTATGTGAAGCAGGAAAACGATTCCAAAGTGTAATGGTAGCGAATGTAGATATTTTTTTACCATAGTTAGTGCGAACTGATGGTAACAAAAATTATAACTAGAAGCGAACCTAGTAGGGTTTGCATTTCTAAGGGAGCTGCTTTGAACATATTGAAAGGTCAGCTGGGAATCAAGCAATTCATAAAATATTATTGCTAAATTGTAGCTGAATAATCTTTTTATACATAGAATTTTGTACTGCTCAAGCAGGCCGATAGCATTAGAGCGCGGTGAACTGTGGGTGATGATACGGATTGCTCGATTTTGTATATGCTGGACTGACGACAAATGACATAGATATGTATTACCCCAAACGATTAATCCGTAGTTAATGTGTGAATGAATGAACGCAAAGTAGAGGGAAAGCAAAGCATAAGGAGAAAAATAGTGTCGTGCCTTGATAAGTGCACGGATACCAAAAGCGCACTTCAGCTTGACGTGATTGATGTGCAGGTGAAACTTCAGATGGCTGTCTAGAATAACCCCTAGAAATGAAACGGAGTCGCTAATGGGAATAGAATGATTGCCTAAGGTTAACGAAGGAGGAATAATTTGTGATTTTTGGTGCGAATGGAATACTAAAAATTTCGTTTTAGATGGATTAATGACTAGATCGTTGTCATTACACCAATTCATTAGGTGGTCAAGAGTTTTATTTAGTTTGCTTACTAGGGAAGAGATACACTTATCAGCTATAGATATATTTGTATCGTCAGCATATAGAACGTAAAGGCTTAAGTCTGTGACGTCTGGCACATCATTAATGTAAAGAGAAAAAAGCAAAGGCCCCAGTATTGAGCCTTGTGGTATCCCGTGGTTAAGTTTTTTAGAAGAGGAAAAAGTTTCACACGCATAACCAATAAATTCCCTATCAGACAAATAACTGCCAGGGCAGGGCCAGTTATTCCATATGCTTCCACTTTACGAAATAAAATCATGTGATTAGTAGTATCAAATGCCTTAGTAAGGTCTAAGAAAATTGAACCAACGAATTCATTATTGTCAAGAATATTCTTAATAAAATCAGTTAAGCAAAGCAGAGCTAAGTTGGTGGAGCTTTCAGACCTAAAACCGAACTGGCAGGATTTAATTGTATGGAATTTTCCCAAATACTTGCTTAATCTGATCAAAAATAATTTTTCAATTATTTTACTTAGGGAAGAAAGAATCGTAATTGGAATGTAATCTGAAATTAATTCTTTATTACCTTCTTTAAAAACTGGGATAACCTTTGCACGCTTTAGCAATGGCGGAAATACACCAGATTTAAAGATAAGGTTAATTACTACGCTCAGGGGTTCACATATGGCACCAGCGACTAGCTTTAGGTGGCGCACTGCAATACCATCTAATCCTGGACTTGTGTTACGAAGATTACGCATAATAGAAAGCACTTCATGCGGCGTGACAGGATGAAGGAAAAAGGAATGGCTCAGGCGTTCTATTTTAGGCTGAAAAGTTGTTAGTTTGTTTCCCTCCGGCAATGCGAAATGATCAGAAAAAGCGTTTGCTATCTGAGAAGGCTGACAAAATGTAAGATTGTCGCGTACAATTTTAGAGATAAACTTAGGCGGCTCATTGTTGAAAAAGTCATTCAGCAACTGCCATTGTTTTTTAGTGTTGTTTTTATTCTGCAAGAATGCTGTTTCATAGTAAAGTCTTTTGACTTCTCTGAGAATCCTGTTAAGAACGTTGCAGTATATTTTGTACCGATTTCTCAGAGAACAGTTAAATGGTTGTCTTTTAGTCTTCTTTTACAAATTATCTTTTTTGCGCAAACTCTTCAGCAGACCATCTGACATCCAAGGATTATTAGGGCGTTTAAATCGATTTTTACAGGTCACAGTTCGAGAGCAAGTACTGATAGCTTTACTGAATAAATTGCAGAAGAAATTAAGAGCTTCTATGGGGTCTTAATAAAATTCAGATCTGACCAGTCAGTGGAGCTAATGGTAGAAATTAATTTATCTGTGTCGAGTACTGTAGTGAAATAAGAGGTGACAATGTTAGCCAAACGTGTTTCGAAGATTGCAAAAACCGGAAAGTGATCAGGGAGGTCACTGTTGACAACACCCGCCGAAATGGGTACGTCTAGGTTTATTAAAACATGATCAATTAGTGAATGAGAACCCTCATCAGCGCATCTTGTAGGCGATGTAATGAGGGATTCAAGGCAGTAGCCACTGAAGCAGTCAGTGTAGGCTGTATGCAAGCTAGAATTAACACCCAGCAAGTTGATGTTTATATCTCCCACAATCATTACACTCTTACTTTCCGACAGCAGTTTGTTAAGTACGTTATCAAGAGCATAGATGTAATCCGGAAGGTTAGAACCTGGTGACCTATAAACACAACCGAGAACAACCCTTTTAGTGCTGCATGCCTCGATGGGCTCGTTAGTTTCCACCCATACCGTTTCGCAGCAATCGACGTGAAAGTTTAAATCATTTCGGCGAGTGCAACTGATGCGCGGAGAAACAAAGATGGCAGCCCCACCATGCCTAGTGTTTAAACGGTGACAGTATTCAGGACTGTAAGAATGAAACCCATACACGTTACTATCATCGCTAGAAAACCACGTTCCGGAAACACAAATAAATGAGAAATCATGGTCAAGCGGAGATAAAAAATTATTTATGCCCTCGTGATTCTTTCGTAGACTGCGTGCGTTAAAATGAATCAGGGAAGGATTAGTGTGACGAAGTCAAGAACGAAGTTCACAAGATTACGTAAGGGACATAGCGATGAAAAAGTGACCAGGCACGCGTAATCAGCACAATAGGCGCTCTTACGTGAATATGCGCAGATCCGACTCGGCTGAAATTCGGAACACCCTGCTATCAGTAGCTTTCCGAGCTTTGATCTGACTGTGTTCAGTCCAGAGGTACTGCCACTTTTTTGCCTTTTTCAGGGCAAGTGCTTTGGCAAACAGCATTTTATTACTGATTGTCAAATGGTCCTTCACATAAACAGCCGTGTCGTTTGTGCCAGAAAACCCAAGGTGGCTCGCACGGAGCCGAGCCTTGCGGGCTCTCTTTACAAATTCATTGTTCTTGTCTCTTGAAACAAAGCGAGCAATTAAATGTTGATCGGATGATTTGGATGGAACACGATGAACTGTCTCAATGTCAGTTTCAGATACAGGACACTCGATGACGTCGCCCATACGCTTCAGAATGGCTCGGCAGTCCTCCCCCTTTGTTAGAGGAATTCCTTTAACTTCAATGTTGTTGAGCCTAGAATATTGCTTCAAACCAGCCACCCGCTTCACAAGCATTTCATTTTCGGCCAATAAGGACTTGTTCGAAGTCATCAATCCATCCTGCTTGGCTCTGAACTCATCAAACAGGTTGCTCATAAAGTCAATGCTTTCGCGAAGCGAGGCATTTTCAGACAGCAAAAAGTCGTTCAATTTCAGTTTGATCTAAAAGGCCATTTCCGACATAAGGGATTCCATCCTATTGTTGAAATGTTGTTCCAGTTGTTCAATTTTTTTATGCGAAGCATGTTATTAGAGCTCAACCCAGCTACTCAGGCGCGGTGGTGTCGCCTTCAATACCACGTGACACCGTGACGTCACGACAGAGGAGAAACGGGGCTCCAACTCGCGCCGTCGCTCGCGGCGTCGCCTTCAAGGCTGACCACGTGACACCGTGACGTCACGACAGAGGAGAAACGGGGCTCCAACTCGCGTCGTCGCTCGCGGCGTCGCGGCGGTATATAAGCAGCTGCGCTTGCCTTTGCTAGACACTCACGAGGTGAGATGCCTCCTGGAGACAGAGCTGCTCGTTGGAATGAGAAGCGAAGGTTGCGGCGTGCTACAGAGACTGTTTCTAGGTGGCGTTGCTATGGCGCAGCGACTACGCGCCCCGCATCGGACGCGGTGAGCGTCGAGCAACGCAGCGTTCGGCGCGACAACGAAATGTGCGCCTGAGCAAGCGCCGCACGCCTGAGCCGACGCCTACGACACCGGCTTTTCTGCGACACGAGATCCTTAACGCTGTCGCGTTAAAATAAAGGCTAGTATTTTTTTTTAATGCGAGGATAAATGCCTCAGGGCATACAAGGGTATGGGATGGGGGTGAATAAGGATGATTAAGTGAATGAAAAATGGCTGTGGCTTAGCTAAGGTTAAGCCCAGGATGCGAAGCATACTAGCCTTTATTTTAGTTGTTGAACCACTGTTTAGCCTGGTGAACTGCTGTTGCTTGGCTATATTTGGTTCGGCTAGACGAAGAAACAACTCATGCGTTACTCTGCTTCGCCTTGGACGCCCCGCATTGGACGCGGTGAGCGTCGAGCAACGCAGCGTTCGGCGCGGGCCTGAGCAAGCGACGCACGCCTGAGCCTTAGAAACAGCTCGTTTCTAAGGCAACACCGCATTCACTAGAGGCGCTTTTGTACCGCTTTGAAGCATCGTACTCGTGGCTCATGGCTTCCACTTCCGGCCACCGCAGTGAACGGACGCGGAATGTCTTGCTCCCCAGGAGCGGTTACAGCGGCCCTTGGCCGCGGTTCCCGGTCAACGGAAAAGCCTTCTCCGGACTACCAGATGGTTCTACCACAACTTCCTTCAGGTGCTAGTGTTTTGAACACTATTTTTATCCACGGCGAAGTTAAAGCACGGCCTTATCGTGTTGAGCACTTCAGGGACGCGCTTTCAAGACTGATGCTGCTGCCGGAAGTGGTGGCCCTCGGGGCTTATCAGATGAATCATGTGTGGGCCGTAACTTTTTCGAACGAGGCGGCAAAAAAGAAGATACTTGACGCTGAAGCATTTCTTGTTAAAGAACATCGATGCGTGGTCATTGACCCGTGCAATCAGGGTGTCAGGCTCAAGCTCTTCTGGCTGCTGCACGGTGTTCCTGATGAAGACGTCCGAACAGCGTTGGCACCGTTCGGGAGAGTGACCGAAGTGACGAGGGAGAAGTGGAAAGTACAAGGCTGCAACGACAAAGGAACCACGACACGGTCTGTGGTCCTTAAACTCAAGCCCGGAATGACAGCGGACGACCTACCACATCAGCTTCGGGTCGCGGAAGACCTGGCTCTCGTCATTGTCCCGGGCAGAGCACCCCTCTGCCTCCGGTGCCGTGGCACCGGACACATTAGACGAGAATGCCGGGTTCCACGCTGTGGGCTGTGTCGTCGCTTCGGCCACGACGAGACCCAGTGCGTGAGAACGTACGCCAACGTTGCTGGTCCAGGCGGGAGCGAAGACACATCGGAGCTCCTTATGGATCAAGAGGATGCCGAGGAGGCCGCTAAGGAAGCAGCTGAAGGGGCGGATGCTCAGTCTACATCTCTGGAGATGAAGACCGAAAATGTGAACTCGGAGAGGACTGATAAGGGCAACGTGCCCGATTCGACGCCTCCACCTGCCAAGGTTCAAGTCAAGGAAAGTGGTGTTGAGGCGACGAGTGCGTCTTCAACTATCCAAGCAACCCCAACCACCGCGGTTGACGAGACAGTCAGCATCTCCGAGAGCATGGACATGACTTCCAACGCTAAAGGTGCCGGAAAACGGTTGCGCGACGATGTTGAGGACCTCAGCCAAGACACCGACGGCGCGGGTACCGAAAGACCGCCACAGAAAACCCAGACAGGCCGAAGGTCGACGTTGAAGGTCAAACTCAACGAGCCGCCAGACAGACGGCTGCTACACGGGCCACCTCCGCCTTAGCGGAGGTTGTGTCCCGGGAAGAACTTCCAAAACCCGATCTTTGATCGGGAACGGGCCTGCGACTACGTGGGTTGGCAGTCGTCGGCTCGAAAGGGAGGGCCATGTTCAACGAGCATCACTGCATACCAGAGTCCGTATGTTTCCTAAGAAAAATTGTGTAGGGGCGTACCCTAAATCTAACTAAAACAATGGCAGACGCTATTAACCTCACCAGTCCGCTTCGTTTGGCGACATTAAACGTCAGAGGGTTGTCGCAGAGGCGAAGACAGTGTCAGATAAGTCGCATCATTAGAAAAAGACATTGATTTGATGGCTGTACAAGAAACAAAAATTGAATCTGAAGAAAAAACGGCTCGTTTGGTTGAAATTTTCAGAAATAAGTACAATGTATGCGTTTGCCACGCGAGTGGTACTTCTGGGGGCTGCCTTTTGTTTATTAGAAATAGCATTGGGATAATAGAGCAACAAGTTACTTCATGTGAAGGGGGGCGTTTGCTTATTTGTGATTTTTCTTTTTCTGGATTGCTGTGGCGGGCGGTTTGTGTATACGCCCCTAATAATGCTCGAGAACGTGAACAATTTTTCGTTTATCTGAGGTCTTTCTTGCGGTGTGAAAGACACGTTCTAATGTTTGGCGACTTCAATTGTGTATGCCGGCCGATAGATCGATCGAAAAAGCAACTTAGCCACGATAAAAGTGCCGCACTTCTGCATGAAATTTTGTGTGATGTTGATCTAGAGGATGTTGGGAGTGTTCTTGGTTCTTACAGTCATGTGCAATATACGCATTTTCAAGGAGACAGCCACTCAAGGTTAGACCGCATCTATGTTCCTGTTCACTTAGTTCCACTACTTTCTGAATATGGTGTGGAATGTGTCAGTTTCAGCGATCATTGTTTGGTAACGGTTTCGATAGGTATGAAAAAGAAAGAACAGAAATTTAATTGGCACCTATGGAAACTTAATGACAACCTTATGCAAGATGAAGTATTTCTTAAAAGAATAAAAGAGAAATTAGACGCTGTTCTCCTTGAGGATGCAAAAAAATGTTGTAGAAGCTTGGGAGATGTTCAAAACCGAAGCGAAAACAATTGCTTTAGAGAGAGCATGCGTGTTGCGGCAGAAACAAAAGCAAGAAGAAAAGCAACTGCAATGCACGTTGGCATACCTGTTGAACATGGAAAGCGGCGGGGCTGGTATATTTGCACATGATATTAAACAAATTAAAGCGAAACTTGAAGTGATCGATGAAGAGAGATATCGTGGCGCGGTTTTAAGAGCACGCGCTGAACGCGTATGGCTGGGTGAAACGCCCACCAAGCGAGCTTTAAGTGAAGAGAAGAGGTACGCTATGACCAAGGAAGTAAAAGAAATCGTTTTTCAAGGGCAGCTTACAAATGACGGGGAAATGATAGAACGTGCTTTCGTTGAATACTATAGCACGCTGCTAAGCAAGAGGACAAGCGAGATCTCTGCGTTTAAGAGTGAATATTTACCTCTTATGCCGAAAATTGATGGTCAACTGAGGGATGCCCTTGAGAGGCCGATTTCTGTAGCAGAAATTGAAAAGGCTATAGATGACCTTAGTGTAAGGAAATCGCCTGGACCGGATGGACTTGGGGCAGCGATATATAAAATTTTCAAGGTTGAAATGGCTGAGGCTCTGCACCGCGTCATAACCAAGTGTTGGACGCCTCCTTCTTTCCGACAGACACACGTAGTACTGATACCTAAATCAACAGACCCCATTAAACTTCAATCCGTAGAGACCTACCGGCCAATAAGCTTAGCAAATATTGACTATAAAGTATTTATGAAGGTGCTCGCCCATCGCCTTCAAAGTGTAGTCAAATCCCTAGTAGGTACACATCAGACATGCGGTATAAAAGGCAGGACTATATTCACAAATATACATATAGCGCGAAGCATACTTGAATGTTGCGATACGATGGGAGATCATGTAGCTATGCTACAACTAGATTTGGCCAAAGCTTTTGACAGGGTGTCCCACGAAATCCTGTTTATACTTCTTGAATATGTTAATGTCGGATCAGTCATTTTGGACGGGGTAAAAATGATGTATGATGGTTGTACCACAAACTTAATCATTAACAACAAACTGAGCAGGCGGATTGCAGTAATGTCTAGCATAAAGCAAGGCTGTCCGACCTCAGCCTTGCTCTTTGCACTTTATTTAGAACCTTTCTGTTTAAAGTTACTACATAACCATAATATTCGCGGGTACACATTTTTTGGTAGAGAAATAAAAGTTTTAGCTTATGCCGACGACATAGCAGTGTTCTGTCGTGATAAACAGAGCATTGCAGAAGCTGTGAGGGAAGCCCAAGCTTTTTGCAAGGCTTCCGGTAGTGCCATAAGTTGGTCAAAATGTTTAGGGCTTTGGCACGGGAATTGGCCAGATGCACCAGAGGTCTTTTGCAAAATGCAATGGAGTGTATTACCCGGCACTTATCTTGGGGTTCCACTCAGTGCCTACCGTGAGCCAATCGAATACTGGACGAGCGAGAGAGACGGAATGAAAGAGCAAACTAACAAATGGGGAGGCCACAACTTTTCGATGTTTGCTAGGGCCAAAGTATGTAATATCTTTTTAGTAGCTAAAGTGTTCTACGTCCTGCAGGTGCTATGCATGAGCCGATCTTCAATTCAAAAAATACACAGAGTGTTTGCAGAGTTTATTTGGGGTTCGGTGTGGGAACGCGCGAGCAGAAGTAATTTGTTTCACACATTGCGCAGTGGGGGACTTGGTTTAACGCATTTGTTTTTCAAGCAACTTGTATCGAGATTTGTTTTCTTCCGCGACCAAAGCGATGGGTTTCTGCGGACGGTAATCCAAGTGAGATTGCGCGACGCTTTGCCCGATTTTGTTGTATCGTCGCACGCAATCAAACCGATGGCACTAAAGGGCTATCTGCGTGAAGTTTCCATGGCGATACGTCTTCTAAACGCTCGTTTTTCGAAAGACTACTTGTTTGCAGTGTCACGAAAACAATTGTATAAGGATCTTGTTGAAGTGTTTATACCTACACCAGTGTATCATTCTATGTATTACTTAGGGCCTGAACGAGATGTTTTCAAGCGAGTCAATAATATGCCTGTACGAGCTAACACAAAATCATTCTTTTTCAAACTGCACACCGGCACACTGCCTGTTAAGCCATGGCTAAGAAGCAAGGGCTTGTTTGTCCCATGGTCAGACAACTGTCTTATATGTAACAAGGAAGAAACTGTCGAACATATTTTTCTTGACTGCCACGATGCCCGCTTTCTTTGGGACATCCTGCAAAGAACATTAAAAAAGGAGCTTCCTATCACTGCGTTCGGAATAAGGTTTTTGCCATGTGCTGAACCTGACGGTGTGCCGGTGGACATGTTGATGCTATTGTGTATGCAAAGTGTGTGGCGAACTCGTATGGCTGTACGCAATGCTGATGTTGATGCAAGGCCAGCAATGTATTATTTTACCGAGAATGTTAATTATACAAGCGAAGTGTTGAAACTGCTAAGTGATCCGCCAAATTGGCTTTCAGTGTTGAACAGTTTGGCTTCGATGAAGCCATTTTAATATGACACGTCAGTCTTAGTAAAGACTAGACTTTTTAACATTCGGATTTATTTGACAATATTTGTATGTACTTGCCAAGCCGGTAATAAAGAAAAAAAAATACTCGTGGCTCAGTGGTAGCGTCTCCGTCTCACACTCCGGAGACCCTGGTTCGATTCCCACCCAGCCCATCTTGCAAGAGTTGAGCCAAAGCCACTTCTCCTCTGTCGTGACGTCACGGTGTCACGTGGTATTCAAGGCGACACCGCCGCGCCTGAGGAGCTGGGTTGAGCTCTCGTAATATGCTTCGCATAAAAAGATTTGCTGACTTAATGAAGTCCAAGAGGGATCGATAATGCGGTCCCTGCGTCCAAGCAGTGTAGTGGCTCAGATTATGCGGCGAGAGTCCCGCTGCTGCGAGGTGCCGGAGCCTCGTCGGTTTTAGTGCAGGGCAAACCCACAGCCGGCGGTGGATGTCGGCTTCAACATTTCGCGACTTGCAGAATGGACACTCAGGACGAGGATATAGCAGGCGAAAGTGCGGCCACTTCCTAGTCACGGCAGGAGTGAGGGCTACCACGACCCGGATCCTCCGAAGCGCAACCTCCTCGGCACGGGTAAGACCGCGGGGGAGGTTTACCGCACACGGAGGTATGAGAGCGCGTGTGCGGCGCCGGAGGTGATCCTTTCTTGTTAAAAGGAGGGTGGCGTCATCTAGGTGAAAGAGTTGAGGCAGTGATGATGGAGAGGTCGCTAGACGGGTCTGGAAGACGGGTCCGCACGGCTTTGGAAGCCTAGAAGGTCGCGTGGGATCCACTCGACAGATATTGGCTGCGGTATGCGTGCCGCCAGAAGATGGATCTGTTGGCATATGTCAGGGCTGCGACTGACGCGTCGCAGAAGCCGCGTCGCCTGGAGGGCATCAGTGCGGATGACGATGCGGGCTGTGGGGACCATGGGAAAGGCGGCCACAGAGCACAACGCTTCTCGGACAGCAAGGAGCTCAGCACAAAAGGAGGAAGGAGATTCTTGGACTTGAAACCGGGTCGTCTTATTAAGGGCAGGTGCGCATGGGCAATAAATTGCAGTGGTTGTTTCACAGCCCTTAATGCTTGCATCAACGTAAAGGACGATGGAGCTAAGCGGCAGGTGGGCATCTTGAGCTACAATTCGGTCACGAAGCGACGCCGCCGCGTGAGTTGATGTCGGGCGATGTATATCAGTTGGCTTGTTATCACTCAGCTGTACAAAACTCCAGGGAGGAAGAACTGGCGATGGTGGTGGTAGAAGCGAGTTCGAGAAAGCGTAAGCCCTGATAGCACACGGTGCGTGTGAAAGGCTGGCCTTAAACCTGCGAGCATCACGCCGCTGCTGCACCAGCTCATCTAGTGTGTTGAGCTGCGCATTTTCTTGGAGAGCCACGATCGGGGTGATGCGGGGAAGGCAAGTGATGACCCTCATTGCCTCGCGATTAACAGCCTCAAGGCGATCCCATTGTGCCCTCGTCAAATGCTGGAATTGGGCTTGATAAATAAGGCGTGGTTGCACTACCGCCTTCACTAATTGTCGCGCAACATATGAGCGGGCGCCGCCCATTCACACACATGCAAAACAACTGGAGTCCCATTCCCGATCGGTGTCTGGGAAGCCATCGCCGGGCTCCGCCCTGAGGGCAGATCACTCACGGTCTGATGTGCATTGTGGGAAGGCGATGGGTGGGCTGTAGCCGAAGGACTTGAAGCAGGAACCAGGAGCTGGGATACAGGCTCAGGTGTCAATTGTGCTGCCGGTAACGCCGTCGTGACGAGCGGCGCCGGCGAATCTACCGCCGCCAGCGCGTCACCGGAGGCACTAGGCCTAGTCCCAGTGTACAACTCAGCTGCAGGGCCGATGGAGTGACAAATATCAAAAAACCGGACTGCCCATGAGCGTCCGGGGCGTCCTCAGATGTCTTGGGATCCAATCTCTTGATGTATGGAACGTATTTACGCGGAAAGCGAGATTTTTCACAGTAGGCTAGTATGCTTCGCATCCTGGGCTTAACCTTAGCTAAGCCACAGCCAGTTTTTTTGGCAAGTTCTTGACACGTAGGCATGACGTAACAAACGTGTGGGCAAGTAAAAAAAAATATTCAGGAAAATAAAAGTGACAAGAAAATGGCAGCAGTTGCGGCTAAACAAAGTTGAAGCAGCTAAAACAAAGATGCAAATAACCAACCTGAAAGTACAAGCGCAGAGTTTAGGCGTTGCACTACTGCCGCAACTGCCACTGCCAAATGAACTTAATGACGTAATGGCAATGGCAACGCAGCTATTATTCATATATTTGAGACCTCTACAAATGCGATAAGGAGGAGGCCGTGTACTTAGATTTAGGTGCACGTTAAAGAACCCCAGGGGGTCCAAGCGTCCGAAGACTACCACTACGGCGTGCCTCATAATCAGATCGTGGTTTTAGCGCGTAAAACCCCATAAAACAAGCAATTCCTTAAAAATCATGAAAGTGTTCGCTATATATATATATATATATATATATATATATATATATATATATATATATATATATATATATATATATATATATTGTAGCGAGATATAAGCTATTCTTTGTCATCTGTACATGATCATCATCATGTGGGGCTCATATGGGGTTCTTCTTCATCATCGCTTGTGGGGCTGGCTCTCGAGTGTGATCCGTGCTGTGGGCGTGATCGCTTCGCCGTATCTTCGAGTCGGAATAAACGTAGTGACAACTGCTACGTCACAAGTGGTGGAGTGTGCGTTTCGGTCCTCCGTCCTCTGACTCCCCGCTCAACCTCCTGGAGCTTCGATCGGGTCGCCGATTGTGCCAGCTGTCCGCCACCATGTCGCAGGACGAGCCAACAGGCACTTCTACTTCCACCATCTCGGCCTCGGCTACCCCAGCCTCCCCGTATTGGGTTGTCAGTGGACACCAGCGTGATCCCCATCTGTTTGCTGGACTTCGCGGGGAAGACGTCGAGGATTGGCTGGACGACTACGACCGAGTGAGTTCGGCTAACCGTTGGGACGATGCGTCCAAGCTACGTCACGTCGCCTTTTATCTGACCGGAGTAGCGAAGACTTGGTTTTTCAACCATGAGGTTGATTTCACGAACTGGGGCGCTTTTAAACAGCAGCTCCGCCAAATCTTCGGCACACCGGCTGTTCGTTCCGCCCTCGCAAAAAAGACGCTCGACACTCGCAAGCAACAAACCGGTGAATCTCATACGTCGTACATCGAGGATGTGCTTGCTCTTTGTCGACGTGTGAACCCGGCTATGACCGAATCAGACAGAGTTCACCACACCCTCAAAGGCATCGGCGCTATTGCTTTCAATGCTTTAGCCATCCAGAACCCCGCTACCGTTGCTGATATCGTCGCTACTTGCCAGCGCCTTGACGAACTCGAATCAGTACGGTTGCAGCCAGACACCACTGCGAACACTACTGCCGACGACCCTACTTTACGAGCAATGATACGCGCAATAATTCGAGAAGAGCTCCAGTATCTTGGCTTAGCCACAGGGCCTATGCCTTGTCATGCCTCCGATACCAATCTGCGAGACGTCATCAAGGAAGAATTGGCGTCCATGGCTGGTGCAGCGTACACGGACCCTCTAACCCCTAGGGCCCCATCCGCGTACGCACAAGTAGCCGCAGCTACACCAGTCATAGTTCCACCGATGCCTCCAAAACCAACACCGGCCCCCATCGCGTCCATGACTACCAGCGCACCTACCCAAACCAGCTATCCGCACTGGCGTCCTCCTCGTCCCATCTGCTACTACTGCGGCTATCGTGGCCACATAGCACGTTTTTGCCGCAAGCGCCAGCAAGACGAGCGTCGCGGATATGACGTATACGAATGGGATGCCTTTTCGCCCGGAGCTACTTTTCAACGTGTAGGGAGCTTCCATGACCAACGCCGTCCTTATGGTCCACCGCGCGGACGCTCTCCATCGCCTACTGTAGCATCCGAGACGGCTTACCGTCCTGCGAGAAGCCGCTCGCCGTCCCCCCTTCGCCGCTCTACGTCCCCACTGAGACCTGCTTCTCAATTCGCCGATCGTCGTCCGGAAAACTAAAGTATGCAGCTTTTGGAGGAAAAGCTGCATCGCACGACAGGACAGAAATTCCTCCATCGCGTCCGTGCAATGTGATATTGGTTGTAATAGAAGGTGTACAAGTAGAAGCTTTAATAGACACTGGTGCTAGTGTTTCAGTCATTCACTGGGAATTGTGTTCGCGACTTCGGAAAGTTACGACCCCCTATGATGGACCTACGCTACTCGCTGCTCAAGGGGCTGCCATTCGACCTATCGCCATGTGCACAGCTCGTATTTCTATCGATGGACTTCTGCATTACGTACAATTTGCAGTGCTAAGTTCGTGTGCCCAGCAGCTCATATTGGGATGGGATTTTCTTTCTACGACCTCCGCATCCATCTGCTGTGGGCAACGCGTTCTCCACATGACCGACACGACACATTCACTTCATGCAGATGACGCACGACTTCACTTTCTTGCTGCAGAAGATACCGCGCTACCTCCTCGCCATCAAAGCATTGTGACTATCACGTCTGATGTGATTGACTGCGGCGACGTGCTCGTATTACCATCTGCACGCTGTCTCGCAAGAGGGATTACCTTTGCATCAGGGCTGGTTAGGTTTGATCATGGCTCTGCACTTCTCTACGCTACAAACCCGACATCCGAAAAAATTCTCATCGCTAAAGGCACTACATTGGCTTCCGCCACCGAATCGGAATCTATATCTGTTATTTCATTTAAACCAGCTTCCTCTGAAGTTCCTTGTACCGGATGGACCGCATCTCCTTCAGCTCTTGCAGCTGCCATCAGTTCCGACCTCACACCTTCGCAGTCACGACAATTGCTTGCTTTGCTCCAGAAACATGAAGCTTCGTTTGACGTGCATTCCGCTTCGTTGGGAAAGACTTCGATTACGACGCATCGGATTGAGACAGATGGTACATCCATCGTGCGCCGTAGACCATATCGCGTATCGTTAGCCGAGAGGCAATTCATTGACGAGAACGTCACCGACATGCTCCAACGGAATATAATACGCCCTTCTGCTAGCCCTTGGTCTTCCCCCGTTGTTTTGGTTCGGAAGAAAGACGGCTCTGTTCGATTTTGTGTCGACTACCGAGCACTTAACAAGATCACACGCAAGGATGTATACCCTATGCCGCGAATAGACGATGCCTTGGATTCCCTGCAAGGCGCCGAGTACTTCTCCAGCATCGATCTACGTTCCGGCTACTGGCAGATACCTATGCATGAGGACGATAAAGAGAAAACAGCGTTTTCAACACCAGATGGGCTCTACGAATTTAATGTCATGCCATTCGGCCTCTGCAATGCACCCGCAACGTTCGAGCGCATGATTGACACCGTTCTTCGTGGCCTGAAGTGGAAGACTTGCCTATGCTATCTGGACGATATTGTTGTTTTCTCGTCAACTTTCTCTCAGCACCTGCAACGTCTGGATGAAGTTCTCACATGCCTTGCCAACGCTGGACTTCAGCTAAACACCAAGAAATGCCATTTTGCGAGCAAGACGATTAAGGTGCTCGGTCACATTGTGAGCAAAGATGGCATTCGTCCTGATCCTGACAAGGTTTCGGCAGTTCGGCACTTCCCTCGTCCCGAAAAGACCAAAGATTTGCGCAGTTTCCTAGGCCTCGCCTCCTATTTTCGCCGATTCATACGAGGCTTCGCCTCAATAGCGTCACCTCTGCACAAATTACTGGGTTCTAATGTTCCCTTTGTGTGGTCTCCAGAATGTGAATCTGCGTTCGCCCATCTGAAGCGCGCTCTCACATCGGAACCAGTACTACGCCATTTTGATGAAGCTGCTCCTACCCTCCTGCATACGGATGCTAGTGGTCATGGCATTGGTGGCATTCTCCTACAGCGAGACGACACTTTAGGGGAGAGGGTCGTCGCATACGCAAGTCGCGTTCTGACAAACGCCGAAAGGAATTACACCATCACGGAGCAGGAATGCCTAGCTATCGTTTGGTCTGTACAGAAGTTTCGACCTTATCTTCACGGCCGCCATTTCACCATCGTTACAGACCATCATGCATTGTGCTGGCTTTCGACGCTGAAAAACTTGTCTGGACGGCTTGGTCGGTGGATCCTTCGTCTACAAGAATACGACTTTACTATTACCTACAAGTGCGGAAAAACACACCAGGATGCAGACGCGCTTTCTCGCTGTCCGCTTCCTACGACACCATGCAATGGACCTCCAACTACCATCCGTGACAAGCTTTCGCATGACCCCTCTTCACATGCTTTCTTGTTGGCCACTGTAGACGAGATGCCTCAACACGACAACGGATTCTTCCAATCTCATCAATTGGCGGACTCTTACTGTCGGCGCATCATAGACCACCTTCAAGGAGCTTCGCGCCCACCTAACGCCCGCCTTCGTCGACAGCTGACGCAATTTAAGATTGACAACCGCGTCCTGTACCGTCATGTCTATCACCCTGACGGTCAGCGCTGGGTTCCTGTCCTGCCACGCTCTCTACGTGCTCATGTCCTGCAGGCTTCTCACGACGACATGACTGCTGGTCACCTTGGTTTCCAGAAAACCTATGACCGCATCAAAGGTCGCTTCTACTGGCCTGGATTGTCCGCCAGTGTAGCGCAGTATGTCGCTTCCTGCGCCCTATGTCAGCGTCGAAAGCTCCCTACATCAGCTCCCAGCGGACAACTGCAACCGGTTCCTTGTCCGTCGCAACCATTTGAAATCGTTGGCATTGACCTGTATGGTCCTCTTCCTGTGACTCCCACCGGTAAACGATGGATTGTGACAGCCGTTGATCACTTGACACGCTACGCCGAAACAACTTGTGTGAGCTCTGCCTCAGCCTCTGAAGTTGCTGCATTCATACTTCAATCCTTAATACTGCGCCACGGTGCTCCTCGCGTCCTCCTGAGCGACCGTGGAAAAGCATTCCTCTCGCAACTAGTAGACGAAGTACTCAGAGCCTCCGGAACCACCCACAAGGCTACTTCCAGTTACCATCCGCAAACTAACGGCCTCACAGAGCGATTTCATCGCACGCTGTCAGACATGCTAGCCATGTACATCGAACCGGATCACAGAAACTGGGACGCAATTTTGCCATTCGTGACTTTTGCGTATAATACCGCCGTTCAACGCACGACCGGTTACTCGCCATTCTACCTTGTCTATGGTCGTTCGCCCAGTTCCTGTCTTGACGTCTCTTTCTTCGCGCCAACTGTCAATCAATGTCCATCCTCCTGTGAAGAATATGTGTCCCGCATTCTGCGTTGTCGCCAGCTCGCCCGCATCAACACCGAAGCACAGCAACAGGACCGCAAGCAGCATTACGACGCCTCTCATCGCATCGTGTGCTTCCGCCCTGGCGACGAAGTGCTACTCCGGACACCAGTTCGTACTCCTGGCTTGTGTGACAAGTTTCAACTTCGGTTCATCGGCCCCTACAAAGTCTTGGAGCAGACTTCCCCGGTTAACTATCGCGTGGTACCAGTTATTGTTCCAAGTGACCGCCGCTGCCGCGCTGCTGAGGTTGTCCACGTGTCCCGTATGAAGCCTTTCACGAGGCGTTCGCCGCCCCTTTGAATTGCGGCCAGGATGGCCGCTCTCGCGCGAGGGGACATTAGTGTAGCGAGATATAAGCTATTCTTTGTCATCTGTACATGATCATCATCATGTGGGGCTCATATGGGGTTCTTCTTCATCATCGCTTGTGGGGCTGGCTCTCGAGTGTGATCCGTGCTGTGGGCGTGATCGCTTCGCCGTATCTTCGAGTCGGAATAAACGTAGTGACAACTGATACGTCACAATATATATATATATATACATATATATATATTCTCCTATTATGTATGCCAAGATTTAAAAATATGCAAATGCCACGTAGCTGGATAGAACCAAGGTAATCTTGCTTGCCGTCGCTTGGAGATACTCAGATTATTTTTTGCATTCGTTCTAATTACAGAATTAGCCTTCATTATTTAACCAGTTTATCACATATTATAATTACATAAAAAGCGTCAATGAGAAAATTGGAGAGGAACGTGAGAAACTCCCGATGCAGCTTTCTGTTGCTCAATATGTGCTTTACATAAAAGTGTTTTTCTGACGTGAAAGAAGCCCGTGAAGTGCATCGAGTGGCCAGTCGCGCGGCAATTTTGCACGTATTCGCTTTTTCACGCTCGGAAAAGCACTTTTATGCGCAGTGCACAAAGAGCACCCATGCGCTCACGCGTCACCAGCGTTCCCGAAGTGAAACGTCACTGTATAGCTTTGTATTGCGATAGCAATTGAATGGACGTTCCACACGCATTTCCGCCGTCGGCGTCGGCTTGACGTTCCTTATAAGTCCACGTGCGGTATAACATACCGTGGCCGCATGTCGTACGCTGCGGGTGCTAGGGTGAGCCGAGGACCCGATCTCGCGCGCAGCGCCGTCTTCCGCTCTGGCGGCGGTCCCCGTCGTGGACGCGTTCTGCGTCCAGGAGCGCCGAGGTTGTGCGCTGTATTCTTGCCGCTTAGTTCGAGCGAGAGGCAGCGCGAAGGTCGATTCGCTCGCTGCTGCTGCCGCCCTTCCTCACGTCAGCGTTTTGACAGCAAGTGTTCGCGGTCATCGAGCGAGATGTGTGTTTGCCTATGCGCGTGTGACACCACGTTTGTTAATTTAGTTAGTAAGCGAATGTCTGCGAGTTTATACGGGCAATAATGCTACGATGCTCGCTTAGTATAGCTGTCTAATAATTTGCTATCGCCATGGACGCTTTGCCTCTCGGGCGAAACTGCGATTTTCGATGTCGTCAGAATAAACACATGTAGCTCAGACTCGCTCACAAAATGTATTTTTTCCTTAGGACTCACTAAAACTCTACTCAACCGAGCTCACTGAGCTCACTGAGCGAGTTCTCTGATCTGCAGTCGTGTGTATAGTTGCAGGAACTGCAGAACGTGCCGCTTTGTCGCTTTTTTTTTATGCGAGAGCGTCAAATAGCCCACTAATCGAAAAAGTCGGCGTCTGTAGCGGCACCTAAAGTCCCATTGGTTGCGTCGCCACATCAGGAGCTCGCCTCGACGGAGCAGAGCGGCCAAAAGGGGACACCTGCTGCGGCAGGGCATCGCCGCGACGCCACGTCAGCCTGACGCCGGTCCCGTATCCCCCACTCCATGGGCTTAGCTGCGGCGGCCTCCTCGGTACCTCGTCGCGCAGTAAGTCGACGCGGCGTTGGCACCGCAGGCCTGTTGGCTGGCTCGGGCAGCCGCTATGGTACATCACTTGCAGCGCAAAACTCGAAGCACCGCTCAGCGGCATTCAGTTGGACGTTAATGTTTTCGCATTCACAACTCGTGAGAAGTGCTTAGGGGTCCTGGGATTTTTAAGCCTGAAATGCTTTTAGCTCCCGTTGTCGGTGACCTTCACGTGACCTTCAGCCAAAAGCCAGAGACGTTATCCGGGCACCCAAACGAGAACATCGGGCAAGTTCCGAGAACAAAACGAGATCATCCGGGCAACCATCCAAGACCGCACTGCATACGCTAGTTACTTCCCAAACAAGTTACAAAAAATTGTGACTCCGAGTTCTCCCATATGGTTGTTCGCAATATCACTCAAGCTGTAACTTGTAGTACGCTCAAGTTTTATTTCTCATTTTGAACAGGGGGCGACGTTCAAAACGCAGGTACCAGGCACCATACGGTTGGTTGTCATCTTTTGGTGCGGAGACAGAGTTGCCTGTGCTCTTCTCAACAGCAGCGATCCGCGGCGCGTCCGGCGCACCACGGATGACCGAGACGAGACTTGCGGCGAGGTTCTTTCTGCGACACGAAACTAGTGTGCCCATATGAGCCAGTGCACGGTACAGCGTGGCGCTTTGTGCTGTGTGCCGTTGCGAACACACTACAATCATTTTAAGACTGTGGCCAACCAATGTGCTTTGCCATCTCATGCTTACATCTACTCTCGATTACGGGCCTTTTCTTTTTCTTCTCTTTATTGATATTGAAGTACTTTTACGAAATGTTCTTTGTTGCTGGAATATTTTTTTCGCATCACCTCACACTGGCATCCTTCAACCATTGAACAATTTAATGTTCGTGGGAAAGCCGGCGATACAATGGTTGCCAGCATTTCCATCTTCTTCAAAACAAACCGATTAGTCGAGAAGGTTCGCACTTGACTCATTTGCAGAGCCGATGGGCCATTGGACATTCTCATATCTAAGGCGTTCTTACTACCTCGCGATACAATAGGTGTACTTGCCAGGGGGGCGGGCAATAATCTATCGATACATTTATGCTGTAGACTTAAACACCAAGTACACCTTTTTGTTTATTTATTATGCGAAGCATATTACGAGAGCTCAACCCAGCTCCTCAGGCGCGGCGGTGTCGCCTTCAATACCACGTGACACCATGACGTCACGACAGAGGAGAAACGGGGCTCCAACTCGCGCCGTCGCTCGCGGCGTCGCGGCGGTATATAAGCAGCTGCGCTTGCCTCTGCTAGACACTCACGAGGTGAGATGCCTCCTGGAGACAGAGCTGCTCGTTGGAATGAGAAGCGAAGGTTGCGGCGTGCTACAGAGACTGATTTTCTGGGTGGCTTTGGCTCAACTCTTGCAAGATGGCCTGGGTGGGAATCGAACCAGGGTCTCCGGGGTGTGAGACGGAGACGCTACCACTGAGCCACGAGTACGATGCTTCAAAGCGGTACAAAAGCGCCTCTAGTGAATGCGGTGTTGCCTTAGAAACGAGCTGTTTCTAAGGCTCAGGCGTGCGTCGCTTGCTCAGGCGCACATATCGTTGCCGCGCCGAACGCTGCGTTGCTCGACGCTCGCCGCGTCCAATGCGGGTCGCGTAGTCGCTGCGCCGTAGCCCATTGTCTTACACCCCTTGGCGGGTCGACAGGAACGCTGTCGTGTTCCACTCTTGAAGACGAAGCAGAGTAACGCATGAGTTGTTTCTTCGTCTAGCCGAACCAAATATAGCCAAGCAACAGCAGTTCACCAGCCTAAACAGTGGTTCAACAACTAAAATAAAGGCTAGTATGCTTCGCATCCTGGGCTTAACCTTAGCTAACCCACAGCCATTTTTTTTAATTTGTTTGTAACAAATGTGCATTTTTGATGCGTGCTGTACTGTTGCTACTAGGCGGGATCAGTGATATTTGTGAGGCACTGATTGCCTTTTGTCCCTGCATCATCTTTAAGTTTTATTTGGTTGCAAGAAATAAATACAAATTCAAATAATGTTTCTAGCCCCCATGTGATTGATAGATATGTCTATTTCTGTTAAATATAAAAAATAACTGACAGATGTAGTGGCGTAGCAAAGAAGGAGGGGGGGGGGGCGTTGGCCCCGGGTCAAAGAAGCCAGTGGGGGGGGGGGGAGGTGTCATGTTACAAGTACAGTGTCTGTGTCAGCTGCACGGAATTTTATAAAAAGCGAATTTTGTAAGGATATTTCCCGTTATTCTATGAATTTATGTGTCTGTGATTACTAGGAACTCAGTAGCGTGAAAAATATGGCAGATAAGTAATAACCATATCCTGAATAATCCCTTATTTGTACTTATAGAGGATGCACTTCAATTCGAGAATTGAGGACTCAAAGTCGTATTATTAACTCAACAAAAACTTCTTAAAGAAAATCGTTTTGGGTGCTACAGCCTACAGTACTTTGGCACTGCGGGCGGCGCCCAGTATGGCAGCAGCGAAAGAAATATGAAATAGTGGACCAGTGACGTTAATCCCTCAATCCTCTCCATTGCGAGTGCAGACCAACAGTAGTGCAAGCTTTCGCTGGCACGGGCTTCATCGCGGCCTTTCTTTTTTTTTTTTGGTGACGCCAAGAATCGCCGCGAAGCGTACGTGCTCTATTCTTTTCCAAATCTTGTCGTGTACCGCAGCACGGATAATCACGTTTGTCCGTATAGCAGCAAATAAAAACAAGGCTTTATCGATCAGAATGAAGAGAACTCGTAATTGTCATAGCATTGGTGCCCGCGCAGCAAGGAGGCAGGTGCCTTTTCCGTTTTTCTAATTGGGTGGGAAGATCAGCGTCACTAACACACAATTTAATTTTTGTTTTCGTTCAGGGCTGCCCACAGCCAAGATACTGCGCACCATAGTACCTACGATGATTTTTGTGAAGTTGTTGTTGGGCAAGATATTCCAGCTTCAATTTTGCAAATGAAATATTGCCACTAAAATTGGTAATTAAAGATTTATAAACATATTTGTTGTTACTTGTGACGTGAGCCATATTTTCCACGATGCCGCATTTGTATTGATTGCCAAGCCTTACAGTCTGACAGAAGATGTGCACATGCGCTTATCACAAGTTATCAGTGCAGCACCCTGTGTTATTTGGCGCACACAAAAAAAAAAAAACAGCGTGTGTATCTGCTGCATTCGCGATCTCTGGGAAAGAAAGCGAAGGAGAGGGGGACCCGGGGAACGTGCGCGGTATCCAAGGCGGCTGTACTGGTGCTGAAACCCGCAAATTGTCGATATCCTCGCCTTCCTCGACTACACCCGGGGGGGGGGGGGGCGGTGACAGAAGACCTATGGGCCCCGGGTGCCAGACGACCTAGCTACGCCACTGGGCAGATGCCTTTCCAGGCTCTTTCACTCGTTGTAATAGTAATTCTTAACACACAGGGTGTCCCAACTATCATAGAGTTTCCTACAAAAATTACTAGAGGGAACTCTGGCGCTAGTGTCTACGGGAGCTACAATGGGAGTGGTTGTCCCAGCATGGGAATTATGGGAAGTACATGGATTTGCCTAAACTTCGTTTTTTTTTTTGGCTTCAAGCGGCTTTGTGACTTTGAAAACTCATAATTTTCAACAGCGTATTGCGTAATAAATAATTAAATAAAGATCATTAAAATTGCCCTACGGCAGGATTCGAACACAGGGACTCTAGCACAGAAGCCTGATATTGAAATCATTAAGCAGCGGACGCATGTATCGACAAGCGAATGAAACGCCTTTATGAATTTATCGCGGGCATGCCAGTGCCTTGAGACGCTTGGCGCGTTTCGATTTGGCCACCTGGACAAGCTCAATCGTTGCAATTAATAGCAATTGTACGCGTTGCCGGCGTCTTCTGCACTTCGAGGAATATAGATTGCGCTGAAGTAAACGACAATAAGATTTATACAGCGTAATATACAAAGCCACAAGAACGTTTGAATCCATAAGCACGAAGATCAGACAAATCCATGTACTTCCCATCATTCCCATGGTAGGACAACGACTGCAGCGCCAGAGTTGCCTCTAGTAATTTTCGTAGGAAACTCTATGCCAACTATCACGCACCACGATTTAAATGTATGCAAATGCCAAGTAGCTGGACAGAACCAAGGTAATGTTGTTTGCCGTCGCTTGGAGATACTCAGATTATTTCTGTACTCCGCCTAATTACGTAATTAGTCTTAATTATCTAAACAATGAATGTACAACATCGTTAACAACGACACTAAAATAAGATTTGACAACTACATGCAATTTACTGAATCGCGACAGACAAGAGGCAAGCACACTAAAACAATATTATTGCCGCATCTAGAACAACCGCATATCTTTCTTCCTTCCTGCCCAAAACAATACGTGAATGAAACGCCTTTCCGCAAGGAGTGGCCAGCGACCTCCGGTGCCTTCTTATATCTGCGGCGTACAATTTTCAGGCGTTCGTTATTTCTTTCTTGCTTCTGTTACGTATTCGTATGTTTAATTTTTGACACCTTTTCTATTGGCAGCAAATGTGACGGCATCATCGTATTTCTTTGTAATGGTTTGTGTATTAGAAATGTTTGGCGTGCTTATTATGCTTTTTATTCCCTTGAAGGAAAACATTATGAAACCAAATGATGTTTGTACCACCCCTGCCCGGGCTTCCAAAACGAAGCCGGCAGTATTGTTAAATAAATAAATTAATTAATAAACATAAAACACTCGCAATGACGTGCCAACTGTTAATACGTAGGTGAAATGTCACTTTCTTTGCAGAGGGCTATCGAGGCTTTCAGAGGAGATCGCTTTAACTATGGTCTACTCCATTGGAAGGGACGAGCATCAAGGCAAAACGTGTCTTTGCTGTCAAACTTACGTGCTCCCGGGAACGGCCACACACTCAACGAAGCAAAGCTGAAAGACCGCATAAGTTGAGCTGGACAAAAGTAGGTAAGGCTCAGACGAGCAGCGAAGCATGGACCGTTAACGTTTGCAATGGTGTTTGGTTTTATTCGTATCCCGTAACATATGCCAGTATGCCATCAACACCCATGATATACGGGGTGCGTCTTTTTTGGAAAATACAGAATATTTTAAAAGTCACCCGTTGCAGATAGCGACATTGTAGTCGTTGAGCTGGGTTATTCGAACCGAGTCTTCCCTCCACCTCACCCCAAGCTCGACAGGCGAGAAACTGGCGCCGAATAAAAACACCCGCCCACACTTAAATAAGCTGCACAATGTGTGTTCCCACAAACACGGCGACAGCTGTCCAACGTCCACACGTGACTTGCCAATGTGCGCGCGGCGGCCGCCTCACCGCCACTTGACGCCCAGCGGGCGAGAAGACCTGGAAGAGGGGCTCCACCCGCAGTGACCAATAGGGTTGTTTCTCTCTCTCGAAGCGACGCACATTACCCCCATGAAAGAATCAAATACATAATCGACTAATTAACGAACATTCACCGACTAACTTTCTAATTACCTTACGGTACATATTGCAATTTACATTCTGTAGACGGTGTTATGATCGACCTGTCAAGTGTGAGAAGCATTCGGGCGTGCGTTCCAATGAAGAGATGATTTGCCTCATCCCAGAAAAAACTTTTATAATAAGCCTGGACATCGACCTGTCAGGTGTGGGAAACGTTCCGGTGTGCATTCCCATGATTTGCCTCGTCCTATAAAAGGCTTTTAAGATAAGCCTGGAAATTCACCTGTGAAGTGTGAGAAAAGTTAAGGCGTGCTTTTCCATGACGAGATGATTTGCCTCGTCCCCGAAAACGCTTTTAATAAGCCTGGACATTAAAATTAAAATTAATTAAATTATGGGGGTTTACATGCCAAAACCACTTTCTAATTATGAGGCACGCCGTAGTGGGGGACTCCGAAAATTTGGACCACCTGGGGTTCTTTAACGTGCACCTTAATCTAAGCACACGGGTGTTTTCGCATTTCGTCCCCATCGAAATGCGGCCACCGTGGCCGGAATTCGATCCCGCGACCTCGTGCTCAGCAGCCCAACACCATAGCCACTGAGCAACCACGGCGGGTAAGCTTGGACATCGACCTGTCAAGTGTGAGAATCGTTCAGGCGTGCATTCCCATGACGAGATGATTTGTCTCGTCCCAGAAAAGGGTGTTAGGATAGGCCTGGACATCGACCTGTCAAGTGTGAGAAACGTTCAGGCTTGCGTTTCCATGACGAGATGATTTACCTCTTCCCAGAAAAGGCTGTTAGGATAATCCTGGACATCGACCTGTCAAGTGGGCAAGACTGCAGCAGCACCAACAGGATGCTTAATCGCGTCTTGTTTTTTCGTGCAGTTTCTTTGCTGTTCACCCGGAATCTTCAATGCTGGCCTTTCCTCGAGGTGCTTCGAAGTGGATGCGTCCGTTGACCCTGCGCTGCATTTGAAGCTACAGCCTGTGCCCGCGTATGATGGTCTACCTCCGAACTGCCCTGTCACCTCCTCGTGTGACAGCTTCAGCAGGTGCGATAGTGGTCCTATCGTCGAGCCATATGGTTCCAACTTACATGTGACGTCATCGGACGGCCCAATAGGAGCATGCTGTTTGTCGATGGCGTCATCGACACAACGCTTAAAAGTCCTGCACCCAGCTTTCCTCGTCAGTGGGCAAGACTGCAGCAGCACCAACAGGATGCTTAATCGCGCCTTGTTTTTCGTGCAGGTACGTTACTTTAAAAACGCTCATTGTTTGAGATCAGATGATCGTTGTTTGCTGCGGCTCTCTTGCCCACAGAGCTTTTTGTCTTGTTTTATGCATGCACTGTTCTGCGCAAATCGGCTTGTCCTTAGCGGTGATATAGAATTAAATCCCGGTCCCCCGAGAAAGACGATTCGTAACACCGGTAATTCAGACGAAACTTCGTGTTCATCTGCTGAACCTGATAATGACTTGAACAATATTTCCGGAATGCTGACAGAACTATTGGCTGGGCAAAAAACGATCGCTCGAGACATCGCTGACATCAAGGTTTTTCAGCAAACTGTTAACAAGCGTTTTGACGCTCTGGAATCCCGTGTGGCCGCTCTCGAAAAAACTAGCGCTGATCCTAAAGTCTCATATGACCATGCTGGTTCTGACGTACGCTCTTTATCTCAGGCTGCTTCGGAAATAATTAAAAAAAATGATGACCTTGAAAATCGCTCGAGACGCAACAATATAATTTTGCATGGACTTGGTGAACACAATGCCGAAAACACAGATACGCTTTTGTCTAATGTACACCAATTTTTCACAGAGAAACTTCAAATTGAATGCCCGCCCATCGAACGTTGTCACAGAATTGGCACCAAACGTGAAGGTAGATCGCGCCCAGTTATATTACGAGTACTAGACTTTCGGAACAAAGTAGAAATAATGAAAATTGTCTCAAAGCTGAAAGGAACAAAATTTTACATAACTGAAGATTACTCGGCTAATGTACGTGCCATCCGCAAAAAGCTGTGGGCAGCAACCTCTTCTTTTCGTGACCATGGCTCTGTGGTGAGGTTGCGTTATGACCATGTCTTTATAAATGGTGTCCGCTACAGGTGGAATGATGCAGCTAATGCCCTAGTTGACGATTCAGGTCTCGCTGTAAACGCCGTAGTGAATAATTCGAGCCTTTCTGACAACACTCACCCGGCCACGTCACCTTCACCTTGACAAATTCGCGACTCTTACAAGCTTACTTTCTTGAATTTGAATGCAAGAAGTCTAGTAAATAAGTTCCCGCTGTTTCTTTCCTTGGTAGCCTCCTATTCCCCTCATTTCATTGGTGTCACTGAAACATGGCTTCAAGATCACATATATGACTCTGAAATCACTCCACCCGGCTATGTAGCTGTCCGATCAGACCGCAAAACTGGTAGGGGAGGCGGTGTCGCCATTATTTTTAATCGGATTTAAAGTTTTCAGTTATCTGTCCTCCAGCAGATCTTGAGTCTGTTTGGTGTAAATTATACCTAGGCAAAAAAAACAATCATAGTCTCTGTTTTCTACCATCCACCTGCCTCCTCACCTGATAACATTTTTCTTCTCGCTGATTACATCAACACGCACAGTTTTCATGCATCTAGCTTAATTCTAATGGGAGACTTTAGCACACCAGATATTCACTGGCCCTCACTATCGCATCACAGTTGTTTAGGTAGCGAACTAATTAACTTTTCTTTATCTTAAGGGCTTACACAAGTAGTCAATGGCGCAACAAGACAAAACACACTTCTTGACCTGGTGTTCATTAGTTCAGACCTTGTTGATAAGCTGTCTGAGTGTGAAATTACTGACGGCATTTCAGATCACAGGGCAGTGTTCATATCGCTAAACTGCACAGTTTGTAAACCACGTGCCGAAATTCAAACTTTTTTCCACTTTAATCGCTCTGACGACACGTCTATTCTTGATGTCTTATCAGAACGTTTTGAATCGTTTTGCACACTTAGTAAAGACTGTGACGTGAATACATTAGTTTGCCAATTTGAAAACATTATAAAGCTGTGTATTCAACGCTTTGTTCCGTTAAAAACTAAGAAAAAAAATCGTGCCCTCCCTTGGATGACTAGAGAAATCTTGCAGTTATCACGCCGCGTTAGAAGACTGAGACGCTCAAAACGCAGTAATGACCCTGATGCAATTGCTAGATTCACCTCTGCCAAAGAGGAACTAAATTTGAAAATGAATACGGCCAAAGATTTTTTCTTTCATATCGAGCTGCCAGGTTTACTAAGAAATAATCCTAGGAAGTTCTGGCGTTCTGTCATGCCTACTACTGAATCTTCATCTTCATTCACTATCAATGATGAAACTATAAATGATCCTGCACGCATCTCCAATGCATTCAATGAATATTTCCATTCGGTGTACGCAAATGATTCTCATGTCTGCCCTGCTTTTGATAATGATTCAGATTTTTCTATTTCCGACATTTCCGTTGATGTTAATGGCGTTCTTAATTTGATTCTAAATTTAGACACAAGAAAGTCTAGTGGCTCCGACGGTATTCCTAATTCCTTTTTACTTCGCTATTCACAATGGACATCACGCTATCTTGAAATTAAATTCAATAAGTCTCTAGATACAGGAATCGTTCCTTCATCGTGGAAACTTGCAAGAGTAATACCCTTGTATAAAACAGGCGGGAAGACAGACATAACGAATTACAGGCCCATTTCTTTAACTTCCCAATCGTGCAAAATGCTGGAACATATTATTTACAAACACATAATAGATTTTCTGGAGTCCAACACCATTCTGACTAACGTTCAGCATGGCTTTAGACGTGGTTTCAGTACTGTCACGCAGTTAACCGACTTCACCCATGACATCGCTTATCAGTTGGATCTCGGTAAACAGATTGATGCTATCTTCATTGATTTTTCTAAAGCTTTCGATTCATTACTTCATTCTCACCTCTTGCAAAAATTAAATGCAATACTAAAAAATTCCCATCTGGTCAATTGGATCGCTATTTTCCTTTGTAACCGGTCCCGATACGTCGACTTTAGTTCTGCACGGTCATCCATACTTGAAGTAGGCTCCGGGGTTCCTCAAGGATCCGTCCTAGGTCCTTTATTGTTTTTAATTTATGTCAATGACCTCCCAAAACATGTTTCCTCTAATATTCGTCTTTATGCTGACGATTGCGTCTTATACGACGTGATTGATTCCCCGAATAGATTTCAGCGATTAAACGATTCCTTTATCTCTTTCAGTGCTTGGTGTGAAAAATGGAAAATGAACATTAATTTTTAAAAAACGGTTGTTTTGTCCTTCACGAAAAGAGCAGCACCTGTAATTGCGACATATTCATTGAATGGGTCTCCTTTAACCAGAGTTCGACAATACAAATACCTTGGCGTAACATTTATTCACAATCTCTCATGGACTACACACATTGACCAAACATGTTCAAAGGCCCTAAAACAGCTTGGATACCTACGTCGTACTATGCAAAAGGCTCCGAAAGCAACAAAACTTCTAATGTATAAAACTCTTGTTCGCCCCATTATCGATTATGCCGCAACAGTCTGGTCACCACATAACAAAAACAACATAATCAAACGAGGAGCAGTTCAGAAAAAAGCCGTCCGTTTCATTTTACATCGGTATGACCGCTATTTTTCACCGTCGTCCGCCCTCCCAACGCTGAATCTAACATTACTTTCAGTACGTCGTGATGTGGAATCATTAAAATTTTTGCACAACATAATTAACAAGTCATACCACACTTCAAACACAGCTTGCATATCTTTCACCAAGCCTTCTTGCACGCGTAATTTCCACGAGCTTAATCTTAACCCTGTCTGTGCCCGTACAAATACCTTCAAGTACAGCTTCTTTCCCCGCACAATAGAAGTATGGAATTCCTTGCCTGGCTGCGTTCGTTCACTCCCGATAAGCGAATTTGAAATTGCTGTCTTTAAAAACCAGTATATGTAACTATTTAAATCAGGTTTAGTTTATACTTTATGTGTGCGTATTGCTGTGTCGTTGCTTTTTATGAACCGTTGAAAACAATTTGTAAGATATTGTAAATCATTGTAAAGATGTTGTAAGAGTCAATGTTGATTTCACTTTATTTTTGTTCAACACTGTTTTTACCCACTCCTGCAATAGCCCTCCTATGGGGCTGCAGTATGTACAAATAAAATAAAAATAAAAAAAGCTGTGAGAAACGTTCAGGCGTGCATTCCCATGACGAGATGATTTGTCTCGTCCCAGAAAAGGGTGTTAAGATAGGCCTGGACATCGACTTGCCAAGTGTGAGAAACGTTCAGGCTTGTGTTTCCATGACGAGATGATTTACCTCTTCCCAGAAAAGGCTGTTAGGATAAGCGTGGACATCGACCTATCAAGTGTGAGAATCGTTCAGGCGTGCGTTTCCATGACGAGATGATTTGCTTCGTCCCAGAAAAGGCTCTTAGGATAAGCCTGGATATCAACCTGTCAAGTGTGGGAAACGTTCAGGCGTGCATTCCCATGACGAGATGATTTGCCTCGTCCCAGAAAAGGGTGTTAGGATAGGCCTGGACATCGACCTGTCAAGTGCGAGAAACGTTCAGGCTTGTGTTTCCATGACGAGATGATTTACCTCTTCCCAGAAAAGGCTGTTAGGATAAGCGTGGACATCGACCTATCAAGTGTGAGAATCGTTCAGGCGTGCGTTTCCATGACGAGATGATTTGCCTCGTCCCAGAAAAGGGTGTTAGGATAGGCCTGGACATCGACCTGTCAAGTGCGAGAAACGTTCAGGCTTGTGTTTCCATGACGAGATGATTTACCTCTTCCCAGAAAAGGCTGTTAGGATAATCCTGGACATCGACCTGTCAAGTGTGAGTGTGAGTTCAGGCTTGCGTTTTCATGACGAGATGATTTATCTCTTCCCAGAAAAGGCTTCTAGAATAAGCCTGGACATCGACCTGTCAAGTGTGAGAAACGTTCAGGCTTGTGTTTCCATGACGAGATGATTTACCTCTTCCCAGAAAAGGCTGTTAGGATAAGCGTGGACATCGATCTATCAAGTGTGAGAATCGTTCAGGCGTGCGTTTCCATGACGAGATGATTTGCTTCGTCCCAGAAAAGGCTCTTAGGATAAGCCTGGATATCAACCTGTCAAGTGTGGGAAACGTTCAGGCGTGCATTCCCATGACGAGATGATTTGCCTCGTCCCAGAAAAGGGTGTTAGGATAGGCCTGGACATCGACCTGTCAAGTGCGAGAAACGTTCAGGCTTGTGTTTCCATGACGAGATGATTTACCTCTTCCCAGAAAAGGCTGTTAGGATAATCCTGGACATCGACCTGTCAAGTGTGAGTGTGAGTTCAGGCTTGCGTTTTCATGACGAGATGATTTATCTCTTCCCAGAAAAGGCTTCTAGAATAAGCCTGGACATCGACCTGTCAAGTGTGAGAAACGTTCAGGCTTGCGTTTCCATGACGAGATGATTTACCTCTTCCCATAAAAGGCTGTTAGGATAATCCTGGACATCGACCTGTCAAGTGTGAGAAACGTTCAGGCGTGCATTCCCATGACGAGATGATTTGTCTCGTCCCAGGAAAGGGTGTTAGGATAGGCCTGGACATCCACCTGTCAAGTGCGAGAAACGTTCAGGCTTGTGTTTCCATGACGAGATGATTTACCTCTTCCCAGAAAAGGCTGTTAGGATAAGCCTGGACATCGACCTGTCAAGTGTGAGAAACGTTCAGGCTTTTGTTTCCATGACGAGATGATTTACCTCTTCCCAGAAAAGTCTGTTAGGATAATCCTGGACATCGACCTGTCAAGTGTGAGTGTGAGTTCAGGCTTGCGTTTTCATGACGAGATGATTTATCTCTTCCCAGAAAAGGCTTCTAGGATAAGCCTGGACATCGACCTGTCAAGTGTGAGAAACGTTCAGGCTTGCGTTTCCATGACGAGATGATTTACCTCTTCCCATAAAAGGCTGTTAGGATAATCCTGGACATCGACCTGTCAAGTGTGAGAAACGTTCAGGCGTGCATTCCCATGACGAGATGATTTGTCTCGTCCCAGGAAAGGGTGTTAGGATAGGCCTGGACATCCACCTGTCAAGTGCGAGAAACGTTCAGGCTTGTGTTTCCATGACGAGATGATTTACCTCTTCCCAGAAAAGGCTGTTAGGATAAGCCTGGACATCGACCTGTCAAGTGTGAGAAACGTTCAGGCTTGTGTTTCCATGACGAGATGATTTACCTCTTCCCAGAAAAGGCTGTTAGGATAATCCTGGACATCGACCTGTCAAGTGTGAGTGTGAGTTCAGGCTTGCGTTTTCATGACGAGATGATTTATCTCTTCCCAGAAAAGGCTTCTAGGATAAGCCTGGACATCGACCTGTCAAGTGTGAGAAACGTTCAGGCTTGCGTTTCCATGACGAGGTGATTTACCTTGTCCCAGAAAAGGCTGTTAGGGTAAGCCTGGACATCGACCTGTCAAATGTGAGAAACGTTCAGGCTTGCGTTTCCATGACGAGATGATTTACCTCTTCCCATAAAAGGCTGTTAGGATAATCCTGGACATCGACCTGTCAAGTGTGAGAAACGTTCAGGCGTGCATTCCCATGACGAGATGATTTGTCTCGTCCCAGGAAAGGGTGTTAGGATAGGCCTGGACATCGACCTGCCAAGTGTGAGAAACGTTCAGGCGTGCATTCCCATGACGAGATGATTTGCCTCGTCCCAGAAGAGGCTTTTAGGATAAGCCTGGACATCGAGCTGTCAAGTGTGAGAAACGTTCAGGCGTGCATTCCCATGACGAGATGATTTGCCTCGTCCCAGAAGAGGCTTTTAGGATAAGCCTGGACATCGAGCTGTCAAGTGTGAGAAACGTTCAGGCGTGCATTCCCATGACGAGATGATTTGTCTCGTCCCAGAAAAGGGTTTTAGGATAGGCCTGGACATCGATCTGCCAAGTGTGAGAAACGTTCAGGCTTTCGTTTCCATGACGAGGTGATTTGCCTTGTCCCAGAAAAGGCTGTTAGGGTAAGCCTGGACATCGACCTCTCAAATGTGAGAAATGTTCAGGCATGCGTTCCCATGAAGAGATGATTTGCCTCGTTCCAGAAAAGGCTTTTAGGATAAGCCTGGACATGAACCTGTCAAGTGTGAGAAAGGTTCAGGTGTGCGTTTCCATGACGAGATGATTTGCATCGTCGCAGAAAAGGCTTTTAGGATAAGCCTGGCCATCGACCTGTCAAGTGTGAGAAACATTCGGGCGTGCGTTACCATGATGAGGTAATTGCCGTCTTCTCAGAAAAAGCGTCACTTCTTTACGCCGTGAGCCGACAAAAAGGGAAGGATGAAGAGGAGAATACAGAAAGAGGAAGAGCTCGTCGACTTCTCTACCTGACAAAGGCGCTGATACTTCCACAACTTCCCCAATTTCCCAAGAAGATATCGCGACTACAAGACCGCGAGAGGTTATTTCAGGCCGTCCTGGACCCCGTGTTAGGCAGAACCGCTCGCACTCTGATAGAGTCAAAACCATATACCAATGACGTAAATACATTATTTTCTACTTTTTTTTATCACCTCGATGCCCGGCTTCGTTGTAGTTTCCTGATTTTTGCGGTGAACACCCACCTCACCCGGTCGAGATCGTATCAGGATGGATGTGTGTTGTTTAGTGGCGCAAGGGCCAGGTGTTGCGAAAGAGCGCCATGACTGATAATGTTGTGTTAAGCGCTGATTTGTGAGTTGCGATGGTGGGACGTAACGTGACTGTAAAGTGGCCTAAAATCAATCAGTATCGTGGAAGCGTAAAATAATATATAGTATCAAATTACGATAGTGATACATGTAGTGGTCTATAGATATAGTACGCATGATGAGTGATCGTGGGGCTAAAATGCAAGAATATGTAAATAGCACCTATGCCTCCTGGAGGCCTTTGAGCCCAAAGGCTGGGAGGCAGGTGCTTTCTTTTAATGCAGCTACCGCATCATAAACCTCAGTTAAGAGGCCGTCCGACGGATTTCCTGGTGCTATAACATGAAAACTATGTACATCTTTTAAATATTCAAACAAGGATTGATATTTAAAGAAAGGTTCTATACATATGATCATTATAGGATGAAGTGGAATTTGTTGCCGGTGTAGTAGTGGAAAATGCTTTTTCCTATGAGCGTCTAATTCAGTGCATTGCAGCAGGATGTGAAGCACGGTAAGTAGCTCACCACATTTAACACACGTGGGTGGGTCGCCACCGGACAAGAGGTATGCGTGTGTGCTGTATGTGTGTCCTATCCTAAGTCTGCAAAGTGTTACTTCTGTATGGCGGTTCTTTGATACCGGCGGCCAGTTGCCAAGATACGGCTTGATAACATGTAGTTTATTTTCTGTTTCTTTGTCCCACAAGCGCTGCCAGAAAGCCTTTAGCTTTTTTTCTTATTAAGGGATTGAGGTCCATTACAGGGACAGTCGTGGAAGTGTTGGAAGCGTTCGTGTGGACGGATGTGGCTAACTGGTCAGCCAACGCGTTTCCGTCTATCTCCCGCTGCCCCGGCACCCACCATACCACGATATGCTGCTTGGACGCATAGGTGGTTTGTAATGCTGAGCAAAGAGATAGAATTACAGGGTTTTGATATTTCAGACAGTTTTCAAAGCGTGTACAACGCTCAAAGCGTTAGTGTATATAACAAGCTTTGGAATATTAAATTCTTTAATGTGTTTAACGGCGGCCAATATCACGTAGGCCTCTGCTGTGAAAATACTTGTGTTAGGGTGCAGAACGCCGGCATCCGAAAATGATGGACCGACCGCTGCGTAAGATACGCCAGAATTACACTTCGATGTGTCTGTAAAAAATTCAGGAGAGGAGTATTTGTGCTGTAATTCGAGGAAATACATTCGTATATGCGCGATATGCGCGCGCTTTGTAACAGCTACGAAAGATGTATCACAGTGTATAGGTTACCACTGCCACGGAAGGGGCCGTGTAGCAGGGGGCATAAGGTGGTATTCAAGCAGTGGAACCCTTGTTTCTTCAGCTGTGTCTCTAACACACAGTGAGAAAGGCTGTGCCACTGTGGGCCGGTTGCGAAAAAGTTGACAACTCGACAAATCGTTTATAGTGTAATACGCGGGGTGCTGACTGTTTCCGTTCACTCTAAGAAAATACATGAAAGACGAATATGTTCTCTGCAGATGAAGTGACCACTCATCCGATTCAACGTACAGGCTTTCCACTGGGTTTGTTCTAAAGGCGCCTGTGGACAGGCGAATTCTTACGTGGTGGACAGGGTCTAGCATCTTTAGAGCAGTTGGAGTAGCCGACTGGTAAACTATGGGTCCACAGTCTAGTCGTGTGCGTATGAGGCTTTTATAAAAGTTCATGAGGCATTTTCTATCACTGCCCCAGGTTGTGCGTGACAGCACCTTTAAGATATTCATTGTTTTCATAGATTTGTTTGTAAGATACATTACGTGATGTACAAAGGTTAATTTCGCGTCTAAAATTATGCCGAACATTTATGTTCTCTGTTTAAAGGCAGACGCTTACCATGCAACACAACTTCAGGATCAGGGTGCTGGCCCTTTTTTCTAGAGAAAATGACACAGGTGATTTTTTGTGGGTTCAGTCTGAACCCGTTCTCATCAGCCCATTTGGAGACCTTAATTGTTAAGACCAAGCTGGACCTGTAGCTCACAGATTGCGAGAGAACTTGATTGAAATCTTAACTGCACATCGTCAACATATGTTGAATAGAAGATGTTATGTGGTATGTGTAGACGAAGAGAATTCATTTTCACTATAAAGAGCGTGCAGCTGAGAACCCCGCCCTGCGGCACTCCAGTTTCCTGTACAAATTTCCGTGACCTAACATTGCCCACTCGAACACGGAATGTGCGATTAGACAGATGACTTTCGATAACATTGAACATATTACCACGTATACCTAAGTGTGAGAGGTTTCTCAATATCCCGAACCGCCACGTATCATAAGCTTTCTCCATATTAAGGAGTACATATAAGAAAAACTGCTTATGGACAAAAGCTCCACGGATACGTGCCTCGATACGTATTTATTTATTTATTTATTTATTTATTTATTTATTTATTTATTTATTTTATTTCTTCATACTGTCAACCCTCTGCTGAGGGTTCTTACAGGAAGGGTTTAAATACAGGCAGACCATATATACAGGTGCATCAAGCGGCAGCGGAATCACAAAAATACATGTTTAACAATTTTTCAAATTCACAAACATCACTGGCACCTGCCACAAAGCTTGGTATCGCGTTCCAGAGTTCAATTACGGCAGGGAAAAAAGAAAAGCGGAACACATCACTGTGAGCAAAGTATGGGCGTAAAACATATTGATGATTAACACGACTGCTTCGTTTTCCTGGAAGCTGCACATACTCATCTTTGTTGATTTTTAAATGTCCATGTGGTATTTTAAAAAACACTTTCAGACGATTTCTTTGCCTTCGTACTTCTAGCGTTTCCAGTTCACAAAACTGCAACATCAGTGTGACGGAATCTAAACGGCGGTACTTTGAGCATATGAAGCGCGCGGCACGACGTTGAAATTTTCTAACTTTGTAGTCATTGCTTTCTGATGAGGGCTCCAGATGACTGAGGCATATTCAAGTAAAGGTCTAACAAAAGTTTTATAAGCTATCAGCTTTACATCTCGCGAAGCTTGACCTAGTTTTTACTCTAAGAAACCTAATCTCTGATTCGCCTTCGAGCACACATTTTCTAGTGCGTATGCCGTGTCAGATTATGCGTAACTGTAACACCTAAATAATTAAACTGGTTAGCACAAACTAACAAATTACCATCGATGTAATAGTTAAAAGGCAGAACGTTTACTTTCTTAGTCATATGTGTGTATGTTGATTTAATCTAGTTTATATTCATACCCCATAATTTACACAATCGGCTGAAATTTTCTAAACAACGACTAATCCTGAGTTGATCCTGAACATTGGTTACGGTAGAATAAATTAGGTAATCTTCTGCAAAAAGCTTCATTTTTACCGATTCTTCAACAACAGAAGAGATATCGTTTATATATATATAAGAAATAACAGTGAGCCTAAGACTGACCTCTGAGGAACACCTGAAAGCACTTGGAGTGGACTCGACCGGTTGCCATCTAATGTTACAGTCTATTTACGATCACTTAGATATTCTTTTATCCATAGCACTAATCTTTCATCGATACCTATTTCTCTCAGTTTAAAGATCAGCTTATTATGCGGAACCTTATCGAAGGCTTTCGCAAAATCTATACAAATGACGTCAATCTGGTGCTTCTCATCTAAGGCGGCAGCGAGATCATGAACTACCTCAATTAATTGTGTAATGGTAGATAGTCCAGTATGGAAGCCATGCTGGTATGAGTAAAGTAAACTATTCACTTCTAGAAATTGTAAAATATGTTTTGCGATGATGTATTCCAGAAGTTTACAACTGATACATGTGAGTGAAATAAGTGTGCGATCACCGCCTTTGTGCAGTGGTACAACTACGGCCCTGCGCCAGTCTGTGGGTAGAGAATGCGTATGTAATGATTTCTCGAAAAGTATCGTTAAGTAGTATGACATCCATTCAGCATAGCGTTTCAGAAATTCAGGACAAATTCTGTCGGGTCCACTAGGTTTTTTTCCATCTAAACTCAGCAGCAATTGGAACACCCCTTCTTGTTTGATTTCCAGATTTTCCATTGGTTAATGTGTAATGTATAGTAAATGCTCGTCTGTATTCATGTTTGTATTATTAGTAAACACAAATTGAAAGAAGTAGTTAAAATGTTCGGCAATGTCCGCAGACTTTGTTAACTTTATGTTGTCCTTTACGATTTCTTCAATTTTATCTTTCCTACTGCTGAGATATCTCCAGAATTTTTGTGGAGAACTTTTTAGGAACCCTGTCAGTGTTCAAAGAATTGCTTTTTGGATACTGTCAGAGTACGCCTCAACTCTGCGCGAAGTCTCGGTATTTCGTCCGAACCCTTTTTCTTTTTACGCAGTCGCTTTAGTTTTCTTTTCATGTGAATCATGCCGCGGTTAATCCAAGGTCGGCGTCGTTTAGACTTTTTTTTTTTTTTTGAGTTGGCACAAATCGGTTCACACGTACAATGGTTTACTATTTCCTGAAATTCCTACCAAAGCTCATCTACAGTTTTTTCCTTTGAATGGTGCTCAAATTGGCGAAACGAGAATTCCAAAAAATCTAATATTGAATTGTCATCAGCACATTTGTAGTCCTTTACCCTAATTACAGGAGAGCATTTCATACGGGACATACTGCTAGTAGCCACATTCACTACAATCATTCTGTGATCGGAAATACCGTCTTCAATTGTCAACAAATGATGTTCTATATTATTGGATAGGTACACTAGGTCCAACAATGACCGCGACCTAGAAGTTATTCTTGTGTCCTCTTGAACGATTTGATTTAGATTAAAAGAAAACATTATATCTAGTAGTTTATCAGCGCTGGATGCTTCAGCGCTGCTGCAGAGTAGGTCTTGCCAGTTAATGTGCGGTGAATTGAAGTCTCCGGCCATAATTAACCGCGTGTTCCTATGTACATTGTTGCACAAGAATGTGTTCAATCGGTTTAGGAAGTCAAACGAAGTCGAAGGTGGCCGATATATTGTACCGACTAGATAAACGACACTTTGAAAGGAAATTCTGCAACAAAATGTTTCAGCGATGTCACTATCAATTAGAGCCGCGTGGACAGAATTCTTTATTATGATACACACTCCTCCTCCACGTGAATCGCGGTCTTTCCTAAACATTTTGTATCCAGGGGGAATAATTGCGTCATCTTGTATCCGACAGTGCAGCCAAGTTTCCGTTATGAAAACAAGGGCTCTGTGAAAGCAGCAGAAATTCTAGGTCAGTTGTTTTGTTAACTATGCTGCGTGCATTTAAATAAGAAAACGTAGCTATGACGTAGGTGACGAGCCGGGCGTCACCATCGAACTTGTTGAATCGTCTGGGTCAGGCGGGCAGCCTGCCACTTCAAACTTTTTTTGCTTTTCTTTACCAAATCTACTTTCTTTATATCCATATGGTATGCGCTTATCGTTAGTGAGGTCCCAAGTGTACATTTTGTCTTTTATTTTAAATTTATCGTAGATATGCTTGACTTTCGCGCCTTTTGACCGATCCGATGCTGCACTTTCCCAAAGCTTTCTTCTTATTTCCGCTGTTTCTTTAGCATAGTCTTGGCTAACCTGAACATTAGTGCCCTTCAGTTTAAAACAGTTCTTTAGAACACTGTCCTTTTCCCTAGAATCAAAGAACTTCATAATAATTGGTCTCGGTTTATCCGGTTTCGCTTTTCCAATACGGTGAATTCTCTCTACTGTCCTGACGGGGACCCCCAAAGTATTGTCAAAAATACCGTCTAGGACCTGTTCTCTGAGTTTGGCTTCTGTTGCATCAATACTTTCATTGATTCCAAATACTAGGAGATTGTTGCGCCTACTTCTGTTTTCGTAGTCAATTAACTTCAATGCTTGCTGTTGGACAACCGATTCTAATTTATTAATTCTGTTGCTCATTTCCTCGAACATTGTCAAAATTCCTTGTAACTTATCAGTTTTAGCATTAGCGGCAGCAATTTCCCCTCTTATGCGGTCGCTTTCTTCCAGTCTATCGATAATGACCTGCAACATTTCATTAGCCTTGGGCCCAGGGTTCTGTTATATGTCACCTGACACAAGCAATAACATGAGCATTGACCAGCAATCAGACAAAATAGCAAAACACGTTTGAGGACATGGCAGGACCAACAGAAACCTATCATCGCTACGATAAGCGGGCAAATTGCCCAGCTGACTGACCTGCCCGAGCAGTAATGGCGATTTAGGCATGTTGTCCGCTGGTAAGCTGCCGTGCCCTCTGAAGAAATCGATGCCGGGCTGGGCCTTTTCTAGGTTGTCCAGCGATGACGTCACTCCTGTAGGGTGGGCGTTGACAAGTAGACGGTGCGTAGTGTCATTGCCACGTTGCGGCACATCGAAGAATCCTGGTTCAGTCCTGTTGTTCGCTGTAGACACCACGGCGAAAAACCACCGAAAAACCTGCACAAGCAGTTATGGCGATTTAGGCATGTTGTCCGCTGGTAAGCTGCCGTGCCCTCTGAAGAAATCCAGGTGGGTCAGTCTGGAGATGCCGTCTATGTGAAGCAGAGGACAAAGGGGTGCGTTGCCTCCGCCGGGGGGCCTTAAAGGTCCAAACACCCAGCATCGGCTCAATCCCCAGGATCCCCCTTTCCCCAGACACGGCTAAGCCGCGCACGGCTACCCTCGGTCCAACCCTCGTGTGCTCGGGTACGTGGTGACGCAACACACCAAACGCCTGCTGACGCAGGCGCCCCTGCGGGGAGAGATCGTATCAGCTAGATGGCAGCAAGGCGATACTGCACCCTTTGTCCTGGCTTCAGCAGAATGGTGAGCGCCTGACATTCTTTGAGAATTTGCCAGGTTTTAGCTCGTGTGTTTTCTAAAACGGCAAATTAGTGTATGCGCGTGGAGGCTCCTGTTGAAAGCTTCCTCACGTCACAGCAGAGTGAGGAAGTCCTCGTTCGGAATTTACCATGGATTTAAGTAAATGGAGAAAGCCAGAGCTGTTATTACTATGTGGAGAGCTGGGAATTGAGGTCGGAAAAGTAAGAGAAAGCCGCAAGTTATTGAGGCGATTGAGAAGTGCGAGGCTCTTGAGGATGTAATTGCAGAAGCATGAGAAGAAATAGAGAAACGAGCTGAGAAATCTGAAGAAAATGCTTCAGAAGAAAGGCAAGTAAATGAGAAAGAAAGGCAAAAAGTTGAGGAAAACGTTGTAGAAGAAAGGTAGAGGTGATCAAAAGTAAGCTGCAGAAATAATGGAACGAAAGGAGCAGAGAGCTGATCGAAAGGAAGCTGTAGAAAAACGGGAACGACAAGAACAGAGAGCTCATGCATGAATTAAAGCTAAGAGAACTAGTCGTGCAGCGGGATCTGGCCATGCAATCGGCAATAACATCTCCATAAATGAAAGAAGTTCAGGTGAAGCAGGAAGAAAAATAGGGGATCTCATGCCGTCGTACAAGGTAAACGATGACATGGGATTTTTCTCGTTACTTGAACCTGCGAGAAAAACAGGGTTGGCACTAGAGAGTTGGCCACAACAGCTTCTGACCGTTCTTCCTGGCGAAGCAACCGAAATAATTGCAATGCTAACGAGAGATTACGCAGATGACTATCAGAAATTAAAAGCTACGTTGCTAAGGAAATATCGGCTCTCAGCGGAGGCTTTCCGTCGTCGTTTTCGGGAGACAGCTAGAACGCCGGGCGAGTATTTTCAAGATTTCACTTACAACCTAAAAGCCACTTTTAAAGGAGTGGCTAAAAGAGTAAGACGCGTTCGGTTGTCACGACAAGGTTGTTGAGTTAATCTGCATCGAGCAGTTCTATGGGTCCTTGAGCGAAGAGATGCGCCTTTGGATTCAAGAAAGGTCGAGCAAAAGAGCCTTGGAACGCGCTGCAGTGCTAGCAGATGAATTCGTGGCATGTCGCGAATCCGAGAAAACGCGTGTAAGGCCATTCACTAAATTCAGTAAAGATGAAAACAGGCGCCACGTTCACCACGAAAAAGCTGGAGGTGGGACAAGGACGTGCAGCCCGATAATTGAGGAGAGAATAACACCGCAGTAAAGGACGAAAGAAAAACAGAAAAAGCGTTTGAGGCTAGAAAACGGGTTGTCTGTTTCTGTTTGTAGAAGCCTGGACACCTTGCGAACGGCTGTCGGAAGCCTAGCATTGTTTTTTGCTTTCGTGCATGGCAACGATGACAACTTGGCCCTCTTAGAACCTTACCTTCGCGACCTTGTAGTGAATGGAATGTCGTGTACGGTACTTAGGGACACAGCTGCGACAATGGACATTGTCCATCCTGCGTTCGTGAAGCCTGAGGATTTCAATGGGGGCTAGCAGAGAAATTAGAGACTAATCAGAGACTGAAGGTTGTTAAAGAAGAAATCGTGGCAGGCGAAGAGAGCAATTGCATCGCGAAAGTAGAAGGAACGACTCTTCCGGAGGACATTCCTTGCGGAGATGAGGCTCGCTTAAGCATCCCAAAAAAAGGTCAAGGAGGCGCTGAAAAACTCCCTCATACCTCCGCACTTGAGTGACGTTCCGGAAGCGTCAAAAGGAGAGGAGGGTCTTCAAGGGGTGTACGGTAGTGCGAATGAATGAATGAAACCACGTTTATTCCACATTAAAATGGGCCGAAAACGCTGCAGTGGAAAGTGGAGGGGTGTTATTGCAAAAGGGGAAGGTAAGGCTGCCTCCGTTTTATTAACGAACGTCCTGGAGGCAGCTAAGTGGGGGCCTCATGACGCTTGTGGCTGTCGCGGAGCCGATCGCCGACTGGTGGTGCCGCCGGGTCCCGGAGGAACATCTTGAAGGGGCAACGCAAAAAGACGAAGACAGAAGGCAGGAGCACACAGGACGGCGCTGAACTCACAACTAACTTTATTCGAAGGCATACATACACTTATGTACACAACCCATGGCCACGTGCTCGCCCATCTGTGGCGTCATTATCAGTGCTCAGGCAAAAAACGCAAAACCATTTGATGTAATGCTACGTTTTGAAGCGGCTTAAAAATTCAAATTCACTATCATGCAAGTTTATCGATGGCATGCTTACACAACGCGACCCTTTTTTCCTGATATAGAAGGCCTCAATAATCTCCCTCGTAGTCTGATTTTTGTGCGTGGAAAGTATTGTGGTGACTTTATATATTGGAGTGCACCCATGCTCAGAGCAATGCCGCGCGACATGCGAGTAGGCATTACCCGTTAGTGAGCGGCTATGTTCAGACAATCTAATATTGAGGCATCGACCTGTTTGACCGATGTATACGTGACCGCAGGAAAACGGAAGTTCGTAAACAACTCCCATTCTATGTACAGTGCACAAACGGGGAAGTATGCTTAACAGTACAGCCTTTCCCAGCATGAATGGAGGCAGCCTGGGCCAATTTCCTATCGATCTTAACACAAATTTTGATCAACTTGTTAGGGGCGAAAAAAAACAACCTTTATATCAAATCTGCCTGCTACATTCCTGAGATTATGTGATAGTTCATGTACATATAGAATTACAACCAGTTTTTTCTTCTTGTCGGCAGGCTCTGAATTATTTATTCTTGTGGGTGCTCCTAGTTTTTCATGTTTGACAAGCTTCTGTACTGTCATGCGGATAGCATCCTCTCGAAAAACCTGCCGCTCTCAAACGTTCCAGTTGTGTTAAGAAACTCCTAGACGTCTTGTGAAAACAAGATTTAGAGAGTGCGGAAAATAGAACCGAAAACGCAATGCCGTTTTTTACCACCTTGGAATGTGCGGAGAGAAAATTTAAAATTGGTTTTTCTGACCTTGGGCAATACATCCAGCATACATGCGTATCAGTTAGCTTGAGCCTAGTATCTAAAAATTGTAGTTCGTTCTTATCCGGCACTTCATGTGTGAAAACTAACCCTGAGCCACATTTGTGGAATACTTGAAGTACATTATGAACCATTTGTTGGAAATTAGTACTCTTCACAAAGATCAGAAAATCATCAACATATCTTAGCACTTCTAATGTTCGGTCATCTAGGTTACTTTCTATATTTCTGTCTATGCTGCCTAGGAAAATGTTAGTCAGTACCGGTGCAACCTTGGACCCAACGCAAATGCCAGATTTTTGTCGGTATAAATATCCTTTCCATTCAACAACAGTTGAAGCTAAATAAAAGGTTTTTGTCGGTATAAATATCCTTTCCATTCAACAACAGTTGAAGCTAAATAAAAAGAGAAAATCTCAAGAAAACTGCTGACAGACACACCACATCTGCTAGAAAATTTAAGCTCATCATTGTCCTCGGTGATACAAAGTTTAACGCTTATCATTAGTTCGTCATGTGGAATGTTATAGTACATGTCTTGAACATCTATGCTGAAAATATTACAATTACCAGGATTAGATTGAATGAGGAAGCTGATAAGATCATCCGAGTTTTTTACCACAAACGGATCTCTGATCACCAATGATTGCAAATGCCTTTGTAAGTATCCCGAGACCACCCGCTGCCAAGTATCCCTTTCCGTGACTATTGCTCGAAATGGAATGTCCGGTTTGTGGGTCTTTGCTGCGAAGAATATGTCCAAATTCAGACTGTTTGCCTTTTTTACTGATGAAGCTAGTTGCTCTAGGTTGTGGTTGTGCAGCAGCGACAGTGCGCGCTCCTTAACTTCAGCGGGCTTCAGATCTATTGCTCTGAAATTGTTTTCTATTGCATCTCGCGCTTTTTTGCAGAAGATATTCTCTGGCACTACAACAAAAAAGCCTTCCTTATCAGAGGTCAAAATATGAAGGTTTCTACTCACAGCATAATCTACATAATTGTTTACAGTCTTATTTTTCGAGCGCCTCGCTCCTGATCGTCCCAGCGCGTCCACACACTCTGCTATGAAGCGTGGTCTTTCTTCGTCGGTCCCCCGGGGTGAAGCTTGGCTCGTGGGCGAATTTCGGGCTGAGACAAAGGGTTCTTCTGTGCTCTTCTCTTAGACTCTCGTCGCCAAGAACCAACACTTTTGCTTCGGGCATCTTCTTCTTTTGTGGTTTTGGAAGGGTAGGCCAAGCGCTGTTCCACAACCAATCGGCTACATGATAGGATGTCTTACGCCACTCCAGGAAATCCCTTCTGCTCTTGCCTTTGTCTTTTTCCTGCCAGCAGGCTGTGCGGAGGCAATCTTTGAGGTATCGGGCTTGATTCATCCATTCTGCGCGCAGGAGTCTGCAAATCCTTTTGGTATGACCAGTCGATGGTTGTAGGTAGCCGCTCAACGACTGCACTTCTTGGGAGCACAAAGCGTATCGAGCGTGCCATGAAAGAATCCTGCTTTTGCATACGCATACTGCCATCATAGACGCGAGCTTACTGGGGTTCTGTAGGTCGTAGTTGCTAGGACGAGTAAAAGAGCCCGATGTAATAGAAATATGCTGTAGAAGGATCGACATTTGGGCGAGTTGGTACTGGTTGAGCATCTTGAAGGGGCAGCGCAAAAAGACGAAGACGGAAGGCAGGAGCACACAGGACAGCGCTGAACTCACAACTAACTTTATTCGAAGGCATACATACACTTATGTACACAACCCATGGCCACGTGCTCTCCCATCTGTGGCGTCATTATCAGTGCTCAGGCAACCTCCTTTCCTCCTCTCTGGCTTGGGCGATCGGGCGCGGCGCTGCTTGAAAGTAATGCTGTCGTGTGCTGCGGAACGATTTCGAGATGTCTAAGATCTTACTTTGTGAAATTTACGCCATGTTCGTTCATATGAGGTCGTCAGGGAACCCTTTCGGTGCATCGGTAACTACTGTAGGCGGAAATATCTCTTGGGGGCGCAAAAATGTGACGCGCTTTGTCATCCGCGGTGTGCGCGCATTATCAGTCGCGGTGGGTGTATGTCTTGTTTACTATTGTGTTTATATCGATTTTAATTCAACAAAGAAAACCAGTGTCTCTGTATTACCAGCAATAAATGGTAAATCAGCTCACTGTCTGATCGATTGGCGTATACACCAGAACACCGTGAATTCAAAGGGCGCCGCCATATTGATGAGCGCCGGTTGCGCCATCTATCCCAAGCGCCGCGAAGTAGCAGGTCTGGGCTGCCACGCCGGGAGATGCGACCCGGCGCGGAAGCGAAACTTGGGCTTTTTAGCTGGGCGGAAGGCGTGTTTCGAGTTTTTTCTAACCTGTCATTTTCGCTGTCTGGATTCAATCAAACTTCAAGACCTCATGCAAGTCCGCAATGGCCACACTGAGTGCTGTGCAGACTGCAGAAGCGAATACATCGGGTAGGTACGCTATTACGTTTGTACAAACCGCGCGCTATATGCTAGAACACGTGTGAGCTTTTTGGCACGTAACCTGTGAAGGAATTCACAGCACTGTGTTGGTGCCATATATTATTAAAGCACGCAGAACACTGTCATCTGCACTTTCAGTTTGGTCTTGTTTGTCATGGTCTCTACTGGGTTGGCCGCGTTTGGCAACCAACTGGCGAGGTCGTTTGACTGCCTGGTTAGCAGACGCCTGCCCTTCACCACCTGCACATTGAAAACAAAATAGATGTTATAGTAAGAAGGGTTGTAGTTCTTTCCCATGCCATCACTGTTGCGAAGATATAAAGTCCTCTCAAAATGAAATAGAAAATACACCAGGCCAATTGTATCGTGCAACCACTTAACATTCAGAACAAAAGCCTACAGCACTCGAACAAGCAGCATATGATGCTAAACCTGCACTCATTGGAAAATGAGGTACTACAGTAGCTATAATGTTCAACTACATGTGCAGTCAAAGCCCGTATTATGCTATGTTCAGACTACGTTCGTAAGGCGCCGATTTTTCGTAACATACGTAAGCGGAAGCGCAACAAGCGTATGCGTCTAGTTCAGACTGCGAACGTAAAGGTACCAACGTGCGCAATTCTCGCAAAAATCGTGGGTGAGAGTGTTAAAGGTTCGGCAACATTTACGACTGTTATGTTACGACCGTTGCGACACAGCCAATGACCGATAAGCTTTCGGTTTTCTACAACCGGTGACGACACTTCCGTCCTCCCGTCTGCAGACAGCTCCGGGCGCCGGCGATGCCGTTCCGCCATTCCGTGCGCATGGTTAGGTTGGCTCTGTTGTTCGCACCGCCAACCGAAGTTCGTGAAAATTTGTGCAGTGCGCTTTGCGACACTGTTTTCAGAGTTCATGTGGTTTGTTCGCTGTGCGTTTGTGGGCAGTGTAAGGGTGTGCAAAATGGACTCACTGACAAGCGACGACTTGTTAATTGAAGAAGTATACGTCAGCGACCCGTGCTTTTTGACCAGCGTCTGAGAGCGTACAGGGACAAACAACGTCAGCAAGACGCATGGGAGCAGGTATCCACAGTGCTGGGACAAAGCGGTAAGTAAAATTTAATGTAACATTTGTGGGCATGACGGTGACTTAGGAGAACATTCGAAGTGTATAAAAACGAGCCACTTATCTCGGTGACGGCGTCGCCCGGCTGCGATCTGCCGGGGCTGCTCCGTGTCGCGTGCGTCAATTCGCTCAGCGGCGTGCTGTCTCCCTGGGCGCTTTTTTTTATGCTAGCGAGTTTTCAACCGTATGACGTTTTGTAAACTTTGTGAAACGGTCTAAGTGAAGTGGTTAAGGCTTTATTCACAGAAGGCCGACGCGACACCGATTTTGGTCTGCCGACGGTTGTCGACGGCAGTTTACAGGACGGAAAACGCGTGGCCAACGGTTTAAAGGAAGGAAAATGCGGTCGCCAACAGTCGGCAGACCAAAATCGGTGTCGTGTCGGCCTAGTGTGAATCAGCCTTTAGGGAGAGTATTTACGACCACGATGGTTGTGTCTGGTCGCTGCAAGTGATTTTGGGATATGTTATGAAGGCTACCCTGCACGAAACGCAGCGGTAGACTCGCGAAAGCGCTTAATGAAGTGTGCATAATGCGATATGACTTTCAAAGTTGTCACGTAAATATTTGACACTTTCACGTTGGGTGAAATCATGTTTTGGTCGTGTTTTAAGTATTTGAGATTTCGGATTACATTTCACGGATAATGCTCGCTCCCTTTCTCGGTAATCAAGATGCCACAAAACCCGGGCGCGTTGTGACAAGTGTCATACTGATCTTCACAACAAAGCGGAGCTAGTGGGCTGTATTGTTTTTCTACGTCCCGCCAGTATGTTTCAGTAGTTTTTTTCTTTTCTTCAAATGGACAACCTTGAATTGTAATGTGCCGATGGAGTACCCACTGGCGAATATATTCATTCGTTTTTAAGAAAATCGGTAACAGAGTACTATGTATTTTTTCTCTTTTCATGCATGCAGTGCCTGACATTCAACACAGATGGCAGAGCCTCCGACAGAAGTTCCTTCGGCTGCGGAAGACATACGTGAAGTCTGGAAGCAGCTCTGACGCCGTAAAGAAGAAGTGGGCCCTCTTTGACAACCTGACATTTCTCAACGACGCAATCCAGAGCAGAAGGTGCGCTACCTGAAGTTTGCATTTTTAATTGCTCATTGCCAGTCGGTGCGCTCAGCGCCCGCTATGCACTGCTCTGTGTGCATGCCCCGATCCTTCTCTCGTTTTCTCTGCCCCCCTTATCTCTTGAATAGTATTCTATTTCAATTCGTGCTGTTCCTGTGCACACGTTTGTTTGGCACGCTGAAGTGGAAAAATTATTTTGAACAGCCTAAACATGTCGGTCCCCACTAACAGCTTAATGGAAAAAATATGATCGCGTCCATTTCAACGCCACTTTAACTCATTGTTTATGTTTGAATAATTTTGAAATGCCTCACATCCAGAAAATTTGCACGTAATGCATAGCATCTTCCCCTCTTAACTGGACACCTAATGCTGGTGGTCACAGATGTTGCTCTCATTTCTTTTAACGCAGCACTGTGTCCAACATGCAAGGAGGACCCAGCCATGTGGCACCGGAAGTACGACATCTGTGTACGTTGACTCCAAGCAGTGATTCGAGCACGTCGCCAGAGGCACTGTTTCAGTCATTGTATATGGACGGCAGCGAAGACACCAGTCTAGTTGAAGACGTTCCCATTGCCCAAGCTACAGATGTCACAGAAGTCGGCGACACACTAGCTCCGTCAACCTCACTGTGCGACAATGACTTGGCTGAAGGTAATCGTCAAGGACCTTCTGAAAGCGGGGCCGGTTCAAGCCCGTGTGCCACTGCTTGCCCCACCCAACCTACAGGCAACAAAAAAGGACACTCCCAGAAGAGGAAGCAAGCCAACATTGATGAGCTAATGGTCACGGCCTTAATAGAAAATAGGGAGCGGCTAAATTAACTGAAATCGTCATCGAACACCGATCAAGATGAACTTTTTTTGCTCAGCATGAAGCCACTTTTAGCCAGACTGCATGACCGCAAGAAAGAAATGACAAAGCTCCGAGTTCACAAGTTATTAATGGAAGCTGCTTTCCCATCTTCTGTGCCGGGAAGTGACAATGAAAGCATTTGAAAAAGGCACAGGAAGTGCTCTAAACAAAGTATTTTATTGCCAGGGCATATTGCATAGAATTTGTGATATTTATTTTTTTATGCTGGAGCTCAGCTGTATTCTTCCACAAAATACACACTGCTTCTATCTTCTGTTGTTCTTTGGTTGTGAGCAAAATAAATAGTTGTTTCTCGAACAAATCAAAATAAATTATCATGCGTTCACGGTGAACGTAGAGAACACTCATTCCTTCAAGTAAACTGCCATGGCACGGCACCACGTCCATGGAAGTAGCTGGCAAAGCTGTCGCGCACGTCTGCTGCATTCCTCGAGTAGGTATTAGAACCTTGCCGGCACGCCTGGGGGAGTGGTGGGGTGGAATTCCTCCAGTCACCTGAAATAAGCTCTCCTGAGCTTCCGTTGGTGTCTGCGAACTGCGGAGGACAGTAGCCACCAGCCTGTCTTCCCTCCTGCATTAGGAAATTGTGCAGGCAACAGCAGGCAGCTACTGCTAGGACGGCATTGTCTGGTAAGAGGCTCATTCGGTTCCTCAACACCCTCCAGCGCGCACACAACGCCGAAAGCATTCTCAACGCACCTACGAGCTCTTGAGAGCCTGTAGTTGTAAATCCGTTTTGCACTGTTGGCCACTTGCATGCCAGGGTATGGCTTCATCAGATTTGTCTTGAGAGGGAAGGCGTCATCGGCCACAAACACATAAGGGAGCACTGGGCCTCCATTTGGAAGTGCACAAGGGGAGGGCAAATTCTGGTGTCCATTATCTACAAACTTCCCCAGCTCTGACGCCGCAAATACACCACCATCACTTTCACGTCCGTAGCATCCTATATAAACAGAAGTGAACTTGTAACTGGCGTCACAGGACGCCATCAAGTTGACGCTAAAGCCTTGCTTATAATTGAAGTACAAGGAACCAGAGTTCGGAGGCGCATCTAAGTGAATATGTTTGCCGTCAATTGCTCCCGCGCAGTTCGGAAAGTTCCACTTCCAATAAAATTCTTCGGCAATAGCCTTTATGCTTTGCTCATTTAGTGGTTTCAAAAATCTAGGCTGAAGAACGGTCCATAACGCCTGGCACACCTTCGGAACAAGTGTCGAAACTGTCGATTTTCCGACCCTGAAGCTGTAAGACAGAGACTGGTAGCTGTTTCCAGTGGCTAGGAACCTAAAAAGAGAGAAAGCATGTATGAAGGTCGAAAAAGCGGCAAGAAAGGCAAGCTTTACTATAAGTAAACAACACGGCCAAACCACTTAGCGAAACAGTGCTCTAGTGGCCACTGCAAATAGGAGTAGCGTGGGCCAAATTAGTGCGAATATATGTACGCCGTGTGCAACACAAGCTGCTTAAAAATATTAAAATTACTAAAGCTGCTCATAGTGTTATAGGAATGCAATTATATGTAATCTCTCTTACTAAAATAAGCCATGCGCTCGCGGTTCTTTTCATTTCACTGGCAGCCTTGCATTTTGTCTAGGTATCCTGCCCGAACTCCCCTGGCTGAACCTTTGCTGCTATCAGGCATCAACGTGCTTACCTTATAGTTATTGCAAGACGCTCCGCCGAGGAAATCGATGGCCGCAGATGCGTGCTCCGAACCTCGATGAGTGGTCTCACTAGGTTTTCAAGGAAGCGGAACTGCTGGGGCGACATGCGCATGAAGTTGTGAAACATCGCAGCGTCACCAACTCGGAGCTTGGCGAAAAGGTTGTGAAAATCGCCGTCCACTGCTCTGTCGATAAATACTTGCCGCACCCAAACCCTTCTGCGTCGCCTTCGTCGTCTTCGGGCGATTGAATACATGACTACAAGTTTGTTTTGAGCGTGAATTTCTTCGAGCTCGGCCAGCGCTCGCATGTTGACAGGAGCCATATTGGACCGCTGGTGACGTCGATTCTGCAGCTCTAAATTTGATTGGCCTGTTGTAAAAGCCGTAATTTACGCAGCAGTAAATGTGAACAAAGGTGCCGGCTTAACTGCCGTAACGTTTTTTACAGCCGTTACGTTCGATATGCCGAAAGGGCTGTTACGCGCGTTACGACCGTAGTGTGAACATAGCATAACAGGGTGAGCATGACAGATGCAGGTGTTGTACAGTTGCACAAACCATGACAGGGCACGTAAAATTACCATCCCTACTTAAAGCTGCATCATCAGGACCCCTTTGGTACAAGACAACAACCGCACCTGCATTCCAAGAAATTAGCCCCACCAACTGCAGCTACCTGGTACCAGACCTGTTTCGCTTGTGCGAGGCCATCGGATTGTTGGCGCTCCCTTAGAAAAGAAAACAGTAAAAAAAACTAGTGAGAACGATCAAAATTTTGTTACAAAATACAAGAATAATTAAGCACCTTATTTTCATCGCCATATGAACGGAAATATTTTGCGCTTTGCCCCGCATAACAGCCCGCACGCAGTTTAGAGCTCAGGAGGCTCAAATGAATTCGTTACGAATGACACCTGTAACACCAGCTCGTAAAGGTAGGTGCGCTGCAAGAACACCTTCGGCGACGAGTAGTCGTCGTTTACGTTTTTGTGGACGCATGCTACGTGACGAGCAGATTTCGGTTTACTTTCATTAGCAATAACGCTCACCAGCAAGGCCTACAACTTGTTGCTCACGCTTAATGGTCATTCCGTGCACCAGCTGCAAGTATCGCTAACCGCAAACTCAACTGTTCCGCTTAACCGTCGGGAGCTCTGCCTGAATGAAAACACGAAAAGGCTTGCCTTTTTGTTATAGCCAAGGCGAAGCACCGGCGCGGGATTCTGCTCTGTAGGCTTGTTGCCCAGAAAGTGCTCGGAGCAAACCTGCGTGTTACACGTATTACGTTTGTAAGGCGCAAAGTTGAACGTGGCACCAAAATATACACAGATCGAATACTCACTCGTGCATTTTCACTGTGTTGGTAGTTCTTCCTATTCACTGCAGCTATCCCCCGGTGGCGCAGCTTGGCATTCTTCGTTGCGGATGGAAATCGGCGCAGGCTGAAAACACCGCACCGGCACGATTCCCTACGTGTGTTGTGCTCTTCGCAAACAGCGCTAAGCAACCTGCTCCTTTTCCGCTGGTTGTTTTGGCATCCAAACACGACGCAATGATGCCCAGATGACTTCTTCTACTTTGGATCCGTGTGAACGGGCACATTTCCGCACTTTGGAGCCCTAGAGCTGGCGCTTGCCATGTCTACTGGTCGCCGGCGAACACACTTTGGCAGCCCAGTACAAAACGGCGCCGGTCGACCGGGCAACCCGGGTGCGAGAGTATGCGTTCGGTTAGTCTGGGTGCGAGACTAGCGTGTTCTGGTCTATAGGGAGTAAAACATAAAACATAAGAGCACATGCTCGTGCACGGCCAACCTAAGGCAACAACGAAACATCTGAGCGGCAGGCGCTATCAAATATTTGTGATACACTGGCATCGTTCTCACGCATTTCAAGTCTAGTATGCTTGAAATTACCATATGTCTACGCTAGCCTTGCTGCATGAGGCCCATGGCGCTGCTCAACACAGCAATCACTGCGGTTGGTGAGCCAGCACGATACATATATAAGCTGTATGCTTCGGCATTACCTTTTTGGCCTGTATACAGCCATAATATATATGAGAGGGTTCGCATGAAAATAATTCGATGGCTATTTTTGAGCGCAAAATTTCCGTAATACGTGTGAGTGCGTCGCAGAGAACTGAACGAACACAACCGAAAAAAGAAATTCGTTTATCATCCTCTTTCTCTAAAAAGCAAGAGAAAACGGGCTAACGCCGCACAACGTTTATAAATATATAACCGCTGATGCCGTATGCTTGGACCATGCGCTATATAGAACAAATATATCTGTAATCCAGCACCTACTACTGCTTAGGACGCTCGTGCAATTCGTAAACGGTCGCTTTGCTGGACAAGCTTAATTCAGACTGTAAGGTATGCTGCTATTACTAGCCAAATATATTTTATTCATGGGTGGAAACCTCATCCATCCAACCAAGTAGACACACAATGTAACCTGCAGCGAACACTTTGAACGCTTGTCAAAGTAAAACAGTACAGCTCCTATCGTAGCAGAACGGTACCCACGCTGTTACGATCGTCGCGTATGTTTCATGGCTCCTAAACCGCAGCTTAGAAATAGAGTATAATACTGCAATAAGGTCACATTAGTGATTGGAACATTCAGAAATACACAATTGATCTCTGCGGCTGATTGTAGGCTCAAATATGCACGCATACATTGCGCTGCGTGTTCCGTCCACCTCAACGCCATCAGAAATTCCGGCCATGACACCTTAACCACTTCAGCACGTCTCACAGAACCGTTTACCACGTAGAAAACGCACGTCATACTAAATAGACCGCACGACCGCGAAAACAAACGCCAGCCGCCGAGCGTATACGTGCCATGCAAAAGACCGCTTTCACCCAAGCCAGTATGGCGCTGCTCATAGGCGGCACCACTGCGTTCACAATATGGCGGCGCCTACGGAAAAACGGTCTATGGGGAACCAGCGCTGGAGTTTTCACGACGCCTGCAGCGCCAGCCTGGCGGTCCGAACGTGCACAATGCAGCCGCTCCCGCGGACGAAAAATTGGAGGACGCTTAAGCTTCGCCTTCAAGAGTGGAACGCGACAGCGTTCCCGTCGACCCGCCAAGGGGTGTAAGAGTGGGCTACGGCGCAGCGACTACGCGCCCCTCATCGGACGCGGTGAGCGTCGAGCAGCGCCGCGTTCGGCGCGGCAACGAAATGTGCGCCTGAGCGAGCGACGCACGCCTCAGCCTTAGGAACAGCTCGTTTCTAAGGCAACACCGCATTCACTAGAGACGCTTTTGTACCGCTTTGAAGCATCGAACTTGTGGCTGAGTGGTCTACTTCCGGCCACCGAGCGTGACGGACGTGCGATGACGGGCTCCGTCGGAGCGGCTACAGCGGCTATTGCCAGCCGCGGCAACAGGAACTTTTCATCTGAAGAAGGCTACGAGTTGATTTTGCCGAATTTGCCAACAGGTCGTTTTGTTATTAATACAGTTTTTCTTCACGGAGATGTTCAAGCGCGGCCTTACCGAGTCGAAGATTTTCGCGACGCGTTGTCTGGTATGTCGCTGCTTCCTGAAGTGATCGCCTTAGGGGCGTATCGGATGAGCCACGTGTGGGCCGTAACTTTCAGTAATGCCGAAGCCGTGAAGAAGTTACTCGCCGCGAGTGAATTGAAGGTCAAGGGCCGGCGCTGCGTCGTCATTGATCCTGGAAACCAAGATGTGAGGATGAAAGTGCACTGGCTGTTGCACAACGTTCCAGATGATGACGTGCGGGTGGCCTTCCTTCCTTATGGAAAAGTGACAGAAATTAGCAGAGAGCGTTGGCGAGTACACGGAATCACTGACAAAGGGTCCACAACCAGGTTGGTGTCCATGCGTCTCAAGGCAGGCGTTAAGCTGGAAGATCTACCACACCAGCTAAACGTCGCAGGTGAACAAGCTTTGGTGGTCGTATCAGGCCGTCCGCCGATGTGCCTGCGCTGTCATGCAACGGTGCACATTCGCCGTGACTGCCTGGTTCCAAAATGCAGTGCCTGCCGTAGATTCGGACATGAAGAAGGTCAATGCCCTAAGGCGTACGCCAGCGTCGCTGGGCCTACGAGTGGCGAGGATTCATCCGAACTTCTCATGGATGAAAACGACGCTGAAGAAGCTTCGAAGCCGTCAAAGGACACCACAGTCCGCAAAATGGTAACGCTGGCAGCCAACAAACCCTTTTTGGAGGAAAGGCGTCAACCAGCAGAGCGCGAACGGGATACCAAAGACCAGGCCGTGGAAAAAGCCACCACATCGAAGGACGCCTGTCAACCTATCAGCGAGGATACAAAAGTGGAAGAAACCCAAGAGACCTGCATGGACGTCGTCGAAAGCCTCACTGGACAGCCCACCAAGCGGCCATTGGAGGAGAGCGTCGAGGAAGCAGACAAAGGAGTTGAAGAGACAGAACCACCGCCGAAGGGGCTCGGCATAAGACGGTCTTCAGTGAAGCAGAGGCCGAATTTTTCCGCTGAGCGGCGGCCGGCGGAAAAACCTCCGTCTTAACGCCGACTCTCCGCGCAGCGCAACCTTTTGGGGTCTTCGGGAAGACGTGGGGACTCTGGGCGAACTCATTTGCAAGTGTCGTGAAGCCTTCCGGTTAGAAGATGCCTATAGCGCACATTGTGCTGCATACGTGATGTGTCTACAAGATTCATCTTCGCTGTAAGTGTTATACTATGCTAACAAATTTTTCAGATTCTAAAGGGGTACTGTAATGCGATCATTTTGCAGAATATATAAAAAGAAATGGCGTTAAAATCAGGCACAGCACTACGCATAGCGACGATAAATGTCAGAGGTCTGGCGTCTAGGAGACGTCAGTACCAGCTTAGTCGCCTGCTGTTAGAAAATGAGCTGGATATCGTAGCAGTTCAAGAGGCAAAGGTAGAAACGCAGGAACAAAGTGATCGCATGGTATCACCTTTTAGAAATCGGTACAATGTTGCCATAAGTCATGCAGTAGGCTTGTCAGCAGGTTGTGCTCTATTTCTTCGAAATTCTATTGAGATTGTTGAGGAATCTTTGAGTGTCAGTCAGAGTGGTCGTTATATTGTTTGTGATTTCACCTTCGCAATGAAAAATTGGAGGGTGATTAACGTGTACGCATCAAACAAGGAACATGACCGGCGAGTGTTCTTTGAGGAAATGGAAAAACACCTGCCATGCGATAAGCTGGTCATATTACTGGGTGATTTCAACTGTGTTTGTGAACCAGAAGATAGAGTGAACAAACGACCTATTCGAGATAAAAATGCAATATTTTTAAGCGCAATAGTGGGTGAACACAATTTAGATGACGTGGGGTCTTTGTTTTCATGTAACTTCCCCCAGTTCACTCATTTTCAAGGAAATAGCCACGCTAGACTAGATAGAGCTTATATATCGACAGCTCTTGTACCTTTGTGCAGTAATTACACAGTCAATCATGTTTCTTTCAGCGATCACAGCTTAGTGTCTTTCTCGCTTGGAGCTGAAAAAAGAAAAAGTACATTTAATTGGCAGCTCTGGAAACTTAATGATAATCTATTGGATGACAAACCTTTCGTAGATTACGCAATGGACAACCTTAATGACTTACTTGAAGATCACCAGAACATAATTGGCAGATGGGAGCGTTTCAAAGAAAAAATAAAGATTAAGGCGATAGAACGGGCTTTTGCACTTAAGCACAGTAAAATAAAACACGAAAAAGAACTGCAAGCCCAGTTAGACTTCTTGATCAGCCAAGAAAGCGTTACCCCTGGCCTGCGCAGTAAAGAAATTCGAGACGTCAAGCGACAACTTGAGCTTATCGATGTCGAAAATTATAGAGGAGCAGTGATACGGGCTCGTGCAGAGCATTTGTGGATGGGCGAAACGCCCACCAAACGCGCCCTTAGTGACGAAAAAAAGATACGCGACCAAAAAAGAAATCAAAGAAATAAGGTACTGTGGTGTAGTCACAGATAAGAAAAGTGATATAGAAGACGCTTTCGTAGAGCACTTTCGGAAATTGTTTGGTGAAAGGAAAGAAGTAAACAAGGGATTTGTAAACGCTTTTCTTCCACTTATGCCGCAACTAGATGAAAATGCAAAATCAGTCCTAGAAGCCTCAATTACATTAAAGGAAATTGAAAAATCAATCGATGATTTGAACCCCGGAAAGTCGCCCGGTCCCGATGGACTGGGTTCAGCGTTTTATAAGAAATTTAAAACTCCTATAGCTAAGGCATTGCATGCGGTAATACAAGAGGCATATGACGTAGAAGAGCTTGCCCTTTCCTTCCGTCAATCACATATCATTCTCATTCCTAAAACGGACGACCGACTTAAGCAATTATTGGTAGGTTCTTACCGGCCAATTACCCTCTCTAACGTAGATTACAAGATATTCATGAAGGTCTTGGCAAGAAGATTACAAGGTTTTATTAAAGATATAGTCGGACCACACCAGACGTGCGGAATTAAAGGTAGGAGCATAACGACGAACATTCATATAGCAAGAAATATTTTTGAGTGTTGTGATGTTTTTTCCAACCACGTGGCAATGCTCCAAATAGATCTGGAAAAAGCTTTTGACCTTTAACGCACGAAATATTGTTTGCCATTATGGAATATGTAAATGTAGGGAAAATAATACTGGAAGGTGTAAAAATGTCGTACACTGGATGCTCTGCCTCAATTATAATTAACAAACAAGTCAGCAAAAGCATCCATGTCGTCTCTTCGGTGAAACAAGGGTGTCCTCTGTCGTCACTACTTTTTAGCATTTATTTAGAGCCATTTTGTTTAAAGATGATTCAAAATGAGGAAATAAGAGGCTTTCGTATTATGGCTTGTGAAGTCAAAATATTATCTTACGCCGACGACATAGCTGTTTTCTGTACCGATAGAGAAAGTGTAACAAATGCGATAAAAGATGCCACAGCTTTCTGTCAATACACAGGGAGCAGAATAAACTGGAATAAATGTCAGGGTTTCTGGCATGGTGAATGGGAAAGTGTGCCAGTCACGTACGCCAACATTCAGTGGACGACTACTCCAAGTAAATACCTAGGCGCACCACTACAACACTACAAGGATACACAAGAATACTGGAAAGAACAGACAGACAAGGCTCGAGAGAAAACACAAAACTGGGGAGGACGAGACCTATCAATTTTTTCCCGTGCCACAGTGCGTAACATTTTTATTATTGCTCGAGTATGGTATGTTTTGCAAGCGTTACACATGTCGCGCATGAGTATTCAACGACTGCACAGAGTGTTGGCTGTTTTTGTATGGAACTCATCATGGGAAAGGGTGAGCCGCACAAATTTGTTCCTTCCAGTGCGATCGGGAGGACTGGGTTTGATTCATTTGTTCGTGAGACAAATTGTCTCTAGGTTCGTATATTATCGCAATCAAAGAAATCCTTTTTTAAGAAGTGTTATGCAAGTGAGATTGGCGAACGCATTGCCAGATGTCATTGTGTCATCATGCGCCCATATGCAACGCAATGTCCGCGGATACATGCATGAAATTGTTGCGGCTGTCCAGTTTCTAAAAGTAAGATTTTCAATGGAATATCTCAGCGAGGTCAAGAGAAAACGCCTCTACAAAGACCTAATTGATGTGATGATGCCTGTTCCCTTGTATCGAAGGATGTACAATCCTGGGCCAGGCAGCAATGTGTTAAAAAGGGTTAAGGGGGTATAGTAGGGCAAATCGACCAAAAAACTGATTTTTTTATTTCATCAATAAAAAATAATACACACTGTGGGCAGCAAAACAGTGGCGCGGCGAGCGCGTAGGAGCACTCTAAGCCATTTAAAAATGGCGCCAAAAAGCGCGCCGCCTGGTATTTAAACGTGACAGACGCGAAGGTTTGTTTACATGTTGTTTTTACAACATGTTTTTTTTCAGTGTTTACGTAATTATGTTTACTTCATGTTTACGTTTACGTAAACATGAAGAAAGGCTTTGGGGAAGACACCAAGAAAGCCAGAAAATTTCTGTACTCTGCTGGTGCATGTGGAACGGTTGTAGTGAAGGTGCAAACATAAAAATGCGTTTTTCTCAAAATCACTTTTTTCAAAATTTTCGGAATTTCATGTACCTTTTCTGGAAAACTACTCAGCCCATTGCGCTGAAATTTTCCCAGAATATACTCACATCCCTTGCAAGTAATCTGAACCTAAATGTGTGAAAAAAAATCACTCAGTTATAACTAAAAAAAGAAAAGATTATTAGAAAGACCCTCCACAGTACGAGACGTGTGACGGCAATATTTTTTTTCTTGTGACGTAAATGTAGCAAAGCATTTTTTAAAGGTTCCAGCTAGACCCACTATTATACAGAATTATTGTGCGAAATTTCACGGTCATGCTGTTTTTTGTTTCTGAGAAAAGGTACATTTTATTTTCCATCATAGCTTAAAGTTTGGTTCTCCACTACACAAAAAATAAAAAAGGCCTGCAGTAAAAAATTACACCAATTAGGGCCAACGCTATTGCTATTGAGCGTGCAGAATTTCACGCTAATATATAGAACAGTTGTTGAGATATAAAGCTGAAACCAAGATAGTTCATGCACCCTACCATACCCCCTTAAAAGTATGACTATCCGATCGTCAGTCAAAACTTTCTTTTTCATGCTCCATGGTGGCACACTTTCTACAATACCGTGGCTAAAGGAAAAAGGGTTGTTGGTACCATGGTCGGTTGACTGTGTAATATGCAAAAGGCCTGAAACAATCGAGCACATGTTTCTCGATTGTTGGGATGCCGTATTCTTATGGGACATCTTGCAAAGAACCCTGAAAAAGGAACTGCCGCTTACACCCTACGGCATTCGATTTCTTCCCGTCGAAAGCGAAGGTGTGCCGTACGATATGCTAATGATTCTAGTATGCACAGTGTTTGGAAAACCAGAATGTCAGTGCGTAATACGGACGTCAACGCGAGGTCAGCCCGGGACAACTTCAACGAAAGCATCGCATATTTACGAGATGTGTACAAACAGAAGGAAGAAAAGCCAGATTGGTGTGTTTATCTGGACGAACTCCTGACCGTAAAGCGTTTTTTTACCCACTTATGCTAGCCAGACACAAGCTAGCATTTTTAATGTGATGTTATGATGGTGTTTTTCACTGTATTGTGCCAAGTTGGCAATAAAGAAAAAAAAAACTCGTGGCTGAGTGGTAGAGTCTCCGTCTCACACTCCGGAGACCCTGGTTCGATTCCCACCCAGCCCATGTTGCAAGTTGTTTTTTATTCATGAAGTGCCTGCTGGGATTTATCACTCACGGCCAACGCCGACGACGCCGACGACACCGGCTTTTCTGCGACACGAGCTCCTTAACGCTGTCGCGTTAAAATTGCTGCTGGTAGCGGTGTTGCGTGCGCTGAAAGTCGAAGGAAAACAAAAGGACGCCGCGGTACTGTTGCGTATACAAGTGTCACAACTACGTCGGAATGAGGGAGGATGTATCCTTCTGCGTCTTTCAATCTAAACACTACGAACAAGAACGGAGGCGGCCTTAAGTTCCCGTCTTGTCGCCCTGTCAAGCGGTGTCGGGCTGGTTTCTAAATCGAATTTCGCGTGTGTGCTTGGTTTATTCGATAGTGAAGACGGTCAGCCGCGGCAGCCAGTACCAAACAGCAGAATCTGCAGTCGGCATTTCGTCGGAAACAAAATGAACAATAACGTATTGCACCATCCGGCATGTGTACCAACCATTTATCCTTCGCAATACCACCGCTAAGCTCCTTCTAATGCCACTACACCAAGCGAACGATACGAAAGGTAAATAGTTTCCATTCATTGCCAAGAATTGTGTGTCAGGGAAGCTGCCTTGTAATACCAGTTGTGTGCGCATACTGCCGGCGCACGCGCGACTAAGCCGCCTATGTGTTTATAAAAATGCGCATGCGGATGAGGACTCGGCGCTGAGATGCATCCGGTAAATTTATGTAATAAGTGCTAAATGTAGCCAGGGTTGTTACGAATCAAGCAGCGGAGCACTCAAACCTTTGCTTGCCCAAGTCAGCTGATGCGATAAAGCTTTCTTCTCCACTGACTGCTGTAACATCAGAATTTCTTATGTCTAGCCAGAGAAGTATGGAATGTCTTCAGGCCAACTAATACTTCCGAAACCATAGCGCAGCAAGACCGGCGCCGTCGCTACTAGATTTGCGAGGCAGGCTGCCACGCATGGGAACGGCACACGGCGCAACTTTTTTCTATGGCGCAACCGTTAAATAAACGCACGTGCTCGCCGCGACACGCTGTGAAAGATTCATAAAGCTTAAAAACCTTCTTTCGTCATTTCTTCACTTGATGGCGCTAGCTTCTTTACAAAAACTGTCCACTTGAAGCTGCGCGAAAACGGAAACATGCGAACCATATGTGCGAACTATGAAACGGCCGCGGGCGCGTAGTCTTGTCGAGCGGCTGGCATATGCCGCGTTTCGTCGCCAGGGCGGCGTGCAACGCACTCTTTTCGACGGGGATACAATAGGTACGAGGTCCTCCGAGGTATGTGGAAAGGTGTAATGGTTCCAGGACTTACTTTTGGAAATGCGGTTGTTTGCTATAAATCAGGGGTACAATCAGGACTCGACGGGAACCAAAGGTCAGTGGGTCGCCTCGCATTGGGCGCTCACGGGAAGACTACAAATGAAGCTGTGCAGGGTGATATGGGCTGGACTAGTTTTGAAGTGAGGGAAGCTCGTAGTAAAATTGAGTATGAATAATGGCTGAGGAATATGGAAGAAAGTAAATGGGCTGGGAGAGTGTTCAGGTATCTGTACAGGAAAAACATTGATTCACAGTGGCGGAAAAGAACTAGGAAGCTTAGCAGCAAGTATGCGGCCTGTAGTGTGGACAACACAACAACAAAGGTCAAGCGGAAAGTCAGAGAAGCTGAATTAATCTCATGGGTGGCGGCAATGGAAAAGAAACCTGCCATGAGTAACTACTTAAGAGGAAAAAAACGAAATCAGGAAAGAAACCATTTATGATAACTCAAAGGGAAGCTCATTACTTTTCGAAGCGAGATCGGGATGCCTTAAAACACGCACCTATAAAGCGAGATATAAGAAGGAAGAAGAAGCATGTGCTTGCTGCGGTAAAGCTAGGGAAACTACGGAGCATGTTTTATTAGAATGTGACGTCTACCCAGCGGTCGATTTAGGCACCACTGGCCTCCTTGAAGCCCTTGGGTTCAGAGGGAGCAGTGGTAAAGCAAACATGTCCGCAATAGACATTAGTAAGAGGCGACTGGAAGATTGGTGGAAGAAAAGTAGGGAAACGACAAAAGACGGAGACGTACAAAAGCACAGTTCGCAATAGGGGATCAGAAAATTTGGGCGTGGCAGTTCATAGTATTTTTGTGTGCCTTTTTCATTGTTTAACCTAGGTAGAATATTAGGCAGTATAGTAGCAAGAGCTTGGTGGCGCAACCCACCGCCCCGTTCCAAAGGGGACGCTCATAACATCAACTCCATCCCATCGACGCGCCGCCTATCCAGCGCTGGTTCCCCATACCGTCATTCCCATGACGGCAAAGCAACTCCCATAGATGGTGGCGCCAGGTTACCCTCTAGGTGTTATAGTGAGAAACTATATGGCGCCGGCCATAGAGTTTCTCACTATAGGCAGGTTGCGAACGTAGTTCCCGCGCCTACCAGGGCGCCCCTCGCGGCGGCGAGCGCGGAACCGGCAGGATGGGGCCCTTGCATTGCCCAGGGGGCGCTGCGAAAAAGGTGCTAAAAAGCGCCCTTTGTGCAAAAATGGGTCGTACCAAGCTCGGTCGTCTGCTTCGGAAAGCACGTTTACAATATGGACCCGCCACTTTCGGTTGTGTTGTTTCACGGCCTGCAGTGAATATCGGGCGCCGAAAATTTTTTCAGGGGTGGCACGCTGCGTAAAGGCAAGAAATTATGCAGTGCCGAATACGTGTACGCCGTTCAAGAATTAGGCGGCGAAGTTTTAGCACCGTGTCAATCGCAAGTGAAGCGAGTCGCGTACGAAGTGGAACTTCAGGTAAGGTTTGCACGCTAGCTGCTAGATTCAGGCGTACAAACGCGAGGAAATGGTTGCTATAAATGAATCCACAGCAGCGATAAGCAGGCATCATGTATAGACGAGCGCACGCCAAGTTTCGCCCGAGACGCCAGCGCTCGTTTCTCCCCTGGCGGCACGGTTTCCCCTCCCCCGGGTGTTTGCTTCCGCCGGTTCCCTTCGCTGGCGCTGAGCCAGAGGAGGCCAGGCTGAGCGCGCGCTGCACGCGAGAAGGTGTAGGTTTCCGTCGCCGCTTCCCTTCGCGGTCGCGCCCGCGTTCAGTTCGCGCTGCGCGCGAAACGTCTCTTGTTTGCGACGGCGCCTCTTCGGATGACCGGAAATTATTATTGTGTTGTTAACTGTCACGACAGCAATGTAAACATGAAAAGGTTGATGCCACCAGTGAAATTATACCGATTCACAAGAAAATGGTACGAAAGAAGCAGACGACAGACATGGATTACTGCGGTGCGCCGAGCGAAGTAAACATCTGGCAAACGAAGCGAGATCGTTTATTGATCACTCCTGAGTGTATGACGGTTTCTATATCTAACCCACGTGAAATTAATAATTACTCGGCACATAATCCTTTTATTCATACAAAAACTTTAAGTTCAACGAGTGCTTGTCCTGTCTTCTTTCTCGTGTTTCGTTTGTGTGTGCGCTGTCTAAGAATGGAAACCACGTCTGTTGTATGCGCTAGCAGTGGCCGAAGTTCACGCGTGCCGAGAAATTTAATATGTGCATGATGCATTGAACATGACCGGAGTTCATTCCCGCTTCACCATCGCACCGATCGATCGGGTTACTAGACGATACACACCCGCGTCTTGGTCGCGCCGGCATTGCTGAAGCAGGAATGATTAATAATACTTTCAACTTCCGTCTCTTGAGTACTGTTAAAAAATGACCAAGCTGTCTACATTGCTGCCTCTATTCCATATTGTAGGGGACGTACTAGTTAAAGTTGTGTGCGCATGTCGTACTTGTGCTATGCAGCGATATATCTTGTTTATTTCCGCACAGTGTCGATAGAAGTCCGTTGTCGCCATCAGAGACAACACGGATTTGTAGCAAACATAATGTGAGAAACTGCAAAAATGACTTTAGCTCGTAGGTGCCGTATGTATGTGCCGCATCGTATGTGCTGACGATTTTTCCGGCGGCACATACGATGTCGTTTCCGATAACCTGCTCAGCGTCCCTTAGATGGTTAAGCAGACGCTGCCCTCTCGCCGCATTGCAGCCATAAAAATAATCGTCAAGCGTACCGATCTTCTTAAAGGCAAATATAGCGTGTGCAGTTTGTTTCACACTAAGGGGAAAACTCGGAACGTATTGCATCGCGATGCGGCAAGCAATGGAGTCGTGCGGCGGCAGCAGCTCGAGCAGGCGCACACACTTGAGGGGCGGTGTCGTGATCTGCGTCGTCTGCTACGGCGGCGCGCGCTGGCCGCATTTTCGGGAAGCGTGGTACTGTCAGGGGCAGTGCACCGATTTCATCGGTACTGCGGGAACTGAGCTGATATTCTTTACTAAACGTTGTGTGTCGCCACACTCTGATCCTTCATTGGCGCTAATGGAGTTCCACAAACTTCTTTTGACAACATGGTTCATTTGTTCTTTCGAAGGGCCGGAGTACTGAGTGTGTGCACGTATATTTCTTCACTGTGTGTGCTACCGTAATGAGCAGCGACAAAACGCACCAAGATGTGCGCGCAACGTGCTCAGTCTTTGTTTCACTCGAAAGGAAAACAAAGCACTCAACAATGGGAGTCGAACACGGTGAAAAAAACGGACACGATTAAATGAACGTTTTAGGTTCAGACAATGAGCTGGAAGTGATTTTTCTCGATAATCATTCGCTACACCAGACAGACCCTGCCCGCCGGTGGGGAATTGGACACGTCACGCTCGGAACTTCAGTTAGTATCTCGTCATGTCCCCAGCGGCAGCGATGACAGCGCTCATCCTGGAAGGCAGTGAAGTGTAGAATGACTTGATCAGGGATGTGTTCATTCGCTGCACGTCTCAGTCACTGACGATGGTGGATCGAAGCCTATCCTCGGGCGACTGATAGAGGGGATGTTGCGCCAGCGATACTTTCAACGAGCCCCAGACATTTTAAATGATGTTGGCGCCCGGGGATTGAGGCGGCCGCTCCAAGAGAGTGACTGCGCGCTCTTCTAGCAGTTCTTGCACAGCACGAGCAGTGTGGATCGGCGTCCTATCGCGTTAGAATATATAGTCGCCTTCCAGAAACGGGCCGTCAAGAATGTATGGAATCAGTACGTCGTCTATGACTGCCATGCAGCGATGAACTTACATTCGAGGCGTATCAGTGGGCGTCGCGCAACGCTTAGCAAAGAATACCGGCTCCTTTCACGCAGTAACGATGTGATCAGCGCCCTGCACCTGACAGTAGAACGTTTCTCGACAATGCGGCCAGCGTGCGCCGCCGTAGCAGACGACGCCGTTCAAGATCCCGCCCCTCGAGCATCTGCGCGAGCTGCTGCGCTTCGAGTTTTCCCCTAAATGTGAGAGAGACTGTACACCGCCCTTCGAAGGAAATGTCCACGCGCACACACCGCGCGCGGCGCGAAACGTGCCCAAACACGCGCAGTGCAGGAGGCAATCAAGGCGGCGCGAACGACAGATGGGAGAGGGGTACCACCGCTAATAGAATTTTGCTCCGCATGCGGCGCTCTCAACGCCGGCGCAGCAGCGCCGCTCTCGGTGCCGTTCTTGTCTATTATTCGAGCACACGACGGTACGCGCCGCCACGGCAGTGGTCTTTCGACATGCCGCGAAACGGCGGGCCTCCTGCAATCTTTGTTGACTGCATGCCGCTAAACAAGTAGTTATATATGGCTGCGTTGTAGTAGCGGCCATCTGTCCCTTTTAGTAACTGGTGATAACTGATGCAATGCATATGAGCTCGCACGTACGTGCGAATCGCGCTGCAGCGCGAGCTCGTGCGCTGTTCGCTTGATGTAGGTTTTAATGACAGCGCTCGAACATCGATGTGCTGCAATCAATAATGCCTTGCTGCGCTGCCTCAACGTGCTGGCTTGAGATCAAGGATGAGCGCATTTAACTCTCTTAACCTGTGCTGCTCGTAGTGGAGTAGTGAATTGTCATCGAATGAGCCCGACCATTTGTGCTCATTTGCACACACCTGGTCACTTCACCACTTCGCATCGGTCGTATTGTTAATTGTCGCTGTGGCCGGGTCTCGAATCGTGAATTACCAGCCATGCCTGCTGCAATGTCGGTCTGCTGTTGGGACTGTAGGTGCAAAAGACCGTACATTAGAACGCAGATAATCAAGCAAGCTTCAAGACAGGTGAAGCAGTCAGCATGGCGCGAAGTTTCGCTTACTCAGCGCGACGAACTACAGCTATGCAGCGCGCCCGACGCTCCACTTCGTGAGACCTTGAAGGAAAACGGCAGAATCTGATGTTGGGATTCAGGCCTTCTTGTTCATGGCAGCCCGCGACGCAGAAGTAATGACGGTGACGCCTTTTCGAGGCTGGATCGGCGTCACCGATTCCTTCTGCTCCTAGCATTACGTCCCACGGCACACGGAGAGTCCGTTTTCGTTAAACTATAGGCTACGCGAGCTCGCAGCGTGGTCGGCGTGGTCTGTGAGAAGTGACGAGCCTTTTCGCACTCGCAACGGGGCAGAAGAAAGTGCGAATCGACGCAAAACTCGGGCTAGAAACGTGCTTCGCCACAGCTAGGGTTCAATACGACCCAAGCTGGTACGACCCAGATGTCGTTTCCCGCACCGCCACCAGGCGCCGCTACTATACCTCAAACTCCAGCGCAAGACGCCCATACCACCGGCCCGCTTGCGTTCGGAAAGCCTGCATGTGCACTGTTTCGCGCGTAGCTGTTGCCTTTTCTGAGCAATGCCGAAGTGCAACCCGAGCTGTTGAGTAGTAGGCTGCAACAGCACGTACACCAACTCACGAGGAACAAAGTTTTACAGGTTTCCAAGCCGACTGTGTGAAGCAGAACGGTGTCAACACTGGATAGCGCTCGTCCGACGGCATAAGCTGTTTTATGTTCCGGCGTTATGCCAAGTGCGTTATAACGCTTAATTCTTTGCTTTTACAGCAATGATGGCAGCAACGGGACACCTGCAGTTAGTGGCGTAGCTAGGTCGTCTGGCACCCGGGGCCCATAGGTCTTCTGTCCGCCCCCCTCCCCCGGGTTTATTCGAGGAAGGCGAGGATATCAACAATTTCCGTGTGTCTCCAGAAGTATATGACACCTCCTCCCCCCCCCCCCCGTTGCTACGCCACTGCCTGCAGTGCGTACAGGATATGCAGCAAACAAAGTAGTTTGTTCCCACACTGTACCGCAGTAAAGCTGTGGAACTCTTTCCCAATCCTCTCCCATTCAAACAGCGCTAGGGCTTGCTGAGAGATTTGAGGAGGTGTGGCAGCCGGCTGTGCTGGCATACACCCTTCTGCGCCCAGCATATCAACGAAGGGGCAGTTGAGATCACCAAAATTTTTGACAACGTGGTTTATTGGAACCTCCTTTGCACGCACTGAAAAATCGCAACATAAAAGTATCGCACTTCCAGTAACTTGGGCGAAAATATTTTCCCAGCGTAGTCTAACACAACTGGTTAGTTCATCCCCTTTTTTGTGTTTGGGGGGAGCAACGTTAGAATACCTCTGGTAGGTCTTACGAGTCGTTCGTACGCCCCACGTTCTTGGATGAGATGTTTTGGATTCGTATTTGCCGTCGTGTATGTACAGGGAAACTACCGCGGCGTCCTTGCACTTCCCTGCGCTGCCAGCACAGCAATCGCAGCTCCCCGCTAGGATTTGTCTGCTGTCGCCGATCTTCAAGAATCAATGTCGCCTATAATTTCACGCGTCCACACCGTAGATAACGAAGTAACTTACGCTGAGCTTCACGCATCTCGCTGGTGCATTATTTTTCGTTTGCGGAATAAACCTAGCAGTCACTTCCGATCAGCGCGAGTTCAACACTTCCCTCACGTCGGAGACGTGCCCCACTTCAAGTAGACGACTTCCTTTCTCTAAATTCTTTTAATGGAAATAGCTATGAAGATCTTGTAATTCCCGAAACTCGGATAAAATTAATATCGGCACGCTGTTTCGCGCCATCGCTACCGTTTGACAGGACGCCAAACACGCAGCGCGGGCTGCTGACGCCGTGAGTAATCCTACCACATTCGCGCAACTATTCGTCAGATGGCGCTAGGGGTTGAAAACACGGGGCGCCGCCTAGCACTTGCAACGTGCCCGTAGCTACAGTGAACTAGAAGCAATTCAGTGCAACGAGCGGAGGGGGCTGCGCCTTGCGGCGTGTGTCACCCGCGGTGGCACCCGAAGCGGTGGCGCTGCCGTCGACCACTCTTGAAGGCGACAGGTCTGGGCACGCAATACCATTGCATTTCAGCGGTGTGTTTTGGTGGTGGCTTTTTGCTCTGTGCGGTTGTGCGTCGCAAGCGTTCTCTTGTGAATGCGGCCACTTGCATCAATGAGTGCAAAGCAACGTCTCAACCATTGCTACGCCCCAGGGTGTAGCACAGGATACGCCCGAACTAACAGTGCGAAGAAGCTATCGTTATTCAAGGCGCCTGCAGACCCGGAACGGAGGTGCACGTGGGAGAGAAACCTACATAGAGCCGACAAGCCGCTAACCACAGACTGCGCGGTATGTGAGCTGCATTTTGAGCAGCGCTTCATTGTTCGGGACTATGTGCACCGTATAAATGGGGAGGAAGTTCGCATCCCACGCGGTACGCCTACGCTTACTCCGGACGCAGTCCCCACAATTTTGCCAAATCTGCCAGCTTACCTGAGCAAGCAGCCTACTCCCAAGAGGAACGAAAGAAAAAGGAAAGGCGATGACGAAGTCCCACCACGAAAAAAGGCACGAGGGCAGCTTGCAGAGACGACAGAGGTTGACGAACCTACGGGTGCGACGGTTGACAACGAAGTCTGTGTGGCCGCGACTGTCGCTGCGGTGACGAAAATAAAAGTGCCTGGGAAGCGCTGGACGCTACATGAACTTCACGACGCAGACGGAGTATGTTTTACTTCATGTTCCCTCGACTCGCTCTCAGGTGAGGTGAATGTGGAAAAGGCCGTGTTCTTCACTGCAAACAGTGCCGGTGCTATGAACTCGAAGACGTTCGTGCTGGGTAAGCAGGTGGCTGGCGCGTCAGTGGCAACTATTCAAGATGCTATAACCACTCTGCTGGAAGCGCATGATATGCACCTCTGCAAAGGCGCAGCGTCACGGAATGAAAGCTGCCTAACTACCAGCTTAACAATGAGATTGCAAGGCCAAATTAGGCGCGAGGCAAGAGCAGCTTATAGTACTAACTGCCTAGGCAAGACAACAAAAGAAGGAACAGCTTGCGTCGTTTGCAAGTATCTCAGAAAAGCCCTTGTTAGGCGGCAGTGGCGCCTCGAAAGGCGTCAAGGTCAGAACCAAAGTTGCAATAATGCTAGCTCGCGGTGGCACGGCAGTGTTTTGAAGAAGCTGCAGGCATGTACCCGTAAAAACAAGCGGCTTTTATCGAAGGTAGACAAGCTCGCCTTGGACCTCAAGAAAATCAAAAGCGAATGTGCTGCAACAGCTGAAGATGTACTTGCTGAAAAGTTAAGCTTTTTGTCACCAAAGCAGCAGCTCGCTGTCAGGCAGTGCTTCGAGGCATCAAGAAGGAAGAGTCCGCGGGGCATGAAGTACGACAAAGAATGGATCCTCGAATGCATCTTGCTCAAAATGAGAAGCCCAAAGCTGTATCAATATATGCGGAGGCAGAACATTTTGGTGCTCCCAAGTGAAACAACCCTGCGTAAATACACTGCTCAGTACAGAAGCGGCTACGGGTTCAATGAGAAAATGCTGAGTGTGTTGGAAAAGAAGGTTGCCCACCTGGATGTGTTCCACCGACATGGTGGAATAGTCGTGGATGAAATGAAGCTAGCTGAACATTTGTCAGTGACCACAGGAGCGAAGATTGAAGGTTTTGTGGACCTGGGCCCGTACACACCCGAAAAAGAAAAAACATTGCCATGCAATCATGGCCTCGTAGTGATGTTTGTGCCAATGGTTGGCAGCTGGACTCAGGTTATTGGTGTTTTCGGAAGCAACGAGAATGTGAAAGGGGACCTGTTGGCCAAAATTGTGCTTGAGTCCACAATTTTAGCAGAAAGGGCTGGCCTGTTTGTGGACTTCGTAACTTGCGATGCAGCGGCCTGGAACAGGAAAATGTGGCGCATCTTTAACATTCGAGCATCTTTGAAGGAAGTTGTCTGCAAGAAGCCCCATCCTGTTGAGAGCAGTCGGTTCTTACATTTTCTCTCTGATTTTCCTCACCTAGTAAAAAACGTGCGAAACAGGCTTCTCACCACGACTTTTGACACCCCTGATGGTGCAGTTTCAATGCAGTTTCCAAGAGAAGCTCTCAAACTGGATAGCAATGCTGTCACTATGAAAGCAATGCCTGGAATAACCAGCGTCCACGTATTCCCCAACAATTTCGAAAAAATGCGGGCAAGTTATGCATTCCAGTTGTTTGGGCATGGTCCTTTGAGGGCATTCTTTCTTTACCGTACTCAGTTGGAAAGGAGCTGTGGTAAAATTGAAGCGACAGAGAAGTTCTTCATGAGAATGAAGTCACTGATTGCTGTGATGACTGCAAGGTACACAGCCGAAGATCTCCGACTCCATTCTGCAGGTGAAGAAACCATTAAGGAAATGCTATGTTTCCTGGACGTCTGGGAGCGCCATGCTGATAAGAAGAAATTTCTGAGCGAGTCCACTGCAGAAGGCTTAAGAGTTACTCTAACAAGTACTCTTGAGCTTCTTCGCTATTTGCATCACCAAGTTGGCTTTAGCTACTTGTTGACATCCCGGCTGAGCCAGGATAAAGTGGAAAACTTTTTTGGAATCGTTAGACTCTCATCTGGCTGCAACTCACACCCAACGCCACAGCAGTTTCTGCTAACTGTTAACTGTCTCTCTTTTTATAACTTGGCGCACAGTGTTGCAGGCGGGAATGCAGAGGGAGATGTCATCAGTTCTCTTCTTGATGTTGGGGACCGGGAAGAAACTTCAAAGCAACAGCTGATTGACCAGATGAAGCTTTGCACAGAAAAACAAGCAGTACCTTCAAGTTCACATGGCAGTGAAGCAGTGGAACACGAGTACAATGTCCAGAGGAGCGACTCAAGGCTTATATATTACATTTCCGGATACGTGGCCAAAAAGTGTGTGCTGCCCACCAAATGCTGTGCGTGTAATGACAGCCTCTTACTTCCAACAGAAGAAGGGCGCCGCTTGCATGCTGCAGAATTTGTGCGCCATAATGATGAAGGAGGTTTACTCTAACCCTCGGTGGAACTGTTCCGCTTTATAACAAGGCTTGAAGACATTTTCACTAATTGCTTTAGTGCACAAAAAAGTTCATCGGGAAAGCGTAATGGACATCCTGCATATGATTCATTGCGCCGCTCCCTTGAAGGTGGGATGCAGAGATCATGCAGAAAGCCTGACTCCTCGCATAGTCAGCTTTTATGTCACCACACGGCTCCATTTTTTTATCAAAGGCTTGAATAAAGCACATATGCTGTCAAAAAGAAAGGCAGCACAGCACCTGAAGCTAAGCAGACTGACTTAGCCCAATTTCTAAGCTGCTTGTTAAGTACATAAAGCTCTCGGGATGATTCTTGCGCTATTACAGAGCGCCTGGAATAAAATCGTATGGGACAGAGAAATCAGTTTCGAAGTCGTTCTCCCTTTTTTTCTGCGCGTCAGATTTCGTCTTGTGCAGCACATACTTTAAAAATGAAGTGCTTTCTCGTGTAGCCTTAATTTGACGGATATCTGTGCATGTGCACCCTAGCAGACACTGTAAGGTGTCTTTTGCGATCGCGAACATCATGCGAATATTTGGTCCCGCAAATGACAATTGCTTCGCAAAATTTGGTACTCGCAAATTATTCCGGTAGTGCCATCTAGTCCGAGTTGACGACTAAGCGTGAAAAAAGAAATTGCAGCGCATCGACTGTCCTTCGTCTGCTACTGGCTTTGCTCAGTAAGACACGCCCAAAATCTTACGGCCACCTCAAACACCTCTACGCACATAAAGTACCCAAAAAATAATTGAAAACCCAAGCTGAATTGCGTTAAAACAGCGGCTGTGCATAACCAAACACGCTTTCTATTTTTGTGTGCCACGTACGCTTCAGAGGGGAACAGGACGAGCTTTCAAGAGCGGTCGATTGCAGCGCCGCCGCTGCAGGTGCCACCATAGAGTTTCTCACTATAACACCTAGAGGGTAATCTGGCGCCACCGTCTATGGGAGTTTCTTAAGGGGGCGCCGTGCCGTCATGGGAATGACGGTATATGTGTCTGCGAGGCTCGTGTTGGCTGGTGTTGTAAGAGGCTTCGTCTAAAACGTGGATATGGCTACGCAAATAACGCGTTCTCAAAGTACAATATTCATAAAATGTTTCCATTCACGTATATTGCATCTTTACTCACCCATGATGCATGACCAAGGGAAGAAAAGCAAGAACAGACGACCAACTTTTTCAAAGCGAGCGCGAACCTTGTCGTCTGTCCTCCAACTTTAGCGGCCCGCTGATACCTTTTACGTAACATGTAGTCGTACACACAATAACAAGTTCTCATAGTTAAACAAAACATGTTTTCGCGTAATAATAAAGCTAAAGCAGCTTTTTACGTGCTGTTATAGTAGAAAATGAATCATTGTGACAGACGGAACGGTACTTGCCAAGCGCGTCTTCAGGGTGTCCTGTCTCTACGAGAATGATGCCAATCCGAATCCACAATATACCGGCATTCCCATGTATACCACAGCGCAGCAGCGCCAGATTTCCCTCTAGGTAATGTAGTGAGAAACTCTATGGGTGCCACCGCGCGCGTCAGCGGAGAGGCGCGGTCGTGCCACTGGAAAGCATTCTATAGAGTACACTGTACCGTAGCGCCGGCGGAGCATTCAGACGCCGCTGCCACATCCGCCGGAAGTTGAAAAGGCAACGAGCGCCGCTTCACGGAATTTATGCTGAACTAACTTCAACTCAGGAAACCACCGCCGCAATGGGAAAGCGAGGAACGCGGCTGGCATCTAGTACAGGAGGCCCCAGATTTTCTCTCTCGCGCCCGCTCTTACTCGCGCCTGCGCACAAACGACTGGCGATCCCTCAAGCAACGCCTCCTTTGCCCCAAATGAACGTCTCGTCTCATGAGAACCCCCGTAGACACTAGCGCCACACTTCCCGCTAGGGTATTTATTTAGAAACTCTATGATTAAATCCAAAGTTTGACGTCGTCTGTCGTCTGTCCGAGGATCCGAGTGGCCGCTACATCAACGCGCGCCACGGAATCGGAACAAGAACAGTGGCACGCCGATGACGACGCTGGAGTCATTGCTGATGATGATAGTTTCTTTTTTTTTTTTACACGCGGACACGATATTGGGTAAAGTAGCCCTTAACAGCTTCGCTGTAAAATAATGAAGTGCACCACGGTCGGCACTCTAGCAGGGTAATCTTCCGGATGCTTCCATGAACTTGTTATAGATCTATACTAAAACAGCGCGAGACAGAACGGCGCGCCGTCTACTTTCTGTATACTGTGTCTCGCGCTGCTATGAGGCGTCTGCTGCCTTTGGCGTCGCTCTGTCTGGTTTCGAGATTCTGCGCCGCGGCTGCCCGCGGCCCGGCGGCGGCGGCAGCGGCGGTGTCCACGGGAGCGAGAGTAGCAAGTCTGACGTCATGCAATGGCGATTTGATATGCGGTGTCGGGCGGGTCACCACTGAAACATGTTGGCCTATACTTGTGTACAGTTCTGCATTGACAACTCACTGCATCGTGCTGACGATGGATGCATGTCAGCGTTTGGATTATAGCCCCGTATCGTTTGAATTAGACGTGGACTGTGGCTTCTTGCGTTTTTAATCAACGTCTACGTCGTTGGAGTGTGCGAAAGAAGCAGAGGTAATAGTACCCACTCGCTGAAGCGTTTTAATTGGATAGTTCTGTTGGTGCTGCTGTCTAAATGAATTAAGGGCGACAAGGGCCGCATGCAGTGACACTTGTTTTGTATGCGTGTTAAGACGCAGTTACTGCTTTCTGCAGCCACAAGATGTATGTGACAGGTGCATTTGGTGGCACTCGGCGAAACAAGCAGTAAGTAATACCTGCGAGTAATTCAGTGCCAGATACTTTATTTACGACAAACGACACGCTGTGAGGGTAGATGTGGCGATGGGGCGCCAGCGCAACTTGCTGATTGCGACAGTAAGCTTTTATCAAAGGGATATCGCTGGCCTCCATTGCACAGATGTCAACTGAACTGACGGCGCAGCTGAGTGTCGTATTTCCGCTCCCTTCCCAAGGTGTAGTGCCGGGGAAACTCTTGAGTCATGGCTGTTCTGCTTTATAGACAGCGATTTGCCCTTATCTGAGCACTTGGGTGTTTTACTTGCGCACTTGCATTGCGGTTGTGCTCACCATAAGCAACTAAGCCTTATTTCCGCGACTAACGTTCGGGTGTTCAGGTTAAAGTGGTGCTTGCAATGTTTTTGGAAACCGTCTGCGAGCGCCTGATTAAGCGTAACTGACATAATGCGCAAACTCACCTTCGTGCCTCGCATCCAGCTCTTATACTCGCAGTTTCTTATGCTGTGCCTATTCCTCCAACTTCGCGCAATTAAAATTAGGTCACAGTTTTGTGGACGAGACGAATGGGGTCTTTCCTATCGTGCTTTTCTTTCGTTTTCTTTCTCAACGGGGTTTCGTCTTTGGCGGTTCGGATATCTGCAATGGTGCTCGAGGGCCTTTCAGCAGCACGACGAGGAAAACGAATGTCAGTGGGGGGTGTCGGGGCAGCTGTCGCGGCCCGCCCTTGGAATTTGCTTGCTTTCTGTACTGGCAGCAGGGCGTCGGCTTTGTTTATGCGCCTGTTTTAAGGTCTTACGTCACGTGTTACACAGACAAGTGGCTGATGCAAACGAAACATGGTTGTTGGTGGTGGTGTTCAAATATTTGTCTCTATTTCGAAATCCGCTCGGCGAGTATGTGACAGCGCCCGGCGCGTACCTTTCGTCAATTTCGGAGTTTCGCTTATGATGAGTATATGACTACTTCAGTTAATGAACAATCGTATTTTACCTCAGATTGCAGACACACTGCTGCAGTTCTTGCACGATGCCTCCTGAATAAAATAAAATATATTAATGAATAGTACAAATTTCGCGCAGACACCTAATAAGCTATTAATGACAAGCTAATTTTAGAAATCAAACTGTGCATATTGCACCTCAAACATTGCTTTCTCACTTCTGCCCAGAACTTCATATTTTCGCATTACAACAATTGTTGACACAGTTAGATGCTTGTAAAGGCGTGTTGGTCGTATTTATATTATGGGGTTACTGCTTTGTGTTGTTTTTGTTTCAGAATGCCTAATTCAGGATACTTCATTTTTCTTTTTGTGCGTTGCAAGTTTAACTCTCTTGTAACTTGACAGTAGAAAGCGTTACCCTTTATGGCATGCTAAAGGGTCTGATTATCTAGCAAGCTAGTCGTGCTTTGCTAGAGCTCTTTCTCTTTTATTCTTTTTCATACGTTTTCCGTCTCTGCCAAATGTGTTGCGAGTTCGGATATAAAGGTGCTACACATCCAAAATCTGCAAGTGTGCCTTTGCAATGGTGCTTTTTTGGACGTGCACAGCATGCATTACCAATGATTTCTGCTTGTGGGGTGTGTGCTTAGTTTGTAGCTAGAGCTAGCTTGCCTGCATTAAAGAGTCAGCTGATGATGCACAGAGCTGCATGGCAGAATGAAGATCAAGCCTGCCAAGGCCGGGAAACTCATCGTATGGTGCTGCCAAATCTCATTGGCTTCCTTCATCTCTATTTTAAGCTACAGGCTGCGTGGAAGATGACAAAAAAAAAAACGTGAGAAGCCACGGACCATGCTATGGGAGATGGAGCACACCATAAAGGCATTGGGACAGTGCAGAGAAAGAGCTTCGTTTTAAGAAATAAAAGTTTCATTACTGGTGTGTGTTTTGGGAAATATAATTTTAATTTTATCGGCATTCTTAAGGTTTTACAAAAAAAATATCATATTTTTAAAACTTAATGCTTTCCTTTAGAAAGCCTGTCACAACAACAGTCGTAAAGCACAAATGATTCCCTATATCCTAGCCTTGGCATTCATGTAGGGCTAGCTTCCAGCTGTGAAATGAATAAAAAGAATGTCTGTTTAGTTATCTTTGAAAAACTTAATACATGCAAAAATTAGCTTTTCCTGAGCCTACGTTTTGACATAACAGGTCATAATACAAAATATTATTGGTGGATTTCAATAATCTAGTTCATTGCTGGGCCTTGATATGTAACAAATAAGCCAGGAAAGTGTCAAGAATTCTTAATTGAGTGAAGCTAATCATGTTGGTGTAACACAAGAAGGAAGAAATTTACCTTTTAAGGAAAACACGAATAAAGATTCAAGTTACTATATACATGAGAAGTCGCAATGCTAGAGGGATGAAATGCTCTCGTCTTGTAGCAGGACTCTCCTAGATCTTTTTTCTCATATTGTACATCATGAGACACTAACTGCATTTTCTGAGTCCTATAAATGTTTCTTCGTTAGCCTTGCATCTGTTGCCTACCAATCGTCACATGGGCTGATTTTGTATTCTAAACTGTGCCACGAAGATGCTAATAACACAAGAGTTATTCTAAATGCAAAGCTGCATGGTGGACAATGCATAGTGGAAGAAAGCTAATCGTTGCTTTGGCAGCATCTGTACCATGTATAATATCTCTGAACAAATACATTGGGTTGTGCGTCCCTTGTCAGAGCTTAAAGCTAATTTATATTGTAATACTGCGATTTTTGAAATACTGTCGTATTGTTGCGCAAAATAAACAACAATCTGACCATGTGACTTGCATAAAACAGTGAAGTTTACTAAGATGGAAAAACAAACATTTTCGTTTTGCAATATGTAGAGGGGTGCATAGGGCTATTAAAAAGAAAGGAACTGAAAAATATAATTTTTGAAGACAGTTGCTACATAAAAGTTGGCAGCATGAATTATAAATGGTATTCTTAAGATTGACTGGTGCCAAAGGTGGAGCAGTTGAGGGTGCAGTGAAACTAGGCGTGGGATCGAGTTTGCTGAAGCAAAGCAAGGGCTAGAAGAGGGCTCCATCCTGCATAGAAAAGTATGATGGCATGGGGATCTTATGATGGGATAGGTAGAAAATATGGCAATGTATCCCCCCCCCCCCCCCCCCCCCACAGATGTTGAGGGCTGTTGGCCTTTCATGTCTGCATGTCCTGCATACCTTTGCTGCAGAGAATATTGACTTTTGCTATTGGGGTAAGTGCCATTGCATATGGTGTGCAGACGTGATATGTGCAACATGTTTATAAAATGACTGGTTGTGCCAATTTTATTGGTGGATTATGTTCTGCTGTTGTAGACAGCTCTCCCTATGGTACAGTATTTTATCCCATTTTCGTGCCTTGCCAAAGAGGAATATAACGCTGCAGTTGCCTGCAACCACTGACATTGAATGTTTCAAATAAGTGGTGCAGTCCTGCTAAATGGTCATTACGCAAGATTTTATTTCATTGCAGACATGAGAAATTGTGTAGCTGTACAGAAATCCCTGTTTTGCCAATCATAGTTCAAAGGCAATGCCAGAATGCAATAGTGTTCAGGAAATATGGTACTTGTGCATACGCATGAAAATGTAGTGGTTTCAGTATGTTCCATGAGCCATAATCTTTACAATTCTGGATCTTGCATGAAGAAGCCAAAGAAAGGATCAGTAGTGTGCCTCTCAAGACAGTGTGCGTAGCTTATCCTCCCTGTTAGACTAAACTGGTATTAACGTGAGGGATTTCTTCACCCAATTCTATTCCTGTATCCACTGCTCATGACCTGCTCGTGGTAACATAGGCTGAGCACCACTTGGACCATTGATGAAGTGCAAAGGAAAATAATTGAAATATTACATTATCCCGGTGCTGCTTTGTTGCCTGCAAAATTTAGTCACCTGAACCGCGGACCCAGTTTATCGCACAGTGCAGGCGTAGGGCTGTTGGCAACAGCCTTTAAAATGCAGCACGGTTTAACCTCAGAATTTAGCTGTGAATTACGCAGATTTACTGCAAGAGCCACTACTAATCATTTCCATCATACTGCTACAAGCTCTTACAAGCTGCTACTAACAGTGTGCTAGTTGTGCACTTGAGTATCGAGACTAATACATGTTGGGCTTCCATCCCTCGGTGTGACCTGCAGATGAGTGGAAAGCATGGAAAGTGAAGAGGTGGTCACATGTTGTGCCTCGTGCCCGATTCCATCTCCTGTCCTGGTGCACTCCAAGCCTGCCTTGTCATCAAGCGCGATGCTGCATCATGCACGCCACTCAAGCCTGGACTTGCGAGGTCACGTTGGGCCCTTGCCTGGCATAGCTCATGCAGTCACGCCGCCTTCATCTGCGTCCAGTAACCACATTCCACGGAGGCCTCACCATCAACAGCACCAGCGCAATCTGAGCCTGGACTCGGCCATGCGTGTGCTGAGCCCTGTACACCACAGTGGTGGTGACACGGCAGACCGCCGCAGTTTGGCATCGGATGACAGTGGCATCTTCAACTCGGATGATGGTGACCGGACTTCTCGCGTAAATGTGGATGCAGCCACTGGCACAGTGGCGCCAGTGCCGCCCTGCCAGTTGACTTTGCGGCCACCAGTTCAAGGGGTCATCGACGAGGTCCACTCACCAGTGCAAGAGGCAAGTATAAAGATTCACCCATTTGTTTCTGACCAGAAAACTGTGGCCTTATATTCCAACAATGCCATAGAAGTGTTATTTGACCCACTGTGGTGTTGTAGTGGCTTTGGTGGTGTGCTGGTAAGCCCGAGGTAACGGGATCAAATTGTGGCCGCGGCAGCTGCATTTTGATGGAGACGAAATGCACAAACACCCATGTACCATGCATTGTGTGCATGTTAAAGAACCCTAGCTGGTCAAAAGTAACCCGGAGTCCCCCACTATGGTGTGAGTCATAATCATATCGTGATTTTGGCACGTAAAACCCCAGAATTTAATGTTTAAATGTTATTTGGCATACAAGATCATTTGTGTTCTTAAAGGGACCCTGAAACGATTTTGATGATATTGTGTAAACATATTGAGTCGTTAGAGTAGGTCCTTCTGATGACTAATTGATACATCCAAGTGCTCCGCATAAAACATAATTTATTATGAGGTTTTAAAAATGTACATTGCTGCCAATTGAAGCACATCACTCGACTGAATTTTAAGCCACCCGTAATCATTTGACGTAAAAATTGCCCTAAAGACCTTAGTAGGACGAGCTACCAGATTGGCTGTCCAGGGCGCGTCATCGATAATTTTTCCAACTTTATGGTGAGCAAATGTTGTTCGTAATAGTTGGCATGTTAGTGAATTTGTTTCTATGAAAAGAAACTAACAGAAAGAGAATGCACAAGAACAATTTCTCAGTATACTTGATCATGTCCGACACACAGCAACTGTCGTCTGCTTGTGTTACAACGTGTTCCGTGTTGGCGAGAGCTCCGCACTCATTGTTGGTCTCAGGCTTTTTGCGAGCACCATGATTTGCCTTTGTTGCGTTCTGGGCCGCAAATGTAGCGACTGGCAATATGTCAAGCTGCGACGCCCTTGTCCCTCTGCAAGGCAGCAGACGAGCGGAGTGGCTGCAGTGCATCTGACTGTTGCTATCCGATCGGCATCAGGATTTGCGCCCTTGCGGCTGTTACTTTACACCGGAGGATTACTACCACAATAGTGTTTCGCGAGTTCAGTATTCAGGTAAACTCAAGCACAAAGGGACAGGGCCTGGCCGTTTGACCGTGCCGCTTCACGGGATGAGCAGAAGCGCAAATGTGAATGGTCTGCACGGTACAGCCACCCGGTGGCACAGAGCTCGACCAAATACCGTAGCAATAACAAAATGTATTCTTCTTTGCTGCTGGTGTAAATTATTTGCAGGAGTGTAATCATTAACACATTGTTTTTGTAAATGTTTAAAATGTTTTACACTTGGTTAGAGCAATATTAGCTCTTTGACTGGTTAAGCTCTGTGCCAACAGGAGGCTGGACCGTTGTCATGAGGTGGACATGCTGCATTGAAAGTTGAAGACGACAACGATGATGATGAAGGTGCGAGCATGATCATGCAATGGCACCAGGAAAAAGGTGAAAAAAAAAAAAAAACTTCCGGAGAGCCTCGTGGCAGGGGGTTTGGTGATAGAGGAATCGGAGCGAAGAAGACCCACGGCGGAAGAAGCAGTGGCCATTGGCCCATAGGTCTGGGCTCTTGCCTATGGCTGATGTTCCTGAGCCTACAGCTCAACGTCTGAAACTGGCATTTGTCTGCGAGCTGCCCAGCGGAACACCAACCACAGCTTCTGTGCTTGCGACCTTCACTCCTGGCTTAAGTTCCTGCCCCATCGCGCCATGTTGTCTCGCCTCCCGACTCCAGCTGGGGTACCTCGGCAGCAGACCACTTGTCTGCACCATTACAGCTGTAGGCTTGTATGACGCCCCACACCAAACAATATGGTTATGCATGAACTTTAATCGTTCGATTCTGTAGTCTGCAGACTGTTTAGAGACTCCATACTTTTTGATCCATATTAACCTTTGTCAGCAGTTATATGTCGTCAAGTTCATATAAAGCATTGTGTGTGTGTGCGACAGAAAGCCTACGCTTCGTATTTCCTAAATCTGTCTGTATTGACCACGTTAAAGGACCTAGTACGGTGAAAGATCTACACCGTGACACATTGGCGTCTGCAACAGAACAAAGCTATTCTCTGGCGGACAAGCACCTAATCCAGATGAGAGATTATATACATTAATGGAACTTGGGGAACGCTTAGGCTTATCAGGGCGGAACTGAGAGAAGGGGGAATGGATACAGAAAAGCATCAATCACGATGAGAGGGCAGTGGAGCGTGTGACATCTGAACGAGCTCGAGCAGAAGCGGAGGAACGCAGCCTTCAGCTACGCATTAAGCTCGCCGAAATGGATGCAGCCCAAGGGGACAGACCACAGGGGGAAAAATCCCCTGAAACTGCACAAGCGATTCATTCACAAACGATAAATCCGCGCATGTTTCTCCTGCAGTTTGAGGACACCCGAGGTGGTTTGGATAGTTACCTCCAAAGATTTGAGCGCGTCACCACTAGCCAAGGCTGGGACAAATCACAGTGGGCCATTGCACTGAGCGTGTGCCTCACGGGAGAAGCATTGAAGGTGTATGGGAGACTGTCTCCGCAAGACTTTTTAGAATCTGACAAAGTTCACATAGCTTTGCTGCAACGTTTTTGCTTCACAGCAGAAAGTTATCACTAAAGTTTTCGCACCTGCAAGCTTCAGAACGGAGAGACTGCAAGGCAGCATGTAGCTAGGATTAGAGGCTACTTTGATAGGTGGATAGAACTATAAAGGCCCCTTAAACATTCCAAGACCTGGCAGAGTTGGTCATGATGGAACAATTCCTAGCTAATTGCAATAAAAAACTTGGGACGTTTCTCCGTGAGCAGAATTGCCGTACCTTGTGTGCTGCTGCAAAAGCAGCTGATACATTTATGGATGCCCAGCAACAAAGAAACTTGTATCACTTCGAGTTGGAAAATTGGCCGGGATGGTGGCGATACAACTTTGAGATGCTTTTTATGCGCTAAGGCAGGATATATGGCTCCAAACTGTCGGGCTAAAACAAAAACATTTTGCCCCAAATGCCGTCGATTCAGTCCGGAGGCCAAACAGTGCCTAGAGAAAGGGTTGAGGCAGGATCAAACGGCTTGTTTTGTAGATAACGCCCCATCCAAATCCAAACCTATGCCTGCAATAGCCGAGGTTTAACATGTGCCAGCCGGAGGGATGCCAGGAGACGAAAGTGATTCACTGACTCCTCACAAAGATCTGGTCAGCATGATCCATGACAGATACAAGGAAGATAATCATCCTAGTACAGTGAAACCTCATTAAACCGTAGTTGGCCAGAGCTCGGAAAAAGTATGTACTAGACGTGCAGTATTTATTAACTTAGCGCGACAAAAGTGTTATTTTCATTTGATGTCGAGGCGGCCTAGCAGCAACGACAGTGGCCTCAAACTTACTGAAGCTGCAAGCCAGCTTTTCAGCCAGCCCCCCCTTCTTGGTAAACACTTGCATGGCAGATTCCTCGTTGGCGTTGCATGTTCGCCGTGCACAGTCGTGGTAGCACTGCAGAAGTAGAAGTTATGGGGCGCCTTTTCATTGCGGGGTGCTGTTCTCGTCGCGACGATTGCATTCATGAGGCTGACGTAATGTGCAGCTTCTACCCCTGTCGGGCCGGGATCACCCATGCTGTTGCTTTCCGTGTCGTCCTCATCACTGTCGTTAGTCCACTCCTCGGCAGCAACAGAGGCAACGATGGCAAAAAATTGAACCTCATAGCCAACATCTCTTCGCGGTCGCAGCAGCACCGCCGAGCAACTTCGTCTTCCAAATGCCACACACCGTATTCAACAGCAGATCCCTGTCGCGTGCCAGCGCCGACTTCTTCGTGTCACGTTCGATAGCACAAACAATATCTAATTTTTCTTCTATGCTGAGCACCCGGCGTCTTTTTTATTCGAGCTTTGGCATGACGCGAGTCCTTGGTTGCACAATGCCACCTCTCATAGAACAAAGAAAGCTCTCTGGCACAGCGCCGAAATGTTGATGTGGCTTCATGCGCAAGCGCGCAGGGCACTTGAAGGCCTTTGTTCCGATCTCTGAGGCTTGTTGTTCTGCCAGGCCACCTGATGGCGACGAACCGCCATGTTTGCGTGACAAAAAGCGGAAACACTATGTGTTAACTGATACGTACAGAATAAGCTGGTACGGTTTATGCGAATACAAAACACATTATGTTAAATGGCTGCTGAGTCGGGGATTTGACTTTACTACTTTTTAAACGAAACTACTGTTTAGGCGGGTACGGTTTAACAAGGTTTTACTGTAATATGCCTGTGACAGGGGGAGTGTTAAACGGATACAGAGTTTCAGTTCTGGGGGACACAGGCAGCAATACCGTCATGGTACACCATAGCCTGGTTCCCCAGGAAGCTTTCACCAGCAAGCAACGGTCTCTGGTAATGGTTGATGGAAGTTCTTCATGAGGCCCGCGTCACATTGTCATCACCTTATTTTATGGGAGAGATGCTGGCGAGGTGTATGGAATCACCTGTTTATGATGTAATTCTGGGCAAACATCACAGGAGCTTGTGAACCAGCAGTGAAAAGTGAGCGTAACTCTACTGGTTAAATTTTTTTCTTCTCGATTGCAAACGTTGGCGCCAGGAAAATGTACGTAACGGGAGCTTATCAACGAGGTTCTACTGTTTTGTTGATGAAGTAACCTAGCGCAATAAAAAAACCACAGAGGCATGAGAGGTGGACAAAGACAAGCGCTACTCACAGCTGTTTAATGGAAAGATGGAACTGTACATATATATCCTCTTGTTACGCATGCGCATACCAAGCAAAAAGAAAAGGCGCATGCACATCAAAGGCAGCTGCACAAGAAGTCAAATTCAGCATCACTTAATGAGATAGAAGGCTCACTTATACGCCTATCTGTTCTTCACAAAGAAGGCCTCAAGTGAAGGTCTAGAAGAGGTGTTGCCGCTTCTACGCAGAGTGGTAGCCTCAGAAAATCAAGTGTCACACCCACACATGGTAACATGAGCCTCCACATGTGTGCCCTTATCCTCCTTTTTCTTTACTTTTTTTGCATGTTCCCTTAAACGGTCATTCACGCAACGCTCGGTTTGCGCAGTCTACAGCTGCCCACAAGGTTGCAAGGGAATTGCATATACAACCCCTCTGGAGCACTTAAGGACAAAGGGCTTCTCATGCCTAGTGCGGTAACCCCACCTTTTCTCACAGTAAACTCTAAAGCACAGCTTTAAAAGCTAGTTACACAGAAAAAAAAAACAGAGGAATACCAGGAAGGTTAGCAACCTATTTAAGGTTGTGTGATACCTTGCGCATAACCTCCAGTCTCACCTTCGGTCGTTAGACCTCTGCCCTTGCCCTTCATGCTCCAAGCTTTACTTTTTGCAGTAGACTGTGCTATGGCGTTGACGACCGTCAGAGGGAAACCAGCTGCCAAAAGGCGTCCAACTTGGTTTGATAAACTAGAAAGCATTTAATGCATGCACGATTTTCGCAGAGCTGATTTATTTATTTATTTATTTATTTATACACATACCTCACAGGCTCCAACTAGAGTATTGCTAGAGGGGGTAAGAGAAATAACATGTAGCGAAAACAGGAGAAGATAGCTAACAACAAATCAGACAATTGAAAAAGAAAGATGCCATTTAACATCAAGCAAACGAACAACAACAACGACACTCTGGACGATCAGAAATCTGTGTGGCTCATTGAACCCCTGGCAAAAAACTGCCAACGCATGTATGCTTATAAACTGCGTGCAAGAAGTGAGAAGGACAACAGTTGTCATATGGTACAAATGAAACGTGCGCATGACTGCGGAATCATTTTTTTTTTTTCTCTAAATGAATCCAGATTGTTAATTTCAACAATGTGGCTTGGAAGATCGTTACAAGCTGCTATTGCCAGAGATAATGCAGATTTGTTAAATGCATTTGTGTGGTCAAACACGTGTGAAACTGTATGCATTATATAAGCGGCGAGATGTGCGAAATGGCGGCAAAGGGGTGATGTAGTTGTGTGTTGACTGTGAGTGATTTTGTGCAGTAAGCAAAGCAGAACTATCATGCTTCTAGATTCAAGAGATGGGAGTGATAGTGATTACTTTATAGCAGTAATGCTAGAATGCCTACTGTAGTCTTTCGCGATAGAATGTGCGGCACGGTTTTGAACAGATTCGAGAGAATTTATTAAATATTCCTGATGTGGTAGCCAGATGGCGGAAGCGAATTCGAGCTGAGGACGAAGAAAGGTTTTGTATGCTATTTCACGAGTAACTGAAGGGGTTTCACGTAGGTTTCGTTTTAGGTAACCAAGTGTGCTAGATGCTTTTGCCGTAACATGTTTTATATGCGCCTTCCATGATAAGTTTGTTATAATATGGATATCGAGATATTTGTACAAGGGGGTGACAGTGACAGCACTTTTATTAAGCGAGTAACTGTAAAGAGAGTTTTTCTTTCAGCTGATGGTCATCAATTTGCATTTTTCTGAATTTAGTTATATGTGCCATAGCATGCACCAGTTTGTAATATTATATAGATCTTTTTTGAGAGCGATGTGGTCGTTGGGTGTCTTAATTTGGCGATAAACTATGCAATCGTCAGCAAATAATCTGATTGCTGATGTTATGTTGGATGGCAATTCATTTGTGTAGATGAGAAACAATAGCGGACCCAGCACGCTACCTTGAGGTACACCAGATGACACATCGGCCAAGGAGGCTGAATGATTGTCAGTAAACGTAAACTGTTTGTGGGATGTGAGGAAGTTCCTTATTCATGATATTGTAAGGCTGTCTAAATGTAATGATGATAGTTTGGCTGTCAATCTAGACTGGGGAACACAATCAAAGGCTTTGACAAAGTCAATAAAGATACTATCAATCTGGAAACCATTGTCTACATATGTGAATAGCTCGTTAGTGAATTCGATTAGTTGAGTCTCACTGGAAAGTCCTTTCTTAAAACCGTGTTGCTTTGGATAGAAGAAATTGTTAGCTTCTAAGTGCTGCACAATATTAGGTGCTATGACATGCCCTAGTAATTTACATGGAATGCTTGCTCATGATATGGGTCGGTAATTACTTATCATGCTTTTATCACCAGACTTAAAGATGGGAATGATTTTCCTGATTTTACAGTCACATGGTAGTTCCCCTGTTGATAAGGACTGCTCAAAAATAAGTGTAAGGATGGGGGCTGTATGTGGATGTATGCTTTAAAAATTTTATTATTTATACCATCAACGCCGGATGAAGTAGAGACCTTTAGTTTCTTAATTAGAGATGAGATGCTGGAGGCATCAATCTCTATTGGTGCCATATACTTGTAGTTTACGTCTGCGATTGCGAGAATGGTTGAGTAATCCTCGCATGTAAACATCGAGATAAAGAAAAAATTATTAAAAGCAACTGAGGATTCTTCTGAGATAGGTGCTCTGGTATGTAGTGAAATTCGGCCAGAGTCTTTTCGAGGGGAAATCACTGCCCAGAATTTCTTTGGATTATTTTAATGAACGAGAAAAAAGGGGGTTAACCGAGGGGCCCGATTTTTATTAGTCATATCATAAGAAGCCAACAAACACTGACACCAAGGACAACATAGGGGAAATTACTTGTGCTTAATAAATGAAATAAAGAAACTATAAATTAATGGAAATTAAAGTGGATGAAAAAACGACTTGCCGCAGGTGGGAACCGAACCCACAACCTTCGCATTTCGCGTGTGATGCCCTACCAATTGAGCTACCGTGGCGCCGTTTCCCATCCACTTTCTTGGGTATTTATGTGTCTGTGAGTGGTGTCGCTCACTAACACTCCCAGGGTTCTGCTAGGACACATAAATACCCAAGAAAGTGGATGGGGAAACGGCGCCGCGGCAGCTCAATTTGGTAGAGCATCGCACGCGAAATGCGAAGGTTGTGGATTCGGTTCCCACCTGTGGCAAGTTGTTTTTTCATCCACTTTAATTTCCATTAATTCATCGTTTCTTTCTTTCATTTATTAAGTGCAATTAATTTCCCCTATGTTGTCCTTGGTGTCAGTGTTTGTTGGCTTCTTATGTTAGGGTTATTTTGTATCATAGATTGGAGGTCATGTGAAAATAATTCGTGCTTAGCACTACGTATGTTACAGCAATATCCTTTTCAGACTCTCTATGTTTTAACCACGCCACTGGGATTCCTTGCCGCTTAGCAATTCTGAACAGGCGTTTCTTTTTATTTTTTAATGACCGTAGCATCCTGCGATACTGTGGTTTTGAACTATTTACCCGGAAGTAAATCAGCGGAATATGAGCATGTGTAAGCTGCATTAGTGTTTCCATAAAGAGTTTCCAGTTTTCCTCAACAGGTTGGGAAACAAAGTTACGTATGAACAAGCTGTAGGAATTCTCTAAACCTATGTTGATGGCAGTGAAATCGGCCTTCTTATAATTAAATATGCGCTTAGGTGTCGTAGTGCGTTTGTATAAGGGTAGTTCTATTGTAAGTTTAATGAGTAGATGATCACTAAAACCAAGCACCAAAGAAACTGATGCAACTGTTTCAGGGATAGATGTAAAAATGAGGTCAAGGACATTATTGCCGCCACAGGTGGGTTTCTTAACCATTTGCACTAGACAAAAGTCTAGTGCAAGTGCTACGAAATCGTTGGAGTGTTGGCAGGGGGGCATTAGGTTAGCCCAGTCAATTTCGGGGTAAATAAAATCACCAAGTAAGAATATGTTAGCTTTTGAAAATATTGTAGTAATTTCGCAAAGATTTTCATACATATAAGACGTGAACGTTTCTGTGCTCCCTGTTGGTTGATAACATTCCAAATACATTCTTAGAATGTGAAGATGGAACGCAGACCCAGGTTATTTCAAACGGGCTTGAAATTTCAAAAGGAAAGGCAGTAATGTTTTTTCTTCTTCTGCTTATTATTTTTTTTAAAGGCTATCAATACCCCGCCGCCCCTTCTTCCGTCACTGTCTTTACGATAGATGCTGTAGCCAACTAATGGTTGTAGGACTTTGTCATCAGTGATAGCGGAGGGGAGTCATGTTTCTGTGAGTAGTAGAATATCACAATTGCTGGTTTCTAAATGCGAGCAAACTTCAACACGTTTTGGGAGTAAATTGCGCATATTCGTGAAAGATATCGAAATCTGTGCTACAGCATTATGGACACTTGGATTGTGAGGTGGATGACAATCTGATGAGATTGCCGGCCTTTGAAACTGCAATCTAGATGATTGAATAATGCTGTCAGTGTCAGCGCAGTAAGTGGACACGGTATTCTCTATCCGCAGTTTATCGACGGCTAGCTTAAGCGGCACATTTTTGGGCTTCGCAAGTTCTATTAACTTTCTTCTGGCTACTCGTGTTTGCAATGAAAAGTCTTCACGAACAGCAAAATTCGTATTTTTGAACTTATAAACTTTTTCAATTACTCTTTGTTTATCCTTGTAAAGGGTGAATTCAGTATTAATCGGTCTACATTTACCCACTTGGTATTTGCCAAGATGATGCGCATGGTCGACTTGCAAAGGTTCAATTGTAATGCCGAGTTCCTTTGAACATACATCAATGACTTTGCCTTCTGACGCTGATCACGTTTCATTGGAATCGTCGGGGATGCCAAAAAAGAGATTACATCGCCTTAGTTGATTTTCCGTATCATCGTATCTTGATTCAATAGTCTTAATTTGCCCAGATATAGAATTAATAGCTTCAGGCGAGCGGAGTAACGGAGTAGCGAGCCTTGGTTTTTTTTTCAGCGATGACGTGTCAACCTCAAGAACACGTATTCTTGAAGATAACTGTTGCAGCCCTGCGTTAACAGATGCTTGCCAATACTTAAGCGCATGTAAATCATTGCGCATGTCTGCCTGTCCGCTTTCAATCCTTGTTACGGTTTCTAAAACAGTAGATAAAAGGTCCTGGATTTGTCTCAACATCGCCAGATAGAAGCAGAGCCATTATTTTAACACACATTGCTATACAGCTGCTACAATGCTTACACAAGTTAGGGAGCTCAGTGGGGCACAACCCACGAATAGGCAACGGTTGCTGCTCCGAACGGAAAAACAATCAAGGCATCTAACCTGGAACATTAGTAAGGGTGAGTGCGCCATTCCTGCAGTAGTGCTGTGCCCCAATGAAGTGCTTGCCGAGGAATCCTTTTGTAGACTGACGCCGAGATTGATAGCAGAAGCAGTAGACATCCTTTACACTGAAGAAACAAATCACTGTGCAGCAGGCCGCAAGTTCGATGTTTCTGAATGGGCGGCACGAGAGTGGCGATTGAAGTGAAGCTAAATTTTCACCTGTGATGGCAAGTGAAGAACTTGCCGCGGGCCGAAGTCTGGACGCTTTCTGGAGCTGTAGGCCAAGCTTGCGGAGTACGTCGCTGAAATGCAGGATCGGTTCCTGCCAGTGAAGTGCGACATGGTCATGAATAAGCCCGGATCTTTGCCTTTTAAGGACCTGCTCCGCTGTGAGTACAACGAGTGGCTGGCTGCAGAAGACCGCGAACTTACGCCAACTGCACCTGTCAAAAGAGCCTCCCTGACAGCTGCGTGGGGTTGGGTGCATTCGGCTTGGGCTGCTGTTACACCAGATGTCGTGGTGCGGTCGTTTGCCAAATATGGAATTTCGCTGGACGGCGACGCGCTATGGGACTGTAGCAGCGATGATGATGGCAGCACTAGTGAGGACAGCGGCACAATAGAAGACAAGTAGTCCAGTGATCATGTCAGCTACAAATAAATTTTCGTTATCGAATGCACCCTCGGGTATGCTCTTCTTTTTATTTTTCTTCTTTTTTTCTTGTCACACGCGATATGGGGGGTCGACTTACATTCGAGTCGACTTACAATCATGTAAATACGGTATGCTGTTCCACCCTCCGTCTGGCCCCACGACCTTGTAGGGCTCAACCGAGACATTTCTGTAAAGTGTAGCCAAGAGGACTATGACCAGTATGTGAAGAAGGAAATGTTCTGCATCTCAAAGTGTGCAAGCAGGGCTACTGACGTTCACGCTAAAAAGAGATCAGAAGGTGTAGTGAAGTTTTTCAAACATAAAGAGCTTATGCTGTTGCAGTTGGATAAGGAAGGTGGTTTTGTTGCGTTGCCAAAAGGCCGGTTTAAGGAAAAAGCGCAGGCAGCGGTGAATAGTAATTTTGTTCCTGTTAGTAAGAGTGCTGTTGAGGTCAAGTCAAGATTCGTAGGGTTCTGCAAAAATTTGGACTTGACCAATTTTTGCTAAAGGAATCAAAAACAGCAAAGAAAGCTGTTTGACGGTATTCTTTACTGCAAAAATGCACAAGCCCAATATTCCTTTCAGAACTGTTGTTAGCGAGCATGGGGCATGGCAGCACTGTGTGAGCCTTTTTCTTTTGAAAAAGCGTAAGAGGCTACATGTGGATGATCCTTTCCATGTGAAAAGTTCTTTGCGGGTTGCATAATTTAAGTGTAATGACGGTATTAAGTATGGCTTTTCTGTTGACGTAGAAGATCTATTCTACTCTATTCCTCAGGATAAGCTTACGGTTTCCTTAACGGTACCCTGATACATTGAGGTATTGAGTACACGGATGTGGTCGGCTTCCAGAACTCAGCGGGCCTGTCAGTGGACAGCTTTTTAACATTACTCGAGCTTTATTTAAGTGCGACTTTTATTCTTTTCAACGAGCAGCCATATCTGCAACACTGGGGAGTGTGTATAGGTTCATGTGTCGCTCCTATGTTGTGCGAAATTTTTTTGTCTTGTTGATAGGTCTTTGGAGCTTGTTTTTAATGGGAGGCAGGTTTTAAAGGTTTTTATGTATCGTAATGATTTTTTAGTGCTTTTAAACAATAAGGGTGACTTTACATCCCTTGCTTTCATTTTAAAAGCTTTTGACAACCAAAGCCAAGGGCTCCTTTTTACGCATGAACCGCTAGACGCCACAGGCCTGCAGTTCTAAGCATTTAAGGCTGCTTGAAATTGGTCATGTCTGCTGGGCTTATCAACTGCGAGCCTTGAAGCAATTGCTGCCATATGATTCCGCACATTCTAAGGTGGTGAAGCGAGCAGTAGGTTGTCTTTGCTTGGAATCAGCTCTGTGAAAATCATGCATGCATCAAATTCAATGCTTATCAAACCAAGTTGGATGCCTTTTGGCAGCTGGTTTCCCTTTGACGGTCGTCAATGCCATAGCAGAGTCTCTACTGCAAAAAGTAAAGCTTGGAGCATGAAGGGCAAGGGCAGAGGTCTAACGACCGAAGGTGGGACTGGAGGTTGTGCACAAGGGGTCATAGAACCTTAATTAGGTTGCTAGCTGTCGCAGTATTCCTCTTTTTTTTGTTCTGTGCCCAACAAGCTTTTAAAGCTGTGCCCTAGAGTTTGCTGTGAGAGCAGGTGGGTTTACCGCACTAGGCATGAAAAGCTCTTTAAGTGCTCCAGAGGGGTTGTATATGCAATTCCCTTGCAACCTTGTGGGCAGCTGTAGACTGGGCAAACCGAGCGTTGCGTGAATGACCGTTTAAGGGAACATGTGAAAAATGTAAAGAAAAAGGAGGATAAGGGCACACATGTGGCGGCTCATGTTACCAAGTGTGAGTGTGACGCTCGATTTTCTGAGGCTACTATTCTGGGTAAAAGCGGCAACACCTCTTCTAGACTTTCACTTGAGGCCTTCGTTGTGAAGAAGAATAGATGGGCGTAAAGTGAGCCTTCAATCTCATTACGTGATGCTGAATTTGACTTCTTGTGCAGCTGCCTTTGATGTGCATGCGCCTGTTTTTTTTGCTTGGTATGCGCATGCATAACAAGAGGATATATATGTACTGTTCCGTCCTTCCATTAAGCAGCTGTGAGTAGCGCTTGTCTTTGTCCACCTCTCATGTCTCTGTGGTTTTTATCACGCTAAGTTACTAGTTCACTTATGGAAAACCAACTAGCTGAACAATCAAGTCTTCTATTTTACTGTATATCAGGAAGGGTTATGGCCATATAACCACAAAATGTTGTTTGAGTTGTTCACCTTGTACACGGGGCTTCTTAAATTTGCTTAACACTGTTTCTTTTTTGCGAAAGTTGTATAGATAACAAGAAGTGGTAAATGTCCACTTTTTGTCTGATTGTATTGAACAGTTGTTCTGATTATAGGTTGCACCATATTCATCAAATGGCTGTGCAGTATTGCTTCACCGTGCTTATTTGCACATGATAAATGTTCTCATTATTTGTGCTGCAGTACAAGTGGCAGTATTTGTGCATGCACACAAGACGTTGAAGCCAAAGAAAGTACAAGGAAAGTGAACTGTATTTTTCTGATTCGACTCAAATGAGAGATAAGGCTTGCGAAATCCTTGCTGCCATGGTGAGCCAAACGTCTCTCTGTCCACATTCCTGGGTACTTATAAGCAGTTGCCATCAAAAGCTTATAGGCTGCGGGATGTGAGAAAAAGCTGACTAATTTTGCAGCCTGTACTAGTATATGCGAACAACATACCGTCATACAATTTTAGTCATTATGGTCAGGAACTGCTGTGATATTCAGCATATTCTAATATCCCATGGCCCATAAACTGTCGATGCCAACTGTACATCTGATCGCAAAAGCTTTGTGGGAAAAGACACTTCTGCAAGGTTTCTTCGTGCAGGGCACTAAGCCGTCCAAACATGGCGAACTCACCATTACAAGCCTAACAACCGCACTCTGCTGGTCATGAGGCCACCTTACTTCGGCCTTTTCCATGCGCTGCATGAGCACGATTTCCAACATCCTCTGCGGCCGACAATGCCACTTTCACAGTTGCAGAGGACAACGAAGTTGAACCGGCCTTGTGAGCTTACTGCTATCTGCTAGTCAGACCTTGTACGCCCTGACGTGCCAATCATTCTGCTTAAAGATTTCAACAACTTTAGCTAATTTCCAAAACATAGTGGGTACTTTGTCATCTCTAACAATGACAAGGTCATCACTCTTTTAACTGTTGCCGAGCTTCTGTAACCTGGTGTGTGGGCTTCTTAGTGTCAAAATGTATTCTTTATACGAGCACTACCAAAAGTAATTTAGTTGTCGTTTGTATCTCCAGGCGTGCAGTGTGTCTGTGCGGCCCCCCATGTTCTTGCTAACTTGAGCTTGAGGAAGGGTAGTAAGACATCTACGCACCAAAAAGTCAGAAGGAGTGAATGCTTTGCCTTCGGCAGCATCATCAGAAATGTATGTGAGCAGTCTAGAATTTATCGCTTGCTCTAGCTCTGTCAGTAAAGTGTCGAGCTGCAGATATGCATGCTTGTGTGATGGCTGACTTGTGCCTCAGAATCTGATGGACCTTGAAGAGTCAAGCCAATTTTTGTATTGGTTGCAATTAACGCTTTAACGCTTTGTTGCCGTGATCCTGTTCGATCTCACTGGAATTGGGCATCATTTTCCATAGTTGGTCGGATCCGATCAGGAGACTCGCTACGAGCTCGCAGGTGACGCTTGGCAAAACAACGATGTCTGCCAATGGTTTGCCCACTGCAAGAATGGTTTGCTTAACGTGTTCATTTTTGGGGCTTCTATCATCTCATTGCAGATAAACGGAACAACAACGACTTCCACTTGGACCAACGCATTGTCGCATTGGCTGCGAAGCGTGACGCTGATGACCTTTGCAAATCGAGTGTGTCGGGATCAAGCTCGTCCGAATGTGCTGATGACCTAATCAATCTCCCTAATCAAAGGTAGCTTAAGCTTCTTGCAGACGTTTTCTCACTGAGGAGTTGACCAACTGCTGTTGTTTTAAACAACACAGACGTAACAGCAATGGGTCGAAGTTGTCAACCAGGCACGGAACATCTGGAGGAGAGTCTCCGTAGCGAGTTGAGGCTTTGTACCATTCAGCGTGCATGGTGACATTTGGTATCTTCTTTGATGCTGCGTAAATTGAGCTCTTGGTAACATCAGCGTTGCACATCGTGGAAGCATGACAACGCTTGCATGCGGTACATTAGATCCTGCAGTGGCATTCGCAGAAGGGGTCCCTTCGTCATGCACTTGAAGCATTGACCATCTTTCCTGAGCATACTGCATTTGTCTTTGAGGCTAACATCGCTGGTGCATCGTTCGGTCCTATGGTCCTTGGCAGCACAAAAGAAGCTTTGCTAAAACTTTTGCCTTGTTGTGTAGCACGCTTGCAGCAAAAGTTGACGACATATTGAAGCTCTGTTTGTGTTTAAGACGTGTTTCCTCAGCCTTGGTGTCCTAGTCTGAGTGCATTTCTCCCTACGTACGACTTCTACCTGAAGAACTTTTAGCAGGCACTCTAGCACCTGTTCAGATGAGTGCTCACTGTTCTCTGTGCCTACAGATGCCATTGTGGACTCGATGCTCTCGCACTTGTAATTGTCTACAACCATTTCTGGAGGTATAACCTTTAGGAGAATTTGACATAGTGTTGAAGCGTATGTTGAAGTGCTTACCCCAGGGTTTGCAAGTCTTCTTTGGTTGATTTGAATCTCGTCAAACAACTTCTACAAGGCTGTAGAAGTTGAAGATGCCTCGACCCAAGCATTCCTAGGTTTTCCAAGAGCTCTTGCTTGATCAACTTGCACTTTCCAAAGGACTGTTTCAATATTACAAATGCGTCACTGCAGCTTGATTCTGCCACTTGAATTTCGGCAACCACTTGAGCAGCTGCTCTGTCAAGCAGAGAAACCAGATAACAGAAGTGATGTGTCAGACCTCCTCAGGTTCTTGTGAACAGAATGCAGAAACATATCCCAGAATGACTGCCATTGAGTGATCGTTCTGTCGAAATGCCCAAGTTGTAACTTCAGTAACCTGGTGCCAAACTTGCGTTGTGTATGCGTCACGTCTGCCGAGGAAGCAACCGGTTGGTTCCTGGCAGATGTAGACAGTGGCTGATTTGTTGGAGGCAAGGAGGTAATCTTGAGCATGTCAGTATTGTGCTCAAGCAAGGCCAAAGCGCTGATAGCAGCATCTTTATATTCCATGACGGAATCATAATCTGCTGTAGCTTGTCACCTGTCGTGGTTGCTTAGTGGCCATGGTATTAGGGCGCTAAGCACAAGATCGCGGGATAATCCCGGCCACGGCCGCCACATTTCAGTGGGAACGAAATGCATAAACACCCATTTATTTAGATTTAGGTGCACATGAAGGAACCGCAGGTGGTCCAGATTTACGGAGTTCCCCATTACAGCGTGCCTCTTAATCAGATACTGGTTTTGGCACGTAAAACCCCAGAATTTTTAGCTTGCTCGTCAGTCGTGAATGCTTCAAACTCGATGTTGAGCTCGGATAACTCTGACTTCGTCACCTTTAACTGGCTATGCAGTACATGAAGGGCAGAAAGGTCTAACTGTCTGGATTTAATGAGCACGTTCACCTCATTAATGGTCCTTGTGCTTTGCACTCAGCAAGAAGTGTACTTGTTCTTGATGTGCTCCATGGCAGTCTGGCTGCAGATGTCTCTCCCAGACGAAGCTGCAAGTTGAATAGGCGCTGGCTGGCTTCTTGGGTTTCAGTGCCGAAAATACAATGTGGGAAAAGAAACTTCTGCAGGGTTTATTGGCGCAGAGCAATTAGGTGTACAAATGTGGCAAACTCAACATTAGAAGCCTAACATCCACATTCTCCCAATCACGAGCCCATTTTACTTTGTCCTCTTTGATGCGTCATGCGAGTGAAATTTCCAACAAGCTTTTGGAGTGCATAAGTCAAGGAAAACGTGAACCACTGTACATGAAGCTAAGGATGAAGTGTGATGGCTTGTTGCACTGGGAAATACACATTTCTCTCTGCTGGGGAGGATGCATTACCATAAATTCGCAGCAGTAACCTGTGCAGTGTCCTTCCAGTCCCAATCTCTAGTGATTCGGCACAGCACATAGACGTCAAGTAGTGTGTGCATTGATGTGCTTTGTTGTTGTTTGGTGTTCATGTGCCATGCTTTGCACAATCTGTCAAATGAGTGACGAGCTGTGCTTGTATATGTGACAGTGTACTGCTTGGTTGCCGAGACTGTCATTGACACTTCCTTGAAGAAGTTGTGCACCTTATAAAGCTGCAATTTATCATTTTCTTGGAGCGAGTACTCAGAATGTGTTAATACAAGTAGCATAACCAGGTGAGTAGCAGCAAGCATGAAAACCAACAGCAACAAGCACGACATGTCCATTTGCTTTTTCTGCACCACTGTGAACCATGTCAAAGTGCTGCATGAGAAGCAGACTTGCACTCAATGTTTGTTTCCTCATCCTAATGCACCACCAGATGTGGTGAGAATTGAGCCGGCACTGCTATGGCTTGATAGCAGTGGCCATATCGGATGTTGATGCCAGGAAATTGCCAATGGAAAATTTTTTTCAGCTTTTCATTGGCTTTATTGGGAGTGCCTTATTCGAGCCCCAGCAACAGCAAAGCGCCGCACTTCATAAAGGACCCAGAAGCGAGCATCGCACCGTTGAATAACCACAATCTTGGGCACATGGTGATTGTACTTTACAAGACCGCCCTGCCCTCCAACGTGCTCCTTGAGCAAGTTTTCAGGATCTCTGATGATCTCTTCAGTAGGAAATGAGGGTAGATAGATAACCCACAAAGCTTTTCGAAAAGCTTGTAAGTGAAGGTAATGTGTCAGGGGCTGCAGCAGTCACACCAAAAGAGCCAGGCCAGCTCGTTCTGTTTACTCTATCTGTGCAATGTTAACAATGGTAGAAGCGAAGTTATTTATTTATTTGCTTATTTATTTATTTATTTCACAATACTGCAGGCCAACGTGGCTCAAGCAGGAGTAATGTAAAAGTGATCAGTTACCTTTTAGTAACTGCTCAATTACTGTCATGGAGTAGCAATTGTTGCTAAGTAATTGTTTGATTGAAGTAATTATAATTTTAATTAGGTACTTAGTTTCTGTGACACGATGAGATGATGGCACCATATGCACCACTGGTGCAGATGGTGCCTAAACCTTAGGCATTGTCATCCTCTAAAGTGTTTGATTTCCAAAAACTGCAAACATCATCCCTTATTTGTAAGCAAAAAAATGATGTGCTGGGATATGCAAAGCCTGGCATGTCAGAAGTATTAATGGCCCAAAATGTACTAAAGCCTGAGTGACTCAAATATTCCAACAGTAAATGTCACAATTCAAATTCTTCTATCGCAGGCTTTAGTCGCGATGTCTTTGTGCATCATGACGCTTCTATCCACTTAGTACCAAACTGAAACAAGGCTGCAGAAAAAGATGGCATTAGTTTAGAGCCTCTCCAAGGCTTGCCAGTCTTAGAGTCTTGTGTTTTGAGAGTTCACGCTCTCATTTAAACGAGGGGAAAAAAAAGTTGAAATCTTAGATCAGTGTTTATCAGTGCTCCTTTATTGCTGCCTATGGAATAAAAATTGATGCATTTTCAGTTATGGTTGATGTGCATGCAAAGTGTAGTGTGTGTATAGTGCGTGTACATTAATTGGGCAGAAAATTTGTGTCAAGCGTCACATATTAAGAGAGCTATGAACAATTGCAAGTTATCTTTCTCTACAGTCATGCATTTTCTCCTCAACTCGTTCACTGAGTGATCGGGGCTAAGCTCCACTTTCACTGGCTCTGCGTCATGGTGGCACATGGTGTCGTCTACTTCCGGTTCTCTAGGAGCACACACGCGAAGCCTCTCCGAACTCTCCGCCAGCTGCTTAGCAGTCGACCCCAAGCGAGAGCTATCGAAGCAGCTTGCATTGCGAGCATTCTGTCCCAGCTCTGAACATGTCTGGCATTCCGGTAACCACAGGCGAGCTGGGCATTTCAACAGTTGGGTGGAAGTATAAACTCAAGCTGATGAAGGAACTTTAGCGTAGACGTACGTGAGCGGCCTGATTGGTCTGCACGGTCTAACCACCTGGTAGCGCAGAGCTTAACCAGCCAAACAAAGAGTTAATATTGCTCTGACCAGTGTAAAATATTTTAAACATTTTTAAAAACAGCGTGTTAACGATAGCGCTCCTGCAAAATATTTACACCAGCAGCAAAGAAGAATACACTTCGTTAATGTGTTTGGTTGAGCTCTGTGCCATCAGGTGGCTGCACCGTGCAGGCTATTCACATTTCTGCTTCTGCTCATCCTGTGGAAATGGCACAGTCAAACGAACAGCCACTTGCTACATTTGCGGCCCATAACGCAACAAAAGCGAATCATGGTGCTCACGAAATGACAGACCGACACTGACCGCGAAGCTGTCATCAAAACGGAGCACGTTGTAACACAAGCAGACGACAGTTGCTGTGTGTCGGACGTGATCAAGTGTACTGAGAAATCGTCCTTGTGCATTCTCTTTCTGTTAGTTTCTTCTTATAAAAACAAATTCACTAACATGCCAACTATTACGAACAACATTTGCTCACCATAAAGTTGGAAAAATTATTGGTGATGCGCTCTGGGCAGCCAATTGGATAGGTCGCCTTACTAGCGTCATTAGGGCAATTTACGTCAAATGGTGAGGGCCAGCTGAAAATTCAGCCGAGTGGTGGGCTGTGATTGGCAGCGATGTACATTTTTAAAGCCTTATAATAAATTGCGCGCTTTACATGGAGTGCTTAGATGCATCAATTAATGATCAGAAAGACTTACTCTAACAACTCAGTGCGTTTGTACAAAATCGTCAAAATCTTTTCAAGGTCCCTTTAAGAGAACAAAAGGCAGCGCAGTGTTTAAGCATGTTCGAAGTGTAGTTCTATGTTATGGGTTATATTCGGGCAAAGGTAATAAAGTGTGTGGTTTAAATACAGGCACCTAAAATTGTTTATGCAACCGCTTGAAAGAAACAGCTTCACTGGAAACGGAGCTGAGATTCTGCAGGGTCGTTTAAGTCTGTTGGGTTCTTCATTCTAAATATATTAAAACGCTGAAAAAAGCTAAATTTTTGCTTTGCCAGTACAGAAGCAAGTAGACGTTATCGTGTTCTATATGATTGGCTTACTTTATTTTGATGCAAGCCCTCTTAATAATGTACCATCGTCATCTTTACAAACCTGCCTGTCTTCAGACAAGTGTTGTGCAGTGCCATGCAAAAGCAAAAGGAGAGAGCGGCACCATTCCTTCTTCCGTTGTGTGCAACCTTGCACATTCCCTGCACACGAGTGGAATATAATGATGGGGTGATTATGCTACCTCTCACACTCGCATTCAAAGCTACAATATAGAGTCCATCCATATATATTGCGGGGATGCGCGGCTCTCGCGCGTCCCCTGATGTTTTTCCCGCATAGCGCGTCTCCTGTAATCCCGCTTCGCCGCGTGGCCTGCGTGACGACCACGGCGGTCGATGTGGTTGAAGCGCAGTCCGAGAGATGGTGCGAGTGTTGCGCTGCTGACGCCGCGAGGTTACTTGGGCGCCGGAAGGAAGGCGCTTGCTCTCTTGGGGTTCGGGAAGCAAGCGGGACGGACGTGCCGTGCCGCGCGCCGACCGATGCTTCGGCGAGACCGCCTCGCGTGGCCGCCTTCGAACGCGCCACGATTCGCGTGACTATACACGCGAACGACCAGGCGTTGGGATCCAGCATGGGGCGAACATATTCGCTCGCTTCCGGTCGCGGTGAGTCGGACTTCTAGATTTGTCGCGCGCCCATCGGCATGTTTTGTGGATAGCAACTCGGCTAGCAGTCATTGATCTATGAAAGGTGCAATAAATGCCCTTGTGATTGTTTGCACTACTGTGTTGTCGTTCCTTTGTCCCAAGAGTAACGGAGGAGACCCCCACCTCTCCCACAATATTCAAATGAAATTGATAGTGTGTGCCAAAGTAGCATTAAGATAAAGTGTTAGGGACTGGGTGCTAATGCAAGAAGAAATGGGGCCCTTGTCTTTTGTTTTTGCAACTTGCATTGCAGCATGTGCCTGATGAGGCTATTTGCCACATGCTCACCTGTTCCTGTTCATAAAGATAAGGACAGTATGTATACATGGTTTGGGGATGCAGGAAATCATTTGTGTATTACACTTGGTTTGCAAGTTCCTTTATCGTGCTAATTCAAAAGTAGCCTTTTCCACTTTGTTGTAGTCTGGATCATTTTAGTGAGAGGAGGGGGTATTTAAAATTAAAATAATCTTGGTTGCAATGTATAAATAGCTTTTGCTATGTTGCATAAAAATCTTATGAGTTGGGACATTTTTGATACTGTTGTTGCATTAAAACATTGCCAGCTAGTTTTGAACACCCGGTGCACTTTTATGTTGTGTAAGTGCACACCTCTTGGATACGGAAAGAAAGTCATGTGGCACAACTGGCTCATTATGCAGGACCCGACACCTTCTGCTGAACGGCTGGTGCCAAAAGACTTGCTGCTACGGTTGTTTGAGTCCACGCTGTTTGACATGCCTCTCGCCATAGACTACCTGTTTCGTTCAAAAGAGCCTGGGGTGCTTGCATACCTAGGTGAGTGGTCCTTCTGTATGCATGCACTCGTGCTTCCTGTGGCATCATATTTCACTACAGTTTGACATTGGCTTATTCTGATTTCCTTAATCCTTTACACACAAATTAAGCTTTATTGCTGCTGCAGTATTGTTCTTTTTCACTATCAGATTTCTTGAAATGCACTATGCTGATGCTTACCTGATGCCTACCCTCATATGTTCTTATTTTTGGGCTTAATTGTTCTTTGCTACTACTGTAATGCCATGTTGTTGTGCAGATGCCTTAGGCATTTCTTTTTCCACTCACAGGTAACAGAATGTTCAGCTTCAGTGATGCTGATGTGGACTTCTACTTGCCTCAGATTGTCAGCATGTATGTGCACCACAGTGACATAGCAGACTCCCTGCGGCCCTACTTAGTCCAAAGGTAAAGTGGTTTTGATACTTGAAGTGTCTGTGGCAGAGTGGCTGTACTCAAACAGTGACTGAAAGGAAAACAGCATAGAATCAATCTTTCAGGGTTCGGTGGATTGTGTAAGTATATTTATGTGACATCAAGAAGGTTAAAATGTACTTTACCACTTGCAGTTGACACACTGTATATATCCAGAAAGCCACGTTCATTCTCTTCAGCCGGAAATCCTTACGGGATTTCCTGGTCCCTGCAAGTGCGGTACTGTTGGCCTTGGTAGTATGGTCATTGCTCTGAACTGCATGCAGTTTCCAGTAGGTGACAGCAGCTGAATATTGTCTCATGGCATTGTCAGTGTCTGCAGCACTGCTCCACCTCTGTTCTCAGCAGCACCTGGATTCACACCTTGCCCCGCTGTGGGTGACAACAGTGAAGATGATGCTTGCCCGCATTCCTGCTTTGCAGCGTATGGGCCTTGCCGTTAAGCCACTGATACATGCTACATATGAGGACAGCTTTGCCTTGGTACACACATGTTACATGAGACTAAAGATACTGTTTTGTTTGATATCCACTGGGCCAACTTTAGAAAGGTCTGTCGCTCTTAAATGTTAAAATCTGCTGACTGTTGAGAGCAGATTGCTAACTTACGCCATTAATTTAATTATAGAAATTACCAAAACGCTAGTTTTTTTTTTAGGGGGGCGAATGAAGCATCAGGTGCACGTTTATGCAATCCAGCAGCATAACTTAATTTTATAAACTGCATCTATTGAGGCACCTAGAGTTAACAGAAATGATACATTATACACCACTCTTAAATCTACCACTAATTTTTGTGTAGCATATTTGCAGCAATTGCATAAATAATGTAGCAATTTTGTGTATGGTGTAAGCTTAAGTGCATCATATTTGTCCACTTAGCATATACACTTTACAGATTTATAGCATCTGTTTTTTGTGAAGGCCTATGTGCTAGTAAGCTTAGTGCTTCAATTCTTCAAATAAATTTTACTTCTCTTCAGTCATTGTAGAAAAGTTGAGGCCCTAAATCAAAATTCTGTTTCGAGCAGTCAGTGAGGTTTAGATTTCTCTGTTAAAGGGACACGAAAGGTAGATATTAAATCAAGCTAAAGTGATAGATTAGTGCTTGAGAATCTCCAAGGCATCAATATTATGTGAACAAGGCCTTCGTAATCGAGAAATTGAGGTAAAGGCAGGACATGGTTAGAGACTCCCCCGGGACATTCAAGTACTTGCCCAATGATGAAAGCACTCCTCAGTTAAATTCTGTCACTGATACTCAACCATCTGTTGCAAAAAACATCCTTGTGTTGTATTATAAAGTGAAATAAAATGCTACTTCCCCAGGTAACTTCATTTTTTAGGAAAAAAGAACTCATTGAAATTACCCTTGACACTAACGCACAGTTGAAAAGTTTCATTTTTGCTTGAATCTGCGCCACCCACACTTTCGCGTTTCACTAGTTTCGTTATTGCGCAGTGCTGTGCTGGTTTTGCTAGCTTGTGAAACTTGCCCAAACTGCAAGTAGCAGAGAATTAAACTTCCATGTGATGTCGCACGATGCCCAAACAGTCTATGCCACTTGACCAAAAAGCAGCTGCAGCGGCGAATCCACCACACTGTTTTGGCTCGATATTGCCATCTGTTGGGTGGGGTTTTACTCACCGAGGCAGCAAAGGGTGGTGATGGCGTATGCAACGTCAACACTCCCCCGATTAGGTGGCAGGAGATTTGAATTTCGAAACAGGCATTCGGACCCTTTACATAAAATTTTCTCGTGAACTAAGTATTTTCTTGGCATGAAACAAGCGTTGCGAGGTTTCTGGAATGGTATTTAAATAGTGCACGTTGATTTAGTATTCGCCTTTAGCATTCCTTTAAACGCAACAGATTTCATTCAGATGGGCCCGGCGGTAGCTTGAGAGTAGCAAATCAAAGTTGGCCTCTAAGTTACTGCTTCATCGTAGAAGCTGTGGCTCACAAACTGCATACCTTGTTCTGGCTTCTGTAATTGTGTCCCGTGAAGCAAAGTCCATTGTGTGCAGGTGCAGCAAGGACACAGACTTTTCGCTGCAGCTGGTCTGGCTTCTGTCGGCCTTCTGCTCAGACCCCAATGCACCCCCTCGGAAACGCTCGCAGGGGCACCAGCTCAAGCAGCTCATACTTTCTGAAGATTTCCGGTGAGGCCACACTTCTTACGTCCGACTTGCCTACCTCTGAGGCAGGCTTCTCCACACAGTGACATACAATGGCAGCTGTGACATTGGGTGGGAGCCTGCCTCCAGATTAGTAACTGTCTTGGTGAATGTAACTTCTGTTGTACAGTCGACTTCCTTTAATTTGACCCTGAAGGGACCAATGAAACTTATCAAATTATTCGGTAGTTTGAATTAAACAAGACTCAGAAAAAGACGTCAAAATATATTGCTGATTCATTTGGCAGTACACGTACAAATGCACTTCCAGTACACCCACAAATCAAATGCGCTCCCAGTTTGTATTTGTCCAAAGTAAAAACTAACATTGAAATGACATTAAGCTTCTTAACAAAGTAGAAATCCTACACACACCTGATTTTTACCACAGAAAAAAATTGGCAGGGGCCTAGTACGTGTTGCGCAATAGCAGCCAATTTTCTAAATTTAGCTTCGCCGCAATACACTCGTGTTATGCGGTAAAGCAGACGAACTTAGCTGCGGCGACTTTGTTTTTGTATCCGATTGCACCTGGCAATTTTTGGCCCAATTTTCTTGGAAACAGAGGTGCATGTTACAATAAGGCAAATATCGTAATCAGACATTGTGAGGTACAGTTATTGCTTGAAAGTCTTCCTAGGGTGGGCCTAAAATAGGCGTTTTTGAGAGGAGGAGACGCATGTTCAACGCATCAACTATCCCCTAAGCTACACTGAGACACCTATGCTGCTCTCAGACAGACGTTTCCACCAAAGGAGTCACTTTTCGGGTCAGGCATATACGTGCTGCTTTATCAAATCCAAATTATCAGGCAAATGCCAATTTCAGGATCGCAATAACGAACGCTTGGGCCTTTCGAAATGCATGGGTCAGAGTTGGACCATGCATTGGGCCAACTAGAAAGAAATGCGCGGGTGTCAGCCGGGACCTTCGGTCGAGATTGAAATAACTGAAAAATTGAATTAACCGTAGTCTAATTACCTGAAGTCTACTGTGTATACTGAGGAAGTTTAGCCTCGGAAGAGATTATGTGCAGGTTGTAAAAAAGAAAGGTCAAACTTTACATTTGAAACATTGTGCAATATGTTAATTTTAAAAGGCTGTAATGTGCTGTACTGCACTTTTTTAAAACCATACCAGCTATGTCTTAAAAACTGCATGATTGAACTGTAGGCATTACATTGTATATCAGTAAAACAGACAAAACTGCCTGTCAGGTTTTCTTACTTAGCAAAACAACATATTAATATGTGCCACAGCTTCTGTTGAAAATGCTTACGTTACACCTCTGAATATCTTGAAAGAAAGCTAATCACTTTTGAAATGTGTTTTATACAGCTTAATGCACTCCTCATTAGTCTTATGCTGGTCAATTGATCGCTACACAGTAAAGTGTTTGCAAAAAAAATTCTGGGGAAATGGGCTCTAAGGTAGTGGCTGGCCAGTGTGTGGTAGCTGGCCAGTGTATGGTCAATTCAAGGATCTTTTTTAGGGATGTGCGAACACTGAATAGTAGATTTCAAATCAAATATCTAGTCGAATCAAGAAAAAGAAAAGCTGAATATCAAATCAAACTTTGAATATCAGAAAATTTTTCACAAAAATTAATGCTTACAAATTTTGGACAAGAAAGTACAGTGCTGCACATGCCTGTGAGTCTCCTAGCATTGTATAACAAGAATATACGCATGCTGTCTGTGACATGGGTAAATAGAAGTCAAGACATACAGTACGGTCTTACTGTTATTCAAGGGTATGCCAGCACTTATTACAGCTCGGTTCTAGTACACTCAAATGTCGCTAATTCAAACACACTTAATTCAAACTTCTGGTTTATTCTGACTGACGCTGTGGTCCCATCAAAATTGTATGTATTCCATTGGGCGAAAACGCCTGGTAAATAGAATATGCAAGCATTTGCAATGGTTAATATGAACATACCGCACTTCAACAACATTCTCAGCAGCGTGCGAAATCACGTGGTGGCGCCTCTGACCAGCATTGCTCTTACCCCGCCAGAGAGGAAAAGCTTAGGAAACCCCCCTCAACGCCGCACTCAATAAAAAAACAAAAGAATTGTAGCAGAGATTTCACCCTCTCTCAAATGGAAAGATTGCCGCTTCTGTGTCACGCCGTAAAGCTCCAGTCGCACTAGTGGCAAAATGTGCGCCGCGGGAGGGATTGGTCCTGGGCCGAATTTTCACCGCTTGCTGCGGCAGCAAGCGAGCCGCGAGTGGAGGAGACCAGTAAGAGTGGCCACAACAGTGTCATATATGCGAGGAACTGGTGTCAAGTGGACCCACCCAACCACACTATTTATACTCGCGTCTGGTTCAGCTGGGCCGCTTGTTTTGCACTATCGTTTGCTTACGTCAGCTCTCGCTCGTGCATTTTGGTTGGCTTGATTTGCTCTGGTTCATGCTTATTTTTATTTACAACGGCAAGTCTAAACCGAGACTTCCTGATGAAAAGGTTGTTGGGGACAGTGCACCATATCTGATTCTGTACAACAAGACAGACCTTGAATACAAGGACGCGAAGGCAACACTCAGTACTTCATTCTCCATGTCTTTTGAACACGACGACGCCACAACAGAAGGGAGCACACAAACATGATTACGATCAGTGGAAATAACTTTGTCATCTTGATAAGGCATTACTCATGTTAAGAATGCAGGACGAAGAACGTAAGCACAGTGCTGATCTGTCAGCATTCAAAGGGAAAAGCATGCAGACATGCAGAGGGAAGCACTGGCAGAGGCCCAGTACTGCCTCGGCAACTCCGTTTCTTCGGTTGCGTTCTTAGGTGGCAGAAGTGATTAGCACCATCCATCGAGCTGGCAGGAAAGCAAATCTGCTTCCCTCTCGCCGTTCCTCGCAACTATGCTCTCCTCGCCCTCCCTCTCAACTCCCTTGTAACTCCCTCACCGGTCTCCGCGCCGGCGCCGCCAGTGCCACTGGGCCGCAGGCGACTTGCTCTTTGAAGTTTCGTTTTCTGCCGTTATCAGGGGGGAAGCAAGCCTTGGCCAGCATGGGCAGTTTCATGGCCCTCACTGGCTGTGTGCTTGCATGCCGCGATATTTCACGACTAGCACTGTTCGTGCATCGTGCTATAGTGTACGGATACTTCAAGAACAAGTCCTTCTTTTAATTCGAGCAAATTTCCAAGCCCTTTCGAGTTCGAATTATCGAGATTCGACTGTATATGAACGTCTGGAAGAATTTTTTTTTATCGATAGAATTTTTGTTGAACAGAATCAAGTGGCCTTTTTTCCCTTGGAAACTAATGAATTAGTGACGCCATGTTGTACGGAATACCAATGAGGTTCTCAGTTTAATAGGGGACCTGTGTTTTGCAGCAATTTTTTATTTGTTGCATAGAAAGCCTTGCTTTCCAGCTTTTTTTTTTTTTCTCCAAAATGCGGATGGGCTATCTCAACTTTATGGCAGGTGGGTTATCCTAAGGCCAGTCTGCACGGCAGAGAAAAGGACCGTGCATTACTTGACTCACGTTGCCGGAGCCAGTGGTAAAGGGCAGGCACAGTCCGCTCTGTTTTATTGTCAGGTTCGACGCGATTTCCCACCTGTCAAAGATTCGACAATCTTCAGGGTCACGGCAAATTCGCGCGACACCCCCAACCCCTCCCCCCCTTTCTCTTCCCTTCCTTCGTTCATGTGCCGTCCACACAAATGCATACAACTGGATCATGACATTTTCGCACCCGCTGTGTAAATCCAAAGCTTATCGAGATGGATTGCTGGAAGCTACAAGACACCGATGTACGGCCACCATACAGTGTCACAGAGAGGGCGGCAGTGAACGACTTTGTTGTTGTGCTGTGCACTTACTTTCGTTGGGGAAGCGGTTGGCCGGCTTTCCAAGTATTGTGCAGCTGCTGTGAATAGATGTGTGTCAATTTGGCACCAAACCAAAACTTTAGCCACCGACGCCCATTGAAGCAGTGCCATTAGGATAATGGCCTAGGCACAGTTGCCATGACGAAAATTCACCGCTGGCCGATGAGGTAACGGGTCGCAAGCCATCGCAGAATGCTTGCTGCTAATACTTTATAGGGGTGGCTCATCATGTGATCGATCCCGAGGTTTCACGTGCGGGTTAGATTGACGGCTGTTGAAGTGGCTTGAAGTTTGTCGCTGCTTATTCAACACAATTGGTGCCTAATCTACCCAATCTTTGCACTCTATAAATTACACGCTGGTTATGTTTCCGTTCCTTCTGTCCGTGTCGCATTCTCATTTCGATCCGTCCTATTGACCCTGACAAACCTTGTGCAGGCCAATGCAGTGCTGTTCTGCAAATTGCGGCGTTTGGGTGCTGTGTGTCTGACCCCCGCACTGGGCCGACGTCGGGGAACACTCGCAGTTACAAAGTCCGCTACCATGTCAGCCGGGGTGGCGCATCCGTGGTTGTGCTCAGCGGTCTTTTTGTGGTGAAAACGAAGTGAAATGCTTGCTTTAGACAGCATCGAGAACTAAAGGCTCTAGGGTGCATGCGACACTGGGCGGCTCTCTGCACCGAATATATCAAATATTCGAGAAATAGAATACTAGTAGATTTTCGATTCGATTCGGTGATGTTTGATATTCACACCCCCTCGCCTTTCTTTTTTCCTGTATCGGGTAATTTTTTAAATCCATTAAGGTTTAGGCTTGTTGGTGAAGCGCATCTAATGCTGATTAGTGCAAACACCCACTGGTTTGTACGTCTGTATCGGGTGTTTGCGCTGTTCAGTTTCTGAAATGGTCCAGTGCTTTCCGGACTTGCAGCTTAGGAAACAGGCAATTTTGTTCCTCTATCTGAACAAGATTTCAGAGCCGAGACACTATGGCCATATTTGTTGGCACAATTATGTTAATTTCAAAATTTTTGACTGTGTTCTTTGCATGTCTGCTTTCATTGTGCTGACACAACAAGGGTATTGTAAGTAAATAGTCTGCTGGTAGAATTAACCTGTTCTTGAAGTGAATGGGAATTTTCAAGGGAAGGCTGTCACTGTGTGACAGACATAGGAAAATGGAAATTGTATAAAAACGCCTTCAACGGAAAGGACATAAGTGATGAATGAAAGGGAAAAACTGTAGTTCATTCAAAAGTAGCATTCTGAGGAACCTGCGTGGGGCTCATTTTGTTGTCTGGCTCTTGGGTGGATGACAATTTTTCCCTTAAATGATACTTGCTGTATAGGTATTGTTTTGAGCCCCATGTAGATCATACTCTGCATCAGCATATTACGAGTGCTTGTTTTGTGTAAAATGCATTTGGGTTGTTGTGAACCTCTGGAATAGTCTTTTACTTTTTCATTCAAGGCCACGTGTTACCGTCCAGCAAACGTCTTCGCTCTTGGCGGTGTCTTCAAAAAAGACCCATCAGCGTTCCCTGTCAGATGCCACTGGTGAGCCCCTTGACCTTTATTACAGCTTTTAATATATGTAATAGAAATGAAATTAGTGCTGGGACTTGTTTGTGCTCAAAACTTATTTTTCATTCTTTAACTGACAGTAGTGACAGCCGCTACTGCCATGCATGAGACAACGCATTGGGGGATTTTGGAGAATACATTTAAGCGAATAAAGATAGGAACTGAGTGAGTTGGTGAGGAAAACAGCATTCAGTGCAGTTCAGAATGAATGTTTGTTCAAGACAGAGCGGCCGAAAATTTAATATATTTCTGCCACTACACATAATTTGTCGATATCGGTAATGTGATCTGTGTTATAGTCACTAATGGATAGATTAATCAAAAATTTAGAGGGCATCTTGTAATCACAACGTTTAAACCAGCCAGCATGCTAAGCTTACCCATATGTTAGAAATCACCTAACCACTTCATTGTGATCAAAACTGTTATACACAAAAATATTTTACCTGCGTGCATACATGAAAGTAAAATTTGGGGTAGTTAATTGTACTGTATGAAAGGCTAAACAAAAGTTGAGATGCTTGTTGACTTGCATTGTTTTCCCAAACACTGAAGGAGTGTGGCAGTACTGGCCACAATCAATTTTTTGGACATACCCGGTAATTTGGATGCCACGAACGGCACCTCCACGTACCCCTTAGAGCCAATGTATAAGAATGTCTGAAATTTTGATTATGAAATCCTTTGCTATCCGATTTTCCGGTCTTCTGTCTGTGACCGCAGGTCTGAATTGGCATTAATCGAAACCACCACCACTGCTATTTTGATTATCTTCCAGGCTTGATACAGCACTCGCATGCCAATCCGCTGGCAGCGTAACCACTGCAGCAATGCTAGGCCTAGTTGCTTCAAAGTTCGTTGCCAAGATTCCTGCTGTTCGGTGCCATGTGTTTCATTGAAAATATTTTCCACCTTCAGCAATGATACCAACTTCGCCTTTGTCATTCTTATTGATGGTTTCAAAGTGTGGAAAGTGCATAATGTGTAAAGTTGCACAATTCAAGCTTCCGAAAGTCAACTTCACCACAATACAGTGTTGTTACGTGGTCAAGCATATGCACTGTACCGTGGTGATGCATATTAAAAGTGGCATGACGCCAGTGTCACGAGAAATAGTCTGTATTCCTTAGTTTACGCACACATGCACTGGTGTAAGATGTGTGCCTAGTGAAAGTTTCATTGCCACAAAGTCCTGTCCCATGTCTGCTGCATCTGCTTTAAAAGAAACAGCACAGCTCACCAACATTACTGTAAAATTTAGATCTCGATGTTTCCTCGCCAGCCTGTTTGTGAGATTATGCAAAGGAGTTTGCTCAATGTCGAACCAAGTCAGTGCATAGCATAAAGCCAGACTTTGACCCCGGCTACTGTCAGATAGAGCGACAGCTTTCTTCAAACAAACTGTACCAGTCATGTAGAATTTTTTTAGCCTTCTTGGCACAACACACACTAAGGCCAGCAAATGTCTGGAAGTTGAGTATTATTGGTTGTTAACAGGGCTTCTCCAGAATGTGTGTGTGTGTTAGTGTGCCTGGCATGGCGAAAGTGCACAGATGTGTAGTAGTACAGGTGATTCACGTCAACCCTCTGGTTTTGCATATTTTTCTTATGAACTGATTGAATTGCCATATTTAGATAATTAGATTCAGTGCCATTCCACTCTGTGAAGGTGGAGACTAGCAAAGCTGTTTAGGACACGACGTGAGGTGACCCAGAATATTGAACAAAGGTACAAACATGTTTATTGTCCTAATCTGTGGTCATTGTGGCAATATAGGTATGCACACACATTCATGTATCACCTCTGTTATTAAATGTCTGTCACATGAGACAATAATTGGCTCATACCACCGTAAACATGGCCTCCCCATTACGACAACAGAAGAGAAGTGAAATTCTACGATGGAAGGATGAGCAGCAATGGAGCCAGCTGGGGAAGATGACGCTCGAGCCATTGCTGATGATGGTACCGTATTTACTCGCATAATGATCGCACATTTTTGTCAGAAAAATTGATGCAAATAAATTGATGCAAATTCAGGGGTGTGATCATTACGCGGGTTAAATTTCGCATGAAAAGAAAAAAATTTCATCCTGCGTTGGCTGCGGGACACCAAAACAAAAATGGCGGCCGGCGGAGCAAGCCGAACGCACTAAATGCGATTTTTTTTTTTTCTCGTGAGTACATTACATGCATTGAAATAGTTTCTTACGTATCAGTAATGAATAATATTGCTAATATCGGCAAGTATGCGGCAATAACAGAGCCATGTCCACTTTGAGGGGACAAAAACGGAGATGGGCGCGCTTAGCTGCCAGTGACATAGAAACACATGGCCGGCATGCTGCGGAAACTGCGCCATCTATCTTCACTACTATCCTAATACGTCATGTTTCCGCTAAGGGTGGGTGAATATCTTAGCTGTGTTACAAGCATCGGCATATGAATAGGGTACACTTCTAACGTATCAATGTAAACGTGGCTACTATCATTGCCGCTTGCGATTTGTTGCGTTCCCATGAGTGCAGACGAGAAAAATCGAAAGGCACCCTTTATATTGTTGTTGACCAAAACCATTATGAAGCCTACAAATAATAAAGGCAAGTTTGGTGTACCTCTTTTTCTCATGGAAGTGCGGAAACTGATGAAAGTAATAAAATGGGGCATCTACTTAAGAATGTTTGGTGCGTGCAGACCACTTGGTTTGTCTTGAAGAGTCATTTGCGTAGCATTCGACAGATGGTAAGCGCAATCATTATTAGCTAAACTTGGCACACGACATATCGCTGCGGCAAGTTCGGGGTGCGATTGCACGGGAAATACAAAAAAATCAAATTTTGACGACGAAATTCAGGGGTGCGATCATTACGTGGGTGCGATCATTATGCGAGCAAATACGGTAGTTTTTTGATGATGGAGCCACCTGTGGAAGAAGATGCCGACGAACATGCGAGCAGTGTTTGTGAAGCCCTGTGCATCTTCCTGCGCGAGACAAAACAAATTGCATTTAAAATTCTTCTAAATACTTATAATGTTCACAAAATATCTAGTTGAATTTTTGATTATTCATACCTGTAACATTAGACACTTTAAATCCAATTTGCAAGATACTTATTTCATTTCACCCTAAATTATTAAAAAATGCCAATAGTTCCTTCACCGCCTGATTCATGGCCAGTCCCCCAGAGTGGGTTACACCATTTCATTAGGGAACAAGAACAAGTGGCACTAGCGCCAAGAATTTTTAAACTCCTTTTTGAACAAGTACAAAACATTTTTTTTGAAAGCATCTGTTCTTACCCTTGTGCCTGGGACCCCTTTGGATCCCATGTGTGACGAGGGTAGTTCGAAGGCACAGTACAGCTCCCCCAGCCCACAGGGGTATGTGCCATTGAGGTGTGACCCTTTCTGCACTATCACGAGGATCGACCCGCATGATTTGTTTTTGTAAACGTCTCGGACACATTCTTTTTCCAGGTCTTAGCTATAGACAGCTTTGCTGTAAGAACTTAGCATATTTTTGGCACTATTTCGAAACCTTGTACTTAATGTGGGTCGAAAGAAGTGTTTCAAATAAAGCATTGGAAGCATTTTTGGACTTCTGAACTAAGTTGAACCATGACCTCCAAGATTGGTGCTCGCCGGCTGGTTTTACTCCGGTTGTCGCCATTTGCCACGCTCCCCAGCAAAAAAGTGTCATGTGCCGCAGGCACTCGGCTACCCCGAAAGGACACTGTTAGCCTAGGTGTAGGCACTAGCGGAGGCCACAGTAGAAAGCATACCACGCGAGATCTTGGCGTGCGCATTGGCTCTTTTCTCACGTTTTGCAGAGCGTTTTTGCAGCGAAGGGAAAGGAGCAGTTCCTAGATCTTCCAAATGCATTTATTTTTTTGTTTATTTATTTATTTACAAATACTGCAGGCCCTATTCGGGCCCAAGCAAGAGTGGTTACATCAATAGTAACAAACAAGGCTGGAAATAATAATAAAAAAAATAGAATACAGAACAATAATAAAGATATATAAAATATGATATACAGGAACATCAGCCTTTGAAATTTAGACTTATCAACATAAATACGATATAGGAAGAACAGTTGTAGTTTGCAACTCAATAACAAGTGCTGACAAACCATGTACACACAACAGGTCACTCAATACAGCATTTTCACCTAATTTTATTACAAAACACAGACAATGATTAATTAATTTCTTTCCCTATCTGCATGCTATTAATCAAAAGAAAAACCATTCACAAGATGAACGAACAATTGTGTGGTATTAGCGCTAACTATTTCTTGTGGTAATTTATTCCACAATGAAATAGCATGAGGAAACAGGGAATATTAATGCGTGCTAAGGTGACTGAATGGTTGCCTAACTGTTTTGTTGTGTTGTGTACGGGCAAAGCGTATTGACGGCTCGGTTATGTGACGTTCACGCTGTATGTTAAAGTGACCATGGTAAAGCTGATAGATAAATTTTAATCTGGATACCATTCTGCGATGATCGAGTTTTTTCACCTTCGCTTTATCGCGAAGAACTGATACGCTCGAGAAGCGCAAATAGGTAGAATAGATGAACCTCAAGGCCATGTTCTGCACCCTTTCTATATTTTTAATTAAATATTGCTGATACGGACTCCAGATTAGGTCCGCATATTCTAATTTTGGCCTAATGAGAGCTTTGTATGCTGTTAACTTTACAGCAGGTGATGCATGACGTAGTTTTCGTTTTAAAAATGCCAGCTTTTTCAGTGCGTTACTGCAAACATTATCTATATGGGGTTCCCAACTCAAATTACTTGCGAGTGTAACAACCAAATACTTCACCTGGTTAGTTTTTTTAATATAAGCATTTTTAAGGGTGTAAGCAAATTGTAAAGGTTCTTTTTTGTTACTAAATGTTATGCTTGCCGTTTTCAAAGTATTGAGTTTCAAGCCCCATTTATCACACCACGCACTGATTGAATGCAATGCATCATTTAGTCTGACTTGATCAGCGTGTTGATTTATGCTGGAATAAAGGACACAATCATCTGCAAACAGTCGGATCTTTACAGGAGGTTGCACTGAAAAATAGATATCGTTGATATAGACCAGAAACAACAATGGACCGAGCACCGACCCTTGTGGTACTCCTGAGTGTACAGTCGCGGACAGAATAAAATGGACCACGGGATCTCCGAAAACGTTAAATTCCCGAGCAGCCTGTAGCAGTAACCAGTAAAACTGCCCACGACAGCGTTGTTAGCATATTCTAGTCGAGGTCCAAAATGCAAATACCAGATTGCGTTGTGAGGTTGCGGAGATATTCAGCTTTTTCTTAGATTTCATGGTCCATAATATTCTGTCCGCGACTGTACATCTAGTGTATCAGAGATGCAATCGTTAACGGCCACGTATTGTTTCCTTGAAGCTAAGTAACATGCTATCCAGCGAACAGTGTTGTCTTCAATACCAATAGCATGCAGTTTAGTTACTAAATCATCATGTGGAACAACGTCGAACGCTTTTGAAAAGTCTAAAAACACTGCGTCAATCTGACCCTTCAAATTTAGGGAATTTACGAAATCATCGGTTATCTCGGCTAGCTGAGTTGCAGTGGACAGACCGGACCTAAAGCCATGTTGATTGTCATGAAGCAGTTGGTTATTTTCTAGATGTATCATAATCGCCTTAAATATAATATGTTCTAACATCTTACAAATTGTGGATGTTAGGGAAACTGGTCTGTAGTTGTTCAATTCTAATGGTGATCCAGTCTTGTAAATTGGGACTATCCTTGCAGAGCGCCTGTCATCGGGTATCACACAAGATTCTAACGAGACTGTATATATTTTATACAAATACTCTGCTACCCAGTCGCATATCTGTTAAGAAACACGTTTGATATTTCGTCAGGACCGGGTGATTTTTTTATATCAAGTGTACGCAAAAGGTTAAGAATGCCCTTTTTGCTTAAGTTTACTTCAGGCATCGGTTCAAGAAGTGCATAAGATGGCAAATGTGCGTGTGACGCCGTCAGCGTGAAAACAGACTGGAAGAATGCGTTGAATTTTTCAGAAATTATGGAGGGGTCATCGATGATTATGCCCGATTCTTTTATTTCTGTGATACCGCTTTTATCTTTAGACAAATAACGCCAAAATTTTTTGGGTTGTTCTAACATGAAAGAGGACAGAGTGCAGGAAAAAAATTGGTTTCTTGCTGCGTGCACTTTTTCCTGAAATGTTTGTACAAGACTTGGAAGCTGTTGTTTGTCACCACGTTTACGACAGGGTTTAATCTTGCGTATTAGACGAATCAAATCACGATTCATCCATGGGTAGTCCCTGTTGACACGTTTCTTCTTTAAAGGCACATAACTGCACTCACAATGAAATATCATTTCTTTAAAACATGACCATAACTCCTTAACATCTCTTATTTCATTAAAATATGGGAACATGGATTCCATATAGCTGACTACTGCATTGTCATCCGCATGCGTGTAGTCCCTGATAAAAATGTCAGAAGGCTTGACGGGTGATCGTGAGCCAGAAATAGGACATGTTAACACGAGTAACTTATGATCAGATATCCCATCTCTGATACTAACAGAGCAGTTTGGGAACGAACTGCTTGCAAACGCAAGGTCAAGAATAGAAGAAGAATTGGAAATCCTGGTAGTTCCGGAAACAAGTTGTTTTAAGGAAAAGGTAAACGCAGTTAGTAGTAGAGGCTCAGCATTTTTAGAATCCTTGCCATCATGGGAAAGACTGGACCAATTAATGCCGGGTAAGTTGAAATCGCCAGTGATAAGGATGTTTGAACTTGAATTGGTATTTCGCAGCAAGTAATCATATAGTGCTTCTATATACTCAGGGGGAGCATTCGAAGGACGATAGACACCACCCAAAGTTATATTCTTATCGAAAAATTTCAATTTGCACCATCTGCTTTCGTGATTGTTGATACCATCTAAGCGAGTAAATTTAATGTTGTTTTTTATCGCAATTGCAACTCCGCCAACACGTGATCCTCTGTCTCTACGGATTAGCGTGTAGGAAGATGGAACTATTTCAGTATTTTGCACACCTGAATGTAGCCAGGTTTCCGTAATCACTAAAACATGTGGCTGATAAGTCAAAATTACATCTTCAAGTAACTGTACCTTATTAAGAACACTGCGTGCATTGAGTGAAACAAGCCGGAGCGTCTTGCTAGACACTTGTCATTTCTTAGCGCTCTGACGGGTGGTCGCACGAGTGGACTGAGAAGGCAACTGTTGGGATTTTGCAGACGCAGTGGATTGGGATAACTTTACTCTGCAATTTCTAAGTGTGTCCCATACATACAGCTTGCCATCGACTTTCAGCTTATCAAAAACGAGGGAAACTTTAGAACCACTGTCCTTTGCTTCAGCGGCAGACCGCCATAATTTCGCACGTATATCGCGAATCTTTTTAGAAAAGTCCTCCGAAATGGCTATTTCCGTACCTTTTAATTTGAAGCAGGAAGACAGAACCTTAGTTTTGTCGATGTAGTTATAAAACCTCAAAATAATAGGACGCGGGCGCTGTGTGTTGTTGGCGCCAATTCTGTGGATGCGCTCTATGGAATTGATTTCAACACCAAGGACGTTCTTGAAAATTTCTTCGTTTTCTTTCCGTTCCAGTTCTTTTGAGTCTTCTCCCTCTTTTTCTTTTACGCCATAAACCAAAATGTTGTTACGCCGACTTCTATTTTCGAGGTCTTCGACCTCGAAAGTAGAAGTCGGCGTAACAACATTGGCCTAATTTACGAAGGAAGGCACAGCAACTGCCCAATTTTCTGAAATTAGATCATTGTAATGACATGACGTGTTGATTGTGTTAGCATGTTGTTATTATATTCATGTCTGCTTCTTCGTAGCATAACATATGCTGATGTGAGAAGTAATAGGGGTGTTCTGGCATTCTGCTTTCTTCAAGAGATATATGGATGGAAATTGAGTTGATTGTGGTCGCTGATGCATTCTGTTATCCTCATCCCCTGAAACATAGCTTTATATTTAATCGCACTGATATTTGATGAGGTACAGACTAACCCGAGCAGGGTTACTTTCTGTGTTATAGGAAGCCCGTCTGAATGTTGAAGCAATTGGGGGTCATCAGCTGTCATCCCCATAGGTCGCTGTGCAATGAAGGCTGGCAGCTCTGAAAGATCTTTAAGTATTCAGACTTTGACACCTGCTTGTGGCTTATGTTCTTATATCTAATATTTGCGTTATTATCTATGTCTACACAAGTCATTCGTGTCTTTTGAATCCTGCACATGTTTCCGGAAGCTTAGCAAACCCAAATAGTGTCTACTGTCAGGCTAGTTGGTGCAGGTACAAGCCCACTTGTTACAATCCCAATTGCCATAGGAAAAACTGTCATAGGGAAACTGGTCACACCAGCCTGCTGGTTTGATGCCATCTTGAAATAGGAATTCCGGAGAGGGTACCCTATTCTCATTTGGATTTATTGTCACTGCGACCTTGCGAACTAAAGCACTGAGCTCAAAGGGGAAAGGAGGGTTGGTATGGCATAGGTCGGCAAACTAACTCATGAGTCCACTCATTCAGATTCACTCAAACTTACACTGACTTGCGAGTGTGAGGCTGGACGAGTAGAATGTTGGCGAGTCTGAGCCCGAGCGAAAAATAAATGTTGAGTGAGTTCTGATTATTTTTTTACTTCAGTCATTGTCCTATTTTTCGGACTCCCTAGGGACCACGAAAACATAACTCTAAAGGCCTGCCAGTATGCTTATTATGCGTATCGACGCTGGTACTGTGATAGGAGACGGCGGGTGCACGCATGTGTAATTAACAAAAACAGTATCCCTTGCCCCTTGCTACTTTTGGTACGCTTAACTGCAGTACATTGCGTATGCTTCACCGCGTAACACTGCTGTATTAAGGCGAAGCTGACTTTCGCGAACTGGCATTATGTAATGCGTCGTGCTTTCCGAGCTTCAAAGCCATTGGCAAGCATTGCTACCAGCAGATCATTGTTACAATTAAAAACACGGCACCAAAAAGCTAGAAACTTGGTAGCAAACTTTGAAGTAGCTAGGCCTAGCATTGTCACAGTTGGCTACACCTGCCAGCAAATCTGCATGCGAGAGTGCCGGTTCGAGGCGGCGAAATAATCAAACTGACAGTGGTGGTGGCTTCGATTAATGCCGTTTTGGGCCTGCATTCATGGCAAAAAAGTCAGGATCGGATGGCTGAAGGCTATTTGCGTCCGAAATTTCAGATGTTCTTATACATTGACTCCATGGGGTACGCGCTGGTGCGGCGAAGGTGTTCGAATTATCGGGCATGTTCGAAAGATTGGGCATCCGGAAAATTGGTCGTTGACTTTACATGGTGAATTTTGGAAAAAGCAATCACTAAAATCGTTGCAGCCACGGAAACGTCAAAAGCTTATTCAAGCAGCAAGCACCATACTTCAAACAACTGTATCAAGAGAAAAGAAGGGCCTGTCGCAAAGCTGTACACCTTGAGTCATCATTTCCAAATCGGTAAAAGCTCATGTAGCAGTGCAAAAGTATTCTTTTCTCGCCTCATATAAGCTGCTGCAACAGTACCAGAACTCCCAAAAGCCTTCCCAGCGCATGAATAGCCATTGGTCACGAGTGCCACGGAGGAGGAGCCGGCCACACCCACCTCTGAAATTACGTTCTCCCCATGTGATCGGGACGGCCGATGGAAAACCAGCCAGCGCATGCTAATTTCAGAGGCCATGGTTCAACTTAAGCAAATTTTGAATATAATGAAAGTACACTGTATGGTACTAATATTCATGCTCCTAAAAAGTGCATTCTGCTTTCTTCTAGGGAACACCAAACAAATTAAGCACAGAAACTTAAGCACAGACCATGGAATTAAGTTAGCAATACAATATGCAACAGTGCGGAAGGCCCCATATTGCCACAGCAGTGTCAGAAACAGCTCTGAGCGCTGTTCTGTTGTTAATTTTTTTAGGGATGGGTGAGCAGTAAATTTAGTTTAAAATTGTGTTTGAAGTGAATCGTAATTTGGTTGAACAATTTTGAATAGTATAGTTCATATACATTGCATACCATATATCTTGGTAAAGAAAAATGCAGGAGCATTTTGTGTAATTATGCTAATACAAATATGCAAATACCAATTTCTTGCCTTGGAAGTAAATAATTGTGGTCTTTGCATAAGACCTTGAGGCAAGAGCCAGAAGGAGAAAAAAAAGGGGAGGGGGGACCACTTTAGTTGCGTAGATGACAAGTTCATTTTCAGTGCTGCTATGCAGTTATTTTCATGCAAAAACGTAAGTCACAAATTTTTTTTTACAATGCATGCAGTACGGCTAGCAGTATAGAAAGTTAATTTACAGACTTTTGCTCAATGTTGTGGTTCAATACCAGTGGAACCTCGTTGATATGTTTTTGAATAGACTGTGAAAAAAAATTAAATATGTAACAGTGCGGAAGGCCCCATATTGCCACAAGTGTCAGAAACAGCTCTGAGCGCTGTTCTGTCGTTAATTTTGGTTGATACTCAATACCTGCCTGGAAACCCTGTGAAAAACTGTGGCACTGTTGCCCCATGTATATATAATTGGGTGTCAGAAAATAAAGGGGATCATTCGTGGAGTACGACTGGCTGGCTCTCTTCTTCATTGGCCCGTAGACTGCGATACCTCAAGCGCATGTATAGTTAGAGACGCATACTATAATCTCAGACAGTGGCCCCTTTTCACTTTTTTCCTCACTGCATAACATGGCTGTATAGCAGCAAAGCCGACTTTAGAAAGCTAGCAAAATCTACAATGCTTTGTGACACCCTTATAGGACTGACAATGGCGTACTTCCAGCACTTGGTACTTGTGAATTTGCCTCTGCACCGTAAGATGCGGGAACATTACAGAATGGCACTCAAATCAAATGGGAACATAATACATGTCTTAGGTCGGTACTGAAAAAATGCGACGTAGCATCTGGAAAAATGTAACAGGAAGAAACATGTAGTATTCTACTGTAAATTTTGTGATGTCATTGTCTGTGGGGGTGTTCCTCGTTTGCCCTTTGCATGGCTTGACGTGTGTCGCTTGTCACTGCAGTTCCATGAATCGCACAGGTTGCATGCGATTTTGACTGCAAGAACTGCGCAGTACCAGCAGTTCATTGTCGGTGTTTTGTACTTACTCACAAGCTTAATCTGTTCCACCCAGTAAGTGCACAAACTTAATGCAGACTGTATTTTGTGTAGACAATTCACACCGTGGCCTTCTACAGCTCTCGGTCTATCCCGTGCACGTAACCTTAACGGCAAATTTCACACGATGGTCCCAGCTAATTTTCGTCATGCCAACACAGCTTTGGCTGTTGTTAGGCTTGGCAGTCGCCATCTGCTTTGCTAGGTGGCGACTGAAGTTGTGGTTTGCTCAACAAGAAACATCGCCTAGGAAAGAAAGAATACTGGGGACAGCCATGAACGGCACAATTATTTAGATTTTCCTACACCATGCGCACCATTAATATCGGAATGATCGAGATGCCATACAATATCCGAAACTTTGACAATTGAAAAGTCTGTCAGCGGCATGGTGGCCCAGTGGTGGCTTCGTTATTGGCTTGTCCTGGCTATGAGCTGTGCCAATGTAACTTGCTCACCTGGAACTGAAACTTGATTGTATGTCTTCAAATTGATATTCATTGGTTCCAAATAATTAGAAAATTATGAGTACTGAAATTTGATACAAAGTTAATAATACTAAATAGCATAACATTTGATTGAATATCCAAAATATTGAATATTTGCCCAACCCTAGTTTCTTCACATATTTTTGTAATGCCATGGTTGCATGAATATAGTGAGAGATTTCTTGCTCTTTGTAACCGGGAAGTATGGTGCTGATGCAGTGCAAGGGCCTATCCCATCTGCTAGGTTTGACCACATGAGCACTAAAAGACAGGCAGCATCATATGATATGTAGAGCTCTCTAGATAGCTAATGTGCCAAGGATTGCAGCGTGCTCCAACATAAGCTACGTGTTGAGGTTCCACTTCTAAGGATCTAAGTGGTGGTATGAATAATTTACAAGTACAATGAAATCTTGATATAACAAACCTCATGGTACCGTCAAAAATTGTTTGTTGTTTTGAAATATTGTTTTGTATTTTGCATATCTTTGTTAGCCTGAAAGAAGACATTGTTGCTATAAAGTTTGTAATATGATGAGATTTCACTGTGTTAATTATATCGATTCTTCACTGCAGTAGCTGTCACCACCTCACCACTTTTTGTCACCATTTTTTAATTTTCCAGGACTTAAAAGGTCCACTTTACATTTGTAGTTGCATTGTATAGAGCAAGAACAGCAATTATTTATAGGTTGCTGCTTTTTTTTTAGCATGCTATTTTATGGCTACATTTTCTGAAACCAAGGCCTCTCTTTTGATGTCCCATGTTGCAGGTATGAGCGGTGGAGGGAGCCGGCACATCCCCGAGTCTAGTCGCAAGGCAGCTCTACTGGGGGACCTGGGCTCAGGCCACGCCTTTGACAATGGCTGTGGCTGCTACGACAGTTGCGATGGCATTGTTGGGGATCTGCGTGGACGAGCCAAGGTGGAGTGCCATTGCCAGGTCAGTGGACAGGCCCACTTTGTGCAGCAGGTTGAATTGGCAATGGTGCGATGCCTTTTTGGTGTGCACCATACAGCACAGACAGTGTGCGACCAGCATAAATTGTCACGCAAACAGGAAAAATGCTGACCAAAATAGCTGTTAACTTGTTCACATTCTTTGGGGGCTTCACACACTTTTGGGGGGCTACCTATTTATGTATCTATCTGCGTTTGTATCTAACCATTTCCCCACCTACCAGGGTCACTAGGTATTTAGTGGTGGAAGAGGTAGTACATCGTGCTGCTGTTCGGAGGTGACAAGGTTAAAAACCAACCATCGGACCAACTTGGGTCACTGAGTATGTGACAATGTGTATATGCGTGCTGCTATTCAATCAACCTCTTTTGTGCCGACATGGGTCATAGATACGGGACTGGGTAGGTACTGCTGTTTGAAGAAACCCTTCGATGCCAACTTTGGTCACTGGGCATGTGCCAGTGGGTGTGTGGCACTCTTCAATGAATGTCTTTGATGCCATCTAGGGTAACTGGGTATGTGCCACTGGCAATATGCCGGTCTACAATGACGAGAAAAGGTCCGTTAAATTTCTTCGATGCTGAGTGGAATCGAACCGCCGTCACAAGCACTGCTGAAGGACAGCAACCCAGTGCATGAGCAGTGTGTGCCACAAATGTGCTGGGTATGTGCCGCTTTTCAATTAATGCCTTTCTGAATTATGGGGTTTTTTGTGCCAAAACCTTTCACGCCTTTAATGCCTTTCACGCCACCACTTTAGCGAGCTACACCGTGAGTGCACTGTGCAAGTGCCAGTGTCTGATAAGTGAGGGAACAATTCTCAGTCTACACTTGACATTCGCAGGCACCGGTGCACCAAGCTTGTCGTCTCAGAAACCATGTGCGGAATAGATGCCACTAGATGGTGTAGCATGCCCAGAAAATATTTCTTTTCCTTTTCCTTTCTTTTATTTTTTTCCATGGCTGAGGCATGCAGTTGACATGCCTGCCCGTTGCGAAGGTTGAAACCGAATTGCATCATCATCATGAGTGAGAGAGGAGCCCGGTTGCCGCATGCCGCATTTTTCTGCGTTTGCATGCAGCGGCATGCTATGCATTTCGGAGGCCACACGCAGGCTTTGCAGTGGCGGTGCTAGATCGCAGAGTGTTCTTAGGGAAATGTGAACCAGCACCCCCACTGCATCACATGCCCCATACATGACCCGTTGAAACGGTGGAGATATGTTGTGTCGCTATACTCATTCAATTACAGTAAAACAGGGTGCCTACCAACCGGGAAAACTGGGAATTCTCAGGGATTTTGAATAGTCTGGAAATACTTTGGGAGAACTCGGGGAATTTTCGCTTCTATCACGGAAAATTTGTTGTAATTTTATCGAAAGTGAACGAAGGTCGCGATAACGCTAGCTGGCTGGAGTAAAACAGAGAGGAATCGTAATGAATCGTCGTTGACGCTGTGTCGACGGGTGGTGGACTTGCCATTTTACAGTCCTTGACCGACTTCCAGACGTCCGACGGCTTCGCGGCACTACCACGTATACCACAGGGTCAATGTATAAGAACGTCTGAAATTTTGGACGCAAGAACCTTTCGCTGTCCGATTGTCCGGACCTTTTGCCGTGACCGCAGGTCCGAAAAGCAATTAGTCAAAGCTACCACCTTCGATTTTGAATATCTCGCCGCCTCGAACCGGCACTGTCATGCAGATCCGCTGGCAGCCGTAGCCATCACCGCAGAAATGCCAGGCATAGCTGCTTCGCCGTTTGCTATTAAGTTTCTTACCATTTGGGGCCACGTTTTTTATTGAAAGGATTCGCTGCTGTCAGCAATGGCACCGACTCCGCCTTTCTGGTCCTGGCGATTGGCTTCAGAGCTCAGAAAGCACGGCGCGTTGCATAATGCTGGGTCCTGAAAGCCAGCTTTGCCTCAGTAATGTTACGCGGTGAAACATAAGCGTAGGAAGGGGCAATTGTCACGGGACACAGTACGTATTCCTTAATTATACACGCACCCGCCGTGGTTGCTCAGTGGCTATGGTGTTGGGCTGCTGAGCACGAGGTCGCGGGTTCGAATCCCGGCCACGGCGGCCGCATTTCGATGGAGGCGAAATGCGAAAACACCCGTGTGCTTAGATTTAGGTGCACGTTAAAGAACCCCAGGTGGTCAAAATTTCCGGAGTCCTCCACTACGGCGTGCCTCATAATCAGAAAGTGGTTTTGGCACGTAAAACCCCAAATATTATTATATTATTAATTATACACGCGTGCACCCGCCACCTCATGTCACAGTACGAGCACCAATATGCCTAATAAGCGTACTAGCAGTCCTTCAGCGCTTTTTCGGATGTGTCTGTTGCAATTTCGAGCCCTCAAGATCAGTAAAAGATGCGCATTCAATTTCTTTCCATTCTCCATTTTTCGAAATGCGCAGTTTTTCGGACATCTTTGTGGCCCCTAGGGAGTGCGAAAAATCGGACGTTGACTGTACAACTAGCCAAGAGGATGCTTCAAATGGTCCGTGGGGCAAACATGCAGCGGAAGGACAATGAGAACAAAAACGACTTAAACATTGAGGACTGAACGGGAAAGGAAGTGTGCTGCCACTTATGCTAGCTTGAGCTCAAAAAAAACAGTGTTGGATGACGCTGAGATGCAGGCGTCCCTCAGCCAAACCTAAATAAAATCTTTAAATCAGTGAAATGCAACACTGAGGCATTGTGCAGGGGCTGAGAGTATGTCAGGACAGTTCAGGTTGACTTAATTACCAGCTGTCAAGAGAGAATCTCATTTGTGACAAAGTTCGGGCCTCACACCAATGAGCTTGTGATCAGTCGATAGAAATAGTTAATATTTGAAAATATTTCATTCGGTATGCGTCCCCTTCTTATTCGTATTTGAGAATGTTCAACTCGATTCGCAGTGGGTTTTACCATTCTTTTCGAAGGCATTTTATTCACTGTGCAGTTTACTAACCCCTTCCTTCTGTTTTCTTTTTTGAATAATATAAGCACTACTCCTTACTATTCAAACTGGATTAAGTCATTTTTATTTTTTAACATGCTTACTAGAGAGTGATAGCATTGGGCAACATGGTGTAAGCCGGTCTTGACATAAAACAAAGTTCTGTTTTACTCAGGGAATTTTGTAAAGGCACTCAGGGAAAACCTGGAAAACTCTGGGAATTTGGAAATGTCAACTTGGTAGACACCCTGTAAAACCTCGTTAAGGCGTATGCGCTTAAACATTAGTTTCATTTTAAAAGTAGTTAACTCAAATCCCCGACTCAGCGGCCATTGAACATAATGTGTTCTGTATCCACATAAGCCATACCAGCTTATTGCATACGTATAAGTTGACACATAGTGTTTCCACTTTTCATCGCGTAAACATGGCAGTGCGTCGTCTCCATTGGGTCACCCAGCAGAACAACAAGCCTCAGGGATTGGAACCATGGATCAGAACAACGTCCCCCAAGCGCCCTGTGCGTTTGTGCGTGAAGCCACATCAACATCAACATCATTTCGGCACTGTGCCAGACAGCATTGTAGTATAGTAGTGGCGTCGGTGGTGACGTGCAAACAAGGACTTGCGTCATGCCGAAGCTTGGATAAAAAAGATGCTGGGCAATCGGCATAGAAGAAAAATTAGACATCGTTCGTGCTATCGAACGTGACACGAAGAAGTTGGCACTGGCACGCGACAGGGATCTACTGCTGACTACGGTGTGTGGCATTTAGAATGCAAAGCAGTTCCTCGGCAGTGCTGCTGTGACCGCGAAGAGATGTCGGCTACGAGGTTCGACTTTTCGCCATTGTTGCCTCTGATGTTGCCGAAGTGTCGCCTGGCGATAGTGATGGGGACAACAAGAAAAGCGACAGCACGGGTGATTCAGGCCCAACAGTGGCAGATGCTGCACGTTACGTCAGCCTCACGAATGCAGTCGTCGCGACGAGAACAGCACCCCCCATTGAAAAAGGTGCCCCATGACATCTGTAGCCCTACCGCGCCCGTGCACGGAGAATATGCAACACCAACGAGGAATCTGCCATGCAAGTGTTTGCCAAGAAGAGGGGGCTGGCTGAAAAGCTGGCTCGCAAGCTCAGTAAGTTTGGGTCCACGGTCATCGCTGTTAGGCTGCCGCAGCATCAAACGAAAATAACTTTTGTCGCGCGAAGTTAATAATTACTTCGTGTTTCTTTCCCCTTTCATCGCACTCTCTCCAAGTTCCGTTTTTGACAGGTTAGTGGGCGATCTCATGCTATTTCGGTTAACCCTTTGAGGGTCGATTTTTATCGCCATATGCGACCACCCAGGGTTGATTATTTTTATTGCACATTTAAATTCTTCAGAGAGACCTATTTCGAAAAAAATTTACCGTAATTTTTCTAGGGTGACCCTAAAGTGAGAAAAAATGTTTTGCGTTGGCATATATGTACTGTTTATTCATGAAAAACAACAAAAAATAGCAAATAAATTTATAAGAATTAAAAACAAATTGGTGCATTGTCATATACAATGTCCACACGAGAAAACTGCACAAGATTGCGCACACGAAAATTTTTCGCAAGTTGCAAATGTTCCTCTTGCACTAATATTTCTTCAGCGTGTGGTAGTCCTTGAAGCATGGCTCCACACAGAGTGGCTTGTGTCCTTGCGATATTTTTGCTGCCGAGTGGTGTTGGCGCAGACGTGGCACCTCCTCTGGGTACTGCTTCCCTGAGCAGCCGTGGGAGGAAACATCTGAATAAAGTGCCAAAAAAGGAAACGCATGCACGGCGGCATCCTTCGTATGTGGACCCCTGTGAGCAACAAACGAGCGAGTAACAGGTGGTCACCTTTTGAGTGATAAAAACGAGATGGCCATCAGTTTTGTGAGCGAAAGAAGCCGAAACCGCATGCGGAACAAAACCAAAACTAACCGCCGCGCGCCGCGAGGGCGCCAATGCGCGAGCGGTAGTAGACGTTCCGGAGCAAAAAAAGAACTATACAAGGAAAACCGAAAGAGAGAGACGCGAGAAAAAAATTCCATGTATTCTCACATAGTGGCAGCACATGCCAGGCAAGAAAAAGTTAGGAAATTAGCGCGCATTTTGAACGTACAGACGGGGCCGTAAATATACGCCGTCGACCATTTTCGGACCTGTTTGCGGCGCCGTATATTTACGGCATCAACCCTCAAAGGGTTAAGCAGTACTACCATTTAGTACATACTTTTTCTGAGCTCCGGCTAACTACAGTTTAATGAGGTTTCACTGTATAAATGTATTATACCGTTGACAGTCGTCATGAAAAGGGTTCTGTCACCGTTTTTTGTGTGAATTACCTGGAAACGTGATTTGCAATTTTTCCGTAGCTACTGTGTAAGCAAGGTGTAGTCCTAAATGTACAATCGCGGTCAAAAATACACGGCCCACGGCTGCGGGGCCACACTGCGGGCGGCACTGCTATCTCCATTGGGCACTTGCTTTGAGGGTGCACCGAGTGATGCCAATCTTCGCCTTCACTCTCGTGATAAATTTCAAGTGCGGCGTTCGACTGTTTCTCAGCTGACGGCAAGTTGAAAAGAGGGTTCGTCAGTGCGTGCTTGCCTCCTTCCCGCGCCAGCTCACATCTCTTGCATACATGCACCGACTTCGGCAGGCACACGTTTGGCCGTTCGACTAAGCGCAGGAAACGTATGCCTGGCAGTGTCCAATCTGGTTTCACGCTTCGTGTCTACGGGCGCCTCGCGACTGCGTGCCACGCTTTCGTGCCTGGCGTTTGAACGAACATCATACGTGCATATAGGCTCTCAATGAAAGACGCCATGCGAAGGAAATTATGCATACACTCCTAAACAAAACTACACCCTTTTGGTCATATCTTGCCAAACAACAATAATCATCTGTCTTGTCCGCATTTCCTTTCTTTAATTCAACGAAGCTGTGCCAGTCTTCTGCACAGACTAAGGCTGGGGGTAGCGTTTACGCGCGTATACGTGCACCTCATGCGACGCACCGAGTCTCCACATTGTGAGGTGTGCAATGTGACTGAGACTATAGGTCATGTGCTTTGTGACTGCCCTAAGTTTGTGGAAGAGCGTGATAGGTTGGTCAAGGACCTTACGCGTCTCGACAGCGCACCGTTGTCGGAGGATGTTATTTTAGGTTCTTGGCCAGACGCTCAGTCTAGTTTCAAGGCCATCAAGGCATTACTGAACTTTTTAAAAATTACGGGCCTGGACTGCAGACTTTGAGCATGCCAAACTGCTTGCCATATGTTCTACATCTTCCTTCTATCGTCATCGTCACCCATCATGCACCTCTTTCTTCCCTCTTTCTTTCCCTCTTCCCCTTCCCCCAATGCCGAGTAGCTGGCTAGAGGAATATACCTCAGGCCGACCTCTCGGCATTTCGTGTCATTAAACTTCTTTCTCTCTCTCTCTCTTCTTTCTTTAACGCTGGAGCCCGGTACTTCCAAGTCATGAACAGCATGCGCGTTATCAGCATGACAAAGCATTCTCAACAAGAAAGTAGCGAGCGCAGCGTTGTCAAAAAAGGAAACGCAAGCAAGACAGATGATGTTTATTGTTGTGTGGCAAGATATGACCCAAAGGGTGTTGTGTAGTGTTGTTTAAGAGTGTAGGAGTAGCAATCAAAGAGCCACCAAAACTTTGTTTGTGTCAACGCCCATCCTGACTAATGTTACATTCTCGTTTAAGGCTAAAGTGTTACTAGGCTCACATTGCAGAAACTGTTCGAACCTGTCAGCCGTGCCTGACAGCCATCCGCTGCTGCCGTGCCAAGAACTATGGCAGCACGGCAAAAGAAGCAAAATGGAAGCACCCTCCTGTGCCCTGGCCATCAGCTGTGAACCAGCCTAATGCCGCACTTGAAATTTACCAAGCACGTGATTTAGCTGCACACGAGAGTGAGAGCGAAAATCGGCGCCACTCGGTGCACCCTTAAAGCAGGCACCCGATGGAGATAGTAGCACTGCGCCTGTATCTGTAGGCCACATATTTTTGACTGCGATTGTACATTTTTGAAATTACGCCACTACTGCAGATGCAGTCAACCCTTGAACTGGAACAGTACATTCTAATCACTTTAGACTTGTTTTCCTATGGATTTATGCTGATACAGTTGAACTCGTACATAACAAACTCAATAGTTCCACGAAAAGTGGTTGCTATATGAGTACAGTTGAACCCACTTATAACAAACCCAGATAAAAGCGTAGCAGGAGGTCAAACCTAATTGTTTATGGCCTACCAGAAATGGAAGAAGAAACAAGCGAAGCGCAAGAAGAGGCCGTAAACAAGGAAATAATCGCAAAAATTCTTGAACTCGAACCTGTGGCCATTGAGCGCATACATCGCTTAGGAAGACGAGGACCAAACAATACACGAGGCCAGTGATAATTGAATTACTAGACGCAAGAGATAAAAGTGTCATACTAAAAAACGGCTTTAAACTAAAGACATCGGATCTCTCGATAGGGGAAGATTTTTCGCGAAAAGTTAGAGAGACCCGAAAGAAACTCTGGGACAGTGCAAAGCCAAACTGCGAAAATAAAGACAAGGTGTCGTTAGCGTACCACAAACTATTCATTAACAACAGTGTTTTCATCTGGGATGACGAAAAGAATGACAGGGTAGAAATAAAGAAGCACGACAAAATAGAGCAAAAAAAAGAATGCGAACGTGGAAAAAAGAAAAAAACGAAGTAAACCGTCCGGCAACACGCCAATACCAGTGCAAGAAAAAATAACGTTGTTAAACGTAAACGCTTGAAGTATCTTAAATAAGGTGCAACCATTCGAAAACTTACTGCTCGATCGTGAACCAGATATAGTGGCAGTCACCGAAACATGGTTATCATCGTCTGTCTCAAATCATGAAGTCACTCCCCCAAACTAGTACTACTGGTTCGGAAAGATAGGCAATCACGTGGTGGAGGCGTGGCATTAGCAATAAAGAAATAATCCCACTGGTCATTCTTCCAGAGGTAGCTGATGCTGAGGCAATCTTTTGTGAAATTAACACTAAAGGCACAACTATAGTTGTTGACTGCCTGTATCAAAGCCCCGTATGTGGACACGAATGCATAATTGCCATACAAGAATATTTGCAACAACATGCTTGAAATTGTCGTGTTATTCTTATGAGTGATTTTAACCTTGCCGACCTTAACTGGTCTACCATGCAGTACACAACAAAGGCTTCAGAAGCCCTTCTCGATATGATGTTAAATTTTAACTTTCGCCAAATTGTGGAATGCCCCACAAGGGTGCAAAACGAGTCTCAGAGCATACTTGACCTGATCTTGCTAAGTACAGTCAACGACTGAATTTTCGGACGCCCAAATTTTCAGACATGCCTGATATTTCGGACGTCCTCGTGGCACCGTCACGAGCCTCATAGAATCAATGTATAAGGACATCTGAAGTTTCAGACGCTGGAACCCCCCGCCATCCAATTTTTCTGACTTTTTGACGCGACGAAAGGTCCTTTGGCTCCTCGCGCAGTGCCCTTGTGAAGAAATTCGATTTGCAGCCGAAGCATATCACCGCTTTGAACCACAACTAGCCGAATCTAGCCATCACACACCGATTAGGACTGGCCATGCTGGCTGTGTTCATTGCTGCACTTCCGCCTCCGGTGGAGTTTCTGGAGCGGCGCTATTTTGTTTGTTTGCGCAGGCATGCGCAGGCCACGTTTTGGCGAGCATGGTGTGTGGTTGTGCTCTTGTGTCAAGTGTGCTCTGCGACGCTAGGCCTAGGTGCTTCATCGCTCGTCAGCGAACTCCACTGTTCGCAGCTTGAGGATTTCGCTCGCCTTTGATGGCCCCCACTCCGTCTTCGTCGTCCTCGCCGATGGCATCGAAGCGCAAAAAGCAGTACCATCGGTTTGTTGTTGACAGTCTGTTGATGCTGACAACGAGCTCGACTTCTGCGCACAACTGACTGACGAGGAAATAGTCCGTCAGGTTGTGGCGGATTCAGAAGACTCCGATGTTGAAAATAAGGAGCCAATGCCTGCGCCGCCTACAAGCGCCGAGTTGACGCGAGCACTGTTGACTCTTTCATCGGTGTACAGTGCTGACATGATCCTTCCTCAGATCGAGGCGAATATGATCGCATGCAACCGGAACGCCGTCCAAACGACAATCAAGTTCTTCAAGCCACTGCAGCAATAACACCGGCAGTCCAACGATGCACATGTACAGCATGGACCGCTTATAACGTAGGTCGCGGGAGTCGGGAAAATCCGCATTATAAGCGGTACTGCACTATATCAAATGCGCCATCTTTAGACTCTTATTCACATGCAAATATGATCAACCCACCTTTTATTATGTATTTTACAACTTAACACGCAGTAAAGCACCAGAATTGGACACTAAACAAAACGTTTTATTTTTCTTCATCAATGAAAAAATGCCGTTATCTTCGTCTGGCGCTGAGCCTTCACCACATTATGCACCATCTCATCTTCAACAGCTATCAGACGCTGGGAAGCTTTCTCGCTCAAGCCCTTCTGCGCGCAGTACACCCTGAGCTTGCTTATGTAATCCAGTGCATCTCTGTGCGAAAGTTCCGGTGTGCTGTCTCCTTCATCGTCGTCATCGTCCGATACACTGTCATCGCGATCACGCATTGCTGCTACAATTGCTTCGTCTGAGTCTGCTTCTTCGCAGACAAAGTCATCGCAATCCTCGTTCACGAAGCCTGTTCACAATGTTCTTTTTCACCAGATCCGAGCACACATCATCCGCGTTGAGGACTTCGTCGACATCGTCGCCGCGGTGGCTATTGTCGCTCCTCACATCAGGATCGCTGACCACGGCATTGCGCACAAACCCCGCCTTTGCGAAACACTTGGTGATGGTTGATGCTTTTATCTGCCACCAAGATGCCGTGATCATGTCGATAGCACTCCGCAGGTTTACCTTCATTGCTTCGTCTCGCTGAAGGTTAATCAGCACTCTTTCGCAGATGCGTCTTTTATAATGCGCTTTCACTGCAGCAATAACGCCTTGGTCCATCGGCTGGCTCTTGGCTGTGGTATTTGCGGGCAAGAACTTGAGGCTCACTGCACTGAGCTTTAAACTTACATGATGGGCACTGCAGTTGTCAAGAACTAGGACAACTTGTCGCTTTTCTGACACCATGTCCTCGTCAAATTTTTTAAGCCAAGTTGCAAATAGCTCCCGAGTCATCCATGACTTTCTGTTAGCCTTATATGTAATCGGCAGGCACTCTTTTTTTGAAACAGCGCGGCCACGCCGACCTTCCGATCACAAATAATCGCCTCTCTTTGCTGCCATCCATATTGGTGCAGAAGAGAACGGTAAACCGCTCCTTCGAAGCCTTTCTACCGGAGCAGCGTTCGTGGGACAGTGCGAGTGTGCGGTTTGGGAGCAAATTGTAAAACATGCCAGCCTCATCCGCATTGTAAATGTCCCGCTCCGCGTACTTCGCCAGCATGGTCTCCATGTTTATACTGAGCCAGGCCTGAACAGTAGCATCATCAACTTGTGCGCTCTCCCCGGAGATAACACGGCAGCTTATTCCGTGCCAGTCCTTAAATCGCTGAATCCACCCATTTAATGGGTTGAAACTATTGTGGCCCTACAAGTTTGCAAATGACCTGGCGTTTGCTTGTAGAATCGGACCACTCACGGGCACATTCTGGGCTCGCACCTCGCAGAACCACTTGAATAAAGCGGCGTCGACATCTTCATACTTTGATGGACGTATCCGCTTCCTTTCTAGTGATCCACAATTTTCTTGCAGTTGCTGTTGCACCTTGTCCCTGTTCTTCCAAATTGCCGACACTGTTGTGTCGGTGATGCCGTACTTCTGCGTGACGGAAACCTTCTTTAGGCCACTTTCGACGTCTTTTATAATACTTTGCTTCGTCTCCAGGGATAAAGCTTGCCGTTTTCTTGAGTTGAAAGAATCAGGCGCCATGGCAACTTAGCCCAGCACGACACAAACGCAAGAGAAGGAAACACGTTTTCCGGTAGCTAGGCCTACGACGCTGGCAGCACACTTCGGTATCACAAAACGACTTGCGTGCACCCACACAGGAGAAAAGGCAGAAGAGTGGCGCATGTGCAAAGCCAGCCTGTCAACCGGCCACCCCCAGCAAATGGACTTCCCCAACGTTTCCCCTTCTTTCCCACTGAGTGGGACCCACCCGGTTACGACGGCGGCGCGGGTGCTCGGTCTGGCTCGGCCCCGCCCTCGCGGCGCTGCACAAAGAAAAGCAAAAGATAAGGCCGCTAGTTGCGCTTCTTTCTTCGCACGCTGTACAGTCTCTCTCTCCTCTAATTTTCTCCCCTCTTGCGATGGGTTTCGTGGCTTTCTTCTCCCTTTTTGTAGAGGGTGCGGGCATTGTAGTGCCGGGGGGTGCGCTCCCTTCTCTTCGGAGAAACCGCACTATACCCAGTCTTCTGTTGTGCGCGACCGCGCACTAAGCGGTACGCTGACACATTAAACTCTATGGGAGGCGTACTGGTGGTCACATAAAGCCGCATTATATGCGGTCCCGCACTATAGGCGGTTACGTTATAAATGGTCTATGCTGTACATAATAAACCGGCCGTCGGCTGCATACAGAGTTTTTGAATGCCTCTTATAGCCACTTCACTGATGCTTTGGCAAGGTTTCGGAAGCCTGGTACTTCGCCCTTTACCTCTAGATCCGAGAAAAAGAAAAAAAGTGAGTGTTTTTGCATGCATTCATTTTTTCGGACTGCCTGAATTTTCTGACGTTTTTACGTTCCCTAGAGATTCCGAAAAATCGGTCGTTGACTGTAGTACTTTCTCTTAGAACTAGGGAAGGTAGAAATAATAGAAGGAATATTTGATCACAATATTCCGATGTGTATCTTGCCTCTAAATTGCAAGATATGAGTGCAAACCGCAGCCCAAGCTATAATCAATTTCAACAAAGCAGACGACGCCCACCTACAAACCTATTTAGCTCACGAATTCCAAGAGTTTTCGGCATTGGCCTCAGATCCTTTGACTAAAGTAAATGTTGTCTGGATGCGTCTTAAAGACATAGTGTCCCACTGTGTAACACATTTTATTCCTGTTAAATCGAAAAAAAAAACATTTGAAAAATAACCCATGTGTTACTCGGGAAGTAATACATGCAAAACGCCAACTCAAAAGGTTACGCAAAGCTAGCAAGGCAACAGGCAATACCCCATCTAAGACTCCTAGGCTAGCGCTTGCAGCAAAATATTTTAAACAGATATCCAAAGAAGAGAAACACCACTACTCCAACACTGCACTCCCCAGCTTTATAAAGAACAACCCCCATAGATTCTGGAACCACTTTCGCAAAAAAAAAAAAAAAACACTCACAACTCAGCTCTTGTCAAGTGAAAAAGCGGATAAAGCCAACAGATACTGTATAATGCGGAATATAGGTCGAGGCGGAATATAGGTCGACCCCCTTACATTGAAGCAAAGAAGTCAACATAAAAATTATAAGGCACAAAACTTTGTTTTATTTAGTGGTGCCGCCAGAGTCGTCACCTGCTCATTCGTCTGAGCTGTCTGAACTCTTGTCCGAAGACGACTGCTTTTCGCTGGCTGCGTCCCACAACATGTCATCCTCGGTGCTGTCCAAGGAGTTGCTAATGCAACACTTCTTGAATGCCCGCACCACCATATCGTCGGGCAGCGAGCACCAAGCCTGCAACACCCATGTGGCCACAGTGGCGAGAGGCGGCCTGCGCAGAAGGCGGGTTGGAGTCGTCGAGTTGTCGCCGGCCATCCACTGATTATATTCTTCACGGACACGGTCTTCAAAGGGCTTGTTGAGCACGACGTCCAGTGGCAGAAGGGTTGAGGTCATGCCTCCCAGAATGACGGCGAGTTCCGTCCTCCCGTCGCAGAGTGCCTGCTTCACACCTGCTGTCAAGTGCCCGCGAAAGGCATCCAAGACGAGCATGCTCGGACACCGCAGGAGTGCGCCGGGTCGCCGATTCCAGACGGTCTTAATCCAATTGAGCATGAGGGCCTCGCCCATATAGCCCTTTTCATTCACGCGAACGACAACATCCCGCGGGAAAACCTGTTTCGGCAGCGCCTTCCTCTTGAATATTATGTACGGAGGCAGCTTTCCGCCGTCTGCAGTACACGTGAGCATCACCGTGAAGCGCGAATGCTCATTCCCCGTAGAAAGAAGCTTGACTTCTTTTGCGCCGCGTTTGCACACTGTGGTGGGCGACGGCATGTCGAACCACACCGGCGTTTCATCAGCGATGCCGATCTGTCCCAACATGTAGCCATGCTGCTGCCGGAGACGGATAACATAGCGCTGGAATTCGACCAGCTTGTCCTCGTATGCCTCTGGCAGCTTCTGGCAGATTGATGTGCGCCGTCGAAGTGCAAATCCCTTGCGTTGCATGAAGCGACGAACCCAATAAATGGAGCCCTTGAATTGTTCCTTGGGCAGTCCAGATTCTCGGGCAATCTCAATAGCTTTGATGCGCATGAGTTCCGCTGTCACTGGCAATGATCTGGCATGATGGTCGCGGATGAAATCCGACACCTTGTCTTCGAGCTCCGGGTGCACCGCGCGGCGCCTGCGAAAGGACGTCTTCCGTGCCTTGCAGGCAGACAGCTTGACTTTCTGTGTTCGCCAGTACCGGACGCTTTTTTCCGACACGCCGAATAGCCGCTGGGCAGACATGTTCCCATGCATTTCAGCATATTCGATTACTTTCTTCTTGAACGCCGTGGTGAACTGACATCGAGTACTCGTACTCATTTTGCGGGTTGTCAGGAAATTTAGCTACGCCAGGAATGATCGCTGCACAAAAGGGAAGATAGCGTTGGTCCAGCTGCGTAGGCCGCGTCGGTCACCAAGGAGGCGATAACGATGCGGATGCCGAAAGGTCTGCACTCCTACATGTTGCCATACGACTATTCATGTTGTGCTAAGGGCCGGTATATAAGTCGAGGGGTGACCTTTTAGTAATATTTTATGCGAAGCATATTACGAGAGCTCAACCCAGCTCCTCAGGCGCGGCGGTGTCACCTTCAATACCACGTGACACCATGACGTCACGACAGAGGAGAAACGGGGCTCCAACTCGCGCCGTCGCTCGCGGCGTCGCGGCGGTATATAAGCAGCTGCGCTTGCCTCTGCTAGACATTCACGAGGTGAGATGCCTCCTGGAGACAGAGCTGCTCGTTGGAATGAGAAGTGAAGGTTGCGGCGTGCTACAGAGACTGTTTCTAGGTGGCTTTGGCTCAACGCTTGCAAGATGGGCTGGATGGGAATCGAACCAGGGTCTCCGGAGTGTGAGACGGAGACGCTACCACTGAGCCACGAGTACGATGCTTCAAAGCGGTACAAAAGCGCCTCTAGTGAATGCGGTGTTGCCTTAGAAACGAGCTGTTTCTAAGGCTCAGGTGTGCGTCGCTTGCTCAGGCGCACATTTCGTTGCCGCGCCGAACGCTGCGTTGCTCGACACTCACCGCGTCCAATGCGGGGCGCGTAGTCGCTGCGCCGTAGCCCATTGTCTTACACCCCTTGGCGGGTCGACAGGAACGCTGTCGCGTTCCACTCTTGAAGGCGAAGCAGAGTAACGCATGAGTTGTTTCTTCGTCTAGCCGAACCAAATATAGCCAAGCAACAGCAGTTCACCAGGCTAAACAGTGGTTCAACTACTAAAATAAAGGCTAGTATGCTTCGTATCCTGGGCTTAACCTTAGCTAAGCCACAGCCATTTTTTTGGAAAAAACCTCGACCTATATTCCGCACTATACGGTAGTACCAATTCTTTCGTTCACTCTCCACAAACGATAATGGCGTCATGCCGGACATAGTTCCACGGACTGTTTCCACTATCGACCTACTCGTTATCACAAACGCTGGTGTTCTTTACCTTCTTCTTGCGCTGGACACTAAAAAAGCATGTGGTTCGGACTATATACCCAACCAATTTCTTAAAAGGTACGCACAGGGGTGCAGCAGATACCTTGGCCTTATTTTCCGTAAATCCCCATCAACATCATACTACCCAAAGATTGGAAAATAGCTAAAATTATTCCGATCTACAAGTCAGGAGATAAATCCATTGAATCAAACTTCAGACCAATATCGTTAACGAGCACGGCATGCAAACTACTCGAACATATAATTCTAAAACATCTATTTTTTTTTTGATAACGAAGGCATCCTGTCCCCTAACCAACGTGGTTTTCGCAGGGGTTTATCGACCATAACTCAATTAATAGAAGTCGTACACGATCTCGCGCTGGGTATTGACAATCGCGGCCAAACGAACATAATCCTACTTGATTTTTCTCAAGCGTTTGATTGTGTTTGTCACACCAAACTAATAAACAAACTAAAAAGCATTATCGGGGGCAGAGAAATTGTTGCTTGGGTTTGTGGGTATTTGTATAATAGGTGTCAGTTTGTTATTTTCGAACATACATCATCAGATGTAGCACCAGTCACGTCAGGAGTGTCCCAGGGCTCCGTGCTTGGGCCCTTGTTATTTCTCGTGTATATTAATGATATAACCACTAACATAGACTGTAAAATAAAGTTATTCGTGGATGACTGTATCATTCTTAGAGAAATTAAAGATGATCAAGATCACTACTCTCGTAACAAATCACTTAGTAGTATTACAGAATGGTGCTCAGACTGGCAGGTGATAATCAATGTAAAAAAATCAGCATGCATGACTATAACGAGGAAAAAAGAACCTTCAGACTTTTGCTACACCATAAATGGTACAGCTGTGACTAAAGTACAAAAATATAAATATCTAGGCTTAACAATAACGTCAGACCTAAGGTGGGACGAGCATATTCACCACATTACTTCATATGCTATGCAAAAGTTATTTCCTTCGCAGATCACTTCAACTCGCACCCTTATCAACAAAACTCCTAGCATACATTACATTTGTTAGGCCGATCCTCGAATACAGAAACACTGTATGGTTTCCTCATACCCAGACTAACATAAAGAAAATAGAAACAGTACAAAGGAAGGCCATTCGATTTATCCATAACAAATTTAGACGGGAGGACTCTCCCTCTAACCTTCTAGCAATTTCTGGGCTCCTTACGCTCGAAGCACGAGCGAAACAGGCACGTTTGAAATTTCTTTATCAACTCCTGCATAATTATTTCAGAATTGACATTTCAAATTACGTTTCTTATTCACAAACACGACCTACCAGGCACAAACACCTTAGTGGAATATAAATGTAATAATAATTTGTTTAAATATTCCTCTTTTCCAGTTGCCATCCATGAATGGAATAAGTTATCGCCTCTCACCACTAACACAGAGTCACTGTCTCATTTTGAATTAAAATTTGAAAAAATTTTCCTAGCAGGTTAAAGGGATGGAGACATCAAAATTTTCGTTCATGCGTTTGTTGATTCAAACGCTGCGTCATGCTTCAGGGAGCACGATACACACAGCGGGATTCATATATATCCGATAAATAATTTAATAATAGCATTATTATACCGAGCGATTTCGGTTTCGGTTTCTGGGCTCCGGGGGATGCTATGACGTCACAGAGAAGGAAACGCAACATGGCTTGGTCACGTGGGCCACAAAAAATGGTGACGTAAAACTATGCTGCGTCGTCTGCTCGCGCATACGCGTGCTCTGCCAGCAGAGGTCAACTGGCGATTCGAAGTGCATGTCGCGATTATTATAATTATTGCGAAGAGCGACAACAACGGTAAGAAAATATTGCGGCTTGTGAGGGTCAGTGATTCATTCCGAAGCGCCGTAAGCTTTAGCTTCGAAGTGAACTGGAAAAGGCCTAGCCACGACATCGGCGGCGCCGAACGATCAGAGGCGGTGAAGCTGCCGCCGGTGCACAGAGTGACCACTCCTCGGACGCTGATTGGCCGCTTCGCCGTACGGCTGCAAATGGGTCCCGGGCCCCTGCTCTCTACAGCTAGGAAATCTCGCCGTTCGCGAGCAAAACCGCTGTCGCACGGGGGCCCGCGAACGGCAAACGGCGTGCGGCGAGTTTCCGTGCCGGTAACGTGGACGGGCCTTCACATTGAGAAAGGCCAAGCGAAGGAGAGACCGCTCTGAGCTGCTGAACTATGCGACTATGCGAGGAGAGAAGCGGACAACACGAACGCCGCATATCCTGGTCCCTTTCGGAGTCGGCCGGCTACTGTTTTACACTAAAACGTGCAAAGGCCCGTCGGCACGGCAACTCGCCGCACGCAGTTTGCCATTCGCGGGCCGCTGTGCGGCGTTCGTGTTGTCCACTTCTCTCCTCCTGTGTCCGTGTCTGCACGCCTTACCCCTTCTTTGCATTAAGAAAGGATTTCTATATGCCTGTAGCTCGGTCATAGTGGAGGCTATGCTCGGTCGCTCGGCTCAGCAGGCTCCGTAATCGGCATTTCATCGCTACTCATCATACGTCACGTTTTTGTGCTGGTGTGCTATGACGTCAATATTTTCGTTCCTCCTCTGTGACGTAGTAGCTGCCGCGCTAGCGATGGGTCTTGACTACGAGAAGGAGTTTTTAATGACTTTTTGGAGCTGAATTAAAATTATTTTGAAATGTTTGCAGCGTCTGATACCTCGTTCTGGGTGTCCTTGCATACGGAAGCAGCCTACAACATGCTTTTTATAGCCTCAAAATTTGGTGTCCCAACCCCTTTAAGTGTGCTAGTGCTATTATTGATCGTGCAAACCACCGTGTACTTGCACCCTGTGTATGTAGTCGTGTATGCAGCATAGGATACCTAAATTGTCATTTTATCCTATTTTGAAAATTAGCATGTACTTGTGTTTGGTGTATACATTATGCAGCGCAAATTGTTTGTTTTTAAATGCAAAACTGACATTATACATGTATTAATCCTTAACAGGATCAATGCTGTTTGTATATGTACATATATATAGTGCCCACCTGCTATGGTCTCAGTAGAGACTGGCAGTATTGTAAATAAATAAAATAAATATATAAATAATGATCCATCTGTTATAACAACCACGTTTCAGTGCATTTATAATTTTCCAACTCTCCCTATGGAAACTGCTTCCAGATATAATAAACGTTTTTTAAATCGCCATACTGCTACAGCGAATGCCAAGACAAGCCCCACTCCAGTCCAAGTGTGACTATGATATGGCCTTCAAGATGAGCGAGCGAGCACCTCGCACGGATTCTGGAAGCCGCGAAGAAGGTCATGCATGGTAACGAGTTTTCAAGGCACATCTCCAGCACCTCCAGGGCGCAGTTGTGCCATGCACAGCATAAACAGCATGACGCAGAACATGCGCCAGTGTGATATCAGATTCCACGATGGCGTCACTCTCATTTTTGCGCAATTGTCTGTGTGGCACCATATGCATTATGCCTGTTTCAACGATTTAGAACGACCATGTGTCTTTCCACCATGGGAACAACGGCTGCTCAAGCGTTCCTGGCGACATGGCCTGAGTCGTTTACACATTTTTGATTGCTGGTAACAGGTCATGGTTACGTTTTAGTTTTCTAACATTGCATTTATTTTTTTCTGTCTGAAGCGACATAGATAATGTAACTTTACAGCTCTTGTGTGACTGATGCGCAGTCGTAATGCCAAGACCATGATTTCTGAAACCTCCGCAGAATGGTGGCATGCCGCAGTAGTTTCCGAAGTTTTTTTCTGGCCAGCTAGAATGCTTCACTCTCGTGTGCAGAATGCAGTCATGTCCTGCTCGTCGTAGAATATATCACAAGCTCTTGAATAAAAGATGGCAGCTGTGCTTGCAGTTACGAAATGACAGTAAGTCGGAACACTGTGGAAGAGAGGTAATCCGACGGCAGCACGAGGCGCGGCCACTTAGTCTGACTTTCACGCAAGCCGCTGCTGCAAGAGCCAGCACCTGTTCTGGGGACCAACTTTTTCACTCGCTTTGCTAGCGCTTCTACGGGCACACTTGGCAGAGGCACCTTATTGCGATGCATATATGCAGTTCGCCTGCTTAAAACGACTCTATTTGGTTGGAGGAACGTCCCTCTGTATTTCTGCCGACATTCCAAGCTTTAATTGAACTCGAGACCACATTAGTGATTTATTAATTGAGGTCTCTAGCAGCTGTCATCTCAGCGTAGCCCGGACTAGAGTACGAGTCCGAATTAATGAGGCTTTACTGTATTTTGGTTTTAATACATTGCTGGGGCCTCCTTGAAACCGAAAATAGTGAAGCCTAGTATTAGTAGTCGCTATCTGCTCCCAAATCCCAGATCAAGCCAAGCCTTAAAGTAATCCCTATGTATGATTTGGTGTGCTAGTTCCATTCCGCATATATATTAATACCTTATTAACTGGAAGTAGTAAAAACAGGAAACAATGTCGAGATAATCAAAGTTGCGGAAATTGAAGCGAAAAGTCGAGTTCTTCGAGATGAGTTCTGTCGAGTTCTACTGACCAGCTTTTCAACAAGAGCTTCTAAACTGGCCCTTCGTAAAGGTTTCAAAGAAAAAATAACAGCATACCAGAGATGTCAACCAGCTCCATTTTTCGGCACTACCATTTTATTCAGTGCATAAAAACTGCGTAAGGCTGGTCTTCTTTGCGGCAGCACTTGGACCTAGAAAGGCATCCTCGAGCTGCTTCACACATCGCATGAGCCGATCATTCCTGCCGCTACACTCAACTTTATTTCGCACCAAGCAAAGCATGTTTCTTGTTCGGCTAATGTCGGTCGGCACCTCTCGACGTCTTCCGTCGTCGCCGCCTTCACCGTCCCCTCCATTTGTAGCCATCCCAGCGATTTCCGCGACAGTAAATCCAACTGGTACATCCTGCCTACACAGCGCGTCCTCATGAATGCTTGCGTCAATGGTAAGTCCGTGCTGTGTGCGTTACGTACGCAAGCAGCAGCATAACAACTTTGTCAAGCAACCATGCGGCATGTCATGTGATGGGAGAGACGGAAGGAAATAAATGCTTGTTCCAGATTGTTGGAATAGGCGTAATGCACATGGTGCTGCATGGACAATTGCTAAAAAATTAGAGTGCCACCATCATGTCCTCCGAGGACAACCCAGTGCATGTACCAGTGTGACCACGGTATACCCCATGCTACGCTGTTTGTGCTGTACTGTCCCTTCCTGGAGGCGTGCCTTGAAAGCGAGTTATCCTTGTGGCTGCCTAAATGCGCACAGGGCAGTCGCTCGCTCATCTCGAAGGCCGCATTATTGTTGCGGTTGAACTGGAGTGGGGTGCGCAGAACAGTTTGGTTGTGCTTCAGTATTTTGCATTTACCGTTTACTGAGACCAAGCTTGAAGTGTTCATTGTAGCAGTACGGCAGTTTTAAAAGAGTTTGTTGTATCTGGAAGCAGTTTCAGTAGGCAGGGTAAAAGAAATGTGGTTGTTATAAACGATTCTTATATCTGGGACTATTATAAGTGTTTGACTGTATTATGTACGGTGTATGGAGTAATTGTTCTCTTGCGTCCCCACGCAATGGAGCAGCCAAACTTTGTAGCACATGGCTGGGATTGTTGACTAGTGTGCTAGTTGATAGTAGCCAGTGGGCACAAGTTGTCCCATAAGGAGCAGAGTTGTTCGTAGCTCATAGCTAGGCCATCTTCAGATACAGTGGTGCCTTTAAGCCAGTCCTTGTGTTCACAAATTACAGGCTAAAAACTAACTTTGTTACATTATTTTCTGTTATGAGGCAGCAATAAAAAGTTTATAGAAACGCGTAAATACAAGGCTGAATGTCACGTAAATGGATATAGATCGTGGTGGTCTTAGACAACACAGACTTGCAGGGGCCAGCATCATGCTCATTTTTAGTGTAAACGAGGCCATGCGCTACTGGTGAATACAATCAAACCCACGTGTAACAACATATAGGCTAGTTTGAGCAGATTTTGGATCATTTGGTTGAGTAGTTGCACAGTAATGCAGCAGCTCGTTTCAATTCTATATGGAGGATGGCAAAGAACAGTGGTTGAGATGTGAAATAGTTTGCCTGATTGTGTTCTGGTATTTGCGGGGTGGTCATTGCTTAACTCATGGCTCGTTCTATTGTTCCTTCCAGGCACCTCGCCTCACCTCGCAGAACCAGTTTATAAAGACCCTCATCTCCTTGGGCCTTAGACTGCAAGCAGTGCCTACAAAAGAGCTCAAAAGTAGGTTCACTAGAGCGGCATTTTCCTTAATTTTCTTTCCAGGCAATTTGAAAGCCTCAATTGCATGCATGGCTTGCATGGTGCTCAAGAGCATGTATGCTAGACTGCAACATTGAATGCTATGGGGCATTGTTGAGCAGTGAGTCACTGTTCTGCTGCAGACAACAAAAGGAGAATGGCTATGGAAAGGTGAAAAGCCATACTACCCTGTAGTGTCGCCCTATAGCTCTTAAAGCAACAAGGCAGTAAAACGAAAATTCGGCAGACACACTTAAACGGATCCTAAAATGATTTTGACTATTTTGTACAAACGTACTGAGCCATTAGGGTTGGTTCTTCTGATCATTAATGGATGCATTTAAGCGCATTTACAGATTGTCATCAAGTAAAAGAGAAAAGAAAATGTAGTACTTTGCGTCCATCTATTTCTTCTACATTTGCACTTATATTCGTTTTTTTGGGTTTCCATTTGTACTCCTGTAGATCAAAAGCATGCATTCGCATCGGTGAAAGGTCGTCAGCACACCTGTATGGTTTGCCTAGCAGAGTTCACGGCCGCCTGCACACGTCAGATTCCTGAACTACAAGGCCAGAACAGTTTAGAAATCGTTCTATATTGAGTTACCCATCGCGATCAGGAAAACACATCTATTGTGGATAAATCAAACAAGTTTTTAGGCACGTAAGATTAGCAAAATGGGTTGCAGAAATTTCTGAAGCGCGCTGCCGATATGTGCCTACTGAGATGCCCCCCCCCCCGTTTGTGATCGAAGCAAGCGCATCGTGCATGTTATTATTTTAAACACGAGTAGCGGTATGAGCTCAGTGTCGCAGAGAACCCTGTGGCAGAGTCTTCTGATTCATTCGGGAGTGAAAGTTTCCGCACATATATATATATATATATATATATATATATATATATATATATATATATATATATATGTACACACACACACACACACACTGCGTATATATGTACGTATATTCGTTTTCGCGGGTTTCCGTTTGTACTCCTGTAGATCACGAGCATGTATTCGCAACTGCTAAATTGCATGTATTGCAAGTGCACCAGAAAAAGAGACGTCAATAGGTTTCCCGAATAAGTTTTTAGGCTTGTAGGGCCGTCATGGCGGTACCTGTCGGCGATAAGGTAGCCTTGCCGCCTACGGGATTATCTGACTGAGCTATGTCGAATGCTCTGTTGTCATAGTCAGAAGTTCTAATCCTTCTATAAAGTTTTTAATTTGACGATGGTGAGCTTGAAAATTCACCTCCTCCAGTGCACAACATCTGCAGGCTTGGAGTGACGCCTGACACCGGCAAAAGACGCTGAAAGCGAGTGGGGCTGTACTAATCCAGGTTCAACCAAATTAGGAAGGCCCACTAAGCTTCAACAAAGACACTCCCTCACCAGAACAGGAATTGGCCTTCCTGGTGCAGTATTCAGCCACTACCTCCCAAATGATTCCTACAATTAACCCATGGCCCTCATCATCATCATCAGCCTGGTTACGCCCATTGCAGGGCGAAGCCATGGCCCTCACTCCCCAGCAGCTGTGGAGCACCTGACCAAGGCGGTGGTCAGACCTGTAACGCAGCAGAGGGTGCTAATAATCTCTGGGTCCGGACAGGCCACCAATGGAAACTGACCCTGTCAACCTTTAGTTGCCGAACTCTGTCGAGTGAGGCTAGCTTAGCCGGACTCTTTGAGGAACTATCAGACATTGTTTGGGATATCATCAGATTAGAACCAGTGAGGCTTACACATTGCTAAATAACGGCCATGTCCTCTGCTATAGAGCTCTCTCAGTTAAGAAGCAACGCGGAGTAGGATTCCTAATCCATAAGGACATAGCGGGCAACATTGACGAATTCTACAGCATTAACGAGAGGGTAGCTGTAGTCGTAATCAAATTTAATAAGAGGTATAGATTAAAGGTAGTACAAGCCTACGCTCCAACATCCAGTCACGATGATGATGAAGTAGATCAGTTTTATGAAGATGTTGAATTATCGATGAGAAAAGGGCAAACTCAGTACAGTGTAGTAATGGGCAACTTCAATGCAAAAGTGGGGAAAAAGCAGGCTGGTGAACAAGCAATTGGCAACTACGATGTTGATTCTAGGAATGTTAAAGGAGGGATGCTGGTAGAATTTGCAGAAAGGAATAAGCTGAGAATAATGAGCACCTTTTTCAAGAAGCAAAACAACAGAAAGTGGACCAAGAAAAGCCCTAATGGTGAAACGAGAAATGAAATTGATTTCATACTTTCTGCCGATCCCAGCATAGTGCATGATGTAGAAGTGATAGGTAGGGTAAAGTGCAGTGATCATAGGTAAGTTAGGGCTAGGATTCACCTCAATTTGAAGAGAGAAAGAGTAAAATTGGGCAAGAGGAAACAGGTCAACCTAGTGGCAGTAAGGTTTAAAGCAGACAAATTCAGGCTGGTACTTGCAAACAAATAAGCAGCCTTAGAACAGAGAGAGGAAGATGGCATAGAGGTAATGAGTGAAACCATAGCTAGGCTGGCTTTGGAGGCAACAAGTAGGCAAGCTCTATCAAGTAATTAAGGACCTAATAAAGAAACGACAAAAAGTATGAAAGTGCCCAACTCAAGAGATGAGATAGAATTCGCGGAACTGTCAAAACTGATCAACAAGGCGAAAATAAGTGATATTCGAAATTATAACGTGAGGAAGAGTGAAGAAGCCATTAAAAAATGGACGCAGCCTGAAATGAGTGTGAAGGAAACTTGGCGTAGGACATAACCAAGATGTATGCACTGAATGGTAAGCAGGGTAATATCATCAGCAATCTCGAAGATATAGTAAAAGCAGCGGAAGAATTCTATACTGACCCGTACAGTACCCAGAGGAGTCGGGATACCTCAATTAGAAACAGTAATGAATAGGATGCAGAAACTCTTCCTATAACTGGCGATGAGGTCAGAAGGGCCTTGCAAGACATCAAACGAGGAAGAGTGGCAGGAGAAGATGGAATAACAGTCGATTTAATCCGATAGAGGAGACATAATGGTTGGAAAACTGGCGGCTCTTTATACGAGTGTCTATCGATTGCAAGGGTCCCAGAAAACTGGAAGAATGCAAACATTATACTAATCCACAAAAAGGGAGATGTTATATAATTGAAAAATATAGGCCCATTAGCTTACTCCCAGTATTATATAAAATATTTACCAAAATAATCTCCAATAGAAAAAGGACAACATTGAACAATAGTCAACCAAGGGAACAGGCCGGCTTCAGGAAGGGATGCTCTACAATGGATAACATCCATGTCATTAATCAGGTTATCGAGAAATCCGCAGAGTACAATAAGCCTCTCTATATGGCTTTCATTGATTACAAAAAGGCATTTGATTCAGTAGAGATACCAGCAGCCATAGAGGCATTATGTAATCAAGAAGTACAGACTCCTTACATAAATACCTTGGAAAATATTGTTGACGGAAGAAAGCAGGCCCACGAGTGTAAAATAATGTGTATTTACAATTGGTGTATATGGCGTTCATGCAACGGCCAATCTTCGTCTTCCACTAGTTATGTCACCTTCTTCTTTCCCTTCACTGTAATATCACTCTCCTGGCGGGGTCAGCTCTGTCCCGGTGCAAGTTATAGAGCCTCACTGAACGGGGAGACATAGGGCTTGAGCCTGACGACGTGAACAACATCGCTGGTGACGTTGGGAGGCACTGAAGGCTGACCGACTGCGGTGATCTCGTATGTTACGTCAGACAGTTGATGTGAGATCTGGTACACACCAGAATAATGGGACAAGCCAACGCGACGTGAAGGTGTCCAGAGAAGGACAAGGGAACCAGGTGAAAAATGGTGGTCTCGGTGCCGAAGGTTGTAGCGTCGCTTTTGAGAAGCTTGCGAGACTGTGAGGCGATGACGGGCCAACTCTCGGGCCTGGGCGGCTAAGGCAATAGTATCGTGAGCTTAGCCAGTGCTGGGTGATTGTACTGTGGAAGGTAGCAACGTGTTGAAGGGCAAGTTGCAGTCGCGACCATACGAAAGGAAAAATGGTGAAAATCCGGCAATGTCATGACCGGACGAGTTGTATGTGAAAGTGATGTATGGTAAAGCGACATCCCAGTCGCGGTGATCATCAGAAACGTGTATGGCCAGCATTTCGGTTAGTGTCCAGTTGAGTCGCTCGGTGAGGCCGTTCATTTCAGGGTGGTACGCGACAGCAAGCTGGTTTTCTGTAGAACAGGAGCAGAGCAGATCATCAACGACTTCAATAGAAAGTAGCAGCCGCGATCCGTGAGTAACTGGCGAGGGGCGCCATGGTGCAGGATGACGTGGTGCAGGATGACGTGGTATAGTAAGAAGTCGGCGACATCTGTAGTGCAGCTGGTTGGCATCGCTCGTGTGATGGCATATCTCGTGGCATAATCTGTTCCTACACCAATCCATTTGTTTCCTTCGATGGAAATTGAAAAGAGGCCAAGGAGGTCAAGGCCCACACGGAAGGGCTCTGTAGGGATATCAATTGGTTGAAGCAAACCAGCAGGAGGCATAGCAGGCGTCTTCCAGCACTGACACGGGTCACAAGAAGTGACATAACGGCGCACAGAGCGATAAATGCCGGGCCAGAAGAAGCGGCGCCGCAGGCGGTCGTAAGTACGAGTGATGCCCAGATGCCCAGATGTCCAGCAGTAGGAGCATCATGAAGTTACTGGAGCACAGCCAGTCGAGGGTGCTTGGAAAAGTCTAGGAGGAGCTCCAGGCCATCAGGACGTACGCTACGATGGCATGAAGTTCCATCGCGCAAGGTGAACATCCGAAGGGACGGGTCATTGGGCGAGGAGCTTAAGCGTTCGTTCCATAAGTGTTCGAAGAACAGTATCTTGGCATTGCTCGTCTCCAATATGGAGGAAGCCAGAGAGGGATAGAATACTGATGTCCGAGTCTTTAGCGGTATCGTCCAGTTGATCCATGGGATTGCAGGACAGGCAGTCAGCGTCATTATGCAGGTGCCCCGACTTATGCATAATAGAAGATATATATACTTGTAGCCGCAATGCCCAACGTGCAAGTCGTCCAGTTGGATCCTTCAAAGAGGAGAGCCAGCAGAGGGCGTGATGATCAGTTACAACACAGAAGCTCCGACCGAAAATGTACAGTTGGAATTTCATGACCGCCCATACAAGCGCAAGGCATTCCCTCTCAGTAGTGGAGTAATTTCGCTCAGGCATGGAAAGAAGGCAGCTGGCGTAAGTGAGGACAGTGCCGATGCCATGACCACTCGCTTCAGTTCGTACTTCAGTGGGCGCAGAAGGGTCAAAGTGTGACAGAATCAGGGAAGTTGTAAGCTGCTCAATCAGGGTAGAGAAGGCTTTCTTTTGCAGTGGTCCCCAAAAGAAAGAGACATCTTTCCTAAGAACGTCAGTGAGAGGGTGAGCGATGTCGGCAAAATTCTTCACAGACCGCCGGAAATAAGAGCATAACCTTTAGAAAACTATGGACATCGTTTGTTGAACAAGGTACAGGAAAATTTTGCCCGGCGTGAACTTTCTGTAGATCAGGTTGGATTCCGGCAGCGTTTACGAGATGGCTGGGCATGTTCATTTCATGACGACCGAAATGGCACTTGGAGGAGTTTAGCTGAAGGCCAGCCCTGCAATACATGGAGAGTATAGTTGTGAGGTGCCGCAGGTGGCTCTCAAAGTTCGGCGAAAGCACAGTCACATAGTTGAGGTAACAGAGGCATGTAGACCACTTCAAGCCGTGCAAGAGAGAGTCCATCATGTGCTCAAATGCGCATTGCATAATCCAAAGGGCATGGCTTTAAATTGGTACAGACCGTCCGGTGTGACGAAGGCGGTTTTTTCGCGGTCCATCTCATTGACACTAATCTAGCTGGAGCGGAGGTCAATTCATGAAAAGTATTGGGATCCGTGAAGGCAGTCAAGAGCTTCATCAATGCGAGGCAAGGGATAAACATCCTTCTTTGTTATCCTGTTGAGGTGACAGTAGTCAATGCAGAAGCACCACGAATTGTCTTTACTAAGACAACTGGTGATGCCCACGGGCTACTGGAGGGTTCAGTGATGTCCTTGTCCATCATCCTGTCAACCTCTTTCTGTATGATGGCCCCTTCTGTTGTGGAGACATGATATGGCTGCCCATGAATGGGGCTGGCATCACTGGTGTTGATGCCATGCGTAAAAGATATCTGGCCCAGTGGACAATCGTCCAGATCAAAGATATCCCGATAAGATGACAGGAGGTGGCGAAGAGTTATTGTTTGCTCGGAAGGAAGGTCAGGGGCAACCATCTTACAAACATCGTCCGCAGGTATCGAGTACGAAGGAGTGGGCGACAAAGGTCCGTTTGTACTGAGGAAGGATTAAGAGGTCAAAGAATAAATCTCAAGTTCTTCCAAAGGAGTGATATGCGTTATGGTGATACCGTGTGACAGCACATCCGACGAAAATCCAAAATTGAGGATGGGCTCGGGAGCTCAGTTTTTGCGGATCCGGATTAAGGTGCGCTTTAAAGCAATATTGCGTGACAAAACCACGTCAATAAGCGGCGACACGACACACTCGCCATCAAGTACGGGAGGACAGGGCATCAGGAGGATATTTGTAGCCAGCCTTGCAAACTCAGCAGAACATAAACGGTGTGAAGCCCAAGTTGTTGCGTCGGCAGGAAGCGACAGATCCAACTGTACAACACCGTCTAAGCAGTCAATTTGGGCAGAATGTTTCGGAAGGAAGTCGAGGCCGAGAATTAAATTGTGCGGACAGTGCTCAAGGACGATAAATAAAACAATGGTAGAATGGCCCCTAATGGTCACATGTGCTGTGCACATTCCAAGAACAGGTGAAGTAGTCCCGTCGGCGACACGCACAGTGCACGGCACAGCAGGCATCAGAACCTTTGTGAACCTTCGGCAGAGAGCAGCACTGATAACTGAAAGCTGCGCTCCTGTGTCAGCGAGAGATGTAACAGGAATGCCATCAACTTCAATGTCCAGTAGGTTTCCACGTGTATGCAGGGTCAACAGAGGATTTTTGGGCCGGGTCGGAGTTCCAGCTTCACCTCCGGGAGCTGCATTGCCTAGTTTCCCGAAGTTAAGCGACAGGTTGCAGAAGGGGACGAAAATGCTTCAAATGGTTCGTGGGGCGAACAAGTGGTGGAAGGAGGACAAAAACAGAAAGGACCTACGCATTGAGAAATGAATGGGAAATGAAGCGTGATGCTGCTGTTTTGAAAGAGATCGAGTTCAAAAAACAGTGTTGGCTAATGCCGAGATGCAGGTGTCCCTCATCCAAACCAAAACTATTTAAAGCAGTGAAACACAACACTGAGGCGTCGTACGCGGGCTGAGAGTATACCTCAACTGTCCTGACATATATATCAGTACAGTTGAACTTGATTTATGAGCTGTTGACAGAGGATCTCAAATGTGACAAATTTCGGGCCTCATACCACTGAGTTTGCTATCAGTTGATAGAAATAGTTCATATTCGGAAATATTTGCTTCTGTATGCATCTCCTTTTTATTTGTGGTTGAGAATGTCCGACTCCGTTTGCAATTTTTTTCGAAGACATTTTATTTGCTGTGCATTTTACTAACCTCCCCCCCCCCCCTTTCTATTCCCTTTTTGAATAACATAAACACTACTCCTTAGTATTCAAATTGGATTAAGTTGTTTTTTCAAAATTTTTTTCATATGCTTACTAGAGAGTGACAGCATCGGGCAATATGGTTTCAGCCCGTCTTAGCATAAAACATAGTTCTTCATCACTCAGGGAATTTTGCAAAGACGCTCAGGGAATCTGGAAATGTCAACTTGGTAGACACCCTGGCGCCGCCTTCCATCATTTGCGATACATCAGGGGGTGGGACGGAGGAGGGGGGCGGGGGGCCTTAGGATTCTGTGATCTGTGAATCTTTGATTGCCCAACATATTTGTCTTGTTTGACACATTATATACAGTGACTTTTCCTTAGATATGCAGATTTATTGGAGACTTATATTTAAATATCTTGCGAGGTTTTCTGTATATGTGCAGTGAAGTTTGTTTCCAGTGACACTTTTTTGTCCCCTTATCAAGCTGTATCTCTGCATTTGTATATTCCATTGTATATTCGCATTTGTAATGTACGAGGGCGAGTCAAATGTAAGTTAGCCAACCCACTACGCGCAATAATGGTTCGGTTCATTATATGCGAGGCATACACGCAGCACAAGGCATCTCTCATTTAGTAAAGTGACATGCAGGAATGCTCCCATACGCTGGGTTGAGCATGGTTGCGTGACATAATAGATGCTCCGAAAGTTGAAGAGCATGGTGCGGGTGAGAGCTGAAAGTGTTTCCCAAGAAGAAATTCGGTGCTGTATGGCTGCCGTGTACGTTGAACATTGGATTTCATTGGCCACTGTGAAGTGTTGGCGCAAACGGTTCAAAGAAGGACGTGAAAGTTGCAAAGGCGATCCAAGACCGGGCCAAAGCCATCGTGCAATCACCCCCAACGCGATTGCAAAGGTTGATGGGCTGATTAGGCAAGAACGGAGGATAAGCATCGATGAACTGGCAGAGCGTATGAACATCAGTCACTGTTCGGTCCACATCATAATTCATCAGCAGCTCGGTTATCGGCTCTTGCGTGCGCAGTGGATGCCCAAGATTTCTAGCCATCGCCAAAAGACGGAGAGGTTCGGCACTGTCTTGACTCATCTGATCCAGTATCACAGTGAAGGTGGCAACTTCTTGTCTGCAATTGTGACCGGGGACGAATCAAGGTTGCTACTACTACGATCCTGGAATGAGACGGCAAAGGTTACAGTGGAAACATTCGAATTCACCAGCCCCAAAGAAAGCAAAGGCCGTCATTTCTGCCGGAAAGGTGTTGTTGACTTCTTTTTCGATCATCAGAGGCCATTACTAATCGAAATTGCTAAACCTGGAGAAACTGTCAGTCGTTGCCGATATTGTGAAATGCCAGATCGGCTGCGTATCGCAATCAAGAACAAACGACGTGGAAATTTGACGAATGGGGTCATCTTGCTCCACGACAATGCTTGTCCTTACGTCACTGATGTGATTAACAAAATCTGGCAAGCTTCAAGTGGGAAATGCTGCAACATCCACCATACAGCCCAGATCTGCCACCTTGTGGCTTCTACATTTTGGAGCAATTAAAAAAACAGCCCAAGGGAACCTGATTTGTGTTGGGCGATGACGTTAGTCAGTTACAGACTTTTTGAAGAAGCAGCCCAAGGAGTTTTATGAGATGGGAATGGCGCGACTCGTTAGTCAGTGGGACAAATGTCTCAATGCTCATGGAGACTACTTTTAAATAAAGTGCCCGTTTGTCATATATTTGCATTGGCTCACTTTCATTTTACTCGCCCTTGCAGATATTGCAGAACTCCTGCTTTTTATATGTGCTCATTGTTGCGACTGTCGTTGCGGTGCAATTACTCACAATACACAACCAATGACAGCTCCTCCTGCGCAATACATTAGAATGGAGGACAGCATCATTGAGATATTTTCCCTTGCCGTTGCATATGTACAAAAATGTAAACAAGATGCTTGAGTGACAGAGCTTCATTCAAATATTTGTCCTCGACTTCTTCATTTCACGGTTTTTACATTTTTCATATGAGCGGCATGCACTGCTTCGCCGGTTTCGAACTGATATAATTCTAAAGTTCATGTGACATTTTCTTTACTTACTAAATAGACAAAAGCATGGAAGCATTGATATCAGTTATGTCGGGCACAATTTTTGGGACATACGAGTATATTCTCATCATCATCATCATCATCATTTATTATTCCCTTAAGGGTCCCTTCGGGGACATTACATAAGGGGGGGGGGGGGGGAAACATCGATGTGAAAGTGCCATACATCAGCTCAAAAAAAAAAGCAAACAAAGGCAATAGAAAAGTGAATAATAAACTGTAGAATACATCAGGTATAAACAGAACAATGAAAATATCTCAAAACTGAGTAGCAATAGATAAATAAAAAAAGTACACGTAAATGTGGAACATGCTAAACATAAGTGGCAAGAAATAAGAAAAGGAAAAATAGGCGATGAAAAGCAAGACGGATTGCTGGGAGAGGAAACGCGAGGAAAAGTGGCTATTTTGGGTTGAAATGGTCTGATAGTAACTGTCTAAATTTGGAGGGATTTGACTCTAAAACCACGGTTTCGGGAAGATTGTTCCATTCTTTTATGGCGATGGGGAGGAAGGATTTATTGAAGGCGTTGGAAGAACCATGCAAACGCTGTATACTAAGGGAGTTAAACAAACGGCGAGATGAGCGTATCGGAGCATGTAATAAGTTCTCGCGCAGTGCAGGAAAGTTAAAGTATAGTTTATGAAAGAGACAGAGCATTGCCAGTTTTCGGCGGAGTGCTAGAGGTTCGAGTCCGAGAGTCAATTTTATGTCGGTAACGCTGTGCCAGGGTGAGTACTGGGAAGTTATGAAGCGGGCTGCCCGGTTCTGAATGGCTTCGAGCGACTGACTCAAGTAAACCTGGTGAGGGTTCCATATGGCTGAGGCATACTCCATTTTAGAGCGGACGTATGTTTCGTATGCTAATTGCCTGATGGATGGAGGGGACATAGCCAGAGATCTTCGGATGAAACCAAGTGTTCTGGAAGTGTTTGCGCAGAGTTTCGTGATATGGTCCACCCAAGTTAGCTTGTTAGTTATTTCGACTCCTAGGTACCTGTATGAGTTTGTTACTGCTAGCGCTGTGGAGTTCAGCGAGTACGGGAAAAGGGTAGTGGAATGTTTACGAGAAATGTGCATGCATTTACATTTTGAAATATTAAGCTGCATAAGCCAATCAGAACACCATTTCTGGATTTTGTTTAGGTCGTCTTGTAATGATTCCTGGTCGGTATTATCGGAGATGCGGCGATAAATGACGCAATCGTCTGCAAAAAGACGGACGGATGACGAAATCCCAGATGGCAGGTCGTTGATGAAAATTAGGAAGAGAAGCGGAGCAAGGACGGAACCCTGGGGAACTCCAGAGATAACGTCAGTAGTTTTAGACGCATGGCTGGCGATGACTGTGAACTGTGAGCGGTTAGTTAAAAAGCAGCGAATCCAGGATAAGATAAGAGGGTCAAGTGATAAGCATGCAAGTTTACACAATAGACGTTGGTGAGGAACGCGGTCAAATGCTTTTGAAAAATCTAAGTAGATGATGTCTGTTTGGAATGAAGAATCTAAATTAAGGTGAAGATCGGTTGTAAATTCGAAAAGTTGGGTTTCGCACGAGAAGCCTGCTCTGAAACCATGCTGCTTGGGGAAGAAGAAAGAATTGTGATCGAGGTGATTAGCAATATGGGAGTAGAGTATATGTTCGAAGAGCTTACATGAGATGCATGTTAGGGAAATGGGGCGATAATTAGAAGGGTCAGCGCGGTCGCCGCTCTTAAAAATTGGCACAACCTTGCTTGATTTCCAGTCATCCGGAATTTGACTGGTATTGAGGGACTGCGTGAAGATGAGCTGCAGGATTTGGCTTGTGAAATGTTTCGTGCCTCTAAGTATTTTAGCAGGAATGTTATCAGGTCCGGGTGAAGTGGACGGCTTGAGGTTATCAATGAGCTTTGAAATTCCCTCAGATGTGATGGTTACGGGTGGCATTGGAATAAAATTTAGGCTCGGTAAAATAATGCTCTTATCCGCTGGCTCGTGGGTGAAAACTGAGGTGAAGTAGGTATTCATCGCGTCTGATCGCTCGCAAAGCGGAACGTCTGTGCCGTCTAGTCGTTTTAAAGATATGTTATAGGAGCTGTTTTTGTTGGGCTGTAGCAAATTCCAAAATTTCTTGGGGTTAACACGCAATATTTCTAGAAGATCGTGGCTGTAGAATTTTCTTTTGGATGACCGCAATAATCTAGTGTATTCGCGAAGGATGCTGAAGTATTTTTTCCATGTTGCAGGGGATCTGGAGTTATTGGCATTACGGAAGAGGCGCTTCTTTTTTCGTGATAGCTTACGCAGCGAGTTAGAATACCATGGCTTTGTGGAATCCCCGCGAATGCAGATGAGTGGGACGTAGGCGTCTATGAGCGATAAGATTTTGTGCTTAAAAAGACACCAATTTTCGTTCACGGATCTGGTAGCCATGGACGCTTGAAAGGTGGTGAAAAAGTGTTCCAGGTCGGAGTTTATGCTCGCGAAGTCAGCCTTACTGTAATCACGGATGTATTTGATGGACGGTTGACGGGGGGAGACTTCAATCGTCAGGTTAAAGAACAAGAGATTGTGGTCACTCAGCCCACTGCAACATGAAAAGGATTGGATTAGCTCAGGACTGGATACAAGAATGAGGTCAAGAATATTTGAGCCTCGTGTTGGCTTGTTTACTGCTTGGGAAAGGTTTGAAGTCAGGACCATTTCAAGGAAATCTTTAGATTGGCGAGATGACGCAGTAAGAGCCTCCCAGTCGATGTCCGGGTAGTTAAAATCACCGCAAAGTATCAGATTGGCATGAGGAAAACGGGATTGCAAGTCTTGAACTACAGAGTGAAGGTCCGTAATAAAGGAATGATCCGTGTCAGGTGCTCGATAACATACAATTAGTATATTGGTACAAGAGGGAAGGCAAATTTTCAGACACATTATTTCGCTATGGCTGCTTATCTCGAGTAAAGTGGATGAATAAGTTGAATTCACGAGAGCAAGAATGCCGCCTCCCCGGCGATCTACTCGATGCAAAAATACATATTTTACTTGTTTTGACAATGCTTAGCATTCAAAAATTCGTTTGCAGCATCTTTGGCAATTGCAATGCAGTTATTATTCATGTATTCAATACCTCGACAAATTCTTGAGGAGGCCAAGCTGCAATGTTAGCCCCCTCCCCGAATGAAATTTCTGGCTACGCCACTGGCAAGTATATATGGTATTTGCCGATCATGTGTATGCTATTACCTTGTAGCTCAGAGTAGTTCACATGAGCAGTGATGGAGCCACCAATCATCTCTTCTGTATATTCAGGGTATCTATCCACCGGGAATATTGGGAATTCTCAGGGATTTTGAGTAGTCTGGAAAATCTCGGGGAGTTTGTGCCTCTATTAGGGGAAATTAGCTGTAATGTTATTGAAAGGGTCAAAAGTTGCGGCAATGCTGGCTCGAGTAACAGACAGGAATCGTAATGAATCGTCTTTGACATCCTGTCGTCGGCTGGAGGAGTTGTCAGTGTACTGTCAACAACCGACTTTCCAGATTCCCGATAATTTGGACGGATTTGCGGCACCACCACGTACCCCATAGAGTCAATGTATCAGAACGTCTGAAATTTCGGACGCAAGAACTTTCTGCCATCCGATTTTCCGGACGTTTTGCCATGACCGCAGGTGAGAAACTGCATTAATCAAAGCCACCACCGCTGCCATTTTGATTACCTTGCCGCCTCGAGCCGGCACTCTCGCATGTAGATCCGCTGGCAGCCGTAGCCACTACTGCGGTTACACTAGGCCTAGTTGCTTCAACGTTAGCTATAAAGCTTCTTGGCGTTGGGTGCCGTGTTTTTTTATTGAAAGAATTCGCTCCTGTCAGCAATGGCACAAACTCCGCTGTTCTGGTCCTCGCGATTGGCTTAGAAGCTTGGAAAGCACGGTGCATTGCATAATGGCGGTTCTCGAAAGTCAGCTTCGCCTCTGTACGGAAATTTTACTTGGTGAAGCATACACAAAAGTATTGCAGTGAAGCATAACAAGCATGGAAAGGGGCTACTGCCACAGGACACAGTATGTATTCCATAATCATACACACATGCACCTAGTATTTCCTGTCACAGTACGAGCACTGATATGCCTAATACGTGTACCGACAGGCCTTCAGAGCGTTTTCGAATGCGCCTGTGGCGGTTTGAGCCCTTAAAGGGACACTGAAGGTTAATATTAAGTCAACGTGGACTGTTGAAATACCATCTCAGAAACTTCGAAACACTTGTTGCCTGCGAAGAAGAGACTTATTTTAAGAGAAAATGCATTCTGAAGCGTCCGCGTACCTCTAGCACAGTTCAAATCGCCCACCCTCCGATCGAGGAGTGGTGATGTCATGGTCTCATAGTGACGTTGCGCCGTCGGTGAGTAAAATGGCACCCGCAGACGGCTCTATGGCTTTTCTGTGCAAAACGCAAAAGCACGGTGAGAAACAGAGCCAAGACAGAGCCGACAGCAGCGCAAAAGCGGAAGGGAAAGCGCACAATGATAAGCTGGTTCTTTATTTTATGACGCCAACTTTGACGCGCGTTGCAATGAATGACCCTGACAACGAAACATTGGCTTGCGATGCTGGGCTCAACTTCAGCAATTTAACCCATTAAAGACCAGCGTGACCATATGGTCACGGTAGTCTGCACAGTGGATTTCAATAAATTACGATTAACAAAACGGCACTAAAATCGCCTTTGACGTGCCGTTTCACAAATTAGAGTTCCCTTTATGGATACCAAGTGGCAGCAGCTGCCAGTCGTTTTATGGGAGCCCCTCGCAAAGGAGGGAATAAGTGTTGCTCTGGGAGTAGCGTTCCCATGCATTGCTCCAAGGGGTAAGCGTGTTTTGTTTTCACTACTTCTCTAGGCAATAGTCAGATATCCTCACCTCCATATTGTTCTTTGGATATGTGACCTTCGATGAGCATTTGTGAAGGATTAATGTTTGATTTATCCATGAACGAGCGTGTTATCTTGCGCGTTGCCATATGGTCACACTGGGCCTTTAGACTACCTAACTTTTTATTTATTTTTTAACTGCATTCTCATCTCTTGCACGACTGTTGGCGCGTTCTCGCAGCGGTTATTTCTTATTTTATTGTCTGAATAGGTTGATGTTGGAAGAAATAGCGAAGCAGTCGCAGAGGAACATGACGACGTGTCAGTGATTTATATCGAGCCGCCAGAGGCTAGCACCTACTCGGTTGAAAACTCGGCCGATGAAGACTCAGGTGTGCTCATTGACATTCTAAGCAGGTGGTAGCTATTAGCTGGCGCTGAAACTGTTTTGTCTGACGGATGCCGCATTGCTGGATGCGACTCGGACGATGACGACCCCGGCGAGCGAGGTGACAGAATATCAGAGGTTTCTTCTTCTGTAGTTGATGCGGCCATTCCGGTAAAATTATCCACTGCTACTAAGTGGACGAAGGGTGATCTCCAGACAAGCCTTGGCATATTTCCCGACCCAAACTTTGCTGCTTACAGGGGCTTTTCAACCTGTTGAGTTGTTCGATCTTTTTGACAATGCCGTACTCAATCGGGCAAGTACTCGTATGTTGAGAAGAAGCGAATCAAGGTGGCCCATCCAAACACTGTTGCTAAGTACAAGATTTATAGGAAGTACGGACCAGATGGATGCAAATGCAGGCACCTATAGTATTGCAATCCGTGGCAAAAAGTGGTGGTGGCCGATTTTCACTTCACTTTGTGATGTATCTATCAGCAACGCTTGGGCGCCAATTCGTAGCACATGGTTCAACATCACGCAGGTGGAATTCCACAGGCAAATTGCACAAAGCTACCTGATGCGATGGGACAATACGCCTAGAGGACCTGGTCAAAGCAGAATACCAAAGACTGGTGATGTCCTGACTGGTACGCAGTGTGACCAAGTGGCCCACTTTGTTGCACCAATACCTAATGGCAAGAGGTGGAGGTGTGCATGAGATAATTGCAACAGCGCGGTGCACACACAATGCACAAAGTATGACGTCAGCATGTATATTCCAAGATTTAAACCATATCACACTAAATAGGTGCTCGACTATTCGCTATATATGTGTTTATGATGTTTCATGGCTTGAAATAAATGTTTTTAACTTCGCATATTTTGCTGTAGCGTAAGAGCCCAGTGTGACCATATGGTCACGGGCTATATTTCAAAAACTAATTAGGCAAGAGTAATAATTTCTTGCATGTGAAGTATTAGTATAAATGTAAGTTAAGATATGACATTTATTTCAAGTTAGCAAGAAAATAAATAAACCGGTCCCTAATGGGTTAAGCACTGATGAGCAAGACCTGCTGCTGAGGGCTCGCGCTGCCGGCGTCATTGCGTACTACAATGACGGCAACTGTATGTCATGGCTGTACATATTCACACATTTGTAGCTTTTCCTTTGTGAAAACCAAATGCCGAATTCACCACCTCGTCTTCAACGTGCAGTTCTTGCGCTTCGGAGAATGCAGGCAAGACTGACGCAACAGCACTACGAGAAAGCATTGCTTTGAAAGGCACTCCACACAGTAAGTCAGCGTTGAACTCGTAATCCTCTGGACGAAAGGGCAGCGAGCACACTATGCGATTTTTCGGCTCTTTGCAAGCGCGCTGTGGCAGAGGTACGGCACTTAAGGGGGGACGCGGGGATCAGATCGCGAAAATCACAAAAAAGATAGATTTTTGGCAATCACGCATTTCGGTATCTGCAATGCCTAATCCACATTGTATCAAAATGGTTTGACTGAAATGTAACAGCCAACGAGTCAAACATAGAAGCTATTCACAAAATCGAAGGCAAGGTTACAGCGGCTACCCGCCTGATCAAACGCATTACAAACAAGCACACGGGCATGAAGGAGGACAGTGTCATGCGCCTCATACACTCTTTCGCAATCAGTCACATCACTTATGTGGCTGCCTTCCACAACTGGAATGTCACTGAAAGGGAAAAAATCAACACCCTTATACGCAAGACTTACAAGATCGCCCTTGGTCTACCGGAGTCCACAAGCACTGCTCGTCTGCTACAGCTGGGGGTATACAACACGCTTGAGGAAATCGTGGATGTGCAAAGAACCTCTCAACTCGAACGCATGTCTCTGACAGGCACGGGCCGGTACATCCTGCAGAAACTCTGCTTCAACTACCACGTCCAACACGGTCAGAAACAGGTCATTCCACCCGACCTCAGCGACACGCTGATTGTCGCCCCTATACCTCGAAACATGCACCCCGAATTTAATCGGGGCCGACGCCAGGCCCATGCCAAGGCACTGCTGCGCTCCTTGGGTGGAAAGAGGACTACGCGCTTTGTAGACGCCGCAGAATACACACGAGAACACCGGTTCACGGCGGTAGTCGTAGACGTTAGCTCCCAGCTTACGCACGCGTGTAGTGTCGCAACAGAATACCCCGAAACAGCAGAAGAGGTAGCGATTGCACTTGCGCTTACTGACCCCCTCTGTGAGGTAGTTCTTAACGACTCGCAATCCGCAGTGCGCAACTACGCGCGGGGGCGCATTTCCTCCGAAGCTCTCCAGATTCTAAGGAAAGCTGGTCGACAGCACTTCGTGAACACCGCGATCATATGGTTTCCAGCGCATGTCGCCACCGCTACCGATGAGGGCCTCATTAACTTGAACGAGGTAGCACACCGCTCTGCGTGAGAACTGACTCGCCGCGCAGAATCGGAGACTGCCTCTTCGAGTTCGGAACTCCTGGTTCAAAACACGCGAGAACGCCTGGTCAGGTACAATGACATCACCAAGCACTACCAGCTAGGCAGGCGGTTGCTGCCCCCCCCCCCCCCCCTCACCTCATGCTGAAACGTCACCAGGCAGTCATCTGGCGACAGTTGCAAACACAAACATTCCCCAGTCCAGTGCGATTGCAGCACATTTTCCCCACGCAATACCCGACTGCTCTTTGCAAATTATGTCAGGAAACCAGAAAGACACTGTCACACATGTTGTGGGAGTGTCGGGTTACATCAGCTACAATGGCAGTAGCTCCGGAGGCTCTTGCGTCGAAGTGGGCCGCCACTCTGTGCCACTCCAATCTCAAGACACAAGAGTGGGCTGTCCAGCAAGCCCGAGAGGCGGCGACGAGGCTAGGCCTCGAAGTCCCCTCATGGCAGACCTGAGCCCAGGTCGTCAAATTTGCCGGATTCAAAATAAAGTTGTTTCCATCCATCCATGACTGAAAACGCACTAAAAGTGCTCGAAAAAAATTAATTTGTCAGTGCGTAGGGCAAGAGAACAGCTTTAAATCGCGGAAAATCGCCGCAGTTCGTGGAGCCCTAACTCGTCTTTCCCGCCACCGAACGCTGCCATCTTGGTATCGTTGAAAAGCTCGAAGTTTCGCCATTTCGTTTCTGAATTCTTCGGTCGTCGCCATCTTGTAACAAACACACAAACACAAAAGAAGCACGTCGAAGCGCGGGTCTGCTAGAGGCGGTCACATGGGCCCTGCGATGAAAGCGGGCCTCTGATTGGTTGCTGTACTGAAAGGCGTCTCGCCATTGGTTGCTGCTTACAGCAGCGGGCAAGCTGGCAACCACAGCAGACCGCAGTTGTCTGCTTTGAAAACCACGCCGGCGTCTTTCTTCGTTTGGCACTCGCAGAATTCGAATTTATGAAAGTCAGTGATAGATTGTCGCTCATTCGAAAAGAACATTTAAATGAAACATGCCTTCGGAAAACGGAAGTGCAAGCCTCCTACGGCGAGAAAAAGACGGCGGCCAGCGGGAGAAGCGGAGAACCCGGCTGAACACGCGGATAACGTGCCGCTTTATCTTGCACCATGCGATTCCAGCAGCGAAGCCGACAATCGCCCTGTGACATCGACACTGATAACCAAGCCACCGGAAGACGTGCCAACGGAGGCTCTCGCACCTGTGCGTACGGCCGCGTGGCTCAGCAACCGAGATTGCGTTGTTGGAGGCGACACAGGCCAAAGGTCACCATCGCCGGCAAAGACGGTGTACGTTTCCGATGCATCGTGCGACAGGGGCACGCAGCCTGCAAGTGAGCCCCAACCGTCGACGAGCTACATACTGTATGGTGACTCAAGGCTCACCAGACGAATCGTCGCACGATTCAGACGCGCCTCGAGCCGCGTTTTGTGTCAGCGGCGACTGAAGAAGCGCACGCATGCAGCGTTCGCGACTCCCTTCGCGCAGTGTCCGCAACTGAGCGGAAGTTCAGTTTGATGGACCAGCAAGGCCAAGAACAAATTTCAGCCCCTTGTAACTGTGAGTTCATTATTGTGCAGGTTTCCGCGATGAGCTCTTTGATAAATAACTCTGTGCCCAAGACTCCAACAGCGCTCTGTGGATGTACACTGCGATACTAGGCTTGGTCTGGCAGTGGAAATGGTGGTCATCCACTACTCCAGAGGGCTCAAGAAAAGAATAAAGAACGCCTGAAGAAGCCCACAAAGCCCACCAAACAAAGAAGAAAAGGTGTAAGAAAATGCCTGACAGCAATGATTCAAGATATTGCAGCCCTGGTGCTTTTTAATAAATTTGCAGTGCTTTTAAAACTTTGCTGCCAGTTTTCTCAATCGCATTTTTTTTTGGTCAATCACCTCGCTCGTGGAAAGCGTAGCACAATGGCTGGACCGATTTTGCTCCAGTTTGTTTTGCTGTGATCCACAAGCTGTGCTGTAGTTAAAGACAGTCTTGAAATGTTTCTTTCTTTTCATTATGTAATTATTTCACAATTACTACATGGCTTCATGCAGTGAAGCACAGTCATGTGCATGTTATGTTGAGCAAAAAATTATTAGCGTACTAGAAAACAATATCGAACACTGCCTTGATGTAGATTAGACATTTGGGCAAACATGCAAAGTATTCCCAGCTCCCTATCGTGTTTCGTTACTGTGCCAAGCTTTCCACAAGCAAGGAACTAATAAATTATTATAAAACAAAAGCTAATGAAGATATCCTAATGAAATTTTAGATTTGTCTCTTTGTTGCAATGTGCAGTGTGTATGCCAAATTTCAGCCCTTTCTGTCAAGAAACAAAAAAGTTAATTCTGATCCCCTCCTCCTCCCTTAACCACTTCGAACGGAGTGGTTCACTCATTGGCACACAGTGATAAGTCAAAATGTTTTTTTTTCTTAGTATCGAACAGAAGTAGACAAGTAGCATTTCCTTCCGTCTTATAACCTAGTGAAATTATCTTTTTAATACGAGTAGTTGTGTACTAGTGGCATATATTATGATAAGGATGCCTTCGTCATCGGGCTAGTACCGGAATGTCGCTGGGGCGTCTCAAATCGTGTCGTGCATTTACCTGTTTCTCAGTTACTAAAGCTCTGTTTGCGATTATATTGACATCTTAGACGTTCTAGAGCATTACTTTATCACATTAGGTTGACTTCATAGTAACCATTAGCGTACCTTTAAGGGCAGTAAATGACACGCATTTATTTTTTCCAACTGGTTGATTTTTCGGACGTTTTCGCGGTCCCTAGGGAGTTTGAAAAATCAGTCTTGGACTGTGCAACTGACCAAGAAGATGCTTCAAATAGTCTGTGGGGCAAATGAATGGCAGAAGGAGGACAAGAACAGCATGCTAATAAGCGTGCTGGTAGGCCTTTTCGGATGTGCCTGTGGCGATTTCAGCCTTTAATGGCAGTAAAAGACATGCATTCATTTTTTCGGACTGCCCAATTTTATGGACGTTTTCGCAGCCCATAGGGAGTCCGAAAAATGCTACGTTGACTGTACAGCTGACAAAGAGAATGCTTTAAATGGTTCGTGGGGCGGACGTGCAGTGGAAGGAGGATGAGAATGAAAAAGACAACAGGAAAGGAAGCGTGCTGCTGCTGTTTTAAAGGAGCTTGAGCTCAAAAAAAAAAGTGTTGGCTGATGCCGAGATGCAGGTGTCTCTCATCCAAACCAAAATAAACTCTTTAAAGCAGTGAAACACAACACAAGTGTCGTGCGTGGGCTGAGAGTATGTCAGGACAGCGGAGGTTGAATTACAAGCTGTTGAGAGAGAATATCAATTGTGACAAAGTTCAGGCCTCATACCACTGAGCTTGCTATCAGTTGATAGAAATAGCTCGTATTTGAGCATTTCTTTAAAGTCATCTTATTTGCTGTGCATTTTACTAACCCCTCCCTTCTATTCTCATTTTGAATAACATAAACATTACCCCTTAGTATTCAAATTGGATTATGTCGTTCTTTTTTTAAGAAATTTTTCACATGCTTGCTAGAGAGTGACAGCATCGGGCAATAGTGTTTCAGCCCGTCTTGACATAAAACATAGTTCAGCATCACTCAGGGAATTTTGCAGACACTCTGGGAAAACCTGGGAAACTCAGGGAATTAGGAAATGTCCTTGGTAGACACCCTGATTATTACAAACAGGAATTATAGGCCCTGGCAGAATTATGCACTAGGAACTCATGCACTGTGGTGTACAACATACATGCACTCAAGTGTCACTTTAACTTATTGTACAATGATGTTATTTGCTAAATTAAGGCTGTTCTTTATTGGAAGTAAAGTGTTCTTTGCCTCTTCCTTTGACTTTTTCACTGCTGCTGTCGCTGTCTTGCACGCCGTGTCAATAAGGAGTTGAGAACACACAATAGGAGGTCGGGAGAAGAGTTAGGAAAAGTCAAAAAGCATGCCTTGTTTTAGTGGGAGCGTGGCCACGGTGCCCTCTGGAGCTCCTTGGTAGTCGCCACAATTCCCTGTCCTCGGAAGAGCACTGCAGAAGCTATAGCACTTGCCTTTGTGCTCAAACGCAACAGTCCAGAGCAGTAGTAAAGAGAAGAGAATGTGTAGAAACAGATTCCCTGCCCATTCAGCTACTGACACAGTCGTAAAAAGAGTGAACAACTTTATCACTCTTCGCTCGTGGCAGCTTGCCCATGTGGTGCGGGAGAAGGACAACACGACATCAAGAAGCATGCATCGTTTAGGGCCTCCTCAGTAAAGGAAACGCTACTACTGCACATGGAAACAGTTGAGAATTAAGTGGATAAATGTTAATTCAGTGCATAGTACAGTCGACAACTGATCATTCGAACTCTACAGGTACGTATGTTTTAAGCCCCTATGCAAGGAAGAAGGGATCAGTTCATTTCTGCCTGCACTTCCACTTATGTGCAACCAAGTCCACCTGTGTTTCTGCCAGTTTTATGTTGTCTCTGTACCCTGGTGCAAAGACTGCAAAGGCTCAAGTCAGGTCTGCATGGGAAAGCTCCGGCCACATCATCATCATCATCATCCGAGTTAAAGTCGCTGTTTGGTGGTGGGAGAACTGCTCAATTGTTTCGTCATCGTTCATTTCGGCACTTGACGACACTGTGTTGGTGTCGACGTCTGCAACGTCTTGTAACGGTGGCAGAAATTCGCACACTGCAGCCTAGAGGTCATAAATGATGTCCGCATTAGAGCTCGTTGTGATAGGCGGCAGTTCAGGCTTTTCAGTCGCGAAGTTGAGCTCATTTGGAGTCGAACTGCGAAGGCACCATTGTTGCCATTTGACGCGCACTGTCGGCAACTTTACAAGAAAGACTTCTTGGAGCCAGCAGAGTGCTGTCTGGAATGCATACTAAACAAACAAACAAGCACAGAATGGCAGAACGCTGTTGGGAAGGCAAATTCAACGAACAATAGCGGGCCATGCGCAATAGTGCCAGAATGGATGTTATGTTTGCAATGTTGATGTGACCTCACAATTCATGCAAAGCCTCCAAGATTGGCATTTGCACTTAAATCTCTGAGGCACAGCACTGCACCCAACACAAGTGCTCAGGGATTACTGTTTAGCATGCAATCTCTGAGGCCATAGTTGATGTCTCGTCGAGGTTGCCAGAGGAGGTAATGGCGGCAGAGTTCGGCGTACAGCCACGGACAGTCTGGATAACCAAATGTAGAGCTGGCGGCTGTCCTAAATATCGATTGTCTTTATACATTAAGTATATGGGGCCATCGATGGTGTCGCAAAGCTGCCCGAATTACTGAGCATGTCCAGATTATCGGTGTCTCAATTTATCGGTCGGTGGCTGTACTGTAAGTTTCTGATATTTCTGAAACATAAACATCATGGAAATTAGCCCTGCGGAGAACTGACGCAGGGCTTGCAGACACAAAGCCACAGTAGACTACCACAGTGTCAAGACGACATTAAGCAAGCAGTCACCCAGCAAATTCAAAATTACGTACCTGACGAGGTATCTTGGTTTCTATGGCGTTGCTCGAGGTAGCAGGTTGAATCCCGAGCATGGTGGCCGCATTTCAACAAGGGTGAAATGCGAGGAGTTTGCACACTTGAATTTATGTGCACAGTACAGAAATCCAGGTAATCAAAATTAATGCAGAGTCTCCCACTAAAGCGTGCTTGATAATCAGATTGTGGTTTTGGCATGTAAAGTATCATAATTTAATTGAAGTTCAGCAGTTCTGCCACGATGTGGTGCACCATGTGAGGCAATTGCAGTGCTGACCTTCTCACAGGCTGTGAACAATGGCCCACTACAATGCCTCAAGCAAACATGTCTCACTGTGTGTTCTTTGTACTACATGGACAAACATGAGGGGTACATACAAGAGGAACACCACTTAACCACTGTCGTATTCAATAACTTAAACATTCACCATCAACAACACAGCAAAAAACTCAGATAATACAAACACTATAGAAGACAATTACACGGATTCCCTGAGTGCATGGACCTGCATAATTTTCTTTTTTTCATTTTTCAAGACCAAATAGGTATGTTATCAATTGATTGATCAATCTAATCATTGGTTAGTTTCCTGATCTTGCATGGTATATTGTGCCAGCTTTTTTACACTGATCTTCGTTGAAATGGCAGCACGAGCGATATGCTTATGTAGTTGTCGGCAATGTTTTCTTACAGCTCAGAGGCTTCAAGCCGAGCTTTCATTGGTCAACTTGAATTTGCCGGCACGGGTCTGGCTTCCTCTGCACTCTGACAAGTTTCCCCACCTTGTGGTGAGGGTGCCCCCACAAGCAGCTGCAGTGCTCAACTCAAAGGACAAGGTACGGGCAGCCATTTCTCTCTCATTTCCACCTTCACGTCTCTCAGGAGCCCAGTAGAATTTGCCTGATTTGAGCCTCCCATAGCTGAGTTGAGCTGAGGTGCGTGCTGAGAAGTGTGCCACGGCTGAGTAATGAGTGATCCTCTACGTTATGTGTGTGAGCTTATAACTGTACAGGTCGAGTAGTGATGCTTGAATACCAGCGGAAATAATGAGGTGAGCATCCTCCAGGTGTAGATCTGTTCAGTAGCTGTCCTGCACCTGCTCCAAGCTATGATCTGCAGAAACCACTATTCATGCCATGTTCTACCCACTGTTGCTTCGCTGTTTCTTTTTCATCATTGCAACTGGATGTTGGTGAGCGGGTTCGTGGATGTTCTGACTGATTTGTGTTGTACCTGCTGTGAGAAAACTATTTGTAGGACCTATTGGGTTGAGCATTTCTATCTTAGCTTGGGCATATCTTGCTGACAACAATTAAGATACGAACAAGACGTAGGGCTCGCAAATACATCTCACCGGCCCCCTACCACACGCAGGCTGCAAAAACTGCACGCACCAAGATGGCTGTGGCTTCATGTGCACTGTCTTCTAGCGGGTTTAGTGCTGGAGGTGGCATAATCTCGAGTTTGAGAGACACATTAGGTGAGAGGCAGACAAAACGTTCACGCCCCTCTGCCTGCACTTTTCATGATAGTGTTTTCCCACTGCCGGTGATACATCAGCTGCAGGCGCAGAGTTCGCATAAAAGTGTTATAGGCTTCACTTCGTATTGCCAGTGCAAAGGTATCGTCGACACAGCATGAAACTATCTTTGGTCAGAGACTCTCAAGTTCAATGAAATAATTTGCTTTTCATTGCAAAATAGTTTTTCAATTGCCACGAAAAACTTTGCAGCTCTTTCTATGTAAAAAAAAAAAAAATCCATCGGCAACTGTACTTTGCATAACCCGCCGTGGTTGCTTAGTGCCTATGGTGTTGGGCTGCTAAGCACAAGGTCGCGGGATCGAATCCCAGCCACAGCAGCTGCATTTTGATGGGGGCGAAATGCAAAAACACCTGTGTACTTAGATTTAGGTGCACATTAAAGAAGCCCAGGTGGCCCAAATTTCCGGAGTCCCCCACTACGGCGTGCCCCATAATCAAATCGTGATTTTCGCACATAAAACCCCATAATTAAATTTTTTTCACTTTGCATAAAATGTAGAATTTCAATATAATGAAGCAAAGTGCCGATTTTACTGACTTCAGTATATCGAGCTTTAACTGTAGTCAAACTTATTTGGATGACTTTCTCGGTTGCTGCTATGAATTTTCGTCAACTCAGAATATTCAAGCACCTTAAAATGGCATGAGCTCTCCCATCAATTTCTGCACAGATGAGAGTGGTTGCAAGTAAGTGTTTGTGGCAGTGACCTTCCTTTGACTAAAGATCATAGACAGCACATGCCATCTCAATGTGTTGACACAGTAAACTTATGGCATGTGCAGTGATGGTGTCACTAAGTGAGAGATCATGGAGTGCAAGAATCATGTGACAGTGCTGCTGTCATATCAAAACACTTTTTTTTTCATCTGCCATATGACAACAGGCACCGTACCTCATCTATGTGGAAGTGGTCGCTGTAGATGACATCCAGACGTCACCTGTTCCTGCAAAGGTCCTCAACCCTCTACGGTTGACACGCTCAGAAGAAAACCTCCCTGACTACTTTGGTGTGCAATCAGCATCTGTCTTTTCCATGTGTGGCATGGATGATGATGCTGAATGCTGGACCCAAGAGGATGACGAAATCTCCATGCAGGTAACTGCTGACAGAGCGATCAGGTGGCCAGCACCGCTGCTCACAAATCTCCACTGCTGGGGGCAAAAACAGCCAAACTCATTCTGTGGCTGAAGGTGCTGTTAGTGGGTTCAACATACTGTACCTTAAATCTGTAAAACATTTTGTTGCGCAGACCTTTTGCTTTCAGCTGTTAGACATTAATGTTAGAACTGCTGAAATTTTCTTGCTTAAAAAATAAGTAGCTGTATGTGCAGAGCAAACTTTTTAAGGTTTCCTTCACACTAGCATAACTTCTCATGCTTTGTCCGCCTCGAGGCGGACAAGGCATGACATACTTAGCATACAAGGCATGACATACTTAGGCATACGTAGGACACCAGCTATTGCAGCATGGTGAAACAGTGACAACAGGCTAGGGTCGCCATGAAGGCCTGGTTGCTTCGTTAGGTTGTGCTGCTCGCAGCTTTTAAGCTGAGTGTTTACTGTCATTACAAAATTAGAAATGATCTGAGTGAATACTTGATAAACAAGTGTCTGAAAATTCTTCATATATATTCTAAGTTCTTGGCTGTAATTGTGCTAAGCAATAAGTTGCATTATAATTTAATAAAGAGAGAATTATTTGCACTCAAACCTCATTATAATGAAGTTAAAGAGTGAGCTGAAATTGCTTTTTTATATTCATTACTATATAGATTATTACCCTTTTGCTTCAGTAGATGCCCAGTGGTGTGCACAACCTTAAACATGTAAAGAATATGGCTCCGAGGCCTATTGAACCACTGTGCACCAACGTATGTGATGAAATTCCAATAAACCATCAGCAAAAGAATCCACGGCATGTCGTATGCGACTGTTTAGCACCTGGCGTGACAGTTCTTACAATAGCTTCCTTCCGTTCCAATGCGATGGTCTTTTGCTTCCACTTCCCACTTGGCTTGTTTCCAGTAGAACCTCATTCATACGTATTGGAAAGAAAAAAAAAAAGACATGAAAAAAAAACCAGACGGGAGAAAACATATAATCCAAGTGTAGTTGACACCTGTGTAATTGAAAGCATTGTGCAAACGGTTTCTCCACAAGACATTGATTTGCCTGAGACGTGCGTTGTCATTCTTGCATCCTTGGCACCCTTACATTCTCGCTTCTCGAATTTGGCCTCTGTCAGCTGCTTCTTTGGGCAGGAAGTTTTGACACCAATGCGCTGTGGGCTTTTGGGCTCAAGTAACCCGAGACGTGCTTTGTTTTCTCTTATTCTGTTGATCGCACACTGCCGCCAGGAAGTCTTACGTAACGGAATCGTATCAGCAAGGTTCTACTCTATAATGTCATAAAACCGGTGAAATGGTGACGCAGTTAGAAAAAAACAGCTAGCAGGCTGTGATGCGAATCCATCGTGTTCAAGCAGCGCATGGCATGCAACATGGCATTTCGATTATGCAGGTGATCCACTGCTCTCTTGTGGCCCCACAACCCTGTTGAGTGAGTGTGTCGGCTTGGCTTGGCCAGCTCGGGTCCTCTGAGATCCCACTGGTACAATCTCGGAGGCCGCGTCTACCTTCTGCCAGTCTTTGCATCGTGTTGCCGTGAGGCACCAGTCTTTCACGTGCCCCGTGCACAGGCTGTTGCAGTTAGGCCTAGTTTCAAACAGCCGCGCGCTGCAGGGAGAGAGAGAAGTGCAATGCACGTTGCACGCGACCACCTTGTGTGTGCGGCCAAGCGGGGCGTAAAAGTATCCACTGAAAAGGTGTCGCCCAGAAGGGCAATAATTAATCCTAAATAACACTAAAAATACCCAAAATATAATATAAAAGATGCTCCGAATGAGTGCCGAACCTGGCAGAAAGCAGTGTACTCAGTGCACAATGATCAGTATTTTCTGGTTTTAGAGACGAATCTAGTTTATTACACCATGGAACCCAGTTATAACGATACCAGTTTTAACAATATATTGGTTATAATAATTAAAAGCTGCTGCACCGGCAACTTTTGTACGTCCTTTATCGGGAAATAACCCGCTTACTACAATGTCCCCATGCCGCATTATCGGTTATAACGATGAAGTCTGGCTGCTGGGTGTCTGTACTGAAAGGTAATGGAACACGAAATCCTTGGGGGGAAAAAAAAAAAGAAAAAGTGATATGCGAGATGCTGCACGATCACCCACTACCCCTACTGCCCTCGCGCGCTTCTCTCCCATGGCCCTTCCACCCAGCCGGGCACGAACAGGCTGTGCCTATAGCTCTATGCCGCGTCACCCTTCAAAACACAAATAGACCACGCCAACTACGCTGCTAGCGCTGCTCACAGATTGGTTACTCGGCCCTCACAGCAGGGTTGCTAGTTTTGGCGATTTCTCACAAAATTGGCTACTTTTAGATGCTCTTGGCAACCGAAAACTGTGCTTGGCAACTTGGCTACTTTTGGCGGTGGAAATGGGTGTAGGTAGTGTTTGAATCACACTCCCCCCCAACGACCCCCTCGAAGCAACTTCCCCAAGTGCCAGATTTTGACGGCCATGCTTTTCTGTCTCACAAGCTCTGGAAAAAAATTCAGGAGCCGAAAACATGTTGTCACATCACTGCGCGACAGAAGCAGAGAAAGAAGTAGAGTGCACGTGCGTTATCTTGGGGTACTCTGCCTTGGCTGGGCCTTGCCTGTGGCTTCCTCCAGGACCTTGTTTCACCCTGTAAATAAGCATCTTTTGTAACATCTTTGGTGGACGTGGGGGGCAAATCCTGGACGATCCTGGATGACTCGGCTCTACTTACTGTCTGACGGAGTAGACGCTTGGCCGATTTACGACCACAAGCAGCGGACATTTCCGATTCCGGAGAAGGCAATGACGACTCCATCTGTGGTGAACCAGACTGCAATCACGCAAGGCAGGCTTGCTACTGGACACCGCTGCGAGAGCCACCCACCTTTTCGGGGAAGGTGAACTACAGCAGAGTGAGTCAGCACAACCTCAGGAGCACTACGAAGCAGCTCGATAACATGTTTGTTTTTGTTTTTTGTTTTTTTCTCGCCGGAACCGTGCACCTCTGGTTTGAACAACCACAAGAACGTTCTGACAAGCTGGGTTAAATTTGTAGAATTCACTAAGTGCTTCAGGGACCCGATCTCTAAGAAGGCTGAGCAGACGCTTTCCTGACGAACTCATTTACCTGGTGAAACTTGCACAACGTGCATAGAGGCTGTTTTGAAATTATGCGGAATCGTCAGCGCTACCATGACAGAAAAGACAAAGTAGGACATCTGCTTAAAGAATCGCTGAAGATGTTTATAATTTTATTATAACGAAGGAAAATCTTAGTACTCCGTCTGATTTGAAAAAACACTGCCAGGTGTTTGAAACGCTGAAAATGAGAAGGATTGAACGAAAGTTCGGACTTTTAGTAAAGCAATGAAGGGGGCTAGTTGGTGAACGTTCATGGTTATATTGCGCTCAGTTTTACACGGTTTATCATCCGTGTAAAACTGAGCGCAATATAACCATGAAAGTTTGGACGCTTGGACAGTGTCACTACTGTTGCAAGTGTGTCTGTCCCAGCCCATGACGTCATCTCCTTGGTGATTCGGCAAGTGGTTAAAGAAGAGCTTGAATGCCTTAAAGTTGTTGACGACCCTCATGTGTGCCACCAGTGAGCATTTGACGATCGTTCTCGTGTTCCACCGGTCACCTGGGCACGTCAGTTACCGAGAGCCTCGCAGGACCTATGCTGATCATCCGTAAATCAGAAACTTGAATGAGATCGCCGTCGTCGGCGAGATCATTCATCAGGTTTCTGCTGCAACACCGGACGACGACTCCGAGTCGGAAGATGGCGCACCATGTGCTATGCTGCTATCGCATGCGGAGCTTGCACAAGCAACGACTGTGCATTCAGCCGCGTATAGTGACCGTATGACCTTCTCGGAGATTTGTAGAGTTCTGCGCATGTCAGTACAGCAGTATCAGCACCTGTGAAATTGTCAAATGAGGCGGTGTCCGGAATCCAGGGTGTCTACCAACCGGGAACACCGGGAAAACCGGGAATTCTCAGGGAACTTGAATAGTGTGGAAATACTCGGGGAAAACTTTGGGAATTTGGGCTTCTATCATGAAAAATCAACTAACTTTATTGAAAGGGAATGGAACTCGTGTTAATACTGGCTCCAGCAACAGAGGAATCACAACGAATCGTTGTTGACGCAGTGTCATGGGCATGAGATATTGCCAGAGTAGTTAACCGATTTTCCAGACGCCCGATTTTTTTTACATGCCCGACAATTAGCACGGCTTTGCGGCACCACCACGTATTCCATATAGTCAATGTATATTACCCTGACTGCAGGTCTGAAATGGCATTAATCAAAGCCGCCACCGCAGCCATGTTGATTATCTCGCCGCCTCGAACCGGCACTCTCGCACACGGATCCGCTGACAGCCGTAGCCACCCCACGGCAACGTTAGGCCTAGCTGCTTCTATGTTCGCCATTAAGCTTCTTGCCATGCCCTGCCATGTTTTTCATTGAAAGAATTCGCCGCTGTCAGCAATAGCACTGACTCCGCCTTTGCAATCCACGCAATTGGTTTAGAGGCTCGCAGAGCACAATGCGTTGCGCAATGCCAGTATCCGAAAGTTAGCTTCGGCGTTGTACAGCAGTGTTACGCAGTGAAACATAACAAGCGTGGTAAGGGGTAATTGTCACGGGACACAGTATGTATTCCTTAATTACACACGCGTGCACACCCGTCTCCTGTCACAGTACGAACACCGATATGCTTACTAAGTGTACTGGCAGGCCTTAGGAGCTTTTCCGGACGTGCCTGTGGCAATTTTAGCTCTTAAGGGCAGTTAAAGACATGCATTCCTTTTTTTTTTTTCGCACTGGCCGGTTTTTCGGATGTTATTGTAGCCTCGAGGGAGTCTGAAAAATCGGACGTTGACTGTACAACTGATCAAGAGGATGCTTCAAATGATCCATGGGGTGAACGCGTTGCAGAAGGAGGATGAGAACTGAGAGGACCTACGCATTGAGGAATTAACGGGAAAGGAAGCATGCCACTGCCTCGTTGAAGGAGCTTGAGCTCAAAAAACAGTGTTGGCTGGCGCTGAGATGCAGGTGTCCCTCATCCAAACCAAAATAAGCTCTTCAAAGCAGCGAAACCCAACATTGAGAAGTTGTGTACGGGCTTACGGGTTGAGAGTATGTCAGGACAGTTGAGGTTGACTTCCCAGCTGCTGAGAGAATCTTAGTTTAGAGCATCTTAATAGAGAATCTAATAGAGAATCTTAATAGAGCATTTCTCAAATAAATAAGTTCAGGCTTCACACCAATGAGCTTGCTATGAGTTGATAGAAATAGCTCATATTCAAAAATAATTACTTATGTATGCATCTCATTTTCATTCGTATTTGAAAATGTTCGACTCAACTTATAATGGGTATTACCATTTTTTCGCTGTGCATGTTACTAACACCTTCCTTCTGTTTTCTTTTTAAATAAAACAGATATTGCTCCTTACTATTCAAAGTGGATTAAGTCATTTTTTTCAACATGCTCACTAGAAAGTGATAGCATCGTGCAGCATGGTGCCAGCCTGTCTTGACAAAAAACAAAGTTCTGTCTCATTCAGGGAATTTTGCAAAGGTGCTCCGGGCAAACCTGGAAAACTCAGGGAATTTGGAATTGTCAACTTGGTAGACACCCTGGGAATCGCAATGGAACCACTGCGCAGGTCTCGGCAGAACATTTTCGGCGTCAGTCGGGTGCACATCAGAAGGCGACATATCCTAGGCCTCCAGGCACCCGCTTGCCGGCATTCCCCAGCGCAGTCTGCGCGGGCACTGTCGGCACAATTAGACACTTGACGCGATGTTTCCGTATGCCGTGTTGGATCACCTGAACCTCGACACAGCACACAAAGCAAACACCACCATGCCGACACCAGTCGCACAAACGAAAAACATGGCCTACTCGCAGCGTCGTGCGCAAAGAAACAAATCAGCTGCTGGATTGTCTTGACATGGCTTACTAAGCTGAAACCGGAACTGCTGTAGAGCCACTCTATCGAAGAAACGGTGATGATGAGCGGGGATTTGCAGTAGCGCCACTTCGTGGGGCAGCAAGGAGGCTCCGTTCAAAACAAAAAAGCGTTCAGCAAGTCGAACCATGCACTGGTCAGACTCGGTGCACGGTGCTCTCGATCGAGTTGGCTCAAGGAGTGTCCGAAAAATCAGACGAGAGGTTGCAAGGTGTCCAAACTTTCGGCAGTTGTTATACAATATGGTCTATGGGGAGAATGGTGGTGCTGCAAAGCAGTCCGAATAATCGAGCATGTCCGAATTTTTGGAGTCCCGAAAATCGGTTGGCAACTGTATGTATGGACTGGCAGGACACTTTTCCTTGCTTTAAAATGGGCCATATTTGAAAGGTTTACGTTTCGCGAAAGTTTCGCCGCCGCGATAGTAACATTCAATAAATCAAGCAACTGCTTACCCGTGACGTCAGTGTGCACTACCAATACACGCTGTTGAATGCTTCACATCGCACGAGAGAGCACACCGTGTGAGTGCAGAGCGGCTTGGGTGTGTTGTTTTCAAGTGTAGTGGCTGCAGTTTGGGTTCTGCGCACTGACTACGGTTGGTTACGGCCGCTTTAGGCAAAATAAATTGAATAAAGAAATGTGAAATGTTTTTTTTTAAATGAATCAACATATATCGCCGCAAAACAGCGCCTGTAAAACGCCACCAAGAAGTCTACTTTAATCTACCCCCTATCTTATCTCCAGTACACTTCACCACCAACCGAACACCAAAAGATGCCAGAGGACCTACTCGTTTATTCAGTTTATGGCGAGAGCACCCATCGACACCATGACATTAAAATGACATGAGCCGAAACTACTGAATGGCGCTGTTTATTTTCCGGCTTTGCTAAGACAGCCAATCAAGGTGCGCCATTGGCGGAGGTGTGGCCAAGGCGATAGTTTCGCAGAAGGCAAACGTTTCAGAATACAGGCCCAGGTTTAAATACATGGATATCTATGGAGATTTCAAGGGGAATTGCATTTGCTTTGTTAAACATGTTATTTCACTATATCCTGCTTTGTTATGATAAGGTTTGTGTGTGTGTATTATTATTTTATCAGACCACAAAACATTTGTGTCTGCATATACAGTAAAAGCTCGTTTATTTACATGCCGTTAATTTAAATTTCTCAATAACTTCAATCATTCATTGCTTTGTAGTTCGCATCCTCTGCATTAACCCTTTAAGGGTCGAATTATTTTGAAAAAAACTTTCCCAGGTGGTCAAATTACTTTATTGCGGATCTTAAATGTACAAAATGTATAAAGTCGGGAATAAATAGTAAAAAAAAATAATTAGGAACAGTATTTTGGTGTCGGCATCATTCAGAATTGCAAAATGTTCAATAGTATTTCAGAGTGTGGCACTCCTTGAAACACGGGTCTACGCACAGCGCCTTACCGCAGCCTGCACACCTAAAATGCGTGTCTGTTCTCCTCTTGGAGCTACGAATTGTGTTGGCGCACACATGACATCTTCTCTGCATGTGGCTGCCTTGGGCAGAGGTCTAAGGCACCTTCTCCCGTAAGCATGTTGCCGCAGAGAGCGAGAGTGCCTTGCGAGTGGAGGTGATAAACAAGCAAAGAGCAGCATCAATCAAGATAGAAGTCAACTTCCACTTCCACCGCCCAGTAAGAGAGTTTCGGGCGCCTCCGTTGCGACCACGCAGTGAAACCAAAACCGCAAAATGGGTGTTGCCGCGCGATGCGCTGAAGCTAGAAATTGCTTCTGTTTATCTCCCCAAGAAGGTAGCGCAAATTTCAAGCACTTCTTGTAAGTCCTAAGAGGTGGCAGCACCTCCCAGTGGGCAAGTATTGTCATTATGGCGCAAAATTTCAAACGGAGGGCCAGAACCGTACCCGTACAGCAAAGACCTTGTGGGACAGAAAACCGCCGCCGTACATGTACGGCACAAACCTTCAAAGGGTTAAAGGGCCCCTGAGACGGTTCGGACAAATTTTGTAGGCGCATAGGGTACACCTTAAGTTAATCATTCGCACCGCAATTTGTGTGAAACATCTCATATTAAGAGAGCTACAAACGACTACAAGTTACCTTCCTCCATAGTCATGCATTTTCTCCTCAACTCGTTCGCCGAGTGATCAGGGCTAAGCTCCGCCTTCAATGGCAGTGCGTCATGACGACATGTCGTGTCGTCGACTTACGGTTCTCTAGAGCGATCGCGTGAAGCCTCTCCATATCTCCGCCAGCTACTTCACAGTTGACCCCAAGCGAGAGCTACCGAAGCAGCCTGCGTTGCGAGAATTCTGTCGCAGCGCCAAACGTGTCTGGTATTACGGTAACCACAGGCGAGCTGGGCGTTTCGACAGAACGGTGGAGGCATAAACTTAAGCTGATGAAGTCCAGCCACCCGTTGGCACAGAGCTTAACCAGCCAAACAATGAGCTAATATTGCTATAATTGTAAAACATTTTAAACATTTACAAGAACAATGTGTTAACAATTACACTCCTGCGAAAAATTTACACCAGCAGCAAAAAAGAATACATTTCGTTACTGCTACTGTGTGTGGTTGAGCTCTGTGCCACCAGGTGGCTGCACCGTGCAGACCATTCGCATTTGCGCATCTGCTCATCCCGTGAAACGATACGGTCGAACAGCCAGGCCCTGTTCCCTTCCGCTTGCGTTTACCCTAATACCGGACTTGCAGAATGCTATTGTGTTGGTAATCTTCTAGTTTAAAGTGACGGTCGCAAACACGCAAATTCTGGCCCAGATCGAATAGGGGCAGTCCGATGGGTTGCAGCCAGTCGGCTCGTCTGCTGCCTTGCAGAGGGACACGATGTCACAGCTTGACATATTGCCAGTCGCTACGTTTGCAGTCCACAATGCAACAAAGTCATATCATAGTTTGCGCAAAAAGACTGAGACCTACTCTGACCGCGAAGCTCTCGTCAAAATTGAGCATGTCGTAACACAAGCAGACGACGCTTGCTGTGTGCAGGAGGTGCTTAAGTGTAGTGAGAAATTGTTCCTGTGCATTCTTTTTTCGTTATTTTCTTTTTATAGAAACAAATTAACTAACATTCCAACTATTACAAACATCATTTGTTCACCATAAAGGGGGAAAAATTATTATTGACACACCCTGGGCAGCCAATCTGATAGCTCGTCCTACTGACGTCAATTGGGTGATTTACATCATATGGATGGGGGCTGTTGAAAATTTCGCCAAGCAGTGTGCTGCGATCAGCAGTGATGTATATTTTTAAAACCTTATAATAAATTACACGCTTTACGTGGAGCACTTCCTTCATTCAGATAACTTTATTCAGTGTCTGCGATTTGGTGGGGTGGGCCTGTCAGGGTGTCTACCAAACTGGAAAACCGGGAAAACCAAGCATTCTCTGGGATTTTGAATAGTCTGGAAATACTCAGGGAAAACTCAGGGAAATTGTGCGTCAATCAGGGAAAAATTATCTGTAATTTTATTGAAAGGGAACAAAAGTTGCGCTAATGCTGGCTTCAAGTAACAGAGAGATCGTAACGAATAGTCTTTTGACGCCGTGTCGTTGGCCGGACTGAGGCTGGTACTCAAGAAGTTTAAGTATATAACCTCCTTGCATAGAAATGACAGATTATATAAGAAAGTGTATGGTCAACGACAGGTTTTCCAGACACCCAATTTTTCGGACATGCCCTATAATTTGGATGGTTTCGTGGCACCACCACGTACCCCATAGAGTCAATGTATGAAAACGTCTGAAATTTCGGATGCAGGAATCCTTCACCTTCCGATTTTCCTGACTTTTTGCCATGACCGCCATAAAAGCGGCCGCTGTCGCCATTTTGATTATCTCGCCGCCCCAAACCGGCACTCTCGCACGCAGATTCGCTGGCAGCCATAGCCATGGGAAAACACCGTGGCAACGCTAGGCCTAGCTGCTTTGACATTCCCTATTAAGCTTCTTACCATTCAGTGGTATGGTTTTCACTGAAAGAATTCACCATTGTCATCAATGGCACTGACTCCGCCTTTGTAATCTTCGCGATTGGCTTTGAAGATTGGAAAGCATGGTGCGTTTCGAAATGCCGGTCCCTGAAAGTCAGCTTAGCCTCAAACAGAAATGTGACACGGTTAAGCATATGAAAAGTATTGCAGTGAAGCTTAAGCGTGGGAAGGGACAATTGTCACTGGATCCAGTATGTATTTCTTAATTATACACATGTGCACACGTTGTCTCCTGTAACATTACGAGCACCGATATGCCTAATAAGTGTACTGGCAGTCCTTCAGAGCTTTTTTCAGACGTACGAGGGGTGTTCAATAAAGATTTCCCCTGACCCACTTCCTGTGGACGGAGAGCAATGAAATTTAGCAGATTTATTAGTCCTTCTCTACATAGGTGCCACCCAGGGACACACACTTCTTCCATTTTTTTATGCAACTCTAAACACCTCGCTTGTAGAAGTCAACAGGTTGCTCTAAAAGCCATGTTGTGACTTCAGAAATCAGTCTGATCACCTGGAAAATGCTTGCCCTTCAAATATGACTTCATTGTTGGAAAGAGGTGAAAGTCCGATGGTGCGAGGTCGGGTAAATAACGGGGATGCGGTAGAATTTCAAAGCCATAGCAGCGTGCTTCCATCTGGGCAACATGTGAGTTGTGAACTGGGGCATTGTCTTGCAGAAGGCGGACACCTTTGGTGAGCATGCCACGTCTCTTGCTTTTGTGGCCTCCTGCAATTTCCGCAGCAGTGAAGCATAGTATGCCCCAGTAATCGTGGCACCCTTTGCTAGAAAATCCATCAAGTCTACTCCGTGCTCGTCCCAAAAGACTGAGCATAACCTTGCTCCTGAGGGCTGGCCGTTGTCAGGATTGGGGGCTCAATCCCATCGCTCGAGATCCGTTGCCAAGATTGGAGTCCGGCATGAATTCGAAGGTAGCTGGCCCATCCCATCGTCCAACTTATCCACGCTGAGGACGTTGATGAAGGGAAGAACTGCTTCTCATCGAGAACGAGGAATATGGGTTTATTTACGGGATTTAAATCAGTCTAACATGACTGCTTGAGAAAAAGTGTCAGTCCAACATGACTGCACGAGAGAAGTGTATCAGTCTAACATGACTGCTCAAGAGAAGTGTATTGAGCATCCGCACAACAGCAGTTCTTGTACACTCGGTCCGACGGTGATGCAAGGCGGCGAATGTTCGTTTGCTCATCGTCAACTTGCCGCCGCCCCGCAGAACAGTTTACGTACACAAAGGCACACATTCCGATGCCCGACGCCGGCGTCGGAGGGGTGCCGTTCCGGGAAGTATCGAAGCCAATGGTGGGTAGCTCGTTGTCTTGCGTCTGGTCGGAGCATGGGAAGCAACAAAAAACGGCTTTCCCGCAGCAGCTTGCTCATGCGTAGCAGATCAGGTCCGCGCTGGAGAGCTCCGGCACCATTGTTCGCCCACCGAACTCGTTTCAACACGATGGCGATGGGGCTGGTGGATGGAGGCGGTTTTCAGCACAAAGCCCGCTTCTTCGAACACCTCCTAGCTGCAGCGACGGAGAGTGGGGGATGCGCGTCTTGTCCCCCAGTCGTAATTGGGTGGCAATTTCGCCTTGCAGCTCGCCATTCTTAACAGCGTCTCCTTGGCCCGAAAAATCTCGACTGTCTAGCGCTGACAACCGCTGGGCAGAAAGAGAACGGCTGGTGACCAGGGGGTAATGTCGTGGCTCGCAGCAACCACTTGTGTAATGATGTCACCACCCAAAACATCCAACAAGGACAGGCAACTGCAAAACGAACCCCACAACACGGCCCTGCGCTGAGATGACGTACCTTGGCTCTCACTTTAGACCCGCTAGGCTTCAAAGAAAACATAAGAGCAGAAACAAAAAAATGCTGCATTTCGCTATGCCAATTTTTCAAGCAATTTCGTGCTGACAAATTCAGCAATCATTGAGGGAATCCTGCTAAATGAGAGGGGATTTTCTTGGTTTAACAAAATTAACAATAATAACCCTAAAATTTAGGCGGGACCCTCAAACGCAGAATTCAAATTAGCCTGCTCAAACCATACGCATTGCTATGCAACTTTCCCTTCTTATATCTAACGTAGAAGTTGTACTCTTGGAGAATGAGGCTCCATCGGAGCAAGCGGCCATTTTTGTGTGACATTTGATTGAGCCACGTCAGAGGACAGTGGTCGGTCTCGAAGATGAACTTCGCTCCGTACAAGTAACACGACAACTTCTGGGCGGCCCAAACGAAACAAGCGCCTTCCTTGTCTGAAGCGCTGTAGGCTTCCTCCCTTACATTTAGTTTACGGCTGGCATAGAGGATAGGATGCTCCTCGTTATCGTCGCCGACCTGACTAAGTACCACGCCCATACCTCTGTCGCTTGCATCGCATTGAACTATAAATTCCTTTGTCTAGTCTGGCGCGCGAAGCACAGGGCGAGAAACCAATAGCGTTTTCAAACTTTGGAAAGCGTTCTCTTTGTCCTTATCCCAGTGTACGTTACTCGGTGCTCCCTTTCGGAGGGCGTCTGTTAATGGACTTGCCAATTGCGAGTAATTCGGAATGTGCCGTTGATGGTACCCCACAAGTCCCAAAAATGAACGAAGGTCCGTTTTCGTGCGCAGCTGAGAAAATTCTCCAATCGTAGCTATTTTCAGCTCAGCCGGCCGTCTCATGCCCTGACCGACAACATGACCCAGATAAGTAACCTGCGAACAACCAAACCTACACTTTTCCGCTTTCATCGTTAAGCCGGCTTTCCTCAACCGTGAGAACACCTGTTTGAGGTGCGATACGTGTTGTTCCCAGCTGTCCGAAAAAATGGCTACATCATCAAGATAGGGCACGGCGAACTCCTGCAAGTCTTTTAGGACAATATCCATTAACTTAGAGAATCTAAACGGCGTGTTCTTCAGCCCGAAGCTGAGTGCGAGAGGGCGAAAAGTGCCTACAGGTGAGATGAATGCGGCATAGCGGCTTGCACTTTCTGAAAGGGGAACTTGCCAGTACCCCCGCATGAGATCTATAGTTGAAATGTATTTAGCAGCGCTAACTCTTTCAATTCATTCCTCAATGTTGGGTATCGGGTACAGCTGATCCCTAGTGATGGCATTTAACTTCCTGTAGTCAACACATGGACGGAGGTCCTTGTTAGGGGTTTCTACGAGTATTAGCGGTGATGTGTAGTCACTCTCAGCGGGCTCAATAACTCCCAACTCTAGCATGCGCTGTACCTCTGCCTCCATAATCTCTCTCTGTCTTGGAGACACCCTGTAAGGCTTTCATCTTACTGGTTCGGTTGATGTCAGCTCAATTTCATGCGTTATCAGTTCGGTTCTACCCGGCCGATCGCTGAATCTGTCGAGATATTCCCCTAACACCTCTTTTTGCTCATCTAGCTGCTCGGGTCTTAGAGCGTGCGAGCTTACCGAGTGTTCTACTACTTCTTCTAGGCCGATTTGAGAGTTGGAGGTCTCCCTATACTCCTTAAACTTGGTACTAGTGCCATCCGGCTCTTTGACGGTATAGTTAACGACTCCGCTCCGCTCTAGATACGGCTTCATCAAATTACAGTGATATATCCTCACTTCCTTCCTGCGACCGGGCATTCTCAGAGCATAGTTAGTATCTGAAAGTTTGTGCAACACTTTAACCGGCCCGTCCCAGTGAACTTCAAGCTTGTTCTTTCTTGAAGGTTTGAGGATCATTACCTGGTCTCCGGCTTTAAACGTACGAAGCCTCACATTCTTGTCGTAATAGACTTTGGCGTTCTTTTGAGCTATTGTCATGTTCTTTCCGACTAGTTCTTGGGTTGCGCTTAGCCGTTCCAGTAAATTTAGCACGTATTCAAGCACTGTTGGACTCTCCCCTCTTTCCTCCCACATCTCTCTTAGCATTCTCAGTGGAGAACGGAGTGTCCTCCCATACACTAGTTCTGCAGGTGAGAACCCTGTCGCTTCATGTGGAACCGTTCGCAAAGCAAACAATGTTGCTGGCAGACAGTTCTCCCAGTCCTCCTTGTGCTCGTAACAGAGCACACGCAAAACTCCCTTAAGCACCGAATGCCACCTCTCTACACTGTTTGACTGAGGGTGATAGACAGAACTGTGTATTAACTTTACCTCGCACTTCTGCAAGAATGTGGAAGTCAGTGCGCTCGTGAATACTGACCCTTGATCTGCCTGAATTTCGGCTGGAAACCCAACTCGTGCAAACACTGTCAAAAGCGCGTCTACTACTTCGGTGGAGCTGAGCTCTTTCAAAGGTATTGCTTCTGGAAACTTGGTAGCCGGACACAGCATGGTAAACAAGTACCTGTAGCCCGATTTTGTTTTTGGAAGAGGCCCTACCGTGTCTATTACAAGTCGTCTGAAAGGCTCTGTTATTAAGGGCACTACCTTCAGTGGAGCTTTCCATGTCTCTCCTGGTTTACCAGAACGCTGGCAGGTGTCGCATGATCTTACAAAGTTTTCTACGTCTTTGAAACAGCCAGGCCAGTAGTATTCCATAAGCAATCTTTCCTTTGATTTGTTTATGCCTAGGTGGCCGGACCACCCATTTCCATGACAAAGATTCAAAGGGTCCTCCCTATACTTAGTAGCTACGACTAACTGGTCTAAAATCCTACCCTTTCGATCTCTGTAGTGCCGATACAACAATCCTCCTCTCTCATGTATCGTCACGTTGCGCCTAGCAGTGCCTTCTTTAGCTGTGTCGTGTAATTTAGCTAAGCTCTCATCATTCTTTTGCTCAGCTGCCAGTGACTCTCTATCCACACGTAAGAGCTGATCAAAGTTCTTTGAGGCCGGTAATAATAACGACCCTGTCTCACTTGTGAGTGCATCAGCTTGCTCTTTCTGCAGGCTAGAACTTTTGACACTCTAGTGCTACGCTCTCATTGACCTGGTCAGCTGGCAGGCTCTCCTCAACTGTTCTTTTGTCCCTCGGGCCTAGCTAAAAGTTATCTCCTTTTCTGCTTCTGCTGGAGGAGCTTGAGCACTTTCAGCCGAAAGCGCCGCGATCTTACGAGCTTGGCCTCGGGTCAATGCTTGTACTATGCCCTCTCCCAGTTTGAGTCCTTTGTCACGCAGTAACTGATTCGAACGATTCGAAAAGATGTAAGGATACTGCAGTGACAGAAATTCGGAAACTGCAGCCTCAGTCTCTAGCTCCCCGAATGGTCCACTGATTTTGACTTTGGCCATGGGCAGACACACGCTGTGTTCTTCTACAACCTGTTTTATCCATGCTACTTCTCCGATGAAGTCATCTACCGTCACGTAAGACGGATGGACAATGTCCATCGTGGCGGCACTGTCTCTTAGCACTCGGCATGGTTTTCCATTAACTTGCAGATCGTGGAGATATGGACTTAAAAGTTCCATATTCTCATCTTTTTCCTCCACGTAGGAGATAACTACGCTAGACTTCTCGCAGTTTACGGCTATATGTCCCAGTTTGTGGCATTTGTAACAGCAAATTGGTCTAAAAGATTTGAATTTTCTTTTCTGTTCTTTTTGTGCGGTTTCTCCGTTAAGTTTCTCCTCGCTTTTTTCTGCGGGCTTTTCCGCCATGTCTACAGGCTCCGATCGTCTAGTCTACACACCCTCTTTGAACGGAAATGGTTTCCGCGGTCCATTTCGACCGTCCAAGTTTCCCTCCTCGGCGTTCAACTTTCTACGAGTTGCGTACTCCTCGGCTAATTCAGCCGCCCTTTCCACAGTGTTTACATCACCTCTGTCTTGCACCCACAGTTTCACAGCTTGGGGGATGGTTTTGTAAAACTGTTCTAGACACATGCATTCAATGATCATGTCTCTGCTGTCGTACGCTTCCGCGCTTTTAAGCCACTCGACTAGGTTGGCCTTTAAGCTATATGCAAACTCCGGATAGCCCTCGCTATCTTTCTTGCCTGTGCTCCTAAACCTTTGCCGAAAAGCTTCGGCTGAAAGGCAGTATTTCTTCAAGAGACTAGCCTTTTTGCATAATCAAATGCATCCTGTGCACTCAATCTGGCGATTACTTCCGCCGCCTCACACGGCAACATAGACAGCAACCGCTGTGGCCATGTACTCGGGCCGAAGTTCATCTTCTCGCAAGTCCTTTCAAAATTGCTTAGGAACAAGCCTATGTCAGTCCCGACCTCAAATGGCTTTAATAGCCTGTCCATGCGGTTACGATTCTGCCTCACTTGATCGTCCCAGGGCACCTTCACTTCCTTGAGACAACTCCAAACGTTTGCTTGAAAGTTCAAGTTGCATTTTTCTTAACTCGCAATCTTTATCGCGTTCCTCTCTCTCTCGTTTTCCTCTGTCCCGTTCTTCTCTTTCTCTTTCCCGTTTCTCTCTCTTTTTGAGAAGTTCCAATCCCATTTCAATATCTTCCTCACTGGCCTGATTGGAAATTAGCTCCAATAATTCCGATTTTAGAATTTCCTTGCGCACATCTAGGCCAAGTTCCTCACCAACAATCAACAATTCGTCTCAGCAGTGTCCTTAACTCCATGATTGCTGCTTTACTGCCTTGATCCTGCTCTCTAAATCTAGCTAGGAAAACACAACCTAGCTAACACTCAACAATCTAGCTTCCCTACTGTTCTAAACAGAACAACCACAAAATGAAGCCTAGAGAGTCAAAGCAAGAACCAAGCACTCACCGCAGTCACAGCACCACGTCGCGAAGTCCATACCACCGCTGCCACCAGTTGTCAGGATTGGGGGCTCAATCCCATCGCTCGTGATCCGTTGCCAAGATTAGAGTCCGGCATGAATTCGAAGGTAGCTGGCCCATGCCGTCGTCCAACTTATCCACGCTGAGGACGTTGATAAAGGGAAGAACTGCTTCTCATCGAGAACAAGGAATATGGGTTTATTTACAGGATTTAAATCAGTCTAACATGACTGCTTGAGAAAAAGAGTGTCAGTCCAACATGACTGCACGAGAGAAGTGTATCAGTCTAACATGACTGCTCAAGAGAAGTGTGTCAGTCTAACATGACTGCTCAAGACAAGTGTATTGAGCATCCGCACAACAGCAGTTTTTGTGCGCTCCGTCCGCCGGTGATACAAGGCGGCGAATGTTCGTTTGCTCATCGTCAACTTGCCACCGCCCCGCAGAACAGTTTACGTACACAAAGGCGCACATTCCGATGCCCGACGCCGGCGTCGGAGGGGTGCCGTTCCGGGAAGTATCGGAGCCAATGGTGGGTAGCTCGTTGTCTTGCGTCTGGTCGGAGCATGGGAAGCAACAAAAAACGGCTTTCCCGCGGCAGCTTGCTCATGCGTACCAGATCAGGTCCGCGCTGGAGAGCTCCGGCACCTCCTAGCTGCAGCGACGGAGAGTGGGAGATGCGCGTCTTGTCCCCCAGTCGTAATTGGGTGGCAATTTCGCCTTGCAGCTCGCGATTCTTAACACCGTGTGCCTTCTTTGGAGGCGGTGAGTCCAAGTGCTTCCATTGCATCGACTGGACTTTAGTCTCCGGATCATAGTGATGGACCCAGCTTTCATCCTGTGCAATCCGTCTGTTGAAAAAGTCCTTCTGGTTTCCATGGCACATGGTCAAAAGGGCTTGGGAGCATTCAACTCATTCCTGCTTTTGGAAAGGTGTGAGCAGCCAGGGAACCCTGCGAGCGGATACCTCACGCATATGTCTAGGAGCCCAACCACATTCAAATACATTCAATATAATTTTATCCATCCATCCATCCTATGAAGATGGTCCTGGATGATTTTTTCCATGGATCCCTCACTAACCTTGACATTTTGGGCTAGGTCTCGAACGGTTACTCGGCAATTTTCCAGTATGGCGGCCTCTACTTGCTGGTGTGTTCATCGATCGCAGAGTGGGGTCGCCCTGCAATCAGAGCCGTTTCCACCGAAGTCTGACCACATTTGAATTGACGATGCCAGTTCTTCACTACATCATATGATGGGGAATCCTCCTCATAAACCTCTTTTATCTCATCGAACCTCTCCCTTGGAGTGCGGCCTTTCAAGTACAGGAACTTGATGACTGCTCTGTATTCCACTGCATCAATTATCACACTTCACACCACTTGAGAACCTGTAAAAGAAAGACCGTTATTAGTTCGGAGTTGCGCAGTTTCAGCATCCTGCAATAAACAAAAGTGAGTCAGTGGAAATCATTATTGAATGCCCCTTTGAGCCCCTTGAGGACAGTAAAAGGCCTGCATACATTTTTTTTATTGCCCGATTTTTTTAACGTTTTTGCGGTCCCTAGGGAGTCCAAAAAGTCAGGCGTTGACCTTAACACTGTCCAAGAGGATGCTTCACATGGTCCATGAGGTGAACGTGGCCGGAAGGAGGACGAGAATTGAAAGGACCAAGCATTGAGAAGTGAATGAGGGAGGAAGTATGCCGCCACTTCTTTGAAGGAGCTTTAGTTCAACAAAGTGTTGGCTGACGCCAAGATGCAGGTGTCTCTCATTCAAACCAAAATAAACTCTTTAAAGTGATGAAATGCAACACTGAGGCGCTGTGCGTGGGCTGAGAGTATGTCAGAACAGTTGAAGTTGACTATCCAGCTGCTGAGAGAGGATCTCACTTGTGACAAAGTTTGGGCCTCATACTAATGAGCTTGCATGACTTGATAGAAATAACTCATGATCGAAAATATTTACTTCTGTATGCACCTCTTTCTATTCATACTTGGAAATGTGCGACTCACTTTGCAATGGGCTTTACCATTTTTTTTTTCGAAAATACTTCATTCGCTATGCATTTTACTACGCCCTCCCTTCTGTTTTCTTCTTGAATAAAATAAACACTACTCCTTACTATTCAAACTGGATTAAGTCATTTTTTTATTTTTGACATGCATACTAGAGAGTGACAGCATCGGGCAATATGGTTTCAGCCCGTCTTGACATAAAACATAGTTCTTCATCACTCAGGGAATTTTGCAAAGACGCTCAGGGAATTTGGAAATGTCAACTTGGTATACACCCTGGCGCCGCCTTCCATCATTTGCGATACATCAGGGGGTGTGGACGGAGGAGGGGTGTCAGCACGTCTTGACACAAAGTTTTGTGTCACTCAGGAAATTTTGCAAGGGCACCCAGGGAAAACCTGGAAAACTCAGGCAATTTGGAAATGTCTACTTGGTAGACACCCTGCTGGACCCCGCCTAGGTTTTGACCAAGGGTTGTTGGCCCTTGGTTCCTCAGCTTGCTGGATGAAGTGGGATTCTCACCTATGCTCTTTCGACAAAGGAATGAGAACACAGTAGTGCAAACAATCACAAGGGCATTTATTGCACCTTTCATAGATCAATGCCTGCTAGCCGAGTTGCTATCCACAAAACATGCTGATGGGCGCGCGACAAATCGCAGAAGTCCGACTCACCGCGACCGGATAGCGAGCGAATACGTTCGCCCCATGCTGGATCTCAACGCCTGGTCGTTCGCATGTACAGTCACGCGAGCGGTGGCACATTCGAAGGAGGCCACGCGAGACGGTCTCGCAGAAGCATGGATCGGCGCACGCGCGGAAGGTTCGTGCCACTTGCCGACCTGCAGCCAAAGAGGAAGCGCCTTTACCTTTCTGCACCCAAGTAACCCTGCCGTGAGGCAGCGTTAGCAGCGCAACACTCGCGCCATCTCTCGTACTGCGCTTCAACCACACCGACTGCCCCAGGCACCAGGCCCCGCGGCGAAGCCGGATCACAGGAGACGGGAGCTATGCGGGAAAACAACATATCAGGACACAAGTGAGAGTCGCGCATCCCCACAACAGCCCAGAGTTGGTGCTGCAGGTCCAAGCTGAGCAACGCAGACACTCAGTGCGCACAGAGGCTGTCGCTGTTTGAGGCTGCATCGCTGTTATCCTGTATTACAGCCGTACATTCCCGTGGGATATGCTCCAGGGTGGCTCTAGAGTCGCAATGTCTGCACTTGCCTGTCGTGCATAAATCTGGGTGTATTAGGTGAATAATAGCTGGACTCAGATAGGATCTGGTCTTTAACTGCCGCCATTCGACAAACTGGTTTTTGCTTAATTTCAGGTGCGGCGGCGAGAATGTACACCTCGGCAATCTATGGTGTTGTGTAATTTCGTGAAATCTGGTCATTTGATCTTCCCACTCCCACTCATCGGTAGTCGGTTAGGCGAGGCTAACCGAGGCTCAGTCCATAAGCACTCGAGCCATGCGGTGCGCCGCCTCATTGCTACTGTCTGGTAGTGTGTGAGCAGGTGTCCAGATGAGATCAACACTTTTGTCGTGGTTATTAGCTAATTTTAGGAGTCTTAGTGCCTCTGGGGAGATTCGACCATTGGCGAAGTTTCGCATGGCTGTCTGGGACTCACTAGATGCATCGACTAATGATCTTAAGGACCTACTCTAACGACTCAGTACATTTGTACAATATCATCAAAATCGTTTCAGGGTCCCTTTAAATCTGTGTATAATACAAATCATGATTTTGTGCTCAAATTCATTCTGCCACTGGCACTTCAAACTGTGCATTGCTACACTTGGCCATTGTGAGAACCTGCATTACCCTGTGCAATGCATTGGAGCATGTCCAGGGCAGCCTCCGCGATCTGCAGACTGAAGCCACAGAACCACAGTCGACGTCCAATTTTTTCGGACTCCCTAGAGGCTCCAAAGTCATCCAAAAAATCGGGCATTACAAAAAAAATGAATGCAGGCCTTTTACTGCCCCTAACGGCTCAAATCAAGGGCTCAAATTAGAAATACCTCTGAAGGCCTGCCAGTACATTTATTAGGCTATCGGTGCTCATACTGTGACAGGACACGGCAAGTGCACGCGTTCATAAGGAAAACATACCGTGCCCCGTAACAGTGGCCCCGTGTTATTTTGGTATGTTTCACCACACAACACTGCTGTATTGTGGCGAATCTGACTTTTGGGAACAGGCATTATGCAACACTTGACTCTTGCCGTGCTTTCCGCGCTTCAGAGCCATCAGGCGAGGATGACAACGGCAAAGTTGGTGCCATTGCTGATAGCGGTGAATTTTTTACATGAAGAACGCAGCACTGAGCAGCAGGATGTTTGATAGCCAACGTCGAAGTAGCTAGGCCTAATCTTACCATGGTGGTGGCTATGGCAACCAGCAGATGGCATGTGAAAGCGCTGGTTTGAGGCTGTGAGATAATCAAAATAGTGGCAGTGGCAGCTTTGAGTAATACCATTACGGATCTGCGATCGCGAAAAAATGTCTGAAAAATTAGACGGTGAAGGGTTTTTTCAGCGTCCAAAATTTCAGATGTTCTTATACCTTGTTTCTATTGGGCATGTGGCAGTGCCGTGAAGGCATCTGAATTATCAGGCATGTCCAAAAAATCGGTAGTGGACTATCAAATGTGGAGGCTATAGCCATGTATGAGATGATGCAGCCGGCATTATCAAAGCAGTCACAGTATCATGTAGTTTTGGCAGAGTCATAAAGAAAGTTTGGTAGTTGCAGCATTAAATTATTTCACACATACACAATTTCATTTTTTAGCAAGTCGGAGACCTATATGTTGGAAGAAAAGGTTGCAGTATTCGTGAAGTCGACCTTGGAAATTCAGCCAAGCAGGATATTGCCAGAAAATGTGGCATACCCAAGACCATGATGTTGATGTACATATAAAAAGCAATAGCAATTGAACGTGCCTATGAAGCCGTAATAAACTTCAAACTGTCAAGCAGCTGGCCTTAGAAAGAGCACTACCATAAAATTTCAAGAGGTGTCCCACCCCCAAAGGACAACCCACCCCTACTAAGCTCCTTGCTTAAAGGGCCCCTCACCAGGTGTGGCCATTTTGAGCTGACAAGCGCAGTGCTTACAACGCATGCTCATGATCTTGTTTGTTAAGAATTACATGGCTGCACGCCACGGAAAGAGCTGAAATTTCAAACTAAATGATGTTTGCCCTTCTCCTTGCGGGTTCCGCGCTCCAAGACTGAGGGTTGACATATACAGTGAACCTCGTTAAACAGAAATTGCTTGTACGGAAAACCGTTCTCATGGTTGGTTGGTTTTGTATTCATGCAATTGTATTCAGCTTTGGCTCTCAGTAAATGGAACTCCTGATAAACAGAACCAATTTTCCTGGTCCCTTGTGGTGCCGTTTAACTCTTTCGTTACCCCGCTTATTCAAATTGATCACCGGTAATCACTGCTTTAGATTGGCGATTTCAATATGTTGGAGCCATTTCTTATCCACCTAAGGGGGGACACAGGTCTTAAAAACCCAAAAAGATCATGAAAAAATCTAGACTTTGGAAGCGTTATTTTCGAAATCTACAACTATTTTTCTACCTATCTGCCAAGTTTCTCATTTCTAGAATCACTATTTTAGGCGGAATAATAATTTGCACAATGAGTTCTGGCTGAATTCCAGTCAAAATGAGCCCCAAAATTGCCCTTTCTTCCCATCGCGCAGCTGCCGTTTCACGCTGCCTATCGCCACCATCTAGGTCTCGTTTGAAAGAGCTGCCTTCCTGCTTAAGTAAAACTTCATTTGGGCCTAGTTGGTACATAATTCTGAACACTAGTTGTGTGGCCTAGGGTTTATATATGCATCAACGATGAAGAAATAAAGAATTTGTTACGCAGCGCCAGTGTGTGTTATATCTTCCTTTTGTGGTTCGTCTTAAGTGTTTGCGCTGTAAGTTTAAGTTCAGAATTCCTCCTTAAGTTTCCCGCCACCACCGCTCAGTTTTGACCATTGGATGGTGCAAAATAAATAAATAAAAAAACACATTGTTTGTTTCCTATTGGCTGAACGAGCCCACATAAGAGGACCACGCCACCCGTTTGACGGAGCTGGCTGGTGTCGTCTGCTAAGCGAGCCAGTCCGCGCACCGCCGTCGCGCTGAAACGCCATTTTGAAACAACAATGCCCAGGTCAGCGAGAAAGTTTCATATACTGAACAAATTCGGCAAAAAGCGGAAGAAATCGATGGTTTGCAATGTTAAAGGTCGCCACACTTACCCAAGATGCGGCGAGGGCGATGTAGAGGCTATATCAAGTGGAAGTTGGCAACAACACTATGGGACCGGCGTGTGCGCCAGCTCGGGAAGCTGACAGCGTCCGCCGTGACACGGTGATGCTGCAGATTTCCAATGTAAAGCAGAACACGGGATTAGAACCGAGGAAAAACTCCTGGAACTCGCGTCAATGGCAGCGACAAAGCGGAAATCGGATTGTTTTAACCGTGACAGCGGCGTGGTCGACAGTGCGCTTGATGAGACGGCATTCGCAATCACCAGTTTGGATCTGCAAAACCAGCTTTTGAGGTTTACAAACTGCACAGCGTGTGATAGCAGCAACGTTGCGTTCAAGAAAGGTGAGCGAGAATACGGCCTCACTGTGAAACTTACGCTTTCGTGTTCCAACTGCGGAGATATCTCATTCGTGCGGCCGATAAAGTGAGTCATTCCTTGGCCGACAGTGTTCAAGGGGCACTGAAGAGAAGACATTTAAACAGCAGCAGGCAATTAGACTAAATTTCTGGTGGTTATTAGGAATGTACATGTGTAAATATGTACAAAACATATGTAAATTTTCATTAAATTTTGTGCTGTTTGTTTTTTGCATTTTTCTCAAAACACAAAATTTTGGCTCCATGCAATATTGAGGCCTCAATATTTCAACACCTAGAATAGTTAGAACTGAAATTCCTTTTGCAGAATGAAGTCTAATGTGTACTTTATGAAAGATAGCAAGCAGATTTCTTACCTTTCATTTCAGAAATTAATTTTTTGCTACATTTTGTGCCGCATGGTTGCCACATTTTGTGGGCTTACATTGAATAGGCTGTAAAGTATCTATTAATGGTCGCATCAAAAGAGTGTTGCTATACTTCAATCCTTACTCCTTACGCTATCTAACCATGCCTTACAAATAATTTTTATTGTGCCATTTATTTTTAGTTGAGGCTGCAAACAAAGGGAATTAAATGTTAATTACCATAGGAACTAATTGAGCTACGCCAAAACTAAGTACATATTTGAAATCGGTGCAAAAATATCAATAAGACCGATGAGTTTGATTAGTATATACGGGAAAATAAAGAAGATTAGTTATATAGCAGTGTCCCCCCTTAAGGCCATCCAATTAGTACAGGCACTATACTTTCACAATCAGCTTAAATTTTTGCGCTCCAGGTGATGGTGTGATTCTTCATGGACCTTTTTCCGAACAAATGTGCGTATGTCGTAGTGAAAAGAGGCGCGGCTGTCACCTTCTGCTATGCTTGAGGAAAAAAAAACATGCCCTTTGTGATTGCACCGCACTAGTGTCAAGATTTTGTAATCAAATCACTCCCAGCAAGTCGAGAAGTAAATTATATTGCCGGCTTTGCCGTCCGACAGTCCTGGGCAGTAATATTTAACCAAAATGATGCCAGCTGTTCACTAGTGCTTTGGTTTGGAATCCAAGTAGTTTTATTCAGCCAAAGTGTACTTATGAAGGTCCGCCGCATGTCCAACATGTGGACCTAGCATTTTCAACCAGTTTCCAGTAGTGTCCACTTAGCTTTTCTCGTGAAATCCCAGCAAGGGGCGCTGCTGGTGTCACTACGCAGTTATAAAAAATTGCTCCCGTGGCGTCATCCCACTCGGCTGTATTGCAAGAAAAGCATCGTGCTTATAACTCATGCTGTACCCGCACTTCAATTTGGTAATGAGACCTCGCATTACGATTCCGAAGATGACAGCAAAGCAGATTCAAGCTCAAGATTCAAGATTGACGGCGACTATTTTTTTAATCAGCATAGGACATCCGCAGCTATTCACCGGCGAGTTTCCTTTACCACCTTGAGCGGTCTCCTTCCTTTTGTGCGCTTATCTGCCTATCTTTTTGCACGACCTGAGAGCCCTACTGATTATCTTCAGGGTGCATACTTCGCTTGGTTATGGTGTGCTGCCATCAACAGCAAAGAAACTTCAGTTCATGCAAAGAAGGCCGCCCATAGCATATCTCGGGCCACCACTACGGATCAGCACAAGACAGTTTACAACAGCATAAGATTTCCTTCCACTCTTCTTCTCTGTAGAGGTTATAAAGACAATCTGCAAGAATGCTAACAGATATGCTTGAATGCATAATCTTGTAGTTGCCCAGCTACGCTGAGAGCGATCTGTCCTAGAAGAGGTGATTAGACAAATTGGTGAAGTGCATTCCTTGGACTTCTCATCGGACCATCCTCAGAAGATGCCGAAAGGGCGGAACTGCAAAATGTGTTACGAGGATCGCAAAGCTGAATGAAAACTAGACGTTTTGTGTGAAAATTGCAGAGTGCACCTATGCGTCACAAAATCCAGGAACTGCTTCACTGCATGGCATGAGTGATGAACTTTTTTGTATATATAAAGAACGGTAGTGTATTAAGCATTTATTTTTTCAGACACTACTCCTGGGTTATTTTTCTTTGAAATTTATATTCTGAATTTCCTTTGATGTGAACGTATTGTAGATATCATGTTTTTTTATGTTTTTATCAACTGGCAGCAAAAATAGTGCTTTCTATAAATTTTGTTTTACCTAATAATTCCTTTTGTTTGGCAACGTACGTTTTTGGAAAGAGCGTTTCATTATGTGCAATATGCTATGCTGCAAAGTACGCTGGAATATTATTTGTAGGGGTAAATAATTTTTTCCCGAGACGTATAAAAAACGACAATTTTCTCGCGGTAACGAAAGAGTTAAAGAGAGTCCATTGTATGTGCAAGTGCACCCACATAGATGTATATGCTGTGATGCTGCTCATAGTGACAACTGACTTCAACAATCATCTGAGTAATCTGTAGCTTCAATAGACGAATCAAAGTTTAAAGAAATAATAAAGAATGTCTGCATGTTCTTGTTTTACTTTGCGCCACAGCAAGAGAGGTGTACTCCTGTTTCGTCTGGTTGTTCCCGCATAATTCAGCCTCACGTGTAGACAATAAAACTGTCATTTTCTACGTATATCAGCATGGAAACGTGCTTCGTGATTCGCTTGCATCTGCCTCACTGTTCGTGTAACACTGACTTATACCGTTAGTCATCGGATCGGAAAACATTATTGGGCTCTAGAAAAGAGATCTTCGCGGCTTCAGACGGCCTCTTGCGTCTTCTGATGGATTCTTCTGTCTGCAATCACAGGGTTGGTGCCCTAGTCCAAGGCTCCACTGAGTATGGCCAACCCGCGAGCTCGCTCTACTAGGCGCTTTTGGCCGTTCAAGCTTACGCTCGAAAGCATACTCCTACTGTTCCGCACTCGGGTTTTTAATTTTATAGATAGTTGGGGACTCAATATTTTGACAGGCCCATGATATGTGGTATAGATCTGGTTTCTCTCCGCACCTAGGTCTTCTTGTGCACAGCACACAACATCTTGCGCTGTGAGAATCTCAGCAGAAGTGCGTCACACAGCAAAAGATTCAGAGATGAAAAAAATGCGGGGCCCGTGACATATGCGTTGCACAATCCGCCTCCAGCTTCAGTATGGGAGAACGCAGGGAAGGAATTTCGCTTGCGGAGGCTAGATGGGGGCAAGTAGAGTGAGCGTCTATGTTGGTGATGATGCTCGCCTCCTGAAATCATCAGTTTGTGACTGAAATATTTCTACCTTGGCTATTAATAAACCAATATGAAAAATTCTTGCAGTAGAACGCTTCCTAGAAGGCACGTAACAACTTCCACCATATAACCAAAATTTGCTATTTGTCCTGGTGTGGGGCCACATAGCAAAAAACTGAAAGTTACCCACCTGAACTTTACCCAGCACACTGAATGTTAGCCAGCCTCATATTTTCACTCATTTTGTTTCGATTTTAGGTTGGCTATCTCGTGAGATTTTATGGTAGTTGTGTGGATGAGAAATGAGTGCAACCTGCTCCTCTCAGTGGCACTGTCATAGGGCAACTGATTTTGTGCTTCAGTTCGGTATAGCTGATTTTGCTACTTCAAAAGGGTAATTCTGCTGTTTCCATGTGATACATAACTTGGTCCACATTTTTCATATTTATGTTGTCATTTAATTGCTATTTTCTTTCTTTCTCATTTATTTCCTTCCATCACCTTGCTCGTTAACTCTGTGCCTCCAGTTTCCTGGCCATAATTATGTTCGCTTTAGTTAGATTAACACTAACAAGATTAACACAGTTAGAGTCAACACCGTTTTTATATAAGTATAATCACATATGTGTTGTGCATGCCCCCAATTCTTCTCTTGTATAAAACTGGCCGGAATTTCTTCAATAAACTGAGTTGAAAGTCAAGTTTCTTTCCTGTCTTTGTTTTTCCTTCCCAAAAACTGTACTGTACCTATTTCGTCCCCCCTGAGTGATTCGATTTTATGAGTGTTTGTTGTTGGGCCATTTAATATATAGTCATTAAAATGAATAATTGCAAAAATAGTGCACCATTTTCAAGTGCAATTCTTCATTTTAATGGCTATATATTAAATGTCCCCACAACAAAAACTTGTTCAATCGAATTGCATAGGGGTGGGGTGGAGGGGGGGGGGACAAAATAGCTTGAATTAGGCGATGTTCAGTCTAACTAAAGTGAACATAATTTGGGTCAGGAAACTGAAGGCACTGAGTAAACGAGCAAGGTGGTGAGTGGTGGAAGGAAAAAAGAAAAATAAATAAATGACAACGTAAATATGAAAGAAGTGTTATGACAGACTGTGTTAGGCATCTCATGGAAATAGCAGAACCATTCTTCTGAAGCAGCAAACTCGGCTATATTGAACTGAACCTTGTCCCCCGCCCTTGTCTCATTCGTGCATGCGTGCTCTTCTGTATTAAATTTGTTGTAATGCATGAGTGGAAATACGGTATGAGAGCAGGGGCTGCATCATGTTGATCACTTTTGGGGATATCAACTTCGGCAGGCAGCATCATACAACCTTGTTGATATGATCCCATTTTGTATGGTTTCTCTGCACCAAAGTTCGTGATCGAAAACATAAAAAATGTTGCAATACCGTTGCGCTTCTTTTTTACCGGTTGATACATTACCAGAAAACGCTATCTTTCAGTACCAACGTTCAGTACATCAACAAATTGCAATCATATGATAAGTTTTTTCACCACTAGATCCTGTGTAAACAAGAAACGGCATGAGACTCGCATTATTGAGGGCAGTAAGCACCCGCCACGGCAGCTTTATCGCACTACTCGCCTGTCTGTATCACATGAAATTTCCGGCACACACGCATTCCTTTTCTGGCACCAACGAATCTCTCGAGTCATCACATGCCACCAACCCTATTGCGATAGGCATCTTCACATATGTTTCACCTTACGTGCGTGTGGCATAGTGTTGTTGGAAATTCGAAATGTACTGCATGCTTTTAGTAGGCAATAACCCAAACAGTTGCGGTTCTCTGGTCTAGGCTGCGCAAAGTGAGTGTGATGTTTCGCTCTGGTGGCATCATATTACAATGTTGGCCACCAGCTCGATTTCGTTTCGGTTTCGTTTCGGTTTCCTGTAGCAGTCTTAAAACATTATGCAATAGGAATATGACAAGGTGTGTCTGTGGCTCCTCAGTCCTCACCAGCTTGACGCGAATTGGCATCTCACGCCGCAATGATTTGCACAATGCTTCACATTATGTAGACATCAACTACAGTTGAGTCTGCCAAAATTTTCAGTTACTTTGAATTGTACATTTTCTTGTTTAGTACATTTTTTTCTTGCATTTTTTTCAAGCTCATATGAACGAGGTTCTACTGTATTTGGCTATACCTTCCATCGAAACGACTCTTGTGGCACTGAGTTGTGGCACCATATGCTGCATTGTGCAAAGCATCGACTAGAGCATTCGCCTGAGAATACAGTCCCAAAAGCTAACTGCCTGAAGTCCTGTTTTCAATAAAGTATCACATCGAATGTCTGTCACACATTGATACAAGTATCAGACAATCATGTTTTGCTGTTTGAAGTATGCTGTTACAAACCTGTGCTGACTTGTCATTCAGAAAAGAAAAAGGGGGGGGGGGCGCAGTCCTATGCTGTAGCTAAAGCCCCTTAAACTTCGTAAAGTAACAACACTGTCTTCCTCTGCCTGTACTCCTCGTTTCTCCTTTCTTTCACATTCCTCCTCGACCATGGCGCCGCCCACACCACTCAAAAGTAGCAGACGACCTTTCGTAGACTAAATGCACGCATAGCAAGGCGTTGCGCTTTAAGCGTTCGTGTTGGCCTTCTAGTTTGTGTACAGCATAGAATTTCTATACGGACAGTTATACAAATTCAGTGACAATAGCTTTTTTTTCCTCTTTTGATAACAATTTTTTTTAAGTATCTGAATGAGCACTAACGCTGTGGCATGATGACTCCGAATGTATTGCGTGTGCTACAATTAGGTATGCAACATTTTTTTAAGTGCGTGTCGCAAGATCTTGCTGGGAGTGGTCGTAAATAAAACATGCACGATCGAATGCCAACATCCCGACCTCCAGCAAGCCCTCAGTAGCCTGAATAATTCGCGCGGCCGTTACCATGTGAATTCGCGGCCCGTATCAGCTATGACACACAAAGGCCAACAGAGGGAATGAATGAACGCTGCTCTGATAGTTCGAAAGAGTGTTACCAGCTTCACTGCCACTAATGTGCATGCTTGTCAATCTTCCAAGTACGCACAAAGGCTCAGAGGTGGGCGCTTTTGCTTTTATGTTTCTCGTGCCTCAAAGTCGACAGAAATACATGCAGCCAATCATCGAGTTGGGATTCTGCGTATATAAAAAATGAAATAGGTTTTCTAGTATTTGTGTTCGCAAAGCGGGAGTGCAGTAACAACACTTCACTCAGGATCAAACAAGTGCATTATTTTTTTCACCTTAGGGACTCCTCATGAATTACATTTCATTGTGCGTTAGCTTGTCCATTCATGAAGTGACATACTTGTCGTGAAACGAGTTGCACTAAGGTGCATGCATTGAGGACCGGATGCGTTCACTCCGAAATAACGTTTGTGGGGATGCGTGACTCTCACGCCTCCCCTGAGATCTAGTTTTCCCGCATAGCTCGTCTCCTGCAGGGCGGCTTCGCCCGCCGCGTGGCCTGGCGGCCACGGTGGTCGGAGTGGTTGAAGAGCGGTGCGAGAGATGGCGCGAGTGTCGCGCCGCTGCGGGGGTTACTTGGGCGCCAGGAACCAAGGCGCTTGCTCTTTCCCGGCGGGTCGGCGCACGGCGTAAACGTCTCCCGCGTGCGCGCCGACCCATGCTTCTGCGAGACCGCCTCGCGTGGCCGCCTTCGAACACACCACCGTTGGCGTGACCGAACACGCGAACGACCAGGCGTTGGGATCCAGCATGGGGCGAACATATTCGCTCGCTTCCGGTCGCGGTAAGTCGGACTTCTAGATTTGTCGCGCGCCCATCAGCATGTTTTGTGGATAGCAACTCGGCTAGCTGGCATTGATCTATGAAAAGTGCAATAAATGCCCTTGTGATTGTTTGCACTACTGTGTTGTCGTTCCTTTGTCCCAAGAGTACCGGAGGAGAACCCCACATTTGCGAGATATAACTTTAGTAAAGGGATGGCCGTGCAAAGAATTGCCGCGTTGTGACGTGGCCGAAATTGCAGCTTGTGAAGTAATACAGTCATTCATATTGAGGCACCATTTGTTGTCTCATTACGTGTGTCTCGGAGACATAGTGGTCGAACAAGCTAATAGGCGAACGAACTAGTAAGCGAACAACCATACGAACAAGCGGATGAGGGTAAACGGGCCAGCAAACAAACAAGTGACTGCATGTTTTCTTTGAGAGTGCTGCACTGCCTAATCTCAACTTACACACACTTTAAAGCTGCCATGAATTAACATGTACGTCTCAAGGCTTATGATGCTGTCGTTCAGCGACGAACTTGGTTTCGGGAGAGCAAGCACACTTTTCCTTTGTATTGGAAATCCACCGGGTGACTGGCAATGACAAACATGAACAAAAAAGGCAAACAAAACTATTCACTCTAAAGAAGTCTAGTTAGTAACCACAAAATGCAGAGAGTTGCTTTCCTAAGATTATTTTTACGCTTGAACCTCACATTTTGTTAAAAGGAATGCGCGGAATCCTAAAGGTTTCATAATCACGTTTTCGCACGCAGCCTCGGGTGCCTGCGAATTCATGTCTGTTGGCGTACATTACGATTAAGCTCACCAAATACGACCATGTACTGCTTATATAAACAAAATACACATCGTGTAGGAATCCTATGAAATTGTGCAGCCAAGTGGCAACTTCCTCAGTGAACTGTGCAATAGCTACTACGTTATGGCCCACAACAGCAAGCCTGACATATACTATACTATGAGAGACTCACCACTACCTCGTATTGGGGGCGAGGACTTACGGAGTGGGCATCTGTCGAACGCGCTTCCCTTGCATAGTGTGAGGGATCACGCGGCGCGCTCCTCATAAGTTTTGCTTACGGCACTCAATAAAAGCACCACGCGGCAGCCCTCCTGGACGTTTATGTAAGTACTCTCAAAACGAGGGAAGTTTTTGACTGTCGGTATAATAATCTTGGGCAAACTGAAAGCACAGAATCATTTACAGACGCTCTCTCTTTACCGAATACGTACAGTGAACGCCACTGTGCGCGGTCGCCGCGATGGAGTCTCCCAAACCGGCTTCTTGCGCGAAAGGTAGGCAAACACTGAGAGAAAACTGTGAAATATGTTCTTATAGTGGGCTGTCTGTATAACCGGATGGAGCATAACAGAACAAAGCCTCAGTGCAGCAACCGCATGGGTTCGCAGCGACCGACTGCGCCTCTGCATGCATGTCTGCACACAATATTATGCTTTCGCTGTGAGCGCGTTTTCGCACCATGCTAGGCCGCAGCATATGAGCATTTGACAGTACACAAGCAACCATTGTTGCCTGGACGCTATCAGAACTGTTAAAAAATAATTTCGTTATAGAGACTTCGATGCTTACAGCAACTAATGTGCTGTCGCGACGATTCAATCTTTATTTGTCTTCTAAATTCTTGGACATTTCAATATTATTTCTAAGTTGCGTCGCACTGTATGTTTATTGGTCTTCTCAGCATGCGATTTCCCTCTGCTTCTTTTTCATAAGCCAGTGCACTAATTCATAACACAAACATGACCATATGCCATGCCTTTTTTTTTTATGTGCGTTATATACTGGCAAGAAAAACATGCCAGTATCTAGCATAAACAAGTTCATAGACCAAACCATCATGACATTAGCCAGGCAGTGAGTGCGGGCGAGCTTCTCAGTATGCGTTTTCTGCTACTCACCGAACATCGCAGTCCCGGCGCCATAGCAGAATTTTCCTCGCGTCTGTGCTTGCTGCACACTCAAGTTGTAGCCGATGGCTGTCTGCCGGTCTGTCTGCTGATGGGTGCCTGTCTGTCGTAAGCCAAGCTTCACAGAGCTACTTGTCCTGCAGCTACGTGTGGATAAGGTTGACACCGGTCTCAATTGTGTGTGGCCGGCACTGCGGCACCGAGCAGTAGCCTACCATGCTGCACACCTCCAAAGGTATCCACTACCTATTATAGTACTTTCAAATGTTGTCAAGCAGACACCCAAGGCGGTAAAGCCGCACCACTTAATCAGAACCGCAGCGAAGCTGGGACCTCAAACTTTCGTTTCCAGCTCGCTTCGGCGCTTCCAAAGCAGCCGATGCGGCCACTGTGTCCACGTGATCCCTCATGCCACGTCACCCCGACGGTGGCGCCAGCTTTTCCAATGGTGGAGCTCGCCCCCAATAGCCATGTGGAGAATGTTGGTCTGGAGTTCTCCCTCCCAATTCGTTGAATCCATGTCTTTCTTCTTAACCCTTAGCGCTTACCAGGTGGTATCGAGAAGAGCTTCTTGTTTCTGCTTCAACTGTTTTGGCATACGAAGGCACAGCAGGTTATGGCGATAAAAAATGCTGTGAAGCGGCGTTGCATTTGCCACAAAATTTAGTTCAAGGCATTCGCATACCAAACAACACGGAAGAGCAACGGCTCCAACATGCGCTCCTCGCCACTCTGTAGACACTTCTCAAGCAAAAATGGCACTGAAGAGCAACTGTAAACACACGAAGCCGGTTCGAGGGCCCAAATGATGCCATTAAAAAGTTTAGGGAGCTTTAGCAGTAGCTCGTGGCTATGACGCTTTGCATCTAACTGCAAAGTTGCAGGCTCAACTCCCACCATGCAAGCTGCATCCCGTTGGGGGTAGCATGCAGAGGCTTGTGTACTGTGCTTTAGTTAGGCACACGTTAAAGAACTGCAGCTGGTCGAAATTCTTCCAAAGCCCCCCCCCTCCTTACCCCATTAAAAACATCTGTGTGTTCATTTAGTACAATATGCCCCTTAGTTTAAGAAGAGAAAATACACAGGCGTGCATGTGAACTAACTTGCAGTCAAAACTTTTTTTTCCTTGTAGCGGTTGCTGAACTGTTGTGCATTGCATCAGTATGCATAAGTGTGCTGTGTTTGTCTTCTTGCAGTTTCTGCGGAATCAGAAAGCACAGGAGCGAGACACGCTGTCGGTGCTGTCGTTGGACAGTGGGACTAGTGCCGACAGCAAGGAGCCCCTTTTTGTTGTGGCCAGTGACGTGCGCCGGCGGCTGTCGGAGAACTCTCACGTGCCCAAGAATACAGTCAAGGTGAGGCTTTGCTCTTGCAAAAAGCCCCTCTCAGTTTCTGGCTTATGCACATCCTACATATTTGAACTGTTAGCTTCGAATTAACCACTAACCTAAACAAAAAATTTATATTTGCACAAACCTAGTATTGCAGGTTGGTTGGGGCTTGCTCATTTGATTCTCACAAGACGCAGTCTCCCATTGCCATTGTTGCCAAAGAACAAGATTTAGCTGGTAGAGTGTGGTTGGAGGACTGAGAAGCAAGGATGCTCCTTGCTACATTAGTCTGTGCTTAGAAGGGGCTGACTGCTTTTATTACACGGCATATTTCCTTTGCACCCATTCTCATCATACTGGGCTGAACGGTATTAATGGCTGACCTCCTCATGTGCAGCGTGATCCTGAGGACCCATCGGCAGCTGCCCTCAAGGAGCCCTGGGAAGAGAAGGTGCAGCGCATTCGTGAGTCCTCCCCGTACAGCCACTTGCCTGGGTGGCAGCTGCGGGCAGCCATTGTCAAGTGCGGTGATGATCTGCGCCAGGAACTCATGGCTTATCAGCTGCTCAAGCTCCTGCAGGTGCTTCCTCCACACTTTTCATAATCGTGGCAGGTTACTGGTCATAGCAGGTTTAGAGGCCACCGCCATGTGACACTCCGCAATTCTAGCTAGCTGTGCAGCAGTGTTGCTGGGGGGCGCAACAAGTCCATGAAAATTTCACTTGTAATGGAGATCCATGTATGTGATGGAGGATTTTCGAATGAAGGATCCTAGTCCTTTGTAGTGTGAGTGAGCACTTGCTTGCGTAACTTGCACACTGCGCACTTACCCCGAATTCTGGTGAACGGCCCCGCAAGGGCATCTGCGTGAGCAGGCGTTTGGTGTGTTGCGACACCACGTAACCAAGCACATGAGGGTTGGACCCTCCCGCGTGTAGCCGTGCGTGGCTTAGCTGTGTCCGGGGAAAGGGGGATCCTGGGGGTTGAGCCGATGCCGGATGTTCGGACCTTTAAAGCTCCCCGGCAGAGGCAACACACCTCTTTGGCCTCTGCTTCACGTAGACGGCACCCCCGGACTGACCCACCCGGGGGAAATCGGTAGTTGCCTTTTCCTGCTTCTCTCTCTCCCTGCAATCTTCGTCTTTCTCTTACTTTTCATCTTTCCTGTCTTCTCCTAGCCTCCTCTTATTCCAATTTTTTCCAGGCAGCAAGGGTTAACCTTGTGTTAATAACCAACCTAGGTTAACTCATATTTGGTTATAGTGATAACGTACAGCTGGCACTTGCAGGACCTGTTTTTACAGTCCCTGTAAATCCTTGTAGGGCTCCACGGTGGGTGGCTGGCGTTATTGCCGAACATTCAATTCCTTTATGGCAACCTCCTTCCCTCGGCTTCCTGATCGCCCTCAGAAGAGAGGGCGACCGATGAAGTTTTCCAGTTCCTTGGACGTCAAAGACCAAACTTCCCACGGTACCATGTGATCCACTCAGAAAAATCCGATAAACAAGTACGAAACATTTCCCCTTTTCTAGTTTCCAAGTCTCTAACTGATGTCCTTGGTCCAGGCTACAAGGTATAAAGGCTGGCAAGTGGTGATCTCCTGTTAGAGCTGCATGATCAGAAACAATACAAAAAGTTGTCCAGTCTAGTATCATTTGGGGATGTTCCATTAACAGTAACTCCACACCGCACTCTGAACACCACCCGCGGCGTTGTATCGGATGATGATTTGCTCCAGCTGACAGAGGCTGAGCTCTTGGAGGGCTTCAGTGAGCAGAATGTTGTCATTGTCAGAAGAATTAAAATGAGAAGGGATGGTAAAGAAATTAAAACGAAGCACCTGATACTCACATTCGGTTCAAGTATTCTGCCCGAGTCTGTAGAGGCCAGGTACATCAAGCTCCGTGTCAGACCATATGTGCCAAATCCCTTAAGATGCTTCAAACGCCAGCGTTTTGGCCACAGTTCGCAGAGCTGCCAAGGCTGCCAAACATGTGTGAAATGCAGCGCCCTTGAACACGCCACTGAAGCTTGTAAGAACTCCCTCCACTGTGTAAACTGTGACGGGGATCACGCTGCATACTCGCAGTCGTGCCCCTCTTGGAAGAAGGAAAAAGACATTGTAAAGATAAAAGTGAAAGAGAATGTATCGTTCAAAGAGGCGCGAAGACAGGTAGCATACCTGCCAAAGAAAAGCTTTGCCGAAGTGGCGCGTCAGGGGTAGCGTCACAACGGCCTCCGGCGGCTGTCCGACCCACAAACAGTGAGTCGGCAGTCACGCTATGTGCCCCCACGGTGGTCGCAGCTAGCGCTGCTCCATCAACCGAGCAGAAGGGACCATCAACACCAAAGGTGGGCGCAGCCGAATCTGCCCCAACATCCCCGGCCCTTTTCAGCGCTGGCCACAGCCGGTGCAGCCAAATCCCTCAGGGAGCCCCATCAACCTCCAAGCTGGTGGGTGCAGGGGTCTTGCCTTCCGAGGTGGGACTCTCACGGAAAACTTCTCGCTCGCAAGAGCATGTGTCCGGCGCCTCACAAGAGGCAATGGACACTACACCTATCCTCAAGGCGCACCAAGCGCCAAAGGGGCGGCGAGGTTCTCTCGAACGCTCCAAAAAGGGCCACATCCCCGTTACAGGGCCTGGAAAGAGCTCTGTAAACTAAGGCATCTCTTCCGTTTCCATACACATAGCACCAATGTACTTTAAAAAATGGATACACAAATAATTCAGTGGAACGTCAGAGGTCTTCTTAGAAACCTTGATGATGTGCAAGAACTCATCCACAAACATAATCCAAAAGTGCTGTGTTTACAGGAAACACACTTAAAATCCAAACACACAAACTTTCTCCCAATGTATGTTACGTTTCGCAAAGATAGCGATGATGCCCTCGCATCATTGGGTGGTGTTGCGATTGTCACTCAGAAAAGTATAGCCTGTCAACCTTTACAGATACAAACGCCCCTTGAAGCAGTGGCGGTGCGAGTTGTTCTGCTAAACAAACTTATCACTGTTTGCTTGATATACAGTGAAACCTCGATATATCGAACACGGATATATCGAATTATTGCATATATCGAACGCTTTCTACATCACGTGGAAAATCGCATGCACGGGACCGGCTGTAAAATGGATATATCGAACTCCGCCGCCCCAGACCAAGTGCGCTCTGTTGACAGGAGGCGAGCTTTCCCGCAACACTCTCGAAGATGGCGGCGCGAAGGGCGTTTCAGACTGCTGCGTACGACAGCTGCCCACATCTGTTGCGCCGAGGGCGCCATTTGAACGTAGCGGCGTACGCACGCGGCGACTTGGCGTGGCCGTGGCTTGGCCAGGTTGGCTAGTTTGACAACATCTGCAACACGTGCGTCTCGGTGCTGCCGTTTGTGCTACGCCAGTCGTTGTGTGTGTGGCTTAGGCCTGTCATGGCTGGTGTGATGGCTGCAAACGCGAAGAAGCGGACGACCCTGACATTTTCTGCGAAATTGGAAGTGATACAGCGCGTTGAAAATGGAGAAAAGAAATCGAGCGTCGCCGAAGCTTTCAACATCCCAAGGAGTACTTTGAGCACTCTGCTGTAAGAGTGACAGAAAGGCCAAGGCGGAACAGAACCAGCACTCAGGTGCGCGGCGGGTGCGCAAATCTGCCTTTGAAGACGTCGAGAAGGCGCTGTACAAATGGTTTATCGACGTAAGGGGCCGGAATATTCCTTTATCGGGACCAATGCTACAGCAGAAGGCCAAGAACTTTGCGTTCATTCTCGGCGCCGAGAAGTTCACTGCTTTCGGCATGCGGGTTTCATGACCCGCGTTGAAGAACCTTCCGAGGAAGCAACCGAAGATTTGACGTTGGATGCCACAGAGGAAGAATGCCAGCTTGAAGAAACCTGGAGCCAGTTCGAGCGCTTTGTCGGTGCTGAGTCACACAGCATGTGCATTGAGGACTTCGTTGGCGGTGACGATAGCACCGGAACAGTGGTGGAGTTAACAGACGTGGAGATTGCTGCAGAAGTGACTGCTGAGCAGCCAAACGAAGACGCTGCCGAGGCTAATCCAGCAAGCGCTGATGTTGCCCCACTCCCGACTGCAACTGAGGCTGTAGCTGCTTTGGCCATTGTACGCCGCTACTGCGGTGCAATAGAAGGCACTGGACTGTCTCTTGTGGACCATTTGGACTATGTTGAGGACGCCGTGGTCAAACACGCGGTTGCCTATATGAAGCAGGCTACGCTGCTTCAGTACCTTCAGCGAACTAAATAAATACTTTGTTTAAAGCTTCATGTGAGTATCTATTGCGCCACGATTGGTTCATTGATTGATTTGTGCTAGTTTTTGATGCGTTTTCTATGTGATTTTATATATCGAATTCTGGCTATATCGAACTGAAATATAGCTGAGGTCATCCAGGCCATTCAATTCAAGCGATAGTCTACGTACGGGAAGTTTCTTTATGTTCTTGAAGCATCTCGGCTATTCTGCTTTGCCGATTATCAATAGCGGTAGCCGCTTCATGCCAGTCATGTTGGCAGCCAGCAAAACTGTTATTCTGTCCTTGCTTCGTTTACCGCCAACGCAAGGGTCCCCCTTAAATGTGATGGTTTTATCCAGCAGGGCTTTGTAGAAGAGGGCCATCTCATCTGTGTTAAAAATGTTGCAGGCATCATAATCGGCCAGGTGTGCGGGTAATCCAGCCTTCCAATCTTCGACAACGCCTTCATTTACAGCCCCTTTCTCGACGCATACGCTTCGGAAGACCATGGCCATGTCTTTTCTTGAATCGGTCGATCCTGCCTTCCAATGCCTTGAAGTCTTCGATGCTGAGCTTCAGCGCATACTTTTCGGCCTGCACACAGATAAGGGCGCCACTCAAAGGCAGCTATGCATCGTGTGAATCGGCAATCCATCTTAACAACACTTCTTCAAGTTTCGGTTGTGCTGCCGTTTGCAGTCTCTTCCTGTGTCAGCGAACTATGTGTGCTGCACATTTTAATAACGTATCTCGGCTTGGAAAAAATGGAGACAAAAATATTTCAAAATTTTTTACGAAAAAAGAATCCTTTTCCTTCCCATTCTATTATTGAGTGATGAACCACTTGTGCTCTATGAAGATACTTCTAATTATCTAAAGGCCACAGGAACCTACAGGAACTGTAGCACATTTCATGCTCTTATATTTTTACTTGCCCATTTACACCATTTTGCCACATTTGAACAAATAAGCTACTTCAAAAAACGTGCTGGGCGCATTATAGCTTGCACAGCTGCTGCGGCATTAAAATCCCAAATCATCATCATCATGTTCAGTCAGCATGCATGCGCCTGACCCATACATCCAATATGGCTGACCCTAATAGCAGCCCGTTTACTGGCGATGTCAGTTTTGGCAGAGCTTAGGGGACAGTGAATGCGTTGAACACACGTCATCTTCCTTTAAAAACGCCTTTTTTTTCGGCCTGCCCCAGGGAGATTTACAAGTAATAAGGGTAGCTCACAATGTCTAATTATGGTATTTACCCAATTCTTGCACATGCCTATATTCTCCATGAAAGTTTAGCCCAAACTGTGTTTGCATTGTGCTTATGTTTTGCTGCATAGCACTGCTGTACTGCGGCAAAGCTGACTTCAACAGTAGTGGAACAGCTGTGCCAATTGCGCCAAACTGCGCCAAAAGTAGGCTTTTGTGCCATCCTGCGTGAAAATGACATTTTAGCGAAAAATTGCGCCGAGCCTGCGCCAAAGCATGCATAAGAGTGAAATCCTACTTTCATTAATGCTTCACAGCTAGCAAAACTGAAATCAAAACCAACAGCATGCGATCATCATCATTGTAGAAGGAAGCTGAGGCACGTCAGAGTCATCTGGTTCATCATGCCTGTATTTTTTTCCGACAGCCGTACAATGTACTGCTGTGCCATCTTGCTCGCGCTTTATTTCGGTGTTCATCGAATCTGCATGGTACTACAAAGTCTGTCGAAGGAGGATGTCACATTCTAGGATTAAATGTTAGCTTTTCCAATGTTTATGGGTGATAGCAGGTTTTTGTAAAAGAGCCGCTGTGATCAGTATTGCAAGTGGTGCATAGTTTACAATGGTATTAGCAAGCACATGTCAGCTTCCTCAACGTCCGAGTTAGTGAATAGATTATGATTTATAATAGTACCACCAGTTTTACTGCTTGCATGAATATGGGCCAAGTTGTTAATTTTAGCATTATGTATAAGCACTCAGTGTGAACACATGGAGCCCGTTGAGAAAGAAAACAGAAAAAGAGAACCGTGCAAGTATTCGTCACTGACCTAAGTGCGTTCTACAGTCACCAATTATATGTATTCTTGATCTTATTTCCATGTTCAGATATTGCGATTGATTTTTGAAATGTCATTTTGCACTTGCGACTTGGCCATCAGTGTGCCCCGAAGTTCGGGACCCGTCGGGGTAGCCTTTACAATGGCTATGGCATTGCAGCACTGCTGAGCTCGAGATCACAGGCTTGCTTGTGGCTGCGGCGGCTGCGTATTGATGAGGGAGAGATGCAACAACGCTTTTGATGCAAAAATTGCAAGGTGCAAAAATAAAAACTTTTTTGCATAACTTATGTTGTGCCATGCTTTATTGAATCGAATGAAAAAAGCAAGAACCTACGACACCGTTTATCGCATTTGATAGTCGCAGATTTACGAGGACTGAGGTCGAATTTGGTACACAGCAAGAGCCTCCGCTTCGATGGGTGCCGCCATGTTTGTTGACGCAAAACTGTTATGTAAAGCTTGAGACACTGTGCTGTGTAGCCGACACAAACGCAAAAGTGTCACAAACGACGCAAACGTAAAAGCATCACCGACACAAATGCAAAACCCTCTTTGTGTCTCACACATGCGCAGTTGTGCTGACGCTATTTCTTTGTTCAAAAACTCCCTAATCTACATGACCTGATGTGAGTGTATTACGTGGTGTCATGTTTAGTAGAGGCGCGCATACTCGATAGGTCTTGCGGTGAGCCTTTGCCAACAAGCTGCGACTGTCTCACTGTGTTGCATCCTGGGTTAATAAACCCACGTTTGTTGACAATCTGTTTGTGATACCTTATGGAAGAGTCGACGAACCCAGCCGCAGCACCTTTTCTGTGTCGCGGTGTGAAGGAGTGTTGTGTCCTTTCGTGACCGCGCTCGTACGATAAGCCTTGCACAAACCCGTCTCCACAACATATTGAGTATATCAGTTAAAATTTGTATGGTATATGGTAAGTATATGTGCGTTTGATCTTGTCACAAATCAGCCTTTTGCCTGCGCCAACACTTACATGGAAAGGTGAAAGGACTTCCACCACTGTGAACACAGCGGTCCTGTAAATTTAGCGGTGCAGTGGCTAATTCGCTCTCGCACATTGCTATGAAGATGATAAATGCATACTCCTAGTTAAAACTCTCAAGCCCTGCCTGTGGACCTGCCCTGAAATGCCAGAAGTACACGATTGTCAGTCCCAGTAAGCGTGTCTCAGGGTGATTGTGGTTCTTGCCAGTTATCTGAAGGCATCTCTGCCACGGTAAAGCTGTTTTATGCAGTGAAGCATATAAAGTATGAAAAGAGCTCACTGTCATGAAAAGGAGTGTGCTTCCCTCAATTATATATGCATGCACACACCGTCTCTGGTCACACTACAAATGCTAATATGTATAATAGCTGTACCAGCTGCTCTTCAGAGCTGTTTCTGACATTGCTTTGGCAATTTGGGACCTTCCTTACTGTTATATTTTCCCAGTTGTCACTTTTTTTTTTTCATGCAGTTCTTCGAAAAATATGTCAACGAGGTTCCCCGATAAGTCTATGGGCCTAGTAGCAGTGCTGCGAAGCTGTCCAAATGAGCAAGCGTGTTTAAGTTATTAGTCGGTGACTGTAAATAGCAGACCTCACTTATGAGCTCAGACTTCGATTTCAGATTTCCAACAAAGGAATAAATGTGATATGCCACAGTAAATGTAGCCTAAAGCATGCACTACAAGGTTTGTTTTTCCAACAGCTTCAAAAAAAATAGGTGGTGTCCAAAACCACGCATCAATGACGTGTTTCTGGCATGTGCAATTGCTTACGCCCCATGCAACCAGCAAAAGCATAGCCTTCAAACTGTGCCGTAGGTCAAAGACAAGCAGCATTTCATAACTTTGGCAGGGAACACGGTGACAGAGCAGACGACTTGTCCCTCTTTCCCCAATGCACGAGTGCATATTTGTATGATGACTGCTGCTATGCAAAACCAGCGCCCCTCCTAGCCATGCACACAGGCAGCATGTATCGTGTTGAGCCAACATGGCATGCTGCTTTTGTTTCTGTAAGTGACGCACACTTGAAGCAATCTAACCGAAAGAGGAAGAAGACAATGGCAGCATGTTTGGGTTATCGTATATTAAAGGTGTGCAGTATGCTACGACGGCACTACGCACACATACACTGCTGAGAAGATAGCTGAAGATGCTTATCATGATATGATTGGCAGAAATAAATCACACTGGCATGCCTATAAGGGGTTGTATCCTTTACTGAGGATGCCATCAGACTTCCATGCATTTCCGATGCTTAACCGTGCAGGCATCAGCACAATCAAGCTGAAACCGGAATCATTGGTAGACTGGTCTCTGCTTTCCAAAAAGGCGAAATTCTGAAGCGACGACCACCAGACCCAGCTTCGGGCCGTCCAGAGGGCTCACGAAAGGGCGGAGGCTCACGGGCTTCCCGTCCCAACGTGGGTGCAGCCCGCGACCCCTGCCGACCACTAAACCAAGAGTGGGTGGGAAGGGGTTCCTCAGGACCCAATAAAGTTCTTTCCTCCTCCTCATAGTGGGGCACATATTTCTTTTTTTACATGTTGAATTCTGGACACCCGGATTATTCACATTTCTAGCAGTCCCCGTTGTGTCCGAATTATCGGTTGGTGACTGTAGCCAGTTCATCACACTCCAGACTGAACGAAGACAAAAAGCTGCATGCCGAGTGCACTATGCCTCAAGAACTTACGTTTGCATATCACAAAAGGTGCTCATGTGAACACACATTCATAACAAAAGGGGGAAAAAAGTACAATGGGCTTTCCATTGTTTGAGTAATAGTCAGAGCACTGCAGACTCTGCTGCATTGTTTGACTTAAATACTAGTGACAACCTACCTTGCACATTTTCCCTTACCTTTCCAGCATTGCTCTAGGCTTGTCAAGTGGCAAGCGCACCTTGTGATGCCAATGAGCGTGTCAATAACAACTGAGCAGATATCCCAAGACAAGCGCAACTTTTGAGACATGTACTTACAGATGTACTATGGAATACATCGGTGTTCCAGTCAATAATTGTCCTGGAGCTTTCCTCTATGAGCATTGGACGAAACTTACTGGCATGTCAACATGTTCTCTCAGCAGATTAGGCTGGAAATTGGTGCTAGTCTTGGGATGTCATCAAAGTGGTCGTGGCTCCATACTTATTGGACTAGATCTCTGCAATTGCAACATGTGTGCACCATATGCATCTCCTACATTGCTGCAGAACATCTGGCAGCAGGAGCATGTGAACCTGTGGCTTCGGCCATATCGCATCCTCGTAACGTCGGCTGACAGTGGCCTTGTGGAGCCCATCCTGGACACCATGTCTCTGCACCAGGTGAAGAAGCACTCACAGCTGTCACTGCTGCAATACTTCGAGCAGCAGTTTGGGCCACCAACCAGTGAGGCCTTTTTGAGTGCACAGCGCTGCTTTGTTGAGAGCTGTGCTGCATACTGCCTCATCTCGTACCTCATACAGGTCAAGGACAGGTAAGGGATGTTTGGTTCACACCACCTCTACCGACATTTTCTTTCACCTTAGCTCAACCAGACTTACTGTTGTTGCACAGTGCTGTTAGTAATCCGTTAGTGCTCTAAAGACCACTTGAATAATGGTGTATTAAGCCATGACTGGTAGCACTTTTAATTCGACTAAACTTGGAATGCATCCAATTCAAAAGACTGCAAAATGGCTCAATATATCAATAGGGTAGACTTCAGTTAATTCAACTTCAGCTAAAAAGGCCCCGGCCAGTGCCTGCACATTTCTGTGGGCCCAAACCTCCGTTACTTCGATTTCAAAATTAGCTTTCGCCAGATAATTTGAACTTGACTAGTCAGTTTGCCACAATAGTGTGTTGCGCTAAAGCATATAAAAAAGAAGGGAAAGGTACCACTGTCACGGGACATAGTATGCGTCCTTTAATTATACAGGCATGCACCCACCATCTCTGCTCACAGTAAGAGCACCTACAAACCTAATAGTTATACTAGCACCATTCAGAGCTGTTGGGTGATGTTGCTATGGCGATTTGAGCCCTTGTTTCACCTGCCATATGTTTCTCATATATGGAACTATTAATGGGGCCTAGAATACGTTCCTAAATTATACACGCCTTGCACTGAGAAGTGGTTAAAAACCATCTGTGTTTTGGGAAATCTAGCAGAACGGAATGCAGTAAGAGAAAAGAACTGCAAAAGTTAGGGGACGTTTAAAGCCAGCAAAAAAGCAGGGTCTATCTAAAGCTCTGAAGGCCTGCCAGTAAACTTTCTAGTGTCTTGGTGTTTGTGCTGTGACCGGAGACTGTGCATCTCCGTGTGTAAATTAAGCAACATGTGCTATGCCCAGCAACAGCAGCACCTTTCTTTTTTTGGCTTGGTATACTTCGCCGCATAACACAACTGTATTTCGGTGAAGCTAACTATAACGGCAAATACTGCCAAGTGAATTACCTAATCAATCAATCATTTTTATATCAGTATCAAAGACACTTGACAAGTAAAGACAAGAAGCCATCTATCAGTCTTGACAGGGTCTGCATCCCCGACTGCAACGTGCATGATCAATACAGCACTTGAACAGAAACAGAAATACGTCGTATAGGGTACAGAAGTTAGGTGTATTAATTGAAAAGTCCTAAATAAGTTACTAATGCCATAAATACTAGTAAAATAAAAGGCATAATAACAAGCCATTGTGCAAACAAGACTTGTAGACATTAGCAGGTTCACATGAATATATGAATACCACATGAAATGACACGTCGTGTTGCGAAAGGAAAACTCTCAGAAAATAGGAGCATCACAGCAAATCAAATAAAACAAATAGGTATGTTATTGTGCTATATTTGGAGCTCTGAATTATTATGCAGCATAGGTGTCTGATGTTTTAACATCTGAGTGCCGCAGTTTGTACATGTTCTAAGCACATTCCAGAGTCCACGCATCCTCATTGTACGGACATACTCAAACTGGTTTAGTCCTTACGATTCAGTAAAAAAGAATTGTTATTTTTCAATTCCAATTTATAGCGCTCATTTAACATTGTATGGTAGAGGTCATTTACTGGTAATGTATTTAGAGCCTTAAAGATTGGTTCCATGTGTTCATCATAAGCAGCATTAACAATGTTGCGAAAGGCTTTTCTTTGAAGTTTCTGAGTGTCAGTTTTTGTTGTCATGCCCCAGACTAAGTAGCAGTACAATAATTTAGACAAAAACAGAAATTCGTGAATTAAAAATTTTATATTCTGAGCCAGGATGTAGCAATATTTGCACAAAACCCTTACAGTTTTGGAAGTTTATTTAATGTTTCATTTACTTGGAACTGTCCACATCATGTGTTCTTCAAAAACAACGCCAAGACTTCTAGCTTCACATGATATTGGTATATGTGATGACCCTAATTTTAAACTTATGGTTATATTGAGTGCTTTAAGCTGAGGGTACAGTAAATCTGCTTTCGTCTTTGCAGTATTGAAGTTTAACGTGTAGGCAACGCTCCAAGCGTGAAGTTTACTTAACATTACATTGCCTTTTTCTATGAGGGTAGAAGGATCACATCTTGTTATGAAAATACATGTATCGTCTACATATATAATAAATTTTGTGTTAGTGTCTATGTTTGCTATATTGATATTGTTCATATATGTGTGGAAGAGTAATGGACCTAAGATACTGCCCTGAGGCACACCGGCTTGAATTGGTTTTACTTCAGATAGAAAGCCATTAACAGTGAATTTCTGTTGACAATGATGAACATATGATGCGGAAAGTGTTAGGAAAGTGCCTCTAAAGGCATAATGTTCCAGTTTCTCAAGTAAGGGGTGGTGATTGAGTGAAATGCTTCAGAGTAATCCACGAATATGCATAATGTTCATAGCCAATTTTCAAAAAACTGTAAGATTTGTTCTTTTTGGCACAGAAGGGCCGTTTCGTTTAAGCAACCTCTCCTGAAGCTGTACTGGCATGGCGTGATAATGATGTGCTTCACTGTAAAGCTGAACATGTGTTGATATATCAACTTTTCAATGCATTTTGAAAATACGGGAATAATTGAAATTGGCCTGTAATTAGAGAAGTCATTGGTATCACCATCCTTGAATATCACTGTTACTCTTAATATCTGAAGTCATATGGGGAATGTGCCGATGGGAAACATAAAGTTCTTTACATGTTCTAAGATGGGTGCCATTGTATTGATAGGATATTTTACGGGTTGTATCTGGAGGTCATCAGCATCAGTACAAATACTATTCTGCAGTGACATGAGCGAAGTTACAATTTCGTACCCCGTAATGGGAAACAAAATGCACTATCCATTATTGGTGTTGTTGAGTACTTAAGGCAATCGAGATCGTGCTTACTCTTGATTAATGATGTGAAGTATTAGTTAAGGAATCTGCTAATCGGGTATCTGTAAATGTCTTGTCTCTATTGGTGATTGATAAAATTTATTCCTCTTTGGGGTCACCTTGCAGTATGGCATTTAACCGTTTCCACACTAGGTGAGGTCCTCTCACACATGGGAGAAAAAATGATTGGTCATGTAAATCCCTTTCACTTCTCGGAGCTGTTTGTTTAGGTTGTTCCGGAAATGCCCAAAGACACGCAAGTCAGTTAGGTCTGTTGTTTTCATGAAACACTGGTGGAGTTTCTTTTTCTTTCATACTCTTCAGGTGTTCCCATGTGACCCATGGCTTATGGGCTTTCCGAGCTCATTTTTTTAATTTACATGGAAAACTTTAGTTGTACACTGCCTTAAAAACGCTTATGAACTCTGCATAAGCTTCCTCTGGTTCACTGGAATCTATGACTTGGCTCCAGTCCATGAGACGCAAATTACAGTAAAATCATTCCAGTGCACAAAAATTTGTCTAAGTTTTCTCAGGTCATGGTTTTGATAAGTTGGATAGTTTAGCGTACTGCATTAAAACATAAACGGGTGAGTTATCGCTTATCTGAGAGCTGATAACACCAGCACTAGGATGCTTGGAGGCAATATTGGTAATAAAGACATCTAGTAGAGTCGAAGTTGGTTGCACTCATGTCGGTAGGCTAATTGTGTTGATGTACAGTAAAACGTTGTTAAACCGTACTCGCATAAACAGTAGTTTTGTTTTAAAAGTAGCAAAGTCAAATCTTCAACTCAGCGTCCATTGAACATTATGTGTTTCGTATCCGTATAAACTGTACCAACTTATTACGTACGTATTGGTTAACACATAGTGTTTCCACTTTTCGTCGCGCAAACACAGTGGTGCGTCGCCTCCATCAGGCGGCCCGGCAGAACAACAAGCCTCAGAGATCAGAACAATGGCCTCCAAGCACCCTGTGCATTTGCGCATGAAGCCACATCAACATCATTTCAGCGCCGTGCGAGAGAGCGTTGTAACGTCGTGCAAACAATGACTCGCGTAATGCTGAAGCTCGGATAAAAAAGGCACCGGGTGCTCCGCATAGAAGAAAAATTAGACATCGCTCGTGCTATCAAACATGACACAAAGTCCGCGCTTGCACGGGAGAGGGATCTACTGTTGACTGCAGTGTGTGGCATTTTGAATGCGAAGAAGTTGCTCAGCAGCGCTGCTTCAACCATGAAGAGGTGTCAGCTATGAGGTTCGACATTTCGCCATCGTTGCCTCTGTTGTTGCCGAAGTGTCGACTAGCGACAGTGATGAGGACAACATGGAAAGCGACAGCATGAGCGATTAAGGCCCGACACTGGCAGAAGCTGCGTGTTACGTCAGCCTCATGAATGCAATCGTCGCGACGAAAACAGCACCCCGCAATGAAAAAGGTGCCCCGCGACTTCTGTAGCGTAACCGCCCACATGCGCGAAGGATATGCAACGTTAATGAGGAATCGCCATGCGAGTATTTGCCGAGAAGAGGGGGCTGGCTGAAAAGCTGGCTCGCAGCTTCAGTAAGTTTAAAGCTTCTGTCGTTGCTGCTAGGCCGCCGCGGTGTCAAACAAAACTAACACTGTTGTCGCGCAAAGTGAATAAATACTGCATGTTTTTTTCCCTGTCATCGCACTCTCTCCGAGTTGCATTTTTGACAGGTAAGTGGGCGATCCCGTGCTATTTCAGTTAAGCAACACTACCATTTAGTACATACTTTTTCCGAGCTCCGGCCAACTACGGTTTAACGAGGTTTCACTCTAGTTGTTTGCGTGCAAGATTCTACCAAATTTGTCACGATTTGATGATTGCTGCAAGCAATCAATGTTTGTCGCCTTCAAGGATTACAGTATCATTAATATAGCTTAGGAAAGTTTCCAAAAATGTAATTAATTTGGAAACATTCGCATTAGTTGGATGATACATTACACTGTACACTCGAACACTGCTTTGGGTGGCAAGAATTTCAAAGTCAGGCGTAATTTTCGAAAATGCCTCCACAATAACACAGCAGATGTTACCTTTCACTAGCATGACAACTTGGCCCCCTTTCTTTAGGCTGTGTAACTGCGTGTTTCGGCGTTTTTTCTGCCCTTTGTGTAATTCGACCTGCCGGATAATTTGACCAGGTTTGTTTGTACCGTCAGGATATAATTAACAGAAGTTGACTGTAATTTGATATTAGGACTGTGTTGTTGTTAATTAGTGATGCCTACCACTGTGCCAGTTGCACCCAGAGACGAAATCTGCTACGTCCTGCTATGTTTCAGCAAAATATGAGAAATCTGTGCCCACCCTGCAATGAAAGAGTTGCCCGGGCTTTCAATAACAACTAAGTCCTCAAGGGCCATTTCTCTGGCCTATCCAAAGTGGTATGGTCTAGACTAGCGGCTTTGTTAGCTTTGCAGTGCACTGAGCCGAAACCCTCGAATTAAGCCTGGATAATACCACCGTTTCCTCCATGAGCTGTTATCTATTTGCATCACCTTCCGTCCAGCCGCGGGCAGGTTGCTTAAGCAACGGGACAGCATCGATTTGCAGGCAGCAGCAAGTGATAGCATTGACTCCAAGCCAGACCCCATGCTCCTCTTCTCTATGACAGATGTTAAACTGGTGACCGAAGTTTCGGGCGCTCCTATAGGTGTCTCACTCCGTTTTTCTAACATAACGTGCACGCTGTCGCAGACATGGTGGCCTTGAACAAAGTTGCCGCATTCAAGAAATTTGTCTCCTATATTCCAATTTTTTTGGCGAGGCAATCTCACGGCTTTAAGAATGCCATACAGCCACTACTAAGGTTCGGGTTCACTCTTCGCCGTTGGATACTGACGAAGTGGTGCTGGTTAGGCCTAGCGGCGTTATGCGGCCATGACAAAAATTTGCTGCCAGCTGGCATGTTGGTGGTCAGCAGACTGCCGCAGTGAGGTTGTGGTCATTATTGTTACGCATATAAAACTACTATTTACAATATATTTATAAAGAGTGAAGGTTCGTGGAGGCGGAAGAGAGCCCAGCCGGGCTGGGTCCACTTTTCGTCCTCTTCAGGACCATCGTCATTCTCGTCTTTGCCTCATTATAACATGAACCCTGGCAGAAAAAGCACATTCCTGGTGCATCAAATGGGACTGGCAGGAAGAGCGTGGTAAGGTTTTAGCCGTGCAACATGGACATCAGGTGAGGTGAGGTCAGATGACATGGTAGAGCTGACAGGGACTATCTCATAGGTGGCATCGGTCACTTGACGTAAGATGCGGTAAGGGCCTTTGTAGCAAAGAAGTTTTTCTGAGAGCCCCACTCGACAGGAAGGGGACCAAAGGAGCACAAGAAAATCTGGTGAAAAATGTATGTCATGGTACCGCTGATTGAAAACGCGCTTTTGATTTTCTTGTGATGCCAACAGACGAGTACGAGCAAGCTGCCTCGTATGGTCAGCATGGGAAATGGCATTGTGGGCACACTTGCTCCTCGAGGCATTAGCAGAGGGAAGTCAAGCGTTTAAAGGCAATGCAGGGTTGTGACCAAACAGGTAAAACGGCAAATAACCGGCACGTTCGGGACGTGACGAATTGCAAGCGAACGTGACGTAGGGTAGTGCAATGTCTCGGTCACAGTGGTTATTAGGCGAAACGTATTTAGACAGCATGTCGGTGATGCTCCAGTTCAGTCGCTCAGTCAGGCTGCTGGTCTGAGAGTGGTACGACGAAGTGAGCTTGTGCTTGGTAGAGCAGGACTGCAAAATGTCGGCATTGACTTGGGAAAAAAAGGTACGACCACGGTCCGCGAGTAGCTTTTGTGAGGCACCATGCACTAAAATGATGTCGCAGAGGAGGAAATACGCGACATCACTTGCACAGCTGGTCTGAAGTGCTCTGGTTATGGCATATCGCATTGCATAATCCATAGCCACAGCGATCCACCTGTTGCCGGACTTGACTCGGGAAAAGGACTGAGAAGGGCTAAGCCCACTCACAAGAATGGCTCAGTTGGGATGTCGAGGGGTTGCTGACGGGGCTCGCATGCCGCAGCGTATCACCGTACAGAGCAAGCAAGGCCAGGCCAGTAGAAGGGATGGCGGACATGGTCATAGCTGCAAGTGACATCAAGATGGCCTGCAATTGGTGTGTCATGAAGCTCATGGAGAATGGCTGAACGAAAGTGTCGAGGGACAACATAGAGAAGGGAAGGCACCGTCAACGGGAAAATTATGGTGGTACAAAACGCCATTCTAAAAGACGAACCACCATAAGGATCGGTCAGTAGCTACAGATTCAACTCGCTCAATGAGGGTCCGCAAAGTGGCGTCATGGCATTGAACATTGGTCATGTCTGAAAGTTGGGAGATCGAGAGAATGCAGGCGGAAGCTTCTGCGTCGTCACCGTTGGGCGCGTGTTTGGGATAAAGGGACAAGCAGTCAGCATTGCTGTGCTGGTGCCCTTATTTGTAGACCATCTGTTAAAGAGGCGACAGTTGTGCAAGAGGTTTATTGATGACGACTGGCCGGTACATCATATCTCAAGACATGCCCCCCTGCTTGGGTAGGCTATTTATAATGTAATGGTGGCGCTGGAGTGCCCACAAGCATGGCCCCCTGCTGGTTACAAGATACACCTTTCTTCCCTTTATTTGGCTACTGGTACCCATACCTTTTGGGCACTTGCCGGATCCTAGTGGATTGCCACAGGGGCACTGGTCCGACTGGCTGCTGTGGGGTGTTCGGTTGCTTGGCCCTGTGCTAATGGTGCCACCTGCTGAGTAGGCATGACTTCTTCTAGTGCCCCCTCCCTCGGTAAAATTTTTGGGAGTACCTCACTTTGTGTATCTGTGTTCTCCGACAGCGTTATTTCGGACCAGGGAGCCGCTGGCGATTCCACTTTACATGTTAAGTGATCGGCATGGCAATACCTAAGAACCCCACCTACACGTACCAGGAACGTCACTTTTGACACCTTTTTTACAATTTTGCCTAGCCACCAATTCACCCTTTCGTTGCGAACAGTACGGACATATACCTCTTTGCCTTGCGTAAAGTCACAGCTGTTACCCCTTCTTGCACCTGCTGTGAGCTTTTTTTTTTTCACTTCTGTTTTTCCACACTTTCATCCTGCACGGTTTCAGCATGGACTGACTTTTCGTCCAAGAAACAACTTGCAGAGTGCCGATTCTGTGAACGAGTGCGGCGTCATCCTGTATGACAACAAGAAATTATCAATGCGGTGTTGTAATGGCCGTATCCGGCCGGCTCTTTCATCTTCTAGCTGTAATTTCAAGATCCCCCTTCGTGGTCCACAGCAACCTTTCCACTGCACCGTTTGACTGGGGGTGATACGGGGGCGTAAAAAGTGACTTTACACCGTTTTGTTCCAAGAAGTGTTGAAATTCCCTGGATCTAAATTGTGGACCGTCGTCGGTCACAACGACATTAGGCAGGCCATAAGCCACAAAGCTGCTCCTTACCGCCTCCACCGTGGCCAAGGCTGATGTGCCGTGCATTACTCTTACCTCGAGCCATTTTGAGTACGCTTCTGCCATCAGCAGCAATGATCTTCCTTCCACTTTCGCAAAATCTAAATTAACCCTCTCCCAAGCATTTTTAGCTATTGGACATGGTTGCACCGGTACTGATTGCGATGAATTCCGTACACTTTGACAGACCTCGCACACTCGTACCATGTCTTCTAGTTCTGTATCGAGATTTGACCACCAAATCCAGCTACACGCCAGCATTTTGATTTTCGTTATTCCTGGGTGGCTCTCGTGTACTAAAGACAGGACACTTGGCCTAAGAGCTTTCGGGATAACAACCCGACTGTTCCACAACAAACAACTCTGCTCTATCGACAACTCATGTCGATGATTAAAATATAGGCGGTATTGCTCTTCTGTTTCTTGAGGCCAACCGCGCCATGTCATGTCTACTACCGCTCTCAGAACCTCATCCCTGTTTGTTTCTTGAGCCACTTTTTGGGCTTTAAAGGGAGAACCTCTGATAGAGGTGAAAAATATTTGTTCCTTGTTCTTCCCTCGTAGTTGTTTCCAACGAAAGCCTCAATAAGCCATATGCGCGGCCCATTTCTTGGCCCTTCTTGTACTTGATGACATACTGACAACAAGCCAAGAAATTTTTCTATCGCTGCACTCATGCTATCGCTACTTGACTGCTGTGTCTCTTCGGATCAAACAACTGCGCCAGTGACTGATGATCAGTCACTATTTCGAACTGCCGACCGAACAAGTACTTATGAAACTTTTTAATGCCAAAAATAATGGCTAGAGCTTCGCGCTCAATTTGTGCATAGTTTTTTTCGGCCGCTGTAAGCATGCGTGATGCAAATGCTATATGTCTCTCGCCGCGACCTTTGGTGTGCGCGAGCACTGCTCCAAGGCGGTATGCCAATGCGTCACATGTCAGGCGCAGCGGTTTGTTTCCATCGTACAAAGCTAGCACTGAATCCTCGCTCAGGAGCAGCTTGCATTTCTAAAAGCTGGTTTCACTCTCTTTTTGTCTTGTCCCATGAACAATCTTTTCTGAGGAGCTTGTAGAGTGGTTCTAAGGTGGGGCTGTTCGGGAAAGGAACCTAGCCTAAGAATTCACCAACCCTAGGAAAGCCTTCAATTCGGAGACACCAGTCGGAGTTGGAGCCCTCAATATGGCTTCTACTTTATCTTTCATGGGATGCATACCAACCGCGTCAATTTCGTGACCAAGATAGCGGACGCGGTTTTTAAGAAATTGACATTTATCAGCGTTGGCACGTATCCCATGCTTCCGTAGTCTCTGCAGCACCTGTTCGGTGCGTCTCAGGCACTCGTGTTCGGTCTTTCCTGCTATGAGAACATCATAGAGATAGCACACTGTGCCCTTCAAGCCAGCCAATACCTGGTCCATTACTGACTGGAAAATGGCAGCTGCGCTCGCGACACGAAATGGCAAACGCGTGAAACGGAAAGGCGAAGGCGTGTATTTATCGTTAGCAACTCTTGGAAGGGTCATCCATTCGGAGCTGCAAGTACGCTTTTGATAAATCAAGCACACTGAAACAAGTTCCCCCTGCCAACGACGCGAACACATCTTCTAGCAATGGTAGCGTGTAGTGGGCAACCGTAATGCAAGGGTTTAAAGACACATGGTAGTCACCACAGAGCCTGACGGCTTCTCCATCACCCTTCTGAACTGCTACGACAGGGGTTGCCCATTGGCTTTCACGCACTGGGTACAACACACCGGCCGATTCCAACTCCTTCAACTCTTTTGAAGCGAAAAGCTTCGCTACACTAGTCAACACCACGCTTCGTGCGAACCAGCGCATGTCAGAATTGGCTTCGTAAGTGTGTTCAGAGTCGGCGCATGTGACCACTGCCGCGCACTATGCGTCATCGTTTGATGTTCGCCGCAAGCACGTTTATCGCGGAGGCCGACTATATAACCGCTTGCCAGAGAATAGGCATGCGCATTCAACATGGAAGGAGAAGAGAGTGATACTACCGATACAGAGAGCTGTGTTTATGGCGTTACAGAAATCTCAAGACAGTGAGCCCAACAATGATGAATAAAGAAGTTTAATAATCCTGCATAACTTATGGTATATATCATTGATAAGCAATTTGCATAACTACACAAGGCACATGTATAGCATAACCATAAGCTAACCAAAGCATATTCATAAGTGAAACCGTAAGCATAACCATAGGCTAAATCATAAAGCATAACCATAAGCTTAACCGTAAGCATAACCATAGGCTAAATCATAAAGCATAACCATAAGCTAAACCATAAGCATCACCGAACCTTTTCACTTCAAGATATCCAGGCTTAACCTTAGCTAAGCCGCAGCCAATTTTTTCAACTCTGTTTTTCAGGGCGTATGGCACTGGCCTGGCTTTACAGAATACAGGTTGCGCTCCCTGCTTCAAAACAATGGAGCCCACAAACCCCTTAATGGTTCCGATTGGGCCCGTGAACACTTCCTTGTGCTTGTCTAGCAACCCCACCTGTTTAGTGAATGTGTTCACTCGCAAAACATGTGACTAGTTTAGGCGAATATGCTTCAACCAGTCTCGGCCAAGCAATCAAGCAATACCAGTCCCGTGCGCTCCTGTTCAATCACAGCTATCACGAGCGGCAGTCTAGAAGAATTGCCTTCATGAGTTACACTTACAGTGACACTGCCCTTCAAGGGAACACTTGAGCCATCATTGTATGTCCTTAAGCAAAACTGCACGGGCTGATATGGCAGACGTCCAAAATATTTCACAAATTCACTTTCAGCCATAATAGATACCGCTGAGCCCGTGTCTATTTCCGTGGCAATGGTTTGCCCATTTACATTCATATAAACTTTGTACGGCTCAACTCTTTCTCTTAACGCATGCAATTCTAAGCTAGACACGTCCTCTTCCGCGGTGAAATTGCTCTGCCTTCTCTTACACATAATATCTAAATGTCCCGTCTGGGAACAACTGTAGCACCTTGCCTTTATGTGCCGACAGTCCTGCTGGTAGTGGCTACCCCCACAACAGAAACACTACCGCATCCTGTCCTTGTCAGCGGACCCTTTCCTCGCAGCCGCTGTACCACGTCGCCGACAGTCGCTGGTCGACCGCGTAGTCACGGCACTGTCGCCACGTTGCCACTTGACGTCATCCTCTTCTTCTCAGGTCACGTCTCGTCCCAGTAGCACATCCCTCGCATGGTCATAGTCGCTGCACTGTTGCCTAGTCGATGCACTGACGCCGTGTTGCCACTTGATGTCGTCCTCTTGTTCTCGGGTCACGTCTCGTCCCGGTAGCATCTCCCTCACATTGTTTTCCGCAGCTTCCATGGACGTGGCGATAACACATGCCTTGTCCCATGTTAGGCCTTTGTCGTCTTCAGCGGCCAAAAGCTTGCATCGAATAGCCTCGCTGCGCACACCCATGACGAGCTGGTTTCTGAGCGCCTCAGTTAACATTGTTCCAAACGAGCAGTTCGTTGCAAACCGCTTCAATTTCATGTTGAAGTCATCAACTACCTCCCGGGGTCCCTGTGTGCATTTATGGAAGTTGTAACGCTCCGTGACTATCGACCGCTTTGGCACGTAATGGTTCAGAAGCGCCTGTTTTGTCTCTTGATACGTCTTCTTTTCAGGAGCCTCCGGAAACATCAGGTTCCGCAATGTGGCATACACGCTGTCACCTACTATCGTGATAAGAATGACCGTCTTGCTTTGTTCGTCCAGCTTATTCACTCTCGCAAAAGCCTCGAACTGCTCGAAGTAGATGACCATGTTACCTGTCGTGGTACAGAATTCCGTCAGGTGCCCGAAGAACGGTTGGTGGCTAGAAGACGGTGGCAGATCGTTGTCCATGATGTCTACTGCTGCTTGCCGGCGTTTTGTCTCACCCTCGTCGCCATTGTTAAAGAGACAACAGTTGCGCAAGAGGTTTATTGACGACAACTGGCCGGTACATCACACAATATCTCAAGACACGCCCCCCTGCTTGGGTAGGCTATTTATACTGTAATAGTGGCGCTGAAGTGCCCACAAGCGTGGCCCCTGCTGGTTACAATATACCACACCGTCAAATAGGAATACTCTTGCAGCCACAAAGCCCATCATCCAAGCCTCCCTGTGGGGTTTTTTAAGGACAAAAGCCAACAGAGAGCATGGTGGTCGGTGACAATACAAAAGGATGGCCATATAGGTGGGGACGGAATTTCACAACTGCCCAGGCAAAAGCCAGACACTCTCTCTTGGTAGTGGAGTTGTTTCACTCTCAAGGAGACAAAAGATGGCTGGTGTACACAATAACTTGGTCATGACCATGCTGAACTTGCGCCAAAACAGCACAGATTTCGTGGACACTTGCATTGGTGCACACCTGAGTAGGGGCTGAAACGTCGAAGTGGGCCAGGACAGGTGAGGTGGTGAGTAAAGTCATGAGGCAAGAGAAAGCGGCAGCTTGGGAGAAGCCCCATGAAAAGGGCACACCTTTCTTCACGAGGTCTGTGAGAGGCCATGCTATGGTGCCAAAATCTTTTAACAAAGCCGCAGAAGTAAGAGCAAAGTCCTACAAAGTCTTTGATGGTGTGAATTTTTCCTAGGTCAGGTCGTATTCCAGAAGCATTGTCCAGATATCCAACTACAGTTATCTAACGATGGCCAAAATGGCATTTTTTCAAGTTGAGCTGCAGGCCAGCCATGCAAACAGTACCAAGAATGGCTGAGAGTCGCTCAAAGTGTGCGCCGAACGTAGGTGAGAACACTGTAACGTCGTCCAGGTAGCAATGACAAGTTGTCCGTTTAAACCCTTGAAGTAGGGTTCATCATGCGCTTCATCAGTAGCGTCCACACAAGCCAAAGGGCATAACCTTAAATTGCTAAATTCCATGTGGTGTTATAAAGGCTGTCTTTTCACAATCGAGATCATCCACAGCAATTTGCCGATGCCCGGACCGACGGTCAATGGATGAAAAGTACTGGGCACCATAGAGACAATCAAGGGCATCATCTATACGGGGTAGTGGATAGACATCCTTTTCACAGCGAAGCTGTTTACCTCTACCAACTGGCAATTCTTTCCTGGCGGTCCACAGAAAACTCGGATTTCTAGAAATCGACGATTTAGCGCAAAAAGTACATGTAGCGTATGCGCACATGGGTGCCTTGGTGTCACCGTGCGTGATAGATCGTGGCGAGAGTCGCCGAAAAATGGGTTGGCACTGAGCGTTGTGCCGCAAAAAGTTTTCAAATTGGCTCATTAATAGCCGAGAGAGAAATATTTCGGTGCCCTGAACCCATGATTTCAGCAGGCAGGCTCGATTGCCAAACAAGACGCCCTCTCCACTCGCCTCGTCTAGCCTCCCCAAACAAAATTCTTTCCCTGCTTTCTCCCATACCGGACCTCGAGCTCGACCTTCATTTTTGTTTTCTCCTCGCTTTCTTTTTTCGGTGTTACGCACTTCCACTGATGGTGTCATGCGCGAGCTGTTGCCTTGTTCGCGCAGCGCACGATTTTGCACGCTGTGCACAAGGAAACATGACTAGTGGTATAATTCAGTGCTATACGAATACTGAGGCAGAACAAGCGGATCGCAGAGCATGATCACGCGCTGGAACAGGGTAGAAAATGGCTAGTTTGGTACCTGCGCACGTGACCGCACAACTGTGGGAACAAGCAGACGAAGCGGAAGTATGTGTCTCTTGCTTCGGTGCAAAGTAAAACAAAAAAACACGCAGACATTCCGTTCGTGTGTCTTATTATTTCTCTAAACTTCAATTTGTCAATTCAAGCAACAGATCACACAGATAACAGATGTCTTGTAATTCTTGAAGTCACGTGTCACCATGAGCGACGCAGCACTGCGAACACCAGTACGTAGGCGCAGGGACACGAGTACGTCATCCTCCGGCTTGGAGTGCGGCGGCCGCGAGAAGAAGGAATAACGTCGTTCGGTTTGAAATTTCAGATCTTTCCGCAGCGGTTAGCGATGTAATACTTTGCAGACACTATCTTTATCGCGCAATGTATGCTCTGTGCTTGTCAGTTCAAAATGGCCAGACTTGGTGAGGGAGGGGCCCTTTAAAAGTTACCGTATTTACTCGCATAATGATCGCACCTTTCTGTCAAAAAAAAATTGACACAAATTCAGGGGTGCGATCACTACGCTGGTTAAATTTCCTGCGAAAAGAAAACAAAAATTTTTTTCATCCCGTGTTTGCTTCGGGATGACAACAGGTCAACAAATAGGCGGCTGCCGCTGTATGTAGTGTGGGACACCATAACAAAAATGTCGGCCGGCGGAGCAAGCCGAATGCGCCGAACGCGATTTGTTTTCTTCTCGTGAGTACATTACGTGCATTAAAACAGTTTCTTCTGTATCAGGAATGGATAATATCATTAATATCGGCAAGTTTGCGGCAATAATGTAGTCATGTCCACTTTGAGAGTACAGAAACAGATAGGCGCGCTTAGCTGCCAGTGACTTAGAAACACATGGCAGGCATGCCGTGGAAACTGCAGCCATTTGTCTTCACTACTATCCTAATATGGCACGTTTCCGCTAAAGGTGGGCGATTATCTTAGCTGTGTTACAAGCGTCGGCGTATGAATAGGGTACACTTCTAACGTATCAGTGTAAACATGGCTACTATCGTTGCCGCTCGCGATTTGTTGCGTGCCCATGAGTGCAGACGAGAAAAATCTAAAGGCGGCTTTTGTTGTTGTTGTTGTTGACCACAACCATTATAAAGCCTACACATAATAAAGGCGAGTTTGGTTGTAGCTTTTTTTGTCATGGAAGTGCGGAAAGTGATGAAAGGAATGAAATAAGGCATCTGCTTAAGAATGTTTGGTGCGTGCAGACCACTTGGTTTGTCTTGAGTCGTTCGCATAGCATTCGACAGATGGTAAGTGCGATCATTACACGGGAAATTTTTTTAAAATGAATTTTGACGTCAAAATTCAGGGGTGCGATCATTACGCGAGTGCGATCATTATGCGAGTAAATATGGTATATTAGCCAAATACTTTGTGCAATTTATTGAGATTACTGCCATCACGCCAGATGCTGAGTGAAGCGATTATTCTACGACCAACAATGCGTGGCATTCCATGGGCATGCACAATCCAGCAGCTGTAGCACTGGTGAAAGACCTTTATGGGACATAACACATATGCTAAAGAAGGTGCAATGGACAAGGCTTCATAAAAAAGCAGCACAACTGTTCAGCAGAAAGAGTTTGCTGCTGACTGCTGTTAAAAGAGCACGTATGTGTTCGTGTGTGGCTTTGCGCTCTGACCTGTGAGAGCAGGTGTTGTTGGTATGCAAATTTGTAAAATCTTTTGAGCTCATAAATTTGTGTGTGTGTGTGTGTGTGTGTGTGTGTGTGTGTGTGTGTGTGTGTGTGTGTGTGTGTGTGTGTGTGTGTAGTCATATCATAAGAAGCCAACAAACACAAAATGGACGGGGAAACAGCGCCGCGGTAGCTCAGTTGGTAGAGCATCGCACGCGAAATGCGAAGGTTGTGGGTTCGGTTCCCATCTGCGGCAAGTTTTTTTTTCATCCACTTTAATTTCCATTAATTTATAGTTTCTTTATTTCATTTATTAAGCACAAGTAATTTCCCCTATGTTGTCCTTGGTGTCAGTGTTTGTTGGCTTCTTATGATATGACTAATAAAAATCGGGCCCCTCGGTTAACCCCCTTTTTTCTCGTTCATTACATAACGAGGGTCTCGAATCCGGCTACATTGATGCCTTCAGGTAGCATATGTGGGTTTATTGACCAGTTGCCTTCACCCAAAAAGATCACGTTCTCGTGGCGCCTGCGGCAAAAAAGACGTTCCACGTCCGCCGCCAAGGTCTGTGAGTGGTGGCGCTGGCTAACACTCCCAGGGTTCTACTAGGACACATAAATACCCAAGAAAGTGGATGGGGAAGCAGCGCCGCGGTAGCTCAGTTGGTAGAGCATCACACGCGAAATGCAAAGGTTGTGGGTTCGGTTCCCACCTGCGGCAAGTTGTTTTTTCATCCACTTTAATTTCCATTAATTTATAGTTTCTTTATTTCATTTATTAAGCACAAGTAATTTTCCCTATGTTGTCCTTGGTGTCTGTGTTTGTTGGCTTCTTATGATATGAGTAATAAAAATCGGGCCCCTCGGTTAACCCCCTTTCTTCTCGTTCATTATATATATATATTGACACGTGTACTTATCTTTATCGGGTGACCACGTCTCGCCGCCTAACAAATGTAATTGCACAGCGCGGGACGCGCCTGCATGTATCCGAAGTTTCTGGAAAGTTATCGATGCTTCTACCCGGCTGTCTGTTGTCGCCAAACCTTATGTTATCTGATTTCATCGCATGGTGCGAATGGTGTAGAACTTTGTGGAACGCACGCGGGCCTGAACAATTAGTCTGGAACATTCGGCGACTGCTGTATAAAAGCCGACGTGCTTGACCCGCTGATCAGATTTTCGACGATCGCCGACCGTGTTCGCCGCTATCGTTGTGCTAAAAGTGTAGCCTGTTTTGTGGGCACAGGTTCGCCCAATAAAAGTTAGTTTTGTCGTTCACAGTATTGCTACTGTGTTATTCAACGTCACCACCACGTGACAATATATATATATAGTTTTTTTCTTTTCTATATCACCGCATATGCTTCTAACAAATTTCGGATATAGTGGAACTACTTTTGTTTTAGACATGAGCTTGTCATAATGAGGTTTGACTGTGTTGTCTAGTTCATGATAACTTTAAGACATTGTTCTATTAATGCACTGCCATTTTCTGATTGTGATACGCTGCTTGTCAACCCTTCTGTGAAGCTACGTTGCTTCAAGTTGCACATACTGTGGCGGGTCTTGCCATGATCTCAGTATGCCATAATCATAATGGGTGCAGAAAACAAGATGGGGTTATACTGCTTAGTTACTCCTGCACCAGCTATCTAAGGCATTGTAGATGTGCTGTTGAAATTTGACAAACCTGGAATCTCTTGTATCTCCTTAGCTAAGGATTTGTGAAAATCACATTTGCATTTCATTGATGATCAATTATGTATTTCGTCTGACCAAGCAGCATATTGAGTAAAACGAGAACAAGGTGAAAGCAGGAGCCAACTTTTCAACAAGGGGACTTGTCTTCTTCAAGGCAACATATGCTTTCCTCGCCACAGTACATATAGGTGGGGTTCTTCTAAATGGGAAAGGGTGTAAGGCGTATGGGAGGGGCAACTAGCGAAGATGTGTTTGCAAGGGTGTCGAATTGAGATTAAAAGAGTGCTGTGCACAAGGCCAGGGACATGGCCATCTGTCAATCACACGTAATCGGCCGTGTGTCAGCCGGCGTGTCAACGGTGTGCGTGCACAACACCCCTCTATTACCTGTTTCGCTTGTAGTCACAGGCTATCGTGTGTTTGAAAGAGATAATAGGAGCAGCAGAAACCGGTGCTCGTGGGGAAAAAAACTAAGAAAGAAAAAAAAATGGGGTAAAGAAAGAAAGAAAGAAAAAGACCACTAAGCAACCAAACTACGGGTTTTGCCAGCTTGAAATTGAGCTATGCTAAGTTTCAAGCTATAGGCAACAACGCCTAGCTTGGTTGCTTAATATATTTTTTTTCCTTTTTTCCCGTTTTTTTTTTCTTTAATTTGTTTATTCTATTTCTCTCTCTCCCCACGCCCCGAGCTCTGGTTTTTGCCGTTCCTTCTATTATCTCTTTCAGAGACACGATATCCCACGACCACCAGCGAAACAGGCTGACACACGGCCATTGACACGTGATTGACAGACGGCCGTGTCACTGGCCTTGTGAAGAGCACTCCTTTATTCTCAATTCAACAACCTCGCCGCTAACACACCTTCGCTCGTTGCCACTCCCACCCGCCTTACACCCTCTCCCTTTTAGAAGAACCCCACCTATATATACTGCTGCGAGGAAAGCATAGTCGCCTTGAAGAAGACAAGTCCACTTGCCTAAATGTTGGCTCCTGCTTTCCACCTGCCGTGGTTGCTCAATGGCTATGGTGTTGGGCTGCTGAGCACGAGGTTGCGGGATCGAATGCCGGCCATGGCAGCTGCATTTCGATGGGGCCGAAATGCGAAGACACCCGTGTACTTAGATTTAGGTGCACATTAAAGAACGCCAGCTGGTCGAAATTTCTGGAGTCCTCCACTACAGCGAGCCTCATAATCAGAAAGTGGTTTTGGCATGTAAAACCCATAATTTAATGTTTTAATTGGCTCCTACTTTCACCTTGTGCTCATCTTGCTCATTGTCTTGAATTTCCATCTCCTGCCTTCCCCCCGTTTTCCCAAGTAGCATTTTGTTAGACACTAGTGTCTCCACTTGCATCTCTATGTGATGACCACCCTTTAATGTCTAAACAAATGCAAGTGCTTTATCCCTGTAAGTCTGCCATCGCCTCTGAGCCTCAAACCTCTGAGTATGTTTCATTCTTATAAGCAGTCATAGGCAAATGCGTCAGGTTATTGTTAGTGCCTTCATGCTTGCTTTGTTTGGCAGGCATAATGGAAACATCCTACTCGATGGGGAAGGCCACATCATTCACATCGACTTTGGCTTCATACTGTCCTCGTCACCCAAGAACCTCGGCTTTGAGAGCTCCCCATTCAAGCTGACACAAGAGTTTGTTGATGTAAGGAATTTTGCATCTCCCACTTTTATTGACATACCAGGGCTGCACCATATTCAGTACTAGTGGTGACTCCCAGGTTCTGTTTCAAACGAATGCATTCCGAACCGAGAGTGTTGTGTTTTGAGTTTTGTGCAGGGCTGGCACTAATGATCTCTGTCCAGTATGTGCTCCGCATGTGAGAGAAGCTCTCACATGTTTCATTCTTGGCTTGCAGGTGTGCACACTCGGGCACTGATCAACCCCTGCTCAAATATGGTTTTGCATGTGCTCGTTGGCACAGTGAAACGTCGCTTGAGTGATGTACTCAATCAAACTTGTACGAAAGCACTGCCATTGTGATCAATCAAAGAATTTTTCTGGAATGTACTTCAGTGTTGGGCAAAGTTCTTAGTTTTCTCCTACTCACTTTTATCCTCTGCAACTTTCTTACATTTAATTCCAAAATTGTTTGCTTGAAACTGTGCATACAGTAGCACATCATTATAATGAGCTAATGGGTGTGTCGATGTGATCACAGTTCCCTTGGAAATTTCTGGCGCTGTGCGAAGCTCACTGTCTGCGCACAGTATCAGTTCTGGCGGATGCACTCTTTGACAAGTCTGATTGCGAGTCTCACGAAAGTGGATATATAGTAGTATGTATGTGTCTGTCTAAAAGTGGTTGCCCAGGAATACCGTCCCTGTGTGCTTGGTCAAATCTGTGGCCAGTGGAGCACAAATGGCGGTATGATATGCTGCTTTCGTTATGAAAGCTCATTAAAAAATTCCGTCAGTGAAGGTAAAATCTGAGGGACTGCTTTTTTCTGATTGTGAATGTGGAGGGCATGCTGTACTTCTTTTTGAATTGCCAATATTCATTCATTCATTCATTCATTCATTACACATGCTTTCAAGGCCCAAAGGCACTACAGAAAGGAGTGGTAACAAAGTAAAAATAATATGCAGACAATTATATAAAGGGAAAAAAATTTATAGCAATAGTGTGGTAGACTGCTGTTTTGAATGAAGATGTATCTGCGATGTGAATGATGGAAGCAGGAAAGTGGTTTCAGTCGACACTTGTGCAGGGTAAAAAAGAATCATGGTACTTGTTCGTTCAGCAGGATGGAATGGCAACTTTATATCTGTGGTGAGATCTCAGTAAAGAGTAGAAAAATGGGGTGATTAGTTGATTCTTGAGCACATGGTTAGAGTGGTAAACTTTGTGGAATAGGCAAAGGCAAGCACATTTGCAGCGTAATGAAAGATCTGGTAGATTCAGGGTTATTTCATGCATCTTACACTGGACTGGCAGAAATAGTTAGATAAACTAAAGTGAGCTGCTCGATATTCAATTTCTTCAAGTGTAAGGGTTAGTGATTCTTGATTCCTATCCCAAATGGCGGATGCATATTCTAGGTTTGAGCGAAATAGAATTTTGTAGAGTGCCAGTTTTACAGAAGTAGGAACAGTAGAAAAATTACAACAAAGATGCTTCATGCGAAGAAGCTCTAACAGATGCTAGTATAGTGTCATTCAATACATATCTGCACTGACTGCCATTGCTGGCCGTACATGACACTGTATGCGCATCAATTTACTTTCTAGCCTTAAGTTTCATAAGCCATATGTTAGACCAGGGTGACACATTGTAAAGATCCCCTTGCAGTTTATGTGTATGAATCATCAGGTTTAGTGATCTTTTGGTATATTACACAATCATCTGCAAACAGACTAATTGATGATATTGTCACACAGTTAGGGAGATCATTAATATAAATCAAGAAAAGTAAAGGCCCCAAGATGGATCCTTGTGGCACTCCGGGTGTAACTGGTGACAAAATAGATGAATAGTTATTGGTTGTGGCACATTGAGTTCGACTGGAATGCACCAGAATGTATGTTACATTCAGGTGCACTTTTATATTCTTTTAAGCCCATGAAAATTCGGTTCATGCTAGCTTTGGGAGCATGTTAAAATTGTGTAAATACCATAGGCCAATACTTGGCAGCATGCAATGCTGTTAGTAACTTCTCTGGTGCCACTGTTCAAAACTGCCACACGGTCATGCACAAAACAATTTGCACTACTGAGTCAACAGCCACTCTACTTCCATGATCCAACAGTGCTGCTGCATCACCACTACACAATGCTACAAGCCTCTGATTTCATTCAATGCTTGTTATGAGACGCCAGCTGAAGTATTTGTGGTTCTGAAGTGTGTACTTGTGCCTAAATAAGAGGCATGTAGTCCTCCTCTGGTGCACTTGCAAAACGGCAATAAGCTGAGCAGTAGCCTAGAACGTGATGGCAGGAAATGGTCTTGAACTTCTTAATTTAAGTTGACTACGCCTGTGCAGCATGTACTAGAAGTGTCAAGATTTACTTCTTTTGGTATTTTTGGCAGTGTATGGCAGGCTGTCGCATTGACTTTGGTTTAGCGCCAGTCCTGTCATATGTGTTCCTTCGTCTTTGTCTTTAGCGCTTTTTTATGAAAACTATCAAGATGAACCAACTCACCCAAATCAAGGTATTGTTGCAAGATTTACTTCTTTGGGGATTTTCGGCAGTGTGTGGCTGTCGCATTTACTTTGGTTTACACATTGTTAACTTCACCCCAATGTCCACTGTTGCACGCTGATGAACACTGGCTGTAACAAAGTAATTTTGGCACCCCTTTAGCCTCATTATAGCAAGGTTTTGACATCAACAAACGGCACAGTCTCTCATGGCCATTCCAACAGCCGCCGTGTCATCTTTGAGCAGGAATATTAAGCTTTTGTAGATAGCACGGATATCACTGCACAAGCTTTACTTCAGCATGTGCATTGCATGTTAAAATGTGTGCACATTGATGGCACTGGATAGCTCGATTCCAACCATGTTTCAATTTGTCAAACAGTACCACACTCCTTGAACTGAGAGCTCTCATCTAGGTGTTGAAGGCATCACATACATGACAGTGGTGGAACACCTGCACCAATTGCGCCAAACTGCGCCAAGAGTAGACCTCTGCGCCGTCTTGCGTGAAAACGTCGTTTTAGCGGAAAATCCTGCACGAAAGCAGGCATACAAGTGAAATCCTCCTTCCATCAATACTTCACAGGTAGCAAAGCTGAAATCAAAACCAACAGCACGCTATCATCAACATCGTAGAAGGAAGCAGAGGCTCATTGGAGACATCTGGTTCGTCATTCCTGTATTTGTGTTGAACGGACGTAGAATGTAATGCCTCTGTGTTCCGTCTTGCTCACGCTTTATTTCAGTGTTCGTCGAACCCGCGTGTTACCACGAAGATTACCAAAGGAGGGTGTCGCATTCTAGGATTAATGGTTACCTTTTTCAATGCCTGTGGGTGATAGTAAGCTTTTGTAAAAGAGCCGCTGTGATCAGAATCACACGTGGTGCGTAGTTTAGGATGGTATTAGCGAGAACATGTCAGCTTCCGCATGTCTAAGTTAATGAATAGATTATGATTTATAATAGTACCACCAGTTTTAGCGCTCGCATGGATATGGGCCAGGTTGTTAATTTTGGCGTTATGTATAAGCGCTCAGCGTGAACACATGGGGGCCGTTGAGAAAGAAGACATAAAAGGAAAACCGTGCGAGTAGTACCGTATAATGCGGAATATAGGTCGACCCCCTTACGTTGAAGCAAAGAAGTCAACATAAAAATTATAAGGCACAAAACTTCGTTTTATTTAGTGGTGCCGCCAGACTCGTCACCTGCTCATTCGTCTGAGCTGTCTGAACTCTTGTCCGAAGACGACTGCTTTTCGCTGGCTGCGTCCCACAACATGTCATCCTCGGTGCTGTCCAAGGAGTTGCTAATGCAACACTTCTTGAATGCCCGCACCACCATATCGTCGGGCAGCGAGCGCCAAGCCTGCAACACCCATGTGGCCACAGTGGCGACAGGCGGCCTGCGCAGCCGGCCGGTTGGGGTCGTCGGGTTGTCGGCAGCCATCCACTGATTATATTGTTCACGGGCACGGTCTTTAAACGGCTTAATGAGCACGACGTCCAGTGGCTGAAGTGTTGACGTCATGCCTCCCGGGATGACGGCGAGTTCCGTCCTCCCGTCGCGGAGTGCCTGCTTCACACCTGCTCGTCGTAGATGCCCGCAAAAGGCATCCAAGACGAGCATGCTCGGACACCGCAGAGTGCGCCGGGTCGCCGATTCCAGATGGTCTTAATCCACTTGAGCATGAGGGCCTCGTACATATAGCCCTTTTCATTCACGCGAACGACATCCCACGGGAAAGCCTCTTTCAGCAGCGTCTTCCTCTTGAATATTATGTATGGGGGCAGCTTTTTGCCGTCTGCAGTACACGCGAGCATCACCGTGAAGCGCGAATGCTCGTTCCCCGTAGAAAGAAGCTTGACTTCTTTTGCGCCGTGTTCGCACGCTGTGGTGGGCGACGGCATGTTGAACCACACCGGCGTTTCATCAGCGTTGCTGATCTGTCCCAATATGTGGCCATGCTGCTGCCGGAGACGGTTAACATAGCACTGGAATTCGACCAGCTTGTCCTCGTATGCCTCTGGCAGCTTCTGGCAGATTGATGTGCGCCGTCGAAGTGCGAATCCCTTGCATCGCATGAAGCAACGAACCCAATAAATGGAGTCCTTGAATTGTTCCTTGGGCAGTCCGGATTCTCGGGTGATCTCAATAGCTTTGATGCAGATGAGTTCTGCTGTCACTGGCAAAGATCTGGCACGATGCTCGCGGACGAAATCCGCCACCGTCTTCGAGCTCCGGGTGCACCGCGCCATAGAATAAAGAACCGTGCGGTGCCCGCGAATTGGGCCGCGTCGGTCACCAAGGAGGCGATAACGATGCGGATGCCGAAAGGTCTGCGCTCCTACATGTTGCCAGACGACTATTCATGTTGTGCCAAGGGCCGGTATATAAGTCGAGGGGTGAACTTTTAGTAATATTTTTTTGAAAAAACCTCGACCTATATTCCACACTATACGGTAGTCACTGGCCTAAGTGTGTTCTACAGTCAAATTATATGTATTCTTGAACTTATTTCAATGTTCAGATGTTGCGACCGATTTTCGCTACGTCATTTCGCACTTGCGACTTAGCTATCAGTGTGCCCTAAAGTTCGTGACCCGTCGGGGTAGCCTTTACAATGGCTGTGGCGTTGCACTGCTGAGCTCAAGATCGCGGGTTTGCTTGCGGCTGCAGCAGCTGCATATTAATGAAAGAGGGATGCAAGAATGCTTTTAATGCGAATATTGCAAAAGTACAAAAATAACATTTTTTTGCATAACTTTATGTTGTGCCGTGCTTTATTAAATCAAATGAGAGAAAGCGAAAACCTATGGCACCGTTTATCGCATTTGATAGTCGCAGATTTACAAGGACTGAGGTCATATGTGGTAAACGGCAAGAGCTGCCACTTCAGTGAGTGCGGCCATGTTTGTTGATGCAAAACTATTTTGCCAAGTTTGAGTCGCTGTGCTATGTCGGCAAAATAGCCTCAGCGATGCACATGCAAAACCCTCTTCGCGTCTTGTGCATTCCCAGTTGCACTGACACTATACTCTCTAATGTGCATGGCCTGACATGAGTGTATTGCATGATGTCATGTTCAGTGCAGGCGCGCATACTCGATCTGTCTTGCGGTGAGCCTTTGCCCACAAGCCGTGACTGTCGCACTGTGTTGCATCCTGGGTTAATAAACACGCATTTGTTGACGGTCTGTCTGTGGTGCCTTCTCCTCCGCACCTTATCGGAGAGTCAACGAACCCAGCCGCAACACCCTATCTGTGTTGCGGTGTGAAGGAGTGTCGCATCCTTTAGTGACTGTGCTCGAAGGTAAGCCTCATGCAAACCCGTCTCCGCAACATATAGACTGTATCAGTTAAAATTGGTGTGGTATATGGTAAGCACACATGCGTTTGACCCTGCGCCAGGACTTGCGCTGAAAGGTGAAATGACTATTCCACCACTGACAAGAACTTCTCAGGGCCACTTTGCCGCTCCAGGCACTGCTTGGCCTCGAGAGCCAACAAATGTGGAAACAAGCAGTTACTTCATTTTTCAGTGCCATGCCACTGTGTGCTGACACTCGGGTACCCTCTGCAATGCTGAGCTCAGCATTGCACTGCAGATACGCATGCTCCTGATAAATAATCCGTATGGTAGCCATTTCATGTCAGCATTTTCATTAAGCATGCGAGCCACATTTATTACCATTATTAATCTCAACAAAGTGAGGCCTTTTTATCTTGGACGTGACTGTAGCTGGGCAAAGTGCGGTTGTCACATGGAAATCATGATCAGACTGTGTCATTCTACTGCAGGAAGAAGGCCTGTCCCAGCGATCTCTTCCGTGGCCCCACATTTGCTCATTTCGTCACACCACCACAATCTCTGCCATCCTCGACTGCATTTCCTCTCCTTTGGCACTAGTTACTTTAACAGGCCACCGTTTATCTGCCCTGCGTATTGAACGACTTGCCCTACTCTTCCTGTCGCTTAACAAAGAGGCCAACTTTCTCCATTCCTATGGTGGTGAACAGGGCAGATATACGTACGCATATTTCTCATGGTTTTGTTGTTGCAGTTTGAGAAACTAATACATAGGTGCAGGACAAGTTCTGTGGAGGAAGTTTTATGTCATACACTCAAGTAGCAAGGAGCTGGAAAGTATTCCCAGTAAGCTATGCAGTTGAAGTAAAAACTGAAGATCTAGCAGATGCCTTGCAAAAGCGTTCTTTTGCGAGGTGCCCACATCAGTTTCTTCTCCAGTTTCATGCTGCTGCTGTTGAGTAGATCAAGTTTCTTCCTTTCACTTTTCTGACATGTGCATCTTTTCAGTGAGCATAGTGATGTGGAATAGTGAAAGTTTTTTCAGTGCACTCATGCACAGAAGAGGTTACAGGCACTGATCAACCACTGCTATCGTACAGGTGATGGGCGGCCTGGACTCGAACATGTTCAACTACTTCAAGGTGCTGATTCTGCAAGGGCTGGTGGCGGCACGCAAGCACCACGAGCGCATAATCACCCTGGTGGAGATCCTGCAGTCCAATGCCCGGCTGCCCTGCTTCCAGTGGCATGGGGCCAGTGCTGTGCGCGCTCTTCGTGAACGTTTCCACATGGGCTGCACCGACGAGAGGCTGCAGATGCTTGTTGACTCGCTTGTCGAAAGCAGTATGCACTCGCTCACGACACGTCTGTATGACAACTTCCAGTACTTCACAAATGGCATTCTCTAGGCTGGCTTTCCTTGACCGTCGGCCCTCCGCACCGAGTTCTGCTTGGTGGCTGGAGGTGTCTGGATTTAGTTCTTCCTTGCATGCTCAACTAGATGGGACCCCAGGTGTGCACCAATACCAACGCAAAACACTGTTGACATCCTTGTGCTAGCCCACTAGGGTGTTGGCATACTACAACAGGAAGGAGACCATTGTGCATGTGGGTGGGTATTTCTGAAAGACCAACTCTTTCACAGTTGTGTTACTTGGTTTATTGAGGGTAGGCTGGAGCTTGCCCGTAACAATCCGTCATGCCTAGAACAGGATCCCCCTTTGGTGGAAAACCATGAAGGGCGTCTGCTTTTGAGTGAACTTGTACAAGTCACTGCCAAGTATGAACAGCTTGTCAAGGCTGTGGCCAGCAGCAACTCTAGCCAAATTCCTGGCATGACTTCATCTGACTTGCTTTCGTATTTCACAGCATTGCAACAGCTTCTTCATAAAAGCTGCAAGTAGGGCCTGTTACCAGCAATGCAAGTAGGCCAACGAAGGCTTGGCAAGTCTCTCCCTCTTGTATATAGCACTCAAGCGTGCAGAATGATTTCATTTTCTGTGCATCCCTTGTTGACACCAACCGTTTCTCATGCCAAACTCTTTTAGTGCAGGAACAATCCGATGTCCCTTCATCATTTTATCTGCACCATGGCAGACTCGGTGTGACATTTTCTCCACACACTGTTCTTTGTACATAATATTCTGTTGTTAAGACACCTTAGGTGAACAGCTGCTTCATCATGCTGATAACAAAGAGTAAAATGTTTTGTCCTTTAACTTGCATTGTGTGAACAGTTTTGCATGTATGGATGGTGAAGTACCTCATGTTGCAGACAGTCTGCATGGCTGAGCCAGATAGCTTTGCGGAGTGTGTGTTATGCAGTGGTTATGTCGTTTTCAGTGAGCGCTTTATAATACGTTTCTGTGCATATTAACTCCAAGGCATAGTTAACAGTGCAGCAACTGTGCAGCCTTCTAGTTTGCAAAATGCCTCCTTTTGTACCATATGTTATGAACAAATCACTTTGCGTTTCGTCTAGGCTGCATCAACAGAGTGTTTATTTCACGTCAGGGCATTGCAAGCTTTCTTCTTTTTCTTTCTTTTTTGTCTTCTTTATTTTTATTTTTGCAAAAACTAACATGCTTGTGCTTGCATATGCATGGGAAGCCTGACGGCCTTATTTGCACAGTTGCCAGTTCACAAATCTGAGCAGCAGCAGCAGAGCTTGGAAATGTGGCTGGTGAAATGGTGCAGACTGGTGTGCACTGCCTTGTAAATGCAGCTAGTAATTTTAATGTACATTTTATGCAGAGTCATGTTACAACAACCCATGTGTCTTACGAGTGGAAACCCTGTGGGCCGTCCAGACTTGCTTCTTTGACAGGCATATGCATTTAACCCCAAGACTAGGCATGTCGAGGTGAAAAAAGACTTGTATTGTTCAGTTGTGGCTCATGCAATCCCCAGACTATCACTCTGACTGTAGCTCATTGTCAACTGTAAACACTCGTCCGGCTATGCTTATACATTGTTCAGCATGGCATCAAAAAGGTAGCCTTTCACCCAAAGGATTGCTCAATAGGTCGGAGTGATTGCAAAGCAAACATGCAGCAGGCAAAGACGGTATCTCTGCGCCTTCAGTTCAAGCGTGTATATTATTATGTTTAAAGTGTGCCTAGAAGTCGGGCTTGGTAGCGAGCAAGGTCGATATTGCTGCCTTCATGGTGCTAGCTGTTAAAATGCTTGTCTGCATAAGAATATCACATTCAGCACTAACGCATTCTTGTTGAGATATGCACTAGTGTCAGACACACTTGGAACATCTTCAACCAGTCATTCCATAGTGCTCTGCCAGTGTTACAAATGTCGTGTAGGATAACAACAGAACTTTCTTGCAAGCTGAAGTGGGCTCCAATGGTGATAGTGATCACTACAATACTTTATTATCGTGATACAGCTTACACGAATGTTGAAGCTCTGCCAGAGTTCTCTTAATCAACCAATTGAAGCTGCGATTGGAACATGTAAAGCTCCACTTAAGATACTTGTTGATCATTTTCGTGGAAGTGCGAGGTTCCAGTTGGAATATATTTTAATGTGGTGCTTTCAGGGTGTGGGGACGATCCTCTCTGTCTAGTGCCAGAAAACCTTTGTCTTAGTGCATGGATCTTGCATCTGCATTCCAATCCTCTTTTTTAATTAGGCCACCTGGCTTAGTGTGCCATACTTAAGTCAACCAGACATGTGATGCGTCTTTGCTCGCACATACATTTTTTCTGGCCAGGCCTTGCAGTAGCTGTGTACATATGTCCTCAGTTCTCCTTTTTCTGTTGTTTTCTTTTTAGCTCTCTAGCGCAGAAAACAGTTCATGTTACATTCAGTGTTCCCTTTCTCAAGATATTCTGTTGTGTCATCCTGCTGCGCCATAAGTATGCAAGCATGTCAGTTGCTTACAGAAATGGTGTTGAGAGAGTTCTTCGACATTAATGGCATGCAACGTGCATCAGGTCCAGGGTAACCGCACTGTGTTGATGGAAGCGTGAAGACTTGTGCATCGCTGTCTGTCCACGAACTGGAGGCAGTCCACGAGCTGTTGTAAATACTATGAAGGCTATTTTTCCAGGCTTTTCTTTGTACTAATGTGTAAATACTGTGCTAGATATTTGAGCTAATGGTTCGCTTGTATGGTGCATTCTTTTGATTCTGCTGTATAGGGGAAGGCATTAATCCCGAGTCGCAGCAAGTTTTCATTTACATGACAACCCTTTTCTGCTTTTTCTTTCTCCAAGGCGCATGCCTGGCTTTGAGGCACTTTTGTGCTTGCTTTGGGAACCATAACATTGAGCCAAGCTGCATGTGCAATCCTTCGTCATCAAAAGTTGGCGATGAAAAAATGAGTAACCTGGAAAGGGTTTTCTTAAACTCCATCATTGACGTTACTTTCCTGGATGCAAAATGAGGTCTAATGATTTAGTGTGCTGTAATATAATGAAAATTAAATTCATTTTCTTTTCTAATCATTCAGTCTGGTGCTTCATTCAAATGTGCTGCAGAGAGTGTTTACTATTACAATGTGCCAAGAGCATGGACTCCCTAGCTACATATTGTGATGCTTTCCGACTGGAAGTTATTGAAATCTGTTTGCACACATCTTTGTCCTGCCCTCATTTCTATTGCTGACAAAAAAAAAAAATCACTGTTGGAATAACAGTCCCATTGAATGTGAAGTACTCTGGAGTTTCCACCTAGAAACCATGGCTTTCAGCATGCCGAAGTAGACTTGGCAATGCACAGCTGCAAGACCTTGCCCTGTGTGAAAGGGTTGGCCCACGTGGGCACAGAGCTGCTGTTGCCCATTTGAACAGCGAAGCAGACAGACCGAGGTCACAATTCATGAACAACACATTTACTAGCATTGCTCGCCCAATGCCTCAGCTAGCCAACACCACATTTCCCCAGTGGTGTGAATGCGCGTACATCTCCGAGCAAAAGTATACGGACCACAGTGTTGGCGAAAAAATTAATTTGTTTGTAATTAACACGAATAAATGGAAACTAACAAGTGCACTAGAAAATTCATAATGCCAAGTTTGGACTGTAGTCTTCAATTTCAAGTTGCATTCACAGACAGAGGAGAAAATGAGTTTTATCATGCAGTCCCTGGACCTTATACTTTTGCTCACGGTTGTACTACATACCGTGTGTCCCAGCTAATACCAGCCAAGCTGTTCAAAAAGAATTATAATACAAATACACAGTGCAAGATGCGATTATAAAACCTATGGTGCTAGGTCATTGTAGGTCTGACTACTGAACACCATCGGTCTTATAATTGTATCTTGCACCGTATGTTTTAAAATATTTTTTTCTTTTAACACCTAACTGGGACACCCTATATACATGCCCAAATTCTAGCCATTGTGCAGGCTCCTCAACACGAGGACATTGTACAGCCAGTGTCAAAAGGATGGTATGTATAATTTCAGGCTTTGCCACCAGATAAGTGAATCGGTGCTTAATTTAAGAAAATTATGAATATGCTTTGGAAGGCAAAGCTCATCAGTTATTTGCGAAAATTCAACATTTTAACATCTGCCACATTGAATAAAAAGCATAAATGTCTGCCGATTGTTGAGTAAGAGAAGAAATTGTGCAGAAACCATCGACGATAATTGTCAGTGAATATCTAAATCCTTCTAGTGAGCTATTCACTTTCTTAAAGGAATGATTAGCTTGTTGGCATGTATTTGTTACAGGATATTTAGGTAGAGCTTGTTTCGTTATGTAAGTTGCTAGAGAACAAAGCCGTTGACCTGCACATCTGTAGTAGTCGTATAGATAGATGGGTATCGTATGTGTGTCATCTCCAACTGCACGAGCACCCTCGTGGAAGGTGACTGCCATCCTCCTCTCCCAGAGGCCACCACAGGGTACTGGGAGGGGAGGAGCGGCCCGGTCTACCCGACCATTCCACTTTAGCACCTAAACTTCCAGGCGGCTCAAAGAACAGGTGCAACAGCACGTGTCTTGAGCTAGCCTGCGCAACTCGGTCATCTGCAGCTCGGCCACTCGAACATGCGCCCTTTGTATCGGCGGCAAGTCCACCACCGACTGCCAACCACAAGAACAGGCAAAGAAACCAATTTGCTTTAGAAGATGCTGTTTGCATTTTGGAACTAGCATCTTTTTTGAGCTTAGGTCACTCGTGTTGCAGGCACACAGCATTTCCATTTCACAGTGCACACACATTCACGAGTGATGACCTTGGCATCAAAATGTTTTTCACACACGCAAATATATTTAAAATAGATGTGAAGCCAAGCGTCTCTTGCCACAATATGTCTCGCTTCCACTTCTCTTGTAGCCACGCGTCAATACCTTTTGTTCAGCGCCTTTGCAGCCAGACCAACAGGTAGGTACAGAACAATTATTAGGCTTGGTCGCTGTCACCATTCCAGGAGAGATGTAGAGAAAACAAGAAACAAAGTGGAAAAGTGCACTTTGTGCCAACAACGTTGGCACAATAACTGTAGTCAACCATTGCACAAAAGTAGGGTGTCTACCAACCGAGAAGATTGGAAATTCTCGGGAATTTTGAATAGGCGAAATACTGAGGAAGAACTTGGAGGAATTGTGTTTCTATTGGGGAAAATCGGCTGCAACTTTATTGAAAGGAAACGAAAGTAGCGGTAATGGTGGCCTGAGTAAGAGAAAGGAATCATAACGAATCGTCTTTGGTGCCATGTCATCGGCTGGAGGAGTTGCCAGCGTACATACAGTCAACAACAGACTTTCTGGATGCACAGCTTCACGGCACCACCACGTACCCCCATGGAGTCAATGTCGAGAACATCTGAAATTTCGGACGAAAGAACCCTTCAACCTTCCAATTTTCAGGACTTTTTGCCACGACTGCAGGTCCAAAACAGTATTAATCAAAGCCACCACCATCGCCATTTTGACTATCTCGCTGCCTCAAACCAGCGCTCTCGCACGCAGATCCGCTGGCAACCGCAGCAACGCTAGGGTTAGCTGCTTCGATGTCCGCTGTTAAGCTTCTTGCCATTCGGTGCCGTGTTTTTCATTCAAATAATTTGCCACTATCAGCAATGGCACCCGACTCCACCTTTGTGGTCTTCGCGATTAGCTTTAAAGCTCGGAAAGCACGCCGCATTGCATTATGCCGGTCCCCGAAAGTCAGCTTCGTCTTAAAGGGACACTAAAGCAAAACAATAAATCAGTTTAGACTAATGAAGCATTGTTTGAAAATCCTGCAGGTAGTCATTAAAAAAGGTAGTTTGATTATTAGATGAGAAAATAAAGGTCCAAGTATCGGTATTTGAATTTCGCGCCGAAACCCCAGCGCCGGTAGGTCAGCGTGACGTCGGGGATTCCAAAGTATGTTTTCGCATTTGGGCCGCGTTGGCTGAGTAAAAGTTACCGAAACTTGACATGTTTAATATTTGGTTCCTTTAAAACACAATGTAGTCAATCTCTACCGCTATATATAATTAGTAGGCCCTAGAAGATGCCATCAAAATCCAAGACGTCATAGCCCCCAAGTGCGGGAACTTAAGTAGGCGTCGCCACCCGTATTTCATTCTTGCACTTTTTCTGGCTTACCAGATGTCTTATCGTTGTAAGAGTGGTGTTTTTGGTGTTGAACGGTAATTTACTGATGCAGCAGAAATCATTTTTCACTTTAGTGTCCCTTTAATACAGCAATGTTAAGCGGTGAAGCATAAGCGTGGGTAGGGGCAATTGTAACAAGATGCTGTAGGTATTCCTTAATTACATATGTGTGCACCCTCCATGTCCTGCCACAGTACGAACACTGATGTGGCTAATAAGTGTACTCGTAGGTCTTCAGAGCTTTTTGGATGTGCTGTGCCAACTTGAGCTTTTAAAGGCAGTAAAAGACATGCATCCAGTTTTTCGAACTGCCCGAACTTTCGAACATTCTCGCGGCCCCTAGGGAGTCAGAAAAATCGGACATTATTTGCACAACTGGCCAAGAATATGCTTCAAATGGTCTGTGGCACAAATGCACGGCAGAAGGACAACGAGAACAGAAAGGACCTATTCATTGAGCTCAAAAAACAGTGTTGGCTGATGCCGAGATGCAGGTGTCCCTCATACAAACCAAAATAAACTTTAAAGCAGTCAAACACAACACTGAGGCGTTGTGCGGCAACTAAGAGTATATGTCAGGACAGTTGAGGTTGAATCCCCAGCTGTTGAGAGAGAATCTCGCATGTGACAAAGTTCAGGCCCGATACCAATGAGCTTACTATCGGTTGACAGAAATAGCTCATATTTGAAAATATTTGCTTCTGTATGCAACTCCTTTTTATTCGTATTTGAAAATGTTCAACTCAATTTGCAGTGGGTTTTACGATTTTTTTTCAAAGATATTTTATTTACTGTGCATTTTACTTACCCCTCCCTTTCGTTTTCTTTTTGAATAAGATAAACACTATTCCTTGCTGGTAAACAGAGTCTTTTTTTCACATGCTTACTAGAGAGTGACAGCATCAGGTAACATGGTGTCAGCCATGTTACCTGATGTTACCTTTACCATCTTGACATAAAGCAAAGTTCTGTATCACTCGGGAGAAACCTGGAAAACTCGGGGGAATTTGGAAATGTCAACTTAGTGCAGACAGCCTGAAAGGTCGGCATGTGCGCAGAGTACATGTGGCATCTGTCGGGTGTCTGCTCTACTTGTGCCATGTGGAGTGCTCCCATAGATGCGAATTCTTAACCACCAAAAAAATATAGAAGGACCCTAATAATACTTTACTGAAATAAAAAATCGCCAATCAGATTTTACCACTTCATTACATTTGTGTTCACTACATTGAGGTTTGACTTTGTAATGCGTTTCTGCGACGACTGTCTCCAATTATTGAATCCACACAAATAAAATTTATTTTTGCTGGCCACGCTTCATAGCAGTGAGAGAACAGGATTTGTGCAGTAATTGCCAACATTATTATTTTTTGTTAATTATGGGGTTTTACGTGCCTAAACCGCTTTCTGATTATGAGGCACGCCGTAGTGAAGGGCTCCGGAAATTTCGACCACCTGGGTGCAGTGTCTGTAACCTGGGGTTCTTTAATGTGCACCTAAATCTAAGTACATGGGTGTTTTCGCATTTTGCCCCCATAGAACTGTGGCTGCCATGGCCGGGATTCAATCCCATGACCTCGTGCTCAGCAGCAACCATGGCTGGTACCAACCTTTCTTTTTTAACATTGCTAATCAATATCCTTAGAGGGCATCTTGTAATGGCATAATTAAAGCCTGCCAGTACTCAAGGCATATCATAACCTTTGCTGTAAGTGCAGAGCACCAGTTTTGAGAGAATTAAGTCCTCCAGATTTAAAGTGAAATACATTGCTACCTTAGTTAACATATTTCTGCACTGTGGAAAAATGCTGTATAAAATAGTTTAGAGCAGCAATGCACTTCACAGCACATTTTAAGTCTGTGTTTATCTGAACTAGCACAAGAGATGGTTTCTAGCAAAACCTGATGTCTGCCGCTGCTCAAACTTAGAAGATTTGGGTAAGCTGCATGTTTGTGACAACTGTAGTTTTGCCAGCAAAAATCAGGTAACATGACCATAGGATTGCCAAAAGCCCTGCATTCCAAAAAAATTTCTTCCTGCAAAACAGGCCGTCCAGAGGGCCCGCGACATCACGGAGAGTCGCCACCTCCCTGCCCCCTTCGTTGGCGGAGCCACCTACTTCATTAGCGGAGCCTTCGGCTCTCCCCAGTAAAGTTCCTCAGAACACTCCAATAAAGTTCTTGTCACTGTCCTGCTAAACACCTAAAAAAAAAAACATGCAAATTGAATGGACAAACACCAAGTTGCATCACCAATTTCTATGCTCTGCTGCATGTACAGGAAGCCACATGCACCACTGCTCTCATTTCAGCCGATGCTGCAGCAGGGCATTACTAACCAGTGAAAGGAAATAGCCTGCACTGTCAGGGCAGCACCATCAGAAGTTTGGCGATCAACTTTAAACACGATTGCGTTTTGTGTGTAAAACTCTCAATCTGATAACGAGGAACACTGTAGCGGGGCACTCCAGATTAATTTTGACCACCTGGTGCTCTTATATATGTGCACTAATGCATAGTACACAAGTGTTTTTTGCATTCCAGCTTCATCGGAATACACACCGTAATCCAACCTGCAACCTAGAGCTTGGCAGGGATCCACCATAGCCACTGGGATATGGTGGATCCATATCCACTGCATCAACTTTCAGGTGAAGGATAGAATGCAGGCCAAGCACGAGTGGAGATTGTAGTATTTGTGTGTACGAAATTCATACTATCTAAACATGGCATTGCACTTAAAAAGACTACCTCTTCATATTTGGAGTGCTTGTAGTAAGACGCTAGCAGACAAAAGTTTTCCAACATCTGACAAGTAGAATCTTTATTACAGAATTTTTATTATACCCACAACATTCCCTTTGTAACACTAATATGGCTCAATTCTTATCGCCCAGTCTACAAGTCCTTGGGGAAAAAAAGAAACATCCTCCCACCACATTTGTAAAATGACTGAGGCAAACATACTTTGACAAAGAGAACATCACAAGAAACGGGTGCGTGCCTACATGTCCGAACTGTAACAAAGCACATGTTGCACTCCTTCAGGGCTCGTATGTCATCACAGTGGGGACTCTGCAACATTAGTAAAGCTCTTGACTCTTGAAAACCACAATGGCGGAAAAGCATTGGTTGTCAAGTCAAATGTAGCCACTGACTCCTGGCCCAGCCTAGGATGGAAGGAGAGAGAGAGAGGAACAATCAAATGCGTAGAAATTACCTGCAGATGCAATGGTGACGCAAACGTCACAAGCTTCCCAACGCATCTGAAACATAATGCTGCAATTCTACTGTTCATGTACTTCATCAACTCATCACAACAGAGCATCCTTGTACAGTGAAACCCTGTAGATACGTTCCTCACTGTTGTGTTCTCCTGGTCAATACGTTGCATTTTCGTTGTTCCCACCTAAATCCCATTGACTCCCATGTATTATGTCTCCTTTGATACGTCGCCGTTCTGCAGTGTTCCCGTATCTTGCATTGATTTTGAACGCAGCGTGCACATAAATTTAAGAGTGCATAAGGCACACTGCAGCAAGCGACGAAAGTTCACGATAAGTGACTGAAGTTGCACAAGCACAAGGGAGGCCAGGCGCTCTGCTCAAGCATATCAGGAGAAAATGTGCACATTGCAATTGGTGAGTCACTGGAAGACGTGTGCATTGGTAAAAACCTAGCGAGAACCACGCATACTGGGCCATACTGGGCTAGATCCGCCATGCAAAGGGCTACATTTATTTTGGGGCAGGCAATGGTTATGTGCTGCATAATTGCCGGTTCTCTTTAGTCAGCTTCGCCTGCAATACAGCTGTGTTATGTATTGAAGCACACCAAGAGTTTAAAGGGGCCACTGTCACGAGACACCATACGTGGCCTTCAATTATACAAGTGTGCATGCGCCATCCCCAGTCGCAGTAGGAGCGCTGAGATGTCGAATAACTGTACTGGCAGCCATTGGGAGCTGTTTATGACGTTGCTGTGGCAATATGTGTCCTTCATGGTTACATTTTTCGGACTGTTGCGTTTTCTTTTAGAGCGCAGCTCTTAAGGGAACAGGGTAGGCAAATGTTCCGAAAAAAATCGACTTTTTGTTTTTGTGTAATTTAAAATCTATATTCTTTCCTTAACATGGCCCAGTGTTTCATTTGCACCTACGCGAAATATTTACCTCAAAATCAACATTTTTTGAAACCTAGGCAGCACCAAGCCACGCCCCCTTTCCTACATGCTCGGGAACATTGCCTCTCCTAAACTGAAAAAAAACATTTTTTTCACCGCCTATTTTTTTTCACGTTTAGCGGAATGGCTGTCACTCATTTGGCAACAGTGAAAACCTAGCTAACATATTTCACTTAGCCAAATGAATCCCAAGACGCAGCTGGATTACTCACAACGCGGGGCGTTTTGCGTGTGCTTTGGCGTGTTTTCGCGGACAATCGAATTTATTTATACTTTGTTGCTGGTTATTTAGCGGTAATGCAATGACGAAGCCAAAGAAGTGCTTTAAAAAAGTCTCTTCCACGGAAACCGGCATAAGTCGATGTCCAATGACCCCAATTGCCTGCAACACAATCCAGGAGTGGGCACCACGGCCACCACGTGCGCGTCTGCATCGAAGCTTTCGCGCTCGGCGGAACGGAACGCCGGTGTTTCAGCAGCTCTCAAAGCCTGAGCTTCTCCAGAAATGTTTCCATGGAAAAACTCAGAACGCGAATGAGGCATTCAACAAGGTTGTATGGGAGCGCGCTCCGAACAATGTCTTTCTTGGCCTCAAGACGCTGAAAATAGTGACAATGGATGCTGTGCTAACTTTTAATGACCGCAGCATTGCTCGAGCCGACATTTTGAGGTCATTCGGAGGTTCTCCAGGACGGTTCACAGTCCAGTGGTTGCGCGAAGTTGACCGGCGGCGAGTGTACTTTGCAGAGAGGGCTACACGACTGGTAACTAAGGAGGCCGGGAAAACTAGGCAGCTAGCTCAGAAAAGAAGTGTTGATGATGGAGAGGACTACCAGGCTGGTGGCTATTGAAAAAATGCGCCAGAATTTGTTTCTATAGTCCTATATTGCAATAAAGCTCTTTCTTCCACTTCAAAGCCAATTATCTCAAAACACCAAATTTTGCTGCATTTGACCCTTTTTTTCAGAAACTACAAGCGCTAGGGCGACAAAATTTTCCAGATATTCAGCAAACATTACAGAAAGTCTACTGTACTAAGATTTTAAATATTCTTGTAGGGGATTTTTGTTTACAGGCCATTTACTGCAGATTTTGGCTCTAAAATTTGGTGGGTCCAGTAAAAAAATGAAAACAAAAAATCTAATCTCTAAAAACAAATAATCCTGGTTCAGTAACACTACCTAACATTGCTGATTACAATGCCACCAAGATTATTGTTCTAACCCCAGCAGATCATGAGAAAAAGGGTCACGAACATAGCCTAAAATGCATGGCTAGAATAGGACCTACCCTGTCCCCTTAAGCGCCAGTTCTTGCGTTGAGCGTCGGCGTGCATCAGCGGCATTACACCTCGTAACCGAGCGAACGAGCACGAACTGAAGATAAAAGCGAACACAGAGCACAGCGGTAGATGAAAAAAGAGGAAAGTGGAGAAGGAGCGGAGGGAAACAGCCTGTGCATTCGCTGAATTGCTGGCAGCCACGGCATCCGCCGCCACGTGGGCGATCTCATCTGCACTTCCGAGGGAGGGGGGCCAGGGTGACATTAGGTGGGGGGAGCTACGCTCGTCTGCAGAGGTCAGTCTGTGGTACCAGCGTGTATGACATGTATCACTGCTCTTGCAAGGGGCGATGACGAGCGGCTACAAGTAAGGCTGAATGTGACGCTCCCTTGGGTATTGTCACCGCTGACACTGGTTGCACGATTTCCCCACGACGAAGGGCTGCTCTCATCATTGGTGGAATGAATGCGTCAGAAGAAAAGTGTAGTGCCATGTTGGCTGTGCGCCAGCGATGGCTACGATATGGCGCTGGGGTAGCATGCGTCATCTGTATGAAAACAAAGCGTGCTACTCGCAGCGTTCTCTTCCTCATATAAACCTATATTATCATAATACAAAATATTGACACGCAAAATGAAAACACATATAGAGAGCTGTGCTCAAATTTCACGATAGGGAATATTTTAATCGTCGGTGAATTTTTCCCACAGTCTCTTGAAAAACAAATCAACAGGGTTTTACTACACCTATATCTCTGACACATCTGGCTCAATCTGGGATGCCAAATTATCCTCACATTTTGTGAGGGAGGCCTGCCTGCAAATTCTTAGAATACAATAAATTTTACATTCAATTGGTTCATAGGAACTACAGGGACTTTCACATGCTCTACCTTTGGTGGTTTATGCGGTTTTTTCAAGACTACTGTTTTGCTAAAGAAAGGGAGTCTTCTTTCTTTTTATTTTTTTCACAAGCTGTTGCTCTCTTCTGTGCACAACCTGAGCAAAGCAATGCTAAACAGTGCTGTAGTCCAAGATGTTCTAGAAAGAAGAAATTGCTTGCTCTTGCTCCATGTCTGGGGAATACCTAACTGCATAGAACAGGAAGTAGGGTTAACAAAGCCACAGAAAGTATGACTAACCAGTAGCTGTGGATGGCATAGCTCTTCCACACCAGCTGTGCATTTGCACGACCTCGCACGCTTCTCAGCTCCAGCTCCTGCATGAAAATCGTGATCAGCAGCCTTATAAAAACGATCAAAGCCAGCATTCCTTCAAGTCTGATGATTCATCTCGCGCAACAGCAGTGGGCCACAGTAAGCAAGTGATGCTGCCTCACTTGCATGGCACAAATCTAAGGAGTGTATATGTGAGTCATAAAAGGCATAGAGCAAAGCTTTAGAGCAAAGGTATAAAAGTTCACAAGTGGTTATATGACAAGAGGGTGACTGAAAGTGCCCATAAGCTATGGTTCCAACTAGTGCAGCGACATCGAACTGGTTTTGCAGAAAAACCGGTTATCCGGTTATTCGAATTTGAAAACTGGATAACCCGAGTAATCGGTTATTCAGTTATTACTAACTGGATAGCCGGATATTCGGATACCCTGGTATTTGTTAATCTGTACTTGTGCCCAAATCACCTCCCTTTCTCTCTTGTATTAGATTTGTAGTTATTTTTGCAACTGCTCGTGCGAGCCATATATCCTGTCTTGTTCACCTCCTTACCTTTCGTTCTTTAAATTTATCTTTCTGAATTGCTGTGCTCTCTGAAATAGTACTACAGAATTTCCCCCTGAACTTATTCCAAGTGCCAGCTATTTTAGTCGACGTGCCAGTCAATTTAACCCCAGCGCTAAATAATCTATTCTGTGCGCCACATATTTTAATCCTAATGCCAGTGAATTTAATTCAAACTAAAGATGCATTTGCGGATGTGTTATAGCAGTTCAAAAGAATGACGGAATGTATAACTGAAGAGCTTTCTTGAAGAGCATTGTCATGGGACTACAGAAATGCCTTTCCCGCGTGATATATCATCGAAATATTGCACTTGGAAGAAAAGGCAAGCAGTCAGTTCCAAGCGAACAGCCATTTACTGTCAGTTTCTGCAGCAGCTACCGTGTACACTTCTCCATCCTCGGCTTCTCGCATAACTAGCGCTGACTCCCATCCACAAACTTTGTGGTGTAGGCCCTGACGTCATGTCCGTTGTCTTTATTTTATTTTCTCCTTGTGGCATTTAACATCTCCCCATTTCTTTTGGGGGGGGGGGGGGGGCTCCCTTTTGTCTAGTCGCATGGAGAAGTAGTCTCTGTTCTTTTTGTCCTTTTTTGGAGGGAGGGGTAATGGCACGCGCTAGTTACACTAGAAACTGAAGATGAAGAAGAGTGCATGGTAGCTGCTGCAGAAACAGACAGTAAACGGCCATTCGCTTGCAACTAACTGCTTGCCTTCTCCTCTCGCGACAATATCTATGTCAGTATGGTTGGGAATCAGGCATGGGCTAGCGAAAGATACGTGAGGTAACGTGACATCCTTTCCCATGTGACTTGACGTTAACTACACGTCCACCATCGCATAGCTTTTGATTTTCCCGTTTGTTAAATAACGATGTTGGCATGGTTCATAATTACCCATGGTCTCGCTAAAGTTACGTGATGTCATGTGACTCTTTTCCATGCAGTCTGAAGTATGCGAAGTACATACCATAGCAGACCTTTTCGAAGCCTGATCGTTTTATTTATTTATTTATTTTACCCTCAGGGTTTGCACATTACAGAGGGGAGGGGCATATTACAGATGAAAATTGGAAAAACAGTTGATACAATCACAATAAGAAGCATGAACAATCAAACTTAATACAAAAATGAACTGAAACAGTCGCATCCACGATAAAGCAGAGTAATTTGAACATCTACAACTAAAACAACAATAAGCGAAAAACAGGAGAACAAATTCAATACAAATAATTAAGCAATGTTAAGCGTGTTATTCAAAAAATCCTTAAAGCACGTTGTATCCGTGATAGCTGTAGCTGCTTGTGGCAGCAGGTTCCATTCGGAGGTGGTTCTAGGTAAAAATGCATGTGAATAGGTTACAGTTCTACAACTGTATCATATCGGGTATCAACACTTGCCTGCTATCAGCAGCCGGTTCACTGCAACGTGCTCCCTTACCCTCTCCCCTGTTAACTCCTACCTTCTCTCCCCACGGCCCTATAAATGTATGAACCGCAATAAACGTGCATTCATTGTTTCCTGAGTTCGCGCCGTTCATCGTCACGATACATGGTGTCAGAAGTGGGATAGGCACCCTCGTCCGTGAGCAGCAGGGCGATCGCAACTACAACGCAAAAATGGACAGCATCAGACCACCGGAGCGACTGCGCATCAACGGAGACGGCGGTAAGAGCTGGAGCATCTTCAAACAAAAGTTTGAAATATTTTGGCAAGCAACGTCGTGCACCGAAAAGCCAAGATCGAGCGCAGTGAAAACAGCACAGTTTCTCTGCTTGGCGGGTGAAGACGCTTTGGAAGTCTTCAATAATTTTACTTTTTCCGCGGGAGAAAGCAAAGAGGACTATGACACGGTGGTCGCCAAGTTTGAGTCATACTGCGTCGACCAGCAAAACGACGTGCATGAAAGATACATCTTTCGCACACGCCTACAAGCTGAAGGGGAATCCTTCGAGCAGTTTCTGCGGGACCTGAAGAAACAAGCCAGGTACTGCAACTTCGGCAACATGGTCGACGACATGGTGCGTGACCAAATCGTTTTTGGCACAAACTCACCCAAGCTTCGGGAGAAGATGCTAAGGGACAAAAAGCTGACGCTGGAAAAAGCTGTCACGATATGCAAGACGGCAGAGACTGCAGCCCATGAGAGCGAAGTTTGGAACGCGCGAAAGTACGAGACTGCAGTGGATGCGATTAGTTCGAGCAGGCAAACGCCAAAAGTACCGAAGCACCCTCAACTGAACAACAGATGTACTCGCTGCGGCCGAATACACGCCCCATGCCGTTGCCCAGCATATGGGAAAACATGCCACGCATGCCAGGGGCTCAACCACTTTGCATTTTGTTGCAGATCAACAGGCGTAAACGAGATTCAGCATGAAGACAACTTCGAAGTGCTAAACGTCGCTGTTGGAACCATCGACAACAATCGCAACTGGCGGGTCAAGGTGAACATTGGCGGCCGAGAAGTTGTGTTCAAAGTCGACACCGGCTCACAAGCAAACATCATACCTTTGTCAGTGTACCGCAAGCTGCGCATTGCTGCATTGATGCCGTCTGGCGCGACACTCCGCTCGTACAACGGTGGGCTCATCAAACATTGTGGCAAGGTTGCAACAAAAGTAATAGCGGGAGACTGTGATATAGCCGCTGATTTTTTCGTGGTAAAAAAGAACCACTAAGCGATACTGGGACTCGAGACAAGCGAGAGATTGGGCCTGATCCAACGAGTGGTAGAGGCAGTCACGACCACAGCGGGGGACGTAGCCCAGCAGTTTCCTGGACTGTTCAAAGGAACTGGATGTCTTCAGCGAAAACACAGAATAGTACTCCGCAAGGACGCCGTACCTGTCGTCCGGCTGGCGCGAAGAGTGCCCCTGTCTCTTCAGCAGCCGCTGCGTGCCGAATTGGACAGAATGGAACAAGAAGGCATCGTACGGAAAATGAGCAACCCAACCGACTGGGTAAGCCCATTAGTTATCGTGCGTAAAAAAGATGGCCAGCTGAGAGCATGTCTCGACCCGAGGTAAATTAAGGATAGCCTGAAGCGCGAACATTATCAGATACCTCGTCGAGAGGACATTGAAGCGGAGCTGACAGGTGCAAAATTTTTTTCACGTCTGGACGCGAAAGCTGGGTTCCATCAAATTTCGTTAGATGAGGAGTCATCTAAAATTTGCATGTTTTCAACGCCCTTTGGACGTTATCGTTTTCTGCGGCTCCTGCGGCATTGCGTCAGCCAGCGAAGTGTTCCAGAAAGCCCTGAATTAGATATTTGATGGACTTCCAGGTGTGCGCGTGTACGTCGATGATGTACTCATTTGGGGCACAACTAGGGAAGAGATGACGAACGGCTACGAAGTGTTCTATCCGCGGCTGAAGGGGTAGGCTTAACGTTCAATGTGGCAAAATGCCAGTTCGCCGTTGAAGAAATCGCATCCTTGGGCGACATTATTAGCAGCAGAGGCATAAGACCAAACCCCGCTCTAGTGAAGAGCCTTGTTGAAATGCCAAAACGGAAAGATAAACAAGCAGTGCAAAGAATGATTGGCGTTATGAACTACTTCAGCAAATACCTGCCAGCGCTAGCTCAGCGAACAAATGCGTTGCGGTCCCTTATCAAGCAGGACGTGCTCTTTGAGTGGACACCTAATCACAAGAGGGACTGGCAGGAAATTTGCAAAGCATTGACCGAAGCACCGTTTCTGGCAATATTTGATCCAACCAAAGAAACAAAAGTGACATCAGACGCCTCACAAGCTGGCGTAGGCTCAGCCCTGCTGCAGCGTCAGGGTGCCGCCTTCAGGCCAGTGGCATATGCGTCACGAGTCTTGACGGAAACTGAACAGCGATATTCGCAAATCGAGAAAGAAGCACTTGCTCTTGTGTATGGATGCGAGAAATTTCATCACTTTGTGTACGGCCGTCCGGTTCTCTTGGAAAGTGATCACCGGCCGCTAATGGATATCGCGAAAAAAGCAATTGGGGACATGCCGCCCAGAGTTCAGCGTTTCTTTTTGCGACTACTAAAATACAACTACACACTATCATACATTTTAGGCAAACAGATGGACCTCGCCGATATGTTGTCAAGGTCACTGATCCCTGAGAGCGACGTCAAAGTGGACACAGATGACGTTGAAGTGCACGCCATCAAGATACTGTCGACAACCGTGAGTGAAAGAACAATGACGCACCTTCTGCGCGAGACTTTGGCGGATCCTTATCTGCAGGTTGTTGTAGAACGCATTTCGACAGGCAAGCCCATAGAAGGTTGCCTAAAGGCTGTTGCATCGGAGCTGTCATTGGTAAACGGCATACTCATGAAAGGCACTAAAGTGATAATTCCCACGAGCATGCGTGCTGAGACATTAAAGCGGATTCATGCAGGACATCTTGGTATCGCTAAGAGCAAAGCAAGAGCTAGGCAACTCGTTTACTGGCCCGGGATAAATTCTGACATAGAAGCATGGAACCAGAAATGTGGAATCTGCAGAAAGTACACTTACAGTCAGCCCGCAGAACCATTAATGGTTCGTTCAACACCGACCCAAGCCTGGCAGCGACTTGGTGTTGATATATTTCAATACGGAGGAAAGTATTATTTGTGCGCTTATGACGCGATGTCAAACTTTCCAGACGTCAAGAAGTTGCCCGATCTCAGTGAGTGTACTGTTATCGAAAGACTTATTGCAATGTTTTCAAGATATGGCATACCATCAGAAGTTTGCACCGATAACGGACCGCAATTTTCTTCCCGCGAGTTTGCATGCTTTTCAAAACTGTATGACTTTAAGCATGTGACATCTAGCCCACAATTTCCGCTCTCCAATGGCCTTGCGGAAAAGGGCGTACAAGTGATCAAAAGCGTTCTTAAAAAGACAAGCGAAGGAAATGAGTATTTTTGGCTTGGCGTATTAAATTACAGAACAAGTCCTTTGGAAGACGGCCGGTCGCCTGGAGAGCTGCTTCAAGGAAGGAGCCTTCGCACCCCCTTGCCGGACTTCCGCCCGCAGCCGATCACCCAGGTCAGCAAGCACAAGCAGTCACGACACTACTGCCGGAACTTGCCACCCCTCTTGAAGAAGGTGATGTCGTGTGCATAAGAGGGTCCTCATGGGCAAGAAAAGGTCCGGTGATCGGACCGGCCGGACCGCGGTCCTAGCTAGTTCAAGCCGATGACACCATTCTGCGGCGCAACCGACAGCACTTGCTCGTGACCAGGGAGCGATTAGCTTCATGCTCATCGGATGACAGCAACTCCGCTGAGAACCAACCACCTGAGAACCAACCAACTGAAACCCAGCATGCCCCATCATCGCCACAGGATCCTGCAGTCACTGGTGCGACGGCACAACCTCCACTGACGCCGATGCCTCCACTGCCACGGCGGTCCACGCGACCCACAAGGTCACCCATGCGGTTAGCCTACAACATGGGCTTTCAACAAATTACCGATGGCCAATGACGAACATTAAAAGGGGGGGGGGATGTATCATATCTGGTATCAACACTTGCCTGCTATCAGCAGCCGGTTCAGTGCAACGTGCTACCTTACCCTCTCCCCTGTTAACTCCTACCTTCTCTCCCAACGGCCCTATAAATCTATGAACCGCAATAAACGTGCATTCATTGTTTCCTGAGTTCGCGCCGTTCATCGTCACGATACAACAACGAGGAACATCAACTTTTTGCAGGTGGTCAATTCTAGATGAAATGAGAGGAGGGGATTTAATGAACTGATTGCGGAGATGATTGTTGTGATAGTAAATTTTATGAAAAAGAGTGAGCCAGGCTATTTTACGCCGAATTGTAAATTCTGGAAGGTTAAGTAGTGACTTCATCATGGTAACACTGGCTGTGCGGTCATAATTGGTTAAGATGAAGTGAACGGAACAATTCTGCACTCTTTCAAGTTCGTTTATCAGAGTAGTACCACCGGGATCCCAGATAGATTATGCGTATTCAAGTGACGGACGAATGTAAGTTGTGTAGAGAAGCTTTTTAAGTGACGGGGGTGCCATATAGAAGTTTCTTCGAAAGTACCCAAGTGATCGGTTAGCTTTGGTGACGATGTGCCTCACATGATGGTGTCATGATAGGTTACTACAAATGTTAACACCCATGGTTTGATATCTATGTCAGTATGGTTGGGAATCATGCATGGGCTAGCGAAAGATAAGCAAGGTCACGTGACACTCTTTCCCACGTGATTTGATGTCAACTACGTGTACACCATTCCATAGGTTTTGATATTCCTGTTTGTTTGATATCCATGTCAGCATTCTTGATAATTAACCATGGTCTGGCTAAAGTTGCGTGATGTCACGCGACTCTTTTCCACGTGGTCTGAAGTGGGCGGAGTGCATACCATCGCAGACCTTGTTCGTAGCCTGGTCGTTGTATATCCACGTCAGTATGATTGGGAATCACGCATGGACCAGCGAAATATATATGAGGTCACGAGACAGCGTCTCCCATGTGATTTGATGTTCGCTACGTGTGTACCATCGCTTAGCTCTTGCGATTCCCGTTTGTTTGGCACCCATCTTGCTATGTTTGTGAGCCACATGTGGGCTTCAGAAAGATATGCAAGGTCACATGACATCCTTCACCGCATGGTCCAGCGTGGGTATTATTACAAAGCTCCTTCGAAGCCCAATCATTTGATATCCATGTCAATATGGTTGAGAATCAGGAATATGCTGGCAAATGTTACGTGAGATGCCGTAGCACCCTCTTCCACATGATGTCAGATGCATTACGTGGTAATAATAGCAGAGATTGCTCGAAGCTCGTTCATTTGATATCCATGTCAACGGGCACTGTAGAAAACAAAATGATGAGAGGTCACGTGACGCCTTTTTCAGCCTGTTTTGATCAGCTTTAGAAATCAACAGTTTGTTGTTGGATGCCCCTTTGTTTCAATGCATGTTAGCAAAGCCATCAAACAGCTACATTTTACATGACCTGTTCATGGCAGTAATGTCCATAACAGTGCATTATTTAGATCATGTATCGAACGGGACAGGCATTTTTGTTGTCACATGACGTCACTCGTCAAGAAAGCTCTTCAGTTATGTTTGGTCGGCGCAAAATTAACATTTCGTCATTATATTGAACATCCTAGAACACCTCCACAAATGCATCTTTGGATTAAAATTCACTATCGTTAGGATTAAAATATGTGGTGCGTAAATAAATTATTTGGCACTAAGAATTAATGTGTAGCAGTTGAGCTAAATTAACTGGCAGTTGGACTAGAATAGCTGGCGCTTGGATCAATTTGTGCGGGAAAATCTAGTAGATTCGAATATCCGGCTAACCGGTTATTTAAACAGGATGTCCTGAATATCCATTTCTTAAAATCCGGATAACCTGTTTTCAAGACCAGATTCACTTATCTCCAGTTAAACTGGATAGCCAGTTAGGCGTATATTTGCAAGGACTAGTGCAAACTGGCTTGGAATGAGCTGTGAACAGCAAATGCATTTAATCCAGATGCATAGAGATGTTACGTTGAATTTATTCCCTGCATATTATTTTAATTCACAGGTTTCTAACAAAGAAGCCTGTAATAGGATATTCTGAGCTTGTCACAACTCAAGTTGCAGCCAATTGTAAGTTTCATAGATGCACGTATCCCAAACATAGCTGTGTTCCCAGGGAGCCCAAAACAAGTGCAAAAAAAATGTAAAAGTGGCACTTCTATAGCGGGCACATATTGGAAGAAAAGAAATGCATTTAACAGTCAACACGTTAAATTCAGAAAGACTGCCACCTTGTTCTGAAGCCTGTTGAATGGCCTATTCAATTCAGCACGTATTGACAAGGTTACTGTTGTTGCATTGAAAAAGCCGGCACGCTTGCACACCATCAGATGGTCCTACACCCACTGGCACCAATGTATACACCATTGCAGTGCTTCTATTTACCCACCCCTGAAAGAAGGAACCCACCAGGTGAAAGACTTGATCTGGCTGTGGTTCCATGCTGTGCCTGACGCCTCGCCAGTAGCCAGTGTTTCGCGGTGTCTTCATAGCAGGCTTTTTCAACACTGCCTTTACCCTGGTGCCTTCAAGCCAGAAGCTTCCTCGTAGCACAGAGGTGTAGGCTGGTCGACGAGACCGTAGTTTCCCCAAGGAGACGTACGGGTTGTCGGGTGTGGTCAGCATTAGCACCACTCCTGCACAATCCAACGTCATCACTGTGGCTAAGGCGTAAACACAGACAGCTGATTACAACAGGACTTCACCAAAGAGAGACCACAAACAACTTTTCACGTTTGCAGAGACTTTGGCCAGTTAAACACTGGCAGGTCCATTGATAAATTGTACACCTTTTGTTAGTGTATCTTTGTAACATTCTGAAGCCACTTCTAATGTGCTGTTGATTTGCTCTGATGTCACTAGAAAATTAGATGGGCACATAACAGCCAAACACCACAGGTAATGAGAACAGTGCAAGTTAGCAAAAAAAAATAAATAGTGGCCATAGTCTGCTAACAGCTCCAAACTTAAAGCATTCAGGCTGCTATGACTGTGCCTGAAATTTGTGTTTCCAGGAGAGAGAGAGAAGTTTAATGATACGAAATGCAGAGAGGGTGGCCTGAGGTATATTCCTCTAGCCAGCTACTCGGCGTTGGGGGAAAGAAAGAGGTGCATGATGGGTGACGATGACGAGAGGAGGATGTAAAACATATGGCAAGCAATTTGGCATGCTCAAAGCCTACAGTCCAGCCCCACACTTTTAAAAAGTTCAATAACGCCTGGATGGCCTTGAAACTCGATTAAGCGTCTGGCCAAGGGCCTAAAATAACGTCCTCCGACATTGGTAGGCTGTCGAGACGTGTAAAGTCATTGTTAAAATTTTGACACTCTTCCACGTACTTTGGGCAGTCACAAAGCACACGACCTATAATCTCATTCACATTGCACAACTCACAGTCTGGAGACTCAGTGCGTCGCATGAGGTGCACGTATCCGCGCGTAAACGCTACCCCCAGCCTTAGTCCGTGCAGAAGACTGGCACAGCTGTGTTGAATTTTCGGTGGTAGCCTAAATTTCATGGTAGGGTCCAATCTCTGGAGTCGTCTGTGGCGATTATCCTGATTGTCCCAGTGCTTTTCTGTCGATTTTTGGATGACACTGGAGAGGAGGCAGCTGGCGTCCGCTCTTGAACAAGGAATTGCGAGCAGTGACTCTGGTTCTTCGAGTGCTTTCTTCGCCTCGGCATCAGCCAGTTCGTTGCCGTGTCTACCACAGTGACTGGGAATCCACTGAAATGTGATGTGGTGGTCATTTTCTTGCGCTAAAGTGTAGAGCTCGGCAGTTTGAAGAGCCAACACTCTGTAAGCGCTTTCTTTCAAGACCACTCTAAGTAGCTGCAGAGCCGATTTTGCGTCACTGAAGACTGTTCATACTTGAGGAAGCTGTCGCAAAATATAGTGAACGGCCTCTCTGATTGCCACTAGTTCTGCAGATGTTGTAGTCGTCTTGTTACACAGAAGAAACCATTGAATGACTTCATGCGCAGGCACGACGAAAGCCACACCAGACACATACGACGAGACCAATCCATCTGTATATTCATTCACCGAGGAGTCATATTCTTTCAACATATATTCAAGTGTTAAATGTCTGAGGCCGATGGTAGGCATTCGCAATTTTTTAGAAATTCCGGCAATAGATAGATGTACCCATATTTTGTGCATTACCCATAGGGACATACGTGCAAGGTTAGCAGGGGCAATGATGGTATGGCAGATTCTTGGCATTTAATGGCTCTTGAAAAAGTGGAGTCACCGTATGACAAGAAGTGTCGATAAGGGATGGCGTCCATGATGGCACAGCAGTCGCAGGAATACTCGGAAGAGGTTCGCATCACAGATAGACAGGTAAAGGGGTGACGCAAGCCTCTTCAATTGTTCCGTAGGTTGAGGTGCAACGTGGAACACCGAGACATGTTTTCAGCATCTGTGCCTGGGCACTTTCCAGCGTACGCAAACTTGACCGGCTCATACATGATAAAACTGGCAGGCTATACCGAATGTAGTCGACGTAGAGAGCCCGGTGCAGCCGAAGTAGCGAATGCTCAGATGGACCCCACTTCATACCAGCCAGAAAGCAAAAAACTTGAGCAAGCCCAGTTGATTTTCTCTTTAACATTGTCACATGCTTCAACCATGAAACACCGTGGTCAATGACAACGCCGAGGTATCTGTGGCGGGTCGCATATGGGGTGACATTGCCATTGATCATAATTGGATACCAACACATAAGCTTCCGTGTGAACGCTAAACAGCTCGCTGCAACCTTGCACGAATTTGCGGCCATGTGACTGCGGACGCCCATATGCATATGTCGTCTGCATAGGTACTGAGGCGTACTGTATCAGGAATTATTTACGCAAGACCAATAAGGGCAACATTGAAAAGAGTCGGGCTGAGCACTCCTCCTTGAGGCACTCCACGGACCACAACATGTCTTCTCATTTCGCCATCACTCGTGGACAAGACTGTGCGACCATCTAGGTAATTTTCAATCCACATGTAGAGACGGCTGCCGATGCCCAAATTACTGAGGGCATCAAGAGTGGCTTCATGCAGTACGCTGTCATAGGCTCTTTTTATGTCTAAGAAAACTGCTCCTACAAGTCGGTGTCGCCTTTTTTCGTGTTTGATCATGGACACGAGATCAATGACTCCATCTATTGCAGAGCGTCCACGTCTAAATCCAGTCATCATTTCATGATAAAGCTCATTCTTTTCCATGAATCATTCTAATCTAGTGAGCACCATCCGTTCCATCACCTTACCGACACAGCTAGCTAAAGCTCCTGGCCGGTAAGATAACATTTCGTAAGGCGATTTTCCTGGCTTTAGGAGAGCCACCAAACGGTTGGTTTTCCACTGCTTCGGGACTGTACTGGATGACCATGTGGCGTTATAGTATGACAGCAGGACTTTCCGACCTTCCACACCAAGGTGGCACAGAGCAGTATATGAAATACCGTCAGGTCCAGGTGCAGAAGATCGTCTTGAAGCAGCAAAGTGCAGCTTCCAATTCTGGCATCGTGAAAGGAAGATCAAGACGAGCGGCTTTAGGAAGTGGAACAGGTCAATCCAATGTTAGGCAAGTTGAAATATCGGTACGGGTGACTCTCTTACAGAAGTCTACAGCAACCTGCACTTCCGTGAGAGGTTGGTGAAGTGCTAGAGCATGGAAAGGATATTTTTGCTGAGGAGGGGCACGAAGGCTTCGTACTATCTGCCAGATTCTAGAAAGTGGCTTTCGAGGATCCAGAGACGAACAGAAGGTCCTCCACCATTGTTTTCCCATTTTTTTGAAGGTGACTCCGTATTTTGCATTGAGCTCATCGACATAAGACATGGTCTAATGATGATTGAGTTCGCCTAACCTTCCTTTCCACGCTACGACAGATCGCACGGAGCCCTTTATATTCAATATCAATCGCCGTTGTGGATGTAGGTGCACTGATAAACTTAGTTCTCTTCTGCACTGACGATACAATAATGTCTTCTATATCAGATGGTGAAGTGATGTCTCCGCAATACTCTTCAACACATGTAGAGAATGTGGACCAATCAGTGCAGTGCACAGCAGATGTAGTTGATTGCACAAACCGCTTCATCTGCACATATGTTGGTATATGATTGCTCCCATGTGTTTTATGTCCAAGCACCAGCTGACTGAGGGCAGGCGGCTCTGAGATACAGTAGTCAGGTCTAGGCAACTTCCGTAGGCAGTGCCATGGATTTAAGTGGGAGACCCGTCGTTGATGATAGTCAGACCTTCAGGGTCTATGAAGTCTATCAAGTTCCTACCCCGACAGTTTATTGCAGCACTTCCCCAGTAAGGATGATGAGCATTGAAGTCTCCAATAACAACATGAGGGCCTGGGGAACCTTGTAACACAGTGGATAGGTAGAAGTCAAGTCTTTGTCTAGGAGGTATGTAGGCGACGGTGATCGAAAACACATGTAGTTTGTTTTAGTGTCACACACACATATTCATTGCTGTCATGTGGAGTGATCATGTGCCAAACATACGTCATGTCACTGCGTATACACATTAACACTTTGCTCTTGTGCCCATCTTCACGTGACCAGAGCTTAACGTATCTGTAAAGGCAAAATTCTTACGTGAGATTTGGCTCACATATCACGATCACTGGGAAGTGGTATTTGAAAATCCGTTGCCTAAAGTCAGACATGCGACTGCATAGATTTCGAGCATTCCATTTCATTATAACAGAATGATGCATCTTCTGTTCCAATGTCCAGTGTGTTATCGTGAGAGCCATGATTGCCACCCTTATTTTAGAGCCGCTAATAGCGGCTCCATAGCATCTAATGCCTGTTGAAAACCAGGAAGCGGAGCCAAAGTAGAGAACGTCTTCTTTATTCGACGCTTGCAAAAACAACTCAAAAATGCAGGCGCGCGCTCGGCTTCACGCTCGTTTTTCACTTCGTCTTCTTCTCTTCTTTTTCGGAGCGTAATATTTAACAGCTCCCGGCCGAACAATTAGCGTATGCTTGTTTCTTTTCAAGACGGAGCTTGTCCAGCAGATTCTAGGTGGTATTGCATCTGTGCCGGTCTCCGCAACGTGTTGCCACTAGAAGTGCACACTTTGCATGAGCGAACTTTGCCGTCAGCAAAGCCGTCGGCACCATGAGCACTTTGCTGTGCTCGTGGTGGAACCATTGCTGGCATGTGTCTTCCTGATGGGCGAAGGTGCCGCAGTGGAATTCATCGCAGCCACCATTGCTGACGTGCTGCTGGTGCATGCGTCGGGTGTTATGTGACTGGCCTGCCCTGGCCCCGGCCCAGACAGCATTCCTAGCCCTCCAGGGGTTAAAGGTGGTGGCTGCTGGGGTGAAGGTAATTCCTTTTCAAGGCCTGGCGAGCTGTTGCGGGTGGCCATGGCTTGAGGCTGTCGTGGAAGTGGCATTCGCTCCACCTGGACAACGGGGGCCAGCGTGTGGTTGTTGCGTTTTAGCCTTTTCACCCCACTGCTGTGCCTCCCTGACAGTGAGGACCCAGATGGAGCCTTTGCTGTTGACGACGGGCGCCCGGCAGGCCCGCTCGAGTGTCGCAGGGCGGAAGACGATAACATTGAAGACGACGATGAGGACGACAATGACAAGGAGCTGTGCCCCGAGGACTTCCCTCCACCCGCCGGTTGGAGCACGGATGTGTCAGCAGTGTCATCACCCCTACCAAAGGTGTCGTTGCTCCCATGCCGCTGCTCCAAGTGATTTCGCAGAGCGTGTGGTTTTGTGACTTCGTTACATATTTCACACACAACTAAACAGAAATCATTCCACGCTAGACAAAATCCGAAAAGTCCCATATCCTCTTTTCTTAATTTCATGGCATCGCTTTCTCTTTTCTCTGTCTCTGCCTCTGTATCGGCTTCTTCGTTTTCTGGACTCCTGAAGCAGATAGTTTTGGCCCGAGAATTCCATGACTGTCCTTGAGTAGCCGACACACTATTGGTGGCCACCTTTCTGTGAAGACCTTTCAATAGTTTGGCAGTAGAAGGACATTTGTCTTCTACCAGTTGGAAGTGGTGTCGCAGAGATGCAGCAAGGAGGAAGGGACTGCTGCAGGCACAAAAAAGACCCCTTGTCATGCGCAGTTCTTCAATATTGGAAGACCCTTCTTCAAACCAGAAGTAACGAAACGCGCCTCGGTCGTGTTCAGCCAGGGACACTTGAAGAAACGTTTTTTCTATGTTGGCGGAAATTCCAATCTTGAAGTTGCGAAACTTCAGCAGTAAGTTGATGATGTTGGGGTTCAAATTTGGCCCTGTCCACAAGACGTCGTTAAGTGAAGGCGAGTCCGAAGCATGAGAAAAGGCGTCAAATACCACCCATACTTTAGTCGTAGTTCTGTCGCGTCGCACTACTGCTCGGTGTGGCATACAGTACGTGATATGTTCACTCGTAATGCCCATTGCGACCTTCTCAGCGAAGTCTTTGTCATAGTAGCTCCTAATGACAGTGTCCTATTCCTTCTGAAACTCTGGTTCTCGATGTAGTGTTCTCTGCAAAGACTCCAGCCTCTTTAACGCAACATCCCGGTTATCTTTAAGCTGGGAACAATTCCTGCGCCACGGCAGTTCAACTTGATAGCGACCATTGTTTCTAACAGTTGTTTCCACGAAGTTCTTCAGGACGTGTTCGTCATCTTTCGAAAGTCTGTCTTCGTTAGCCAGCCCCAGATGTTGTACTTCCCAGAAAGACCTCAGTTGCTGGGAAACGTTGGCTTCCATTAGGCATATATTGAAGTTCCTTATGGTTTCCCGTTTGTAGAACTTAGGTGGACTTCTCGTATCTCCATGAAGTGTCCATCCTATGATAGTTTCGATGGCTGTCAAGGAGTCGTCCAGTCGATGAATTCTTCCGCTGACAAGCTGCCAGTAATAGTCTGCACCTATAAGGATGCTTATTCCAGGCTCAGGTGAGACCTGAACTGCGTTGACGTCAGCCAAACGTAAGTTTTTGCTTTTCAACTTTGCAAGTACATTTGTCTCTGTTAATGCTGACAAGTCATTGCATATTTCGGGAACTTCTATAGCCTCTACTTCAAGTGAGTTGGAGTCGTACTGGCAATGCAGCGTGACTCGTACTCTCCGATAATATTTCCGGGGTGCTGAAATGTTTCCAAATCCCGAGATGGTGAGCTGCTCTTCGGCTAACACAGCGGCTTTCAGCTTCCTAGACAGTTCTTCTGTGATGAAGCTTCGCTGACTGCCACCATCAATCAACATTCTTACAAAGCATCTGCTTCCAGTGCCCACAGCCCAAACTTGGGCGGTCTGCAGAAGAATTGTGCACTTTACAGAGTCTGTTGACAAGCTGGAAACAGTTGTCTGCGTTTCCGTATTCTTTTGCTTCCATTTTGGGTCACACATTGTGGTGATATGTCGCACCCTGCATTTCGCACAGCTTTATCTCTTCCAGTTTCGGCATTCCTTAGCTTTGTGAAATTGTCGAGCGCAGCGGAAACAACACCCTAATTTGCGTAGTTTGTCTTTCTTTTCGTCTAATGTTAGTTCCGTTGTGCAGACATCCACCGAGTGATTTTTGTCTCCGCATAATATACAACTCGCTGGAGTCAGTTTCACGGTTAGCATAGATGCGGAACCTTGGAAATCCTCATTAAATTGTCGTTTTGCTTTTGAGGCTTGTTCTCTCTTGTCAGAAGTCATCATTATAGTCTGTTCCCGGCTTCTTACTTCAAGGCTCAAGAAGTCTAGAAGAACAGACATTTCGTTTAGACTTTCATTAGTAACGCCTGTATTTGTCGAAGACAAGATGCGCTGATTATAACGGAGTACCATTTCTTGCGGAAGATTTTGTATTATAGCAGTTTTCAGAAGCACTCCATATTTTTTTTCTTCGACGCCAAGGTTATGCAGGGATCTCACGCGAGTCTGCACTTTATGCAACCTTTGAAGCCCTTCGAAATCTTCGCAAGAACGAACTTTACGTAGGTTTAGAAGGCTACGCATGTGGTCACTAAAGGGACACTAAAGGTTACCAGAAACTCAAGTTAAAGTGGTAGAGCAATGTTCTAGAACGTCTAAGGCGTCAATTTAATCGCGAACAGAGCTTTAGTAACCGAGAAATTGAGGTAAATGCATGACACGATTTGAGACCCCCCAGCGACATTCCGGTACTAGCCCGATGACGAAAGGACTCCTCATAATTTGTGTTACTAATACTCAACTACTCGTATTAAAAATATCATTTCATTCGATTATAAGACGGAAAAAATGCTACTTGTCTACGTCTATTCGATTCTAAGAAAAAATAACACTTTGACGTTGCCCTTCAGTAATATGGGTGTTCGAAAGGTTTCGTTTTCGCTCGACTCTGCGCGCTCGACTCTGCGCCGCGCACGCTTTGGAGTTTCAGTACTTTCGTTATCGCGTCGTGCTGTGAGGGTTCTGCTGGCTCGTGAAACTTTCATTTGGAACAAGCCGCGAGAATGCCACGTCCATGTGATGCCGTGGGAAGCCCTCGTTGCTTTCCCACTCCGGAGAGCCGGTGTCGAGGCCGCCGTCGTAGTACGCAACGACGCCGGCAGTGCGAGCCCTCAGCAGCAGGTCGCGCTCGTCAGTGCTCAAATCGCTGAAGTTGAGCCCACCATTGCGAGCCAATCTGTCGGTGTCAGGGTCCATTGCGACGAGCGTCGAAGTTTGCGTCATAGAATGAAGTACCAGCTTATGGGCGTCTTGCGCTGGAGTTTGAGGTATAGTAGCGGCGCCTGGTGGCGGTGCGGGAAACGACATCTGGGTCATGCCAGCTTGGCTGTGGCGAAGCACGTATCTAGGCCGAGTTTTGCGTCGATTCGCACTTTTTTATGCCCTGTTGCGAGTGCGAAAAGGCTCACAGACCACGCCGACCACGCTGCGAGCTCGGCGCAGCCTATAGTTTAACGAAAACGGACTCTCTGTGTGCCGTGGGACGTAATTCGTTTCTCCTTCCGCTAGCCACCATACTCCCGCTTTCGCTCTGCTGTCGGCTCTGTCTTGGCTCTGTTTCTGGCCGCGCGTTTGCGTTTTGCGCAGAAAAGCCATAGCGCCGTCTGCGGACGCCGTTCTACTCACCGATGGCGCAACGTCACTATGAGACCATGATGTCAGTACTCCTCGATCGGAGGGCGGGCGATTTGAACTGCGCTAGAGGTACGCGGACGCTTCAGAACGCATTTTCTCTTGAAGTAAGTCTCTCCTTGGCACGAAACAAGCGTTTCGAGGTTTCTGTGATAGTATTTCAACAGTCCACGTTGACTTAATAGTAACCTTTAGTGTCCCTTTAACAATCAGTGACTTCTGACCGAATCTTTCTTTGAGAAGTTCTATAGCTGTGCTATAGCTCTCGTTAGTAGTCGACAGGCCGCTGATGACACCTTCCGCTTTACCCATCAAGTAGCTCCGAAGATATTTCAATTTGTCTACGTCGGTAATATATCGGTTCTGGTGAATAGTAGACTCAAATTGATCCCAAAATTCCGGCCATTTAATGGGGTCACCATGAAACTTCGGCACATCGAGCTTCGGTAGCTTAACGTGTGCGCGTGCTTGACGAAAGTCATCGTGAGATTCGTGCGTAGTCGTTGTTTGCTGATCGGATAAAATGCGTTCAGCGCAGGATTTCGTGAGGACAATAGATTCTTGATACTGTCCGACGCTTTGAAGCTCATCCTCAAGGTTATCATCCATAACATGCTCTTCTACTTGGTTATCAAGGTCCGTAAGCATAGTTTCCTTTAACTTCAATAGGTTAAGATGGTCGGTCAGCTCACCATATGGCGTTGGTTCCGTCTGCATAAGAGTTGTCATGTCGTTGATGATCCTGGTGACCGCCGCTCGAACGGTAGCACGCTTCCGTCGTAGTCTTTCCATGTCGTCACGTCGGGAATGGTAGGCCTCGTGATGACGTGGATCGTTCTTCGATTCTGTCGCAGCGTCGATCGCGTCGGTCGGTCGTCCTCTTCAGGTAGCTGGCTTCATCGTCAGGAGTCTTCAACCGTAGATCTGATATCCTGGTCACGGCACCATATATTGAAAACCAGGAAGCGGAGCCGAAGTAGAGAACGTCTTCTTTATTCGACACTTGCAAAAACAACTCAAAAATGCAGGCGCGCGCTCGGCTCCACACTCGTTTTTCACTTCGTCTTCTTCTCTTCTTTTTCGGAGCGTAATATTTAACAACGCCCTCACGACAGATAGTGCAGTTGGCGTTGCCGATCCGGAGAGCAATATACGTATAGTGTTTACTAGCTGTTTAAGCATGTCTATCACCTTTTCACTTCCAAGGTTTTCATTACCCTCCCGGCTCATGAGGAGCGCCGAAGGAGCATCTCCACCTGAAGCCCTTTGTGGTAACGAGCGAAGGCCACTCTACAGCCGAAGAGGTTGGACACAAGTTGGATGACGCTTCGTTCCCTGAGGGGCACGGAGGTACTGGGGTAGCCGCATCTTATGTGTGTCGGTCTTACTCTTTCTGTGGCACGTTTTGCATCCAAGTACTCAAAGGAAGTGCCTCTTTCCGCCGGGACTTGCTCTGAGAGCGGCGAGGCCTTTGCCGCAACCTGCGCCTTTTCTTGCAGACGGAATCGGCAGCCTCCTTGTGATTTCGTGGAGTTTTCTCTCACCATTTTTCTCAGAATTTGTCTCTCCTCTTCCATTTTGGGGCAGTCCTTGGATGTCGCTTCATGGGCTCCGGATCAATTTGCACATTTCATGGCGTCAATCTCACAGGAGTCTACCTGATGAGCACCACCACATCTTCGGCACAACGTACGATTCTTATACACAGCACTCACATGGCCCAGTTTGGAACACTTGTGACACTGTAACGGTCATGGCACATATGGATGCACTGAGTGCCTCACATAACCTACTTTGATCGATGCTGGCAAAGAGTCTGACTCGAAGACCAACTTGATGCACCGGGAGCAGCCGAATTGGTGGATGTCGAGGATTTGCACTGTTGACAATAGAAGAAATTTCAGGTCTTCATCCTTGATGTCCTTGATGTCAATGTCCACATTTGATGTCAATCCTTGATGTCAATGTCCACATTTGATACAACTCCAGTGCAGGTATCGTTGCTGTACGCTAGGAAAGAGTGAACTGGGATGTTGCAACCATTTGAATGGCTTTCAAAGCTTCCAATACTGCCTGAGAACTCCCGTCCACTATCAGAATGTTATTCCGAGCACTAATGCGGATCTCTCTCACCTGTCCTGAGGCTATTCGATCGAAGTATTTGGTCAGCAATTGTCTGTTCAACGAATTCAAATTCGTTCCTGCCGTACTTCTCATATCTCCTGCCATAGCAAGCATGTGATGCCCTCTTAGGCATAATGTTTGTTCGCCGCCAGGCTCGGTGACCTGCTAAGCTCGGCAGGCAACACTGGTCACCGCACTGCAATAAGCGCTGATGAGCATGGCTGCTCGGCGGTCAGTCATCGTTCAGCACCACCACGCTGCGGAGCGTCCATCTATCGGAGGGTGCCTCAAGCCCTCCCTTGTTCACGAACCCGGGTGGATCGTGACACTGGTGACGAGTACCCACGGATCATCCCACGCCACCGAGCGCGGAGAAACATTGCCCTCCGTTGCTGCCGCCATGCTGCTGTACAGAGGGCTCCAGCCGTTCGAGGGAGATGGGTCCGCCTGGCAAATTCACGAGGAGCAAGTCCACATGTTCTTCCGGGCAAACGACACACCCGAGGCCAAACAGCGGGACATTTTCCTGGCCAGCTGCGGGACCTGCTTCTTCAGCCTCTTGCTCGACCTTCTCAAGCCAGCCACGCCGCACGTTAGGACGCTCGGTAAGCTGCTCGCCATACTGCGCTCGCATTTCAACTCAGCACCGTCCACACTAATCGAGCGTTTCCGGTTCAACAACCGGAGCCGCCGAGAAGGAGAGACCCTCGGGCAGTTCGTTGCTGCGCTACGACGGTTAGCGAGTGCCTGCGTTATCGGGAACCAGCTGGACTCGCTGCCCCGGGACCGTTTCGTCTGTGGCATCAACAACCCCGCCATGCAGATGCGACTCCTGAAGCTTCCCGACCCCTCGCTGGATGACGCCGTGAAGGCAGCGCTGGCAATGGAAGCTGCCGCCAAGGACGCCGGCGAGATTGCCCATGCGACTGGCTCACCGTCAGCGGAAGCAGCGGTCAACGAGTTGGCAACAAAGGGCAGTAGCTGCGGTCGCTGTGGTGGTGCCCACTCCCCCTCACAGTGCCAGTTCTCTCAAGCACAATGCTTTACGGGCTGGAAAACTGGGCACCTGGCATGTGTATGCCGAAGGGGGAGGACGAACAGCAAACAGCAGCAGCAGCCTGATTCAAGCCCAGGTACCACACAAGCCTGCGGCCAGGGTAGCCGTCGCAAACGTATGCGGCGGGGGCGTGCGGCAGCAGGCTCAAGTTTTTCCGCGGCCAGGCTCTACGTCGTGGCCGAGAACCTGCCGATTTTCGACATGTGGCACACAGGCTTTGTACCGTCATCTGTGCCGCCTTACATACTGACCGTCGAAATCTGCGGGCACCCCATTTCCATGGAGCTGGACACAGGGGCCAGCGTGTCATTAATGGCCGGGAAACTCTTGAAGCGTACTTTCCCCGGTGTGTCCATCGAGGCTTCAGGCGTGATGCTACACAGCTCGTCTGGGCATCTCTCCCAGGTCCAGGGTCAGGTACAGGTCAGCGTTTGTTTTGGTGACAGGGAGGCAACCCTTCCCCTTTACTTAACGAAGGGGTCGTCGCCAACGCTGCTGGACAAAAACTGGATTAATGCACTGGGCATTCGTCTGCCAGAGTACCCGGAAGCCAGCCTGCATGTAGTGCAGAGCTGCCAAATCTGCCAGGAGCATTAGCAAGCCTCGCGTCATGTGGAAAGCACCCCCTGGCTGTTCCCACAGAGACCCTGGTCCTGCCTACATGTGGATTTTGGGGGACCCTTCAAGGGACATTACTTCCTGGTAGTGGTGGACGCCTTTTCAAAGTGGGTGGAGGTTCTACCTGTCGCCACTCCATCAGCAGGCGCGACCATTGCAGCACGATGGTCTTCGCCACCCAGGAGTTGCCGGATGTCATCGTGTCCGACAATGGTCCTGCTTTCGCCAGCACAGAGTACCTGGCCTGGCTGACGAAGAACGGAATCCACCGGATGATGGTTGCGCCAGACCACCCTGCTTCAAATGGTGCAGCCGAGCCGGTGGTGCAAACCATCAAAGACAAGCTCAAGAAGAGCCAGACTGGGGATTTCCAGACGCAGATTGCGCAGATACTATTTCAGTACCGGACCACGCCCCACGATGTCACTGGCCGTGCCCCCTGTGAGCTCCTGCTGGGTCGGATGGTCAAGACACCCTTGGACGTCTTGCATCCAGACCTCCGATCCACAGTGCTCTTGAAGCAGCTGAAGCACAAGCTGGCTGCTGACTAAGGGTGCCGTCCCAGGCCTTTGCCAGAGTCAGGAGCTCCAGTTTTCAGGAACTTCCATCCTGGCTCACCCTGGTCTGCCGGACAGGTGGTGTCTCCTGCCAGCGCCTCATCACTGCGCATCCGCATGTTAGACGAGGCCATGTGGCACAGACACGCCGACCATGTTGGGCCCTCGCCTCGGGACCTGGCCAGCACCCTCGACTGCCACTTTCGAGTTCCAGCCCGCAGGAGGACTAGTGGCAGCATCAGTTGCTTCCAGCGGAGCACCACCCACCTCGGAAGCGGCAACCGTAGCCAGTGGTGTGGCACCCATTGGACTGGTGTCGAGCCCAGCACCACTCACAAGGCCAACCACTACGGACCCTCTGGATGGAGCGAGGCTGGCTCAGGCAGCACCCGGCATTGCCACACCTGACCCATTAACACCAGTGCCCAGGCGGAGTACTCGATGGCGGAGGCCACCGGGCCGTTACTCGCCTGGATAGTAGGCACCGTCGACCCAGCTAGGGTGGAGGTAGAGCCTCATATTTTGAACATGGACGTTTGTTTTTTATTTAACAAACAAACTGGGGGTAAGGGGGTGTAGCAAGCATGTGACGCCCCCTCAGGCACAATGTTCGTTCGCCACCAGGCTCGGTGGCCTGCTAAGCTCGGCAGGCAACATTGGTCACCGCACCGCAATAAACACCGATGAGCATGGCTGCTCGGCGGTCAGTCATCGTTCAGCACCACCATGGTGCGGAGGGTCCATCTATGTGCCTCGAGCCCTCCGTTGTTCATGAACCCAGGTGGATCGTGACAGTGGATGTCGAGGATTCGCACTGTCGACAATAGAAGAGACTGCAGGTCTTCATCCTTGATGTCAATGTCCACATCTTATACAACACCAGTGCAGGTATCGTTGCCGTACGCTAGGAAAGAGTGAACTGGGATATTGCAACCACTTGCATGGCTTTCAAAGCCTCCAATACTGCCCAAGAACTCCTGTCCACCATCCGAATGTCCTTCCGAGCATTAATGCAGATCTCTCTCACATGTCCTGAGGCTATTCGATCGAAGTATTTGGTCAGCGATCGAAAGTTCAATGAAATCAAATTCGTTCCTGCCGTAGTTGGGGTGTAGCCCCCAGAGAAGACACGTTTGTCACATCTGCTTTTATGAGTAGAATCACTGCCTGCTGACGTCCGGCGAAGCTTGCACTTCAAGTCGCACAATCGACTAGCGTGTAATCACTGTCCGATTCCATCTCTCCCATTGTTGAGTTGTCAGATGAATCAGGAAGCCTATAGTTAGTGATGTCGCGGTTTCCCACAGACAGGGCTACCGCTGCGGGACTCGCCTTGTCAGGAGGGCACGGAGGTCCTTTGTCCCCCATTCTGGTGGACGACGTCTTCGCGGAAGCTCCTGATATCCAGAAGTCGCACAACTTTGAAGAACTACAGAACAAGGACTTTCGTTCGCACTTCTTCGTCTTGAGCTTCCAGTAAGCACTGTACATGGTAAGTGTGCTAAAGTGAATCAATATCAGGTTATATTAGGTGGCCAAATCTAAAGCTGGCCAAATCTCTAAAGCTGACTCACCTGGCCACCAACTTTCTGTAGGCTTCTGCCTTAGGACAAGAACAACCTAACATACATGAGTCTCCTGTTTTCTAAGCATGAAATTAATGTTGACCGTTTCGCAAGCCTGCTCCATTTTAATGCACTTGAAAGCAGAAAAGGCGGCACTCACATGAGCCAGCTAAACATTTGGCAAATTGTATAGTACCACTACCTCTATAAACACATTTTTAGGACCTTAAAGGGCTTCTGACATGACATTTCCTACTTCTCCCTTTTTTTTTTCCAGTAGATAAAGGTTTTGGAGCTCAAAACCTTTGAAAATATACTGGCAACACTCGGAGCACCCTAAATAATTTATTATAATAGCTTTTTGATTTTCCTTCCCAGAGGTATATGTGTCATGACTAGATTTTAGGTGCCTAAAATAGGCACCTGCAGCCTCGTTTTAGGCACCATTGGGGCCGACACAGGCACCAAAAATAGTTTACAAACTGTGACTTGTCTTCTCTGTTGAATGTTCATTGCCTATTATTGTGGTAAAAAAAACTAAAGTAGCATTTACTTGTGAGGTAGCAACCTTATTTTGAAGCCACTGATTGCCATGGCTTTGGTGTGTGCATGAGGGGTCGCTTTTTTGTCAACCTGCCTACAGCAACCAACATGCTTAATACTTTAGTAAAAGCAACACAAAAGGAATGCTTTAATACATCTGTTCTTGCACAATTAGCAGGTAGTGTAAATTTAATATAGTTCAACTTTTTCGTTTACAGTCGCATCAAGTGGAGCAAGCACAAACAGAACATAGACCAGGAAACCCACTAAATGGTTAATGAGAGAAGCAGGAAATTTGAGCCTCATGAGTTGAAGTAAAAAAATGTTACAGCAAGAAAAGGAGCATTGAACACTATGTTTAGAAGTCTTTTTAAAACCTATCACAGTAACACATGATCATGATCCCTTGGGGTTTGGAAGTTCAAGCTTGTGCCTCTTCCCACTCACAGTAAGCTTGTACAGGATGCAAACAGGCACTCAACATTGTAACAGATCCGTTGTCTGTTCCCTTGTGAGAACCTCAGAAATATTTTTAAGCCATAGAAACTGCATTTCTTCAGCGCAGACTGTAATTTTGCACAGACATTCTCAATAGCTACTGCAATGCAGATTTGATAGACTGAACTTTTGTTATAATGCGGTAGCTGTGTCATGCCTTGTGAACTGTATTCCATAGGTTCTCTTTTTACGGAGTAAAGTTCGGTTAATTTGACTCTGGTTAATTTGATTCCAACCAAAGATCCCAGCCGGCACCTATGCATTTCTGGCCCAAACTTTCATTATTTCAATCCTACAATTAGCTTTCACTGGATTATTAAAACTTGACCAACCAGCACGCACGCACGCATCAAACTCCCATGGGGACCCCAATACCAACCCCTTTAGTGGCAGCGTATGTCTTATCAGTGAACAGTGAATGCGTTGAATGCAAGTCATTTCCTATTGAAAACACCTATTTTAGGCTTGCACTAGGGAAAAAAAAATTATGGGGTTTTATGTGCCAAAACCACTTTCTGATTGTGGTTTTAGAGTAGTGGAGGACTCCGGAAATTTCGACCATCTGCGTTTTTTTTAACATACACCTAAATCTAAGTCCGGACAGGCAGCCATTGGAATCTGAACCTGGCAACGTTTAACGCTAAAACGTTATCTAGTGAGGCGAGTCTAGCAGTGCTATTGAAGGAATTGAGGGCAGTAAATGGGATATAATAGGGCTCAGTGAAGTCAGGAGGACGAAGGAAGCACATACAGTGCTGAAAAGCGGGCACGTCCTGTGCTACCGGGGCTTAGCGGAGAGACGAGAACTTGGAGTCGGATTTCTGATTAATAAGGATATAGCTGGTAACATACAGGAATTCTATAGCATTAACGAGAGGGTGGCAGGTCTTGTTGTGAAACTTAATAAGAGGTACAAATAGAAGGTCGTACAGGTCTACGTCCCTACATCCAGTCATGATGACCAGGAAGTCGAAAGCTTCTATGAAGACGTGGAATCGGCAATGGGTAAAGTCAAAACAAAATACACTATACTGATGGGCGACTTCAATGCCAGGGTAGGCAAGAAGCAGGCTGGAGACAAGTCAGTGGGGGAATATGGCATAGGCTCTAGGAATAGCAGGGGAGAGTTATTAGTAGAGTTTGCAGAACAGAATAATATGCGGATAATGAATACCTTCTTCCGCAAGTGAGATAGCCGAAAGTGGACGTGGAGGAGCCCAAATGGCGAGACTAGAAATGAAATAGACTTCATGCTCTGCGCTAACCCTGGCATCATACAAGATGTGGTTGTGCTCGGCAAGGTGCGCTGCAGTGACCATAGGATGGTAAGAACTCGAATTAGCCTAGACTTGAGAAGGGAAAGGAAGAAACTGGTACATAAGAAGCCGATCAATTAGTTAGCGGTAAGAGGGAAAATAGAGGAATACCGGATCAAGCTACAGAGCAAATATTTGGCCTTAGCTCAGGAAGAGGACCTTACGTTGAATTCCAATGGCGGAGTTGGAGCAGCCGACGGACTTGGCGAGCGAGCACTCGACTCTGGCGTAGAGCAATGCCTCCGAATCCATGAGTGGAACACAACGTGCGCTGCCGGAGCAAGGCGGAAGCTGAACTTATATCGCCGAGTTACCCAGGATGCCTTGTGTGTTGTCATTTCCTTCCGCTGTTTGCTGCCAGCACCGCCGCACCGGTCACTTGTCTCTTCAGCGCCATTCACCTGTCGTTTTTTTTAAAGTGTGGAATGGATATCTCGCCAAGCGTGCAGCAGCTTTTGCTTCCTTGTGAGTCGTGACCAGCGGCGCCTCCAAGCAGACAAACGTGTTAAAGGAAATACGTCACGCAGAGTTCCGGTCCACTCCGCCTATTTTGGCAGAGCATCTTTTTCTGCTCCACGGAGTTACTCCCGCTCTGAATCCACTCCGACTCTCTAATTGGAACACCTTACTCCCGCCCTCACTCTGTCATTGGAACAAACTTGCTCCGAAACGAGCAGAAAAACTTGCTCCAACTCCGCCATTGGAATTCAACATTAGTGTTGGAGATACGAACGACAATCTTATGGGCATCATTAAGCATTGTGCAATAGAAGTCGGTGGTAACTCCGTTAGACAGGATGCCAGTAAGCTATCGCAGGAGACGAAAGATTTGATCAAGAAACGCCAATGTATGAAAGCCTCTGACCCAACAGCTAGAATAGAACTGGCAGAACTTTCCAAGTTAATCAACAAGCGTAAGACAGCTGACATAAGGAAGTATAATATGGATAGAATTGAACATGCTCTCAGGAACGGAGAAAGCCTAAAAGCAGAGAAGAAACTAGGAATAGGCAAGAATCAGATGTATGCGTTAAGAGACAAAGCCGGCAATATCATTACTAATATAGATGAGATCATTCAAGTGGCTGAGGAGTTCTATAGAGATCTATACAGTACCAGTGGCACCCACAACGATAATGGAAGAGAGTAGTCTAGAGGAATTTGAAATACCACAAGTAACGCCGGAAGAAGTGAAGAAAGCATTGGGAGCTATGCAAAGGGGGAAGGCAGCTGGGGAGGATCAGGTAAGAGCAGATTTGTTGAGGGATGGTGGGCAGATTGTTCTAGAAAACTGGTCACCCTGTATACGCAATGCCTCATGACCTCGAGCGTACCGGAATCTTGGAGAACGCTAACATAATCCTAATCCATAAGAAGGGGGACACCAAAGACTTGAAAAATTATAGACCGATCAATGCCTCATGACCTCGAGCGTACCGGAATCTTGGAAGAACACTAACATAATCCTAATCCATAAGAAAGGGGACGCCAAAGACTTGAAAAATTATAGACCGATCAGCTTACTGTCCGTTGCCTACAAAGTATTTACTAAGGTAATTGCAAATAGAATCACGAACACATTAGACTTCCGTCAACCAAAGGACCAGGTAAGATTCCGTAAAGGCTACTCAACAATAGACCATATTCACACTATCAATCAGGTGATAGAGAAATGTGCGGAATATAACCAACCCTTATATACAGCTTTCATTGATTACGAGAAAGCATTCGATTCAGTCAAAACCTCAGCGGTCATGGAGGCATTACGGAATCAGGGTGTAGACGAGCCGTATGTAAAAATACTGAAAGATAGTTATAGATAGTTAAAGATAGTGTATAACAGCTGTGTCTTACCTGTACTCAGGTACGGGGCAGAAACCTGGAGGCTTACGAAAAGGGTTCTACTTAAATTGAGGACGACCCAACGAGCTTTGGAAAGAAGATCGATGGGTTTAACGTTAAGAGGAAGCTTTAGCTCGAGTGCTCCTATCTAAATACATGTAAAAGGAGAATTCGTTTTTCTCGGCAACCACTGCACCAAATTTGACGAGGTTTGTTGCATTTAAAAGTAAACTTAAAATCTAGTGACTGTTGGTATCAAATTTTTGAGTTAGGTCGTCAATTTTTTATTAAAAATTGGCAAAAATCGAAAATTTCCAGAAAACGAAACTATCAAGTTTACAACTCTGTAACTCAACCACTAAAAATGATAATACAATTCTGTGAATTGCATCTAATAGTACATCTAAAGCGGACAAAATTGATATGTTACACATGAATATAAAAAAAATTTTATCATAGGGAAATACAACTTTTGAAAAACCGTTGTAACCAACGTAACAAATTCACGTAAGATGTAAAATGACATATTGAATTTGTCCGCTTTGAATGATCTAATGGGTGCCGTTTACAGAACCGCGACATCAGCTCTTGATGCAGAGCTATGAATTTGTAAACTTTCTGCTTCTATTTTCTTCACACGGTCAAATATTTGAAAATTGATTTAAGAAAATTCAAGCCCTAAATCGAAATTCCGCTTCCAACAGTCACTAGAATTTAACTTTCTCTTTCAAATGCAACAAATTTCATCAATATCGGTGCAGGGGTTATCTCATAAAAACGTTTTTGCGTTTTACATGTATTTGAATAGGCCGCGTCGGAGTTGGGCCCGAGCTAAAGCTTCCTCTTAAGGGATAAGAAAAGAGCAGATTGGGTGAGGGAACAAACACGAGTTAATGACATCTTGGTTGAAATCAAGAAAAAGAAATGGGCATGGGCAGGACATGTAATGAGGTGGGAAGGTAACCGATGGTCATTAAGGGTTACGGACTGGATTCCAAGGGAAGGGAAGCGTGGCAGGGGGCGGCAGAAAGTTAGGTGGGCGGATGAGATTAAGTTTGCAGGGACGACATGACCAGAATTAGTTCATGACTGGGGTAGTTAGAGAAATACGGGAGAGGCCTTTGCCCTGCAGTGGGCGTAACCAGGCTGATGATGATGATGAAGTCTAAGTACACAGGTGTTTTCGCATTTCACCTCCATCGAAATGCAGCCGCCGTGGCCGGGATTTGATCCCACGACCTCGTGCAACTTGCTCTAGGAAGATATTCAAGCAATATAACCATAGCTCACAATGTCTGGTTACAATATTTACCAAATTCTTACATGCACCTTTCTTTCTTTTTTCAGGAAAATTACGCTGAAAATTGCCTGCGCAGTGCAAACACGAAACTAAAACCGCCCTTGTATTCGTATGCTTTACTGCATAACACATATACATTGCGGCGAGGCTGACTTTAGAAAACTGGCGGTCATTGTGCCACACATTGCTCACTTTCAAGCTAAAAAATCAGGTGCACATTGGATTTGTACTTTGCTTAGACCTTTAGTGTAATTTTTTTCTTCTTAGTTTTCTACTTTCTACACATAGAAAGCGGGCGCGCTTTTGATTCGGGAGCGTGCTAAAATTGGGCAAATACTGCCAAATGAATCAGCTGTGTGTGCTGACGTTTTTTTTCTCCGTCTTGTTTAATTCGATCAATTTTGTCGTTGCCATCAGGGTCGAACTAACGCAAGTCGACTTTAGATCCTTTTTCACACGAGTTTCACCGCGTTTGATCACGTGGCGATGCATTGATTCCTTGCCTCAACTATGTCCGTTGCCTCTGCATTTACATTGAATGTTCATGACACTGTGGGGGCCTCGCAAAGCTCTGTTTCAGCGGATATTTTTGACAGTGACTGGGTAGATGAGATGAAGCTTACAGCTTCGGAGGACATATAAACGCTTTAGGAGCTGATTAAGCCTTGCCCAAACAGTGCAAGCAGCATATAAGGTGGTTATACTAGAAGTGGGGCTGGATATGTTCTCCAAGCTGTCCAAACTTTCCGCTTCTGAATTAAATCGAGATCAGTGTCTCTTGCTCTTTGTTTTTTATTTGCCAATCATGGTGAAGTTGCAGCTTGTCATGCTTCAGATGCAATACCGTTCCTTAGTGCGGTCATTTTGTGATTGCCCATTTTCTGCCAAATCGCACACGAGTGTGCTGAGTTGTGGCAGATTTATGGTTGCCACCCGCCACGCTTTGTACGTAGGTGTTCTGTACTTTGTAATAGCTTGTAGCAAAGATGTATTATTAGTAATTAGTTACTTTTTGGATCAACAGGAAACGTTCATCTTCAAGCCTTCATGTGCTGTCGGTGTAGTTCATCACCTATGCTTCGGCACACTAATTCAAAAATGTACCCATTCACTTATTCTTGATATATGAACAATAGAGTGGGCATAAGTTAGAGCTGATGTGCATGTATATGTGCAAGAAACTTACTATGATAGGAGACAGCTCTACTACCTTAGTCACAATGTAACGAGCAGTACTGGCTCTTGCCGACATTTTGAAGTTTAAGTCCTTTCTTTGGAGATTAGTGATCAAATGCTGGTGGGTGAGTGCATTTTTTTATCCTCGAGAAAAGCCATGCCTGAAAAAATGCCGGTAACACAGGCAGTCACTGTGTAGCAGCGGTCTGTGAACTTGGCCACACAGTCGTTTTATTGTTTAATATGCCAGTCACTGTTTTTGCTGCTAACTGCTTCAGACGTCTTCTCTCTACCGCACCACATTTACAGCTTGCATGAAGAATAGTGATTTAGTGATCATCCAGTTGCATTTCAGACAGCTGATCGCACAGTAGCAGGATAGAAGTGGTAATGGTTTCACATTTATGTGCCTTTGCCTGTGGCAATGTGCGGGGCAAAGGCCAAAAGCACCATTTTGTTTCTCGAGCGCAAACTACTCAGCAAAAGTAGTCTATATAGATGTGTTGCCATTAGCAGCAGCATCTGCAAGTTCTACTAGGTCCTGTGGGAAAAAAGAATGTGTTTCTGAAACAATGAGCACCCTGATAAAACATTTTCTGGCACTAAAAGCGAATAGAGATACACAGGTGCAAAGGACTGAAATAGAGGCAATTTATAGGCAAGATAAAGTCAGTGCTGAAACACTTCTTAACCCATAATTAATGCTTGTACACAAAAAGGGTGTGGCCCTGAGAAGAAAGAAATAGGCATTTGCCTATCATTCGGTCTCTAGTCATGATGCAGGTAGTAATCATGTGAGAGTAGAACATTATGACATTATGGCACTCGCTTCGGCTCGCTCTGTTGCCTCCTATACTGCTACTCGTTGTGAGGGTCGATGTAGCAACATAGCGGACGACCTAGCGAGCCGCAGTGAGTTTCAAAACGTTGTAGTGTCCTACTGTGACGTGATTACTGCTTGCGTCGTGACACATATACCTCCTGGGAAACAAAACCGAAAAGCTATTATGGTAAATTATTTAGGGCACTCTGAGGTTTGCCAGTATTTTTTCTAAGGTTTAGAGCTGCAAGACCTTCATTTACTGAAAAACAAAAATGAAAAGTTTGAATTCAAGTTATTCAAGTAAAATTTTGAACTACTGGTCTACTACAATCTTATCCGCATTGTACATGCTTTTGTTCTCTGCCACCTTTCATACTCAGTGGCCATGCATAATTGGCATGTTGCAGAGAGGAACAACTCAATTCTCTCATCAGAAAGGTCTTTAAGCTTGGAGTCCACAACATGCTCGAAAAAATAATCAAGGCACAAGAGCGCTCACAGCTGCTCAGGCTATCCAGCACCCCGGCCTCGACCCTGTCAACCAGTGCCCTGACACCGTGCAGATTCCCAGTGACATCAGGCCTCAACTGCACATCGCACCCATTCCCCTCAACATACACCCCGCAAACAATGTCGGCAGACGCCGGGTCAGGTGTAGAGCTCTACTCGAGCATGTCCGCAACAACCACATTGAGGCAAGCTCCATCGATGCCGTGACATATGTCCGACAAGAGGTATTCATTGTCTCCATCGTTGACTTCAATTCCAGGCTCACTTGCTGCACTACGGTACGCACTTTGAGGTCTGCAATAGCCGAACAGGTTGCAATCGCACTGGCTGTGCTCGATGGTCGCAGAGAGGCAATATATAGTGATTCTAAGGCAGCCATTAAGGCCTACTAAACCTGGATGGTCTCCCCTGAGGCCCTCCGCATTCTCCAAAGCGCCAAAAGTATCTCTCCGCGTTCTCTCACTTGATTTCCCGCTCACTTGGGGTCGACTGAGGGCTCTCCCTCTAACCTTAACAAAGCCACGCACAAGGCCGCGTGAGGACACACGGACCGCATCACCTCCGCACTCCCCCTGCCCTGCGGGGAACCCTTGCTCAAGTTCAATGAGGTTACCGCACACGACTATCTGTCAAGACGGGTATTCCCCCTCCTGCACCCCGCCTTATGCAAGGCGCGGGCGGTGACCCTTCGACTTATACAAGCCCGTGCATATCCTAACCTTGTGGTTCTTCATGCAATATACCCTGAAAGGTATCCCAGTGCGAACTGCCCTGCCTGTGGATTAAGGAAAATATTGGATCATGCGTTGCGAGAGTGTGAAGCCATCGGCTCCTCCTTCAGCGAGGATAGGTGGGCTGCACTCTTGGACAGCCCCGAACCTAACGACCAAACCCTGGCCGCTGTTAGGAATGGCCGTACGGGGTGGCAACGTGCCAGCTTTCAGCCCTCTGCACGTGTTCCAAGCCCACCAGACAGGGAGCCCTTCCGAGAACTGCGGATGACCGGCAGCCACGTGGCGCGCGGTCAGCTGAGGAATGTGGTACGGAGCACAGTTCTACGAAGCCCTCGGTCGTCGACACCGAGAGCTATGCGGCACCGCGAGCTATGCGGCACCGAGAGTTCTACGAAGCCCTCTGACGTCGGCTTCGGAGCCTTTGTGTGTGGGCGCTTGAACTTGTGTGCCTTGCTGTGTGTGGGCCGTACTACGGGGCGGCGGCAAGTTTACAATGATTGGACGAACATTTCCGACCACTCGGACTCCGTCCACGCCGAACGATGATGTCGAACTATGACGTCAAGGGGAGAGCTTATAAGCAGCGTTTGCCGGCTGCTAGAGCGTGCTCGTGTCGTGCTCGTGTCGTGCTCGTCGTCGGGAGCTGAGTGCTCGTTGTCATGCTCGAAATGTAGTAGTGAGCTCTGTGCTCGTAAACTGTTTGCTGTATGTTAGTCTTGCGGGCTCCATATGGGAGTCGCGCTGGACTGCCAATGTATCTTGCTTAAAATGCTTAATATGTAAATAAATCCTGTTCACCGAGTTCCTCTCTACGACCTTCAACTCCTTCAAATGGTGGCAGCGGCGAGATAGTCCGACGAGTCTTACACCGCCCAGAGTGCCCACGATCTGACCGTCAAGCTCAGCTTGGCAGTCCCTACGTGGGACTAGCCGGGTGGCGCGAGGTCTCCCCTGCATCTTCTCTGGACCTAATAAAGTTATTTCACTCACTTACTCACCGGTCTGCTACGCAAATAAAGGCTTGCAGGCACTGCAGCTGTTAACAACACGACTACTCACCATCAGGAAAGAAACGGAGGTACCGAAAGTACTCCACCAGAAAGCATGGACGATAGCTTGAGTCTTGGAACGACGACTCGCCATGCCTCACATATGTGGTTCGGTTGATATAAACACCTGAAGAAAGTGCAAAACTGTTAGCAGCAACACAGGCAGATCCACACAATGCAACTTCACAATTTTGCAAATAAAAAAGGATCTTTCAAACTGATCTCAGAGAATTCGCTTCAAAGCACCATGCAAAAGAATTGCCCATTCCTCTTGAAGCGAGTCTAGCAACAGTCATTCCGCCCCTTCTTCCCACACATAAAACAAATAACCAAGTAACTTTAACCCCACAAAGCCCAAACAAAATTATTGCAACTTGTTCATATTTATTTCTTATCATTGAAAGTGCACTGGTACGAAAAAAACTGTGAAATTATAATTGCTTAAATACTGATTATTACACTAATTAATTATTTAATAATTGGTTTGCTGAACTATCTAGAACTGAAAACTCCCTCCAGAATATCAAAAACTCTAGTAAGGGCGCAAACAAACAGGGACGAAGAAAAGGGGCAACACAAGGACGAGCGCTTTCTAACAACTGGTTTTATTTTTGAAGAACTACTTACTTAAATACCCACAGAACTGCGCGATCTAGTCAACAGAGCACGCCTACAGCGCATATGATACTCGCTGATCTGCGCGATCAAGTCAAAAATCTTGACTTGATCTTGACTTGATGAAAAATCTTGACTTGATGAGATTTGACTTGCATGAGCATTGAGTGTCACTCAATGCTCATGCCACTCAAATTAACTGTGCCTGAACAGGTGCCATCACACCTCCATCATGGTGAGCTAGTGCAGGAGCTTCAAGGCAGCATCCTTTGTTCTTGGGTTTTTAATGGCTGGCCAAGGTCACCGTAACGTGCTATATTTTTGGTGCTGCATAAACATAATTTATTAATGCAGCTCAAATAATTTTTCTCTCTAGTGCCTCTTAACACACAAATGTGATCATGAAAAAAATCAGCGCAATACTTTACTGTTGGCACATATCCACAGCATCATATCGGTCATCCAATGCGGAAAGCAGAAGTGCTTTAAAAATTCCCAAAGAAGAAGCATATGTAGCAGATTTAGCTTCTAAGCCTTTGTGTAATGTTTGTGCCTTCTCTGACACATGTACCATATTTCTACAGCACTATAATGTTCATGCAACAGCATCAGAATTGTGTCAGCTGCTGAAGTTTGGCAAATTTGGAGGAAAGAGATGAGCACAATCAATTACTGACAAATTCGTTGTTTTTCTGTTTCTATATTTCATGTACATTATTGAGTTCACTTCTAGTACTTATACGCACTGCACTAACAGAGCACGGCGGCCGCATATCGATGGGGGCGAAATGCGAAAACACCCGTGTGCTTAGATTTAAGTGCACGTTGAAGAACCCCAGGTGGTCCAAATTTCTGGAGTCCCCCGCTACGGTGTGCCTCATAATCAGAAAGTGGTTTTGGCACGTAAAACCCCATAATTGAATTTTAAACCTAACAGAGAGCTGTGCATACTCGGCACACTAATTGTGCCACATGTACTGCCGGATGTCACAGCTGAAGATGGCAGTGAAAAGCAGTAGCGGCCGCTCACCATTATAACAGATCCGAGGCCGGCAGATGTACATTTCTCTCCATGAGTCATACTGGTTCAACTGACCACAATCTTCACCCCATGTCCTGCATAGAAAAGCATACAGTAGAATCTTGTTAATTAAAACTCCAAGGGGACTGGAAATTTATTTAAATAAAACATATTTCGAACTAGGAGAAACCTCGTAAATATAGCGCCCATTCAATTGTGCGGCACTGCTTGCAAAACAGTCACTAGGCTTGCATAGAAAAAGTTTAAGTTTCGTATCAAGTTTACTGTGGGTGCGAGAGAGCATATGCGAGGATGAGCCAAAAAGTATGACACACACTGTGCTCCCACATGCCCCATGTTGGAGATGAGTGCACGCTGCTGGGGGCAGCATGCACTCCTTTTTAAGCTGCATGGGAGAAAAGGGCGCATGCTGCTCTGTGCATCTTTCCTCAACATTTTTACAGTACGCAACAATACAGTAGCTAGTGACGCATCGAACTTTCGCCTTCGGCTCGGGTTTGTCCAAAAAGTGGAACATGGGAGTAAGACATTTTGTTCTAAATAACCTCTGCGTGGTCTTTAGGTTTGAATTGACAGGAGTTTTTCTCTATTCAAATATATAGGACTTTTCTGGGACAAACAGAGTAGTTTGAATTATCCATCCATTTGAATGAAGAGATTTTGAATAATCGGGATTGCACTGTACATTCACTAACACTCATGCCAGAGCAACTTACACCAGGCAATGGACTGGTACACTGACGACCACTCTTTGATGAACTTTGATGCAGGTCTTTAATATAATATTGTATATATTTTTTTAGCTGCACATCAAAACAAACCTTTTTGCTACATTACAGAAAGTGATTATGTTAATTAATGCTCTACTGGCAAGAAGCAATACATGTAAAAAGGAATCGAAATTTTGCAAGTTTGGAAGCCAAGTTAGAGTGCTGGTAGCTGATATATAAATTATGAAACTGACAATACATGCACTAAAACAATTTTCTTTTTCTGGATTTTCACCTATGACAGAATTTAATGGCTTCAATTATAAAAAAAGAATTTAAAATAACAACTATTGAGTTTTAGGTGCCAAAATTACAATCTGATTATGAGGCATGCTGCAGTGGAGGTCTCCGTAATTTGGAGCACCTGGGGTTCTTTAACGCGCACCTAAATCTAAGTAGATGGGTGTTTTCGCATTTCGCTCCTATCGAAAATGCGGACGTCGTGGCCAGCATTCAATCTCGCCACCTCATGCTTATCAGCCCAACACCATAGCCACTAAGCAACCACGGCGTGCTTCAATGAAGTTCTATCACAATTGGCTGTTGTGGCACGCGTCTATCTTCTCGAAAGGGGCAATGTTCAGTCTTTGGCTCCTGTGTAATGCAATAAGTCTACAATGGAAAACACAGGGAAGGCGGGAGATGAAAATACAAGACAATGAGCAAAACAAGAACAAGATGAAAGCAGGAGCCAGCATTTCGACAAGTGAAGTTGTCTTCTTCAAGGTGACATATGCTTTCCTCGCCACAGTATATATAGGTGGGGTTCTTCTAAAGGGGAGAGAGCGTAAGGCGGGTAGGTGTGGAAACGAGCAAATGTGTGTTAGCAGCGAGGGTGTCGAATTGAGAATAAAGGAGTGCTGTGCACAAAGCCAGGGACATGGCCGTCACGTGTCAATCACATGTCAACGGCGTGCACAGCAGCCTTCCATTACCTGTCTCGCTGGTGGTCGTGGGCTATCATGTCTCTGAAAGAGATAATAGAAGAAGCGGCAGAAACCAGTGCTCGTGAAAAAATAATAAAATATAATAAAAGAGAATACTGAAATGGAATAAATAAATAAATAAATAAAGGGAGAAAAAGAAAACACTAAGAAACCAAACAAAATGTTGCTGCCAATAGCTTGAAATTTAGCATAGTGAATAGATTCTAAAGCACCCTTTGAAACGTTCATGCCTATTGGTTGCAATGTCTTGAACTTATGGATAAGGTATGATTTTCTATATTTTCTTTCTCGTTCAGAACGGAAATTTGACTGTAAGATGTAGAGTTTAAGTTCATCAAAGTTATGACCTGGCTAGTTGAAATGCTAGGCTTTGGGAAGTTTTTAGCTGTGTCCGCGCGATGTCCATTTAATCTAGAGTTCATTGATTGTCCCGTTTCATCTATATATTGTTTCTTACAGAATGAACATTCAAACATATAAATCACATTCAAACTTGTACAAGTGACGCTAGATTTGACTTCGTGTGTATAATTATTGGTGGTGCTTTTAATTTTAATGTCACTTTGAAGGTGCCCGCAGGTTTTGCACCTGGGGCAACAACATGCTTTTATTACAGGGGATGATGTTGGCTGACGTTTGCGTGCACTAACATGTCTTTAAAGTTCCTGTTGCGGCGATAGGTAACAAATACAAATACCTTTATTTCAACATCAGGGATGTTAGGGGTGCACCCAAAAAGCCTATGACTGGCTTGACAGAGGGGCGCACCCCCGTACATAAAAACCGGCAGCAACAGAACACAGACAGAACAATAAAAGAAAGACTACACTGCATAGGTAAACATCATATTCCATAAAAAATTTGTGAACATCCTCTTGCAATAACAAATAAATGAAGGCGGCAGAATTAACACGAAACACTCAGGAACACTGAAGAATGCAAAACGAAGAATAACGATACGAAAAGAAAACGGGAGAAAGGAGGCGCAAGCTTGTAGTAAAAAAAAACGTATCGTTAGGTTCTCAGTGCTCATTGTGCCGATTAAGAAGAGTTGGAATTATATGTCGGAGCATTTGACGACCGTAATGGATGGCACATACCAGACGTCGTTGTTACGTGTTGGGTAGTAATTAGCTTTGGGCCGTAAGTTAGCTGTGTTATCAAAGAATGCATCATGATCTTTCCGTTTTCCTTCATATCGTTTACTTAGCAATAAGTTATATAGGTGATTAATTGCAGTTACCTTTAATGATGTGAAAAGAGGTTGAGTGTGAGCAGTAAACAGGGCATTCGCAATGATACGAATGACCTTTTTCTCTATTTTCTGTAACCTCTATGTATTTGACCATGTCATTGTACCCCACACCAGATGACAATATGAAAGATTAGATAGAAATAGTGCATTATAAACTAAGCGTCTAACACTCAGAGGTAACATGCCTGTGCATTTTGCAAGTTTTTTAACCAGATTGTCGATGTGTATGTCCTATGAAAGATTGCACTACAGTGTCACACCTAGACTCTTTGCTGACTCCGCTATTTCAATGCTTTGAGAACCAAGCCTTAGTGTACGTAAATGTTCTAGTGGTTTATTGTTAGGTCTAAAAAGTACAGCTTTAGTTTGGTAGCGTTAATTTTCAATAAAGATTCAGTACTCCATTCGACCAATTTGTGCAGATTTTCATTAGCATTTAATGTCAAGTCATTAAGTGTTTTAGCCCTAAAAAATATGCTGACATCATCTGCATACATTACACATTTAGCGCTGTTATCAAAGGTCACAATGTCGTTAATGTATATGTTAAAGAGTGTAGATCCAAGAATACTGCCTTGCAGTATGCCAGAATGAATGGATCTAAAGTACGATGAAGAATTGTTAATTACAACCCGTTGCTGGCGGTGCTCTAAATATGTTATTAAAAGCTGAAAGAATGTGCCGCGAAATCCATAGTGCTCAAGTTTAAGGAATAATATTTAAGTTTAAGGAATAATATTTTGTGATATATGGAGTCGAATGCTTTGGAAAAATCCACGAAAACCCCGAGAGTTAGTTCTTTTTCTTCAAATGACTCTAATATAACTTCCTTCATGGTTAATAATGCTGTTTCTGTTAATTTTTCTGCAATAAAATCGAACTGGGAAGCTGATATGACTTTGTGTTTGTTAATAAAACTTGTAATGTACACTTGTAAAAGCTTTTCAAAACATTTAGAAAAATCTGGCGAGATCAATATAGGTCGCTAGTTGGAGAAATTACTTTCGTCTCCTCCTTTAAAAATTATGGTAATCTTGGCAACCTGTAGCTTTTTCGGGAAAGTTCCTGAGGAAAATGCCAAGTTTATTATGTACTCTAATATCGGTGCAAGTATGTGGGATGTGTACTTCGCTGGCAATATTTGGAGGTCGTCAGTGTCCTTACTTTTACTATTTTTCAGCGACTGTAGGAACGACAGAACTTCGTTAGCTGTAACAGGGGCTAAAAATGCGGTTTCGCTAACCTTTTGACTCATGCTGTTGAGGTATTGGCTGGGCTGAGTGCTGTCTGCAATGGACACGAAGAAATTATTGAAAGCATCTGCTAGTTGAGAACTGGACAAGTGAGTGCCATGCGTGACTATTTCATCTACTACAGTCTTCTCTTTTGAGTTTAGCAAATTATTGAGCCTCCCCCAAACAATATCGGAGTGCTTTATTACTTCGTCATTAAATTGGTTACTCATATAGTTTCTTTTGGCTTGCCGATTAATACTGTTAGCTTTATTTCTCGCAGCCTTAAACTTCTTCAAATCGTCAATAGCTTTTGTTTTTAGAAAGCACTTAAAAAGTATGTTTTTAATTCGTATTGCCTTTAGGCATTCCTTAGTTATCCACGGCTTACGCGCCTTCGAAGCTCGCACTCTTGTTTTGTATGGAAAATACTCATAATACAGCTGCCTGTAGGTGGAAATAACAATACCATAAGCTTCATCAACATTGGTCATTGGTTTCCTCATGGACGCTGCTCCAGTTTACTTGCGACAGTTTATCATAAAATGTTTGTAAAGTAGTCTGGTTTATGTCTTGAACACGCACAATAAATCTTTTTGCAGGTTTGTTAGAGGGGACTGTGAGATTTGTAATTAAATAAATTGGTAGGTGATCACTAAGATAAGCTGCCAGTGCACCGGATATTGACAATTCATCACATGCATTAGTGATGGAGGTGTCTAGTAACATTGATATTTCGGGTGTAATGCGTGTTGGTTGATTTATGATATCGAAAAATGCGTTGGTCTCTAGTATAGCGTAGAACTCTTATTGAAGTGTTGACTTTTCAAGCAAGCTTATGTTCCAAGTCCCCGCCTAATATGAGTGTGTATTTATGATCATTTACCCAGCTGAAGTACTCGTCTATAAAATGGAGAAATTTGTTACTGCTTCCTCTGGGTGGGCGGTATGTGACAGTAAAAAACAAGGAATTAGATTTCAGGGTAAGCACCTCGTAGTCGTTGGTTACAACACAGAAATTGTCAAGTAATTCGCATTTGAAAAGTGTTTTCGACAGCATCGCAACCCCCCCCACCTCTCTTAGAGCTCCGGTTAAGGAAAAATGTGGAGTATTCAAGTAGATTAAGAACAGCAGAGTGGCTTTCGTACCATGTCTCAGAGATCATGACGTCAAACGAAAAGCTAAAGCTGGAAAGAAAGGCACATATATCATCGCTTTTGTTTCACGCTGATCGAGCGTTCAGATGCAGAAACGAAATGTTACCACTTTTTGTCTGATAATGGATGCTCAGCTCGTAAGATGCTGAGAAATCATAACTTGAAGCGTTCACTGATGCCATGATATCGAAGCTACAGTATGTTGCAATCTATTAACAATAGCCATACGAAGAAGCCAAAAGAGTTTAAAAAACGAAGCTTTGAAAAAAAAATTCCAATGTAAACTGCAATGGGCATACTTATAGCATGGCACAGAAACTATTTTTTTTACCACGTCTGTGCACAAGTTGTACACTTTACAGGGAACGGCATAAAAGTCAGTAAATTTTAAATCTACATAGAGGAAAAAGGCACTACAGACTCTCTTAGTACAGCCATCACACAGGTATTTACAAACCTTATTAGAGTTAGTCTAGCATCGCTGACAGAAACAAAAGTTAAGATGACAAAACAGTAAATGGCTGTTTTAAATGTCAAAGCGTCGATGAACACAAACAAGAGAAGCCATATTCATATGTTACCAGTTGTTATACTTGTCAAGTAACATTCTATTTTGGCGGTCCATGTGCTGATAACAAAAACGCTTAAGCGACCTTCACCAGGTCAGCCTCACAGGTAACATGCAGAATTGAAGAGTTCTCACTTTTGCGTGTTAAAATCTTTCCTTGTGATACCCACATGTATTTCTAATTTTTCTCCTTTTTGAGCTTTCAATCTTTACCCAGCAGCATCTTGTTCTCGACACACAAATGCTCATTTATGTACACGAGGTCGCTTGTGTCAAACCCCAGTCTATCTGCTTTCAGAGTTTTCTTCCGAGCAGCTGACAGCAACTTTTCACAAGCAGTTCTGCTCTCGGTACATCCTTGGTACAACCCTTGGTACATCCCAGAACGCTATTCTCAGACGCTCGTTACTTGATAATATTGGGTGGTATTTTCGTAGGATGTTGTTTACATTTGGGAGTGCATTAGAATATTTTGTTATAAAGGCTGGCGGTCTGTCAGATTCTGGTGTAGGCTGTTTCTTCGTTAATTCCGACTGTCTCTCCAATCTTGACATGACATCATAAGCTCTATCAAGGGCAACTTGTGGATCTATTTGCTATGCTAAATTTCAAGCTATTGGCAGCAACATTTTGTTTGGTTTCTTAGTGTTTTCTTTTTCTCCCTTTATTTATTTATTTATTCCATTTCAGTATTCTCTTTTATTATATTTTATTATTTTTTCACGAGCACTGGTTTCTGCCGCTTCTTCTATTATCTCTTTCAGAGACATGATAGCCCACGACCACCAGCGAAACAGGTAATAGAGGGCTGCTGTGCACGCCGTTGACATGTCATTGACAGACGGCCGTGTCCCTGGCCTTGTGCACAGCACTCCTTTATTCTCGATTCGACACCCTCGCCGCTAACACAAGTTCGCTCGTTGCCACACCCACCCGCCTTACGCCCTCTCCCCTTTAGAAGAACCCCAGCTATATATGCTGTGGCGAGGAAAGCGTACATCGCCTTGAAGAAGACAAGTCCACTTGTCGAAACGTTGGCTCCTGCTTTCACCTTGTTCTTGTTTTGCTCAATAAGCCTACAAACACTACAAGAATGGCTTCAGAGCAGAAATACATACATAGTGCTTCAGTAAACCTTGACAGTGAGAAGGGTTTGGGTGAGTTGGTAGCAATCTATAATAAACAGTTGTTGTTTAGATAGTTTTACAGTGAGTGGCAAGGATGAGCTTGGTGCTGAAATTCACATTTGTGGCTTCACTCTCTCTCTAAAGCATATACCACAGAAAACCACTTTAATACACAAGGCCTTTGTTGCATGACTTCACCTTTTCTTTTTTAATACATTGCCATTCCTAGTTTACTGTTTCTAGGCAACAAAAGGCCAGGAACAAAAGGTGCTGTATATCTATTGACGAGGTCCCCGACCCACTTAAACTTTTTAGATGGAGGAAAACAGTAACATACAGCATATATATGAAACACATTAGCTTTGGTGTTATTAAGTGATATGAAAACTCAAGAATTCCTTATTTAGCACAAATTGAAAATGTTGCCACAAATTTATGAAACCAGATTACAGGATACTCAAAAATCTTCTAAACACCAATTCTCAAAAGATAAAATATCACCAGTACCTCTATGTACATAAACATTAATGTACTCTTAATAAGCATCAATATCTAACCATCACCTTCTCTGTTACTCTGAACTACATGCTGGCATCACTTCAGATTAAACCAGATGACTTGCCTCCAGACTTTATACAGGAAAGCTCAAGAAATGTTAAACAGAGTTGCATGCTCTCAGAAGCTGTTAGAAACAGCTTAAGTATTTTGTAAACGTCTTGATTCTTCTTTCAGGAATTCGGTGCATAATTCTCTTGCTACAGAGATATTTAGGCCAACAAAATGAATCTGTACGAGCGAAGGGGAATGTATTCTAACTTCAAAACCAAAAATTCATTTCCATGACACTCGCAAAATAAAAAGTGCAACTATAGTTTGCCTTAAGTGGTACAGCAGCCACTGATTACAGTTAACACCGAGTATACTATAGTTCAGTTTACTGAGTGCATGGCACACCGGACCCACCTTACACAAGCTGTGTGCCAAAGCTCAGGGTCCCTTGCACAGAGGTAGAACCCACGACAGACCTGCCAAGACAAAGGTGTGAGCCCAGGCCTCCAGCCTAAGACAGTACTAGCACATACCTTTGACACAGCTTCAAGTGATAGAATGTCCAAGTCTGAAGAGACCACCCATCGCAGTATAAACATAAAGACTTCTTGAGGAAGGTCCGAGATGTGTGTAGCCTGCAATAATTATTGATGACCATTAATCGGACAGTGCCAGCAATAAAAACCTTTATTTATTTACATTTACAGATACTGCTGTCTCAATACATGAGACATAGCAGGAGTGGATACACCAGAGATTAGATCAACACAACATACAATGAACTTGAAACGTAATTACAAAATATGGTTAGACAATTCTTTCACAAACTCTTCATTAGGTTTTTCCTGCAAGGAACCAGCTAGGTTGTTCCAAATTTCAACAGTGCTTGGAAAAAACGAATACTTAAAACAATTTACAAAAGACTGGAAAGGAACAATATTAAGTGGGTGTGAACGGCGCGTGGCATACCCAGTGGGATGACTGAAGGAAATCGGGGCATCAATGCAACTTTGGCCGTGTACAATCTTGTGTAGCAAAGTGATACGTTCAAGTGTGCGTCGATGAGCCAAGGGTTCTATTGATAATGCGCATGCGTGAGATGAGGGAGAAAAGTTGCGGTCATATCGGCTAAAAATGAACCGTATTGCTTTCTTTTGTATGGCTTCAAGCTTCAATTATTACTTCAATTATTATGTACACCACAATGTGTTTATTGACTTGTCGCATTCCTGCACATAGAAATCATGCATAAGCACAAATACACATGCAGGCTTTCTTAACCGCATATTTCCCAAGAACTACTTCTTTCAATACAATTTCAACCTCACCTTACTAAATTTAGCAAGAAGCGAAATTATCAACTGAGCGTGTCTTGCACAGCATTTGCACTAAATATGCAAAAAAAAAGTAAATAAGAAAGCTGATCACTGCGCATAGGCAGATTGAGTACTTTTTGTTCCAAGGCCACAGAGCAGATGTTCGCAGGTGGAGTTTTCATTTTGATGCGTTGATGAAGGGACACGGTGTTGTCATTGCCACATGATGAGTCATTGTCTTCACAACTGGAAACAAAGTTGTGTGCGATTTATCAGACATGGGACAGAGAGATGCACTGTGTAAGCATTAACCTCATCTGCAGAGAGTTATGTGGCTAGCCAACACTGATGCATCCGTGTTATTTATCTGTCATAAAAACTTTTTTGACCAGTTTAACACATTCAAGGGCTCTTTGGCAACGTACCATTTATTTATTTATTTATTTATTTATTTATTTATTTATTTATTTATTTATCCAGACTACTACATGTGCCCAGGGGACATTAATGCAGCAGAGCTACATCACAAACACAACAAACAAAAAACTATAGTTAGAGCTATAGTACAGAAAACAAATTAAAATGGAATGACAGTGTATGAAGTAATAACCATATGTGCCAGTCTGTAAGGGTGCTCGACTCTCTTATTTCTTCTGATGGTCTCCCCACATGGCTCATGTCTCCTGGCATACAGCTTCCCCCCAAAGCATAGATGCGGCGGAGGGAGGCAGTGTCGCATTTAAAAATACAGTACAATGAGAGGTAGCATGACGATGATGATCCCTATTGGCATCCTCTTCGAAACAAGGTTCCAACAAATAGTCGGCCAGACTCCTTGAGCTAACTAAGTATTATATATGCGATTATAAGAAAACTGCGAGCGTTCCAATGTCAGCGCCTCGTGGCAGCATGTACACTCGGCAACAAGAACTTGCTTCCTCCCCTTTGGCTTGAGGATGCAGCACGTGCTGTCAGTCCACGTGCTTGCCGTTTATGCTTTGCAGGATCACCCTGCAGAAGGCTTAAAAGTGGCGTAGTATATAGGTGAATGTGATCTCTCGAACATGTCTCCGTTCGCGAGACTGCACCTGCAAATGCCTTGGGCGTCGACGTGCAGCATGGGTGAACATTATTTGTTCGGTATCCTAGTGTGGCGAGTCAAACCCTCTCGATTCCTAGTGTGTTCTAATTCTTGTCTAGTTCAGCTAGCTGGCATTCCATAGAGTGCATCAGACCTTGCAAATAAATTATACAGAGGTGAAACTGTAAGAAACGTTCTAGGAGATGCTGTGGCGTAAATTATATAAGCTCGACATCATGACTGCATATCACGCTGATGCCACACGAGTATGATGGCAAATAAGTCACTGGAAATGGTAGCACCACCATCAAGCACATTGCTCCACTTACATACAGTGCGTGGAAAGAAGAATGGTCTGAATACTGCGGTGTGGCACTGCGTCTCTCTCATTTTCTTACTGTTATTTTTCTTTTGAAAATGGTATGTTGGATGTTTTAAATATTGCTGCTATCGATGTCAAAGTTATCAGGAGCTAACTGGTTAAGGAAGGACAGCTCGAAAAAAATGTGATATGCTGCAGAGCAGAACTATTGCATATGATCACAGGCTGTCATTCCCTAACCTGTTCGCTAGGTTCAGTGAGTGACATAGGAAGGCAGCACCTTTGTAAACCAGCGAAAGGGTCTACACTAGTAACATTTGTGAAACCAAGAGCCGCATTTATAACCTTGCAGCAGAAAGAACTACCAGGAGAATGAAGCTGCAATATGCCGCCGAGCTTGACTATTCATGGTGCTGAAAGCAGAACAGAGAAATTAGTGCCTTAATGTAAAAGTCATGAGAAGCCAACAAACAAAGACACCAAGGAAAACATCGGGGAAATTACTTGTACTTACTCATTGAATTAAAGAAACGATAAATTAATGGCATGCGTAATGCGAAAACGTGGGATCGTTCCCCACCTGCAGCAAGTTGTTTATTCATTCAGTTTCATTAGCATTAATTTATCATTTCTTCAATTCAATTAGTATGTACAAGTAATTTCACCCATGTTTCCCTTGGTGTCTTTGTTTGTTGGCTTCTCATGACATGATTAAAAAAAATTGGGCCCCACGGTTAAACCCCTTTCATCTCGTTGTTAATGTAAAAGTGTCACTTTTCTTATTAATACAGGGCTTTAGTACACAACAGGAGGATTTGCACAGTCTGTGAAATAACCACTTTCATAATTACATAATTATAATCTCATAATTCCATAATTTATTTATTAGTAAAAATACAAATAATTACATGTGCGTACTATACATAAGGAGGTCCCATAGTCAAAGACTGTATCGGGACCTCCTGTAGATATTGTAGATACTCACTCTGTTTCTGAGCCATTGCTTTCCTCATCTGAAATCATGTATATATATAGAGTCAATTGTGAGTGCAAAAAGAACATGTATTTCGCAATGCTAGAAATTCATTTAAACTCACCAACAGCCCATACACTGCTGCTTGCCAAACGAAACTCAATGTCTGGGACAATTTGTAAAGCTCTCCTGTAGAGTGAGATGGCTGCACAAGAAATGAGGAGTTGTCAGAAGGCATTTCTGAAGATGTAGTGAAAAGAATGCATAAAAAGTAGAACTCACCATCATGCATTCGTCCAGATCTCTCAGCAGATACTCCTTTCAGGTAAATTTGCTTTGCCTGCAACACATATTGTAACAGAGGTAACATATGCTAACAGAGCTCTGCCACAGAAGAGAGCTCATAGAATCCTCGATAAATTACACCCGGATGCCATAATGCTCCATTTTCCATCATTTGAACCTCGCCCCAGAGCGCCCCATTGCATACCGGTGCAGTTTATGGAGGATGCTATAAGCCTTCCGGTATGCTGCCTGAAGTGGGCTGCACAACAGCAGAACCAGAGTAGCGACCCTTCACAGTTTGCATCCGCCACAGCTAATTAAACCATAAATTAGAGGAAAATGAGCTCAAGCATGCATGGACTGTAGCACACAAAGATGAATCACGAGAGAAGGAGGAAACACACATGATCGCTACACTTGCAACTAAATATTTATTAGGAAGCTGTCAGCTTGACTAAAAACCAGGAGCACACATGCAGTGGAACATAAAGCATGCCACTTTCACAAAACACTAGAACCTCAATAGAAATTCGAAAAAAGTCATTTGCAATCGAGGTACAGAATTTTAACCAGGTTTAGGTGGACAGAGGGCTGACTCACACATGTGTCCGCATGTAAAATGTGCCTCCACTATCTCCCTTGTTTGAATGTCTTGATGTCAAAACAGCACTGTGGTTTCATTAAACAGCAGCTTGCATCCACAGTGCCTAATGTTGTACAACGCGGGAACACCATGGGCATTTCAAAGAGTTGCTATGCTCTTGTAGCCGCACATTTAAGTTCATTGTTTCCTAATAAAAATTCATTTGCAAGTGTAGCAATTGTGTCTCTCTCCATTTTCTCTCACGCTTTGACTTTTTATGCTACAGTTCAAGATGGCCAACCTCTTACAACTCGACTAGTTTTATGTTTTGCTGAACACATACAATGTGCGCAAGACTCATCCCTCAGAGTATCATTATCGCATGCTGACATTTCTCTTAAAGGGGCCCTGCAACATGCTAGGGAAAGCTTGTTGAGCACTACTGATGGCATTGACTCAATGCAGCGATTTTGCATATTTCGTAGACAGGACATGATGTCAAGGAGTGATGCTATGGTCACTGGTTGAAAATGTAAGGTGATTTACGTTTGCATGACATCACAAGTACTGTAAAAAAGCTATGGCATTACGTTTTACAACCATTTTAAGTATCGCACAGCCCATGGTTGCAAGGTGTCAAAACTATGGGAATGACGCATCACATGCTGAGCATCTTGGTGCGCCTCGCAAAAGCAGGTTGTAACCACACAAGTGACACCATGCCCTTCACGATTACACTGCAAGCAACCTGATCGCAGAGGCTATGGAAACGCTATCAACAAGCTGAGCAAGCTTGGCAACCTTGGCATGCCGACTACCACTGACGCTCTGCGGTGTCAACACATGACGTCATGGGAGAGTGAAATATTGCATCTAGAGCCATGAAAATTCCAGTGGAGGGCAACTCTCATTTTGACTGTATGTATTTTTAATTTCCTCTGACGGATAACCTGGGTTTCTGTGGGTCAATTGTGATAATTCCTTTTGCTCGATGTCCCATGACATGCTGAGAATTGATATAGAGCAAATAGAATGCCCCAAAAGCGGCATTGCAGGGACCCTTTAAGTGTAGCGTGAGAAGCCTACAATTTTTTTTTAGTTCCATCATTTTTCTTATTACGTGTAACAAACAGCACTTCTCTGCCTTTTAAGTGAGCTGCTGAAAGAGGCAGAAATTACTTACATGAGAAATCACTATGTCCAGGCAGCTAAGAAAATTAGCCAATTACAATTATTCACATTAGGGTGCATGTTGCCATTGCAAAAAGATGGAGGACGCTTAAGCTTCGCCTTTAAGAGTGCAACAGGATAGCATTCAAAGATTCTTGACTGCTCCGCTTCCCAGCAACTGGGGCGCATGAAACTGTAATGTTTGCCGGGAAACGCTGGCCCCGAACGCTATGCATGAAGGTGGGCTGGCTTTCTAGTAGAAACGCAGCCTCTCGCGTGGTCCGCGATGGATGAATGGATGTTATGAGCGTCCCCTTTGAACAAGGTGGTGGGTTGCGCCACCAAGCTTTTGTTATTTTATTGCCTAATGTCCTACCTATATTTAAAAAGAAAAAAGAAAACACGATGAATTCCCATAACCAAACTTTCTGAACCTCTATTGTGAACTTTGTTTTTGTAAGCCTCCATTGTTTGTCGTTTCCCTACTTCCACCAATCTTCCAATTGCCTCTTACTAATTTCTATTGCGGACATGTTTACTTTCCCCCTGCGCTCGCTGAGCCAAAGGGCTTCAGGAAGCCAGTGATTCCTAATCAACCACTGGGTAGATATCTTCACATTCTAATACAACATGCTCCATCGTTTCCCTAGCTTTACCGCATCAAGCACATGCTGCTTCTTCCTTCTTATATCTCACTTTGTAAGTGCATGTTATAAGGCATCCTGATCTCGCTTCGAAAAGTTATGAGCTTCCCTTTGAGTTATCATAAATTGTTTCTTTCCCGATTTCGTTTTTTCCTCATAAGTAGTTACTCATGGCAGGTTTCTTTTCTATTGCCATCACCCATGAGATTATTTCAGCCTTTCTGACTTTCCCCTTGACCATCTTTGTTGCTGTGTTGACCACCCTACAGGCCGCATACTTGCTGGTTAGCTTCCTACTTCTTTTCCTCCATTGTGATTTCAATGTTTTTTTCTGTACAAATACCTCACCACTCTTCCAGCCCACTTACTTTCTTCCATATTCCTCAGTCGTTCTTCATTATCCATTTTACTGTGAGCTTCCCTCAATTCAAAACTTGTCCAGCCCTTATCACCCTGCACAGCTTCATTTGTAGTCTCCCCGTGAGTGCCCAATGCGAGGCATCCCACTGACCTTTGGTTGCCATCGAGTCCTCTACCCCTAATTTCAAGCAAACAACAGCATTTCCAAAAGTAAGTCCTGGCACCATTACACCTTTCCACATACCCCGGAGCACCTCGTACCTATTGTGCTCTGTGCTTCATTATGGATGCGGCGGAGGTGAGTGCCACCTGGAGATATTGCAAGAAACCAGGCACATCACTCCATGGCCCCCCCCGAGATATTCATGCGCCAGCGCACGCAAATGGCGAATGCCACAGCCAGTCTATGAATGGTAGAAACGCTGGAAAGGGGGTTTCTTTTGAGTTTTCGCATAACAAAATTATGCTTTCCCAAATAGCCAAATTACAATCAGCACAATCATGTCTGTAGGCTGTGAGTAAGTCATACTTTAAGATTTTTCTACGTATTTTAGCTTGAGAAATTTATTTAATTCAGTAGGTTCCTTGTGCCCCATGGAGGGCCTGGGTACGGGTGGTTCGAAAATTTTTTTGCTGAAACCATGTCCGCCATCGGATTTTCTGCGACAGGGGGCCCTAACGCTGTGTTAAAATTGAAGCCTAGCAGTAGTGAAGTCATGGCTGCTTAATAGAAATCACAATACTAATACCCCATTCAAGGAATCCATCCCCAAATTTGCTAAAAGATGCTTTGGCATTCCGGTTAAGATTGCCTTAAACTGCTACAGGAAGGATATTGAGAAACTGCTAACTGGTATGCCAATGTGTCTTATAGCGTATTTTAAGGATGGATATGTAAAAACTGGTGCTACTCTTAAGATTTATGCTAAGCAAACATGACTTCACTACTGCTTGGCTTCCAAGTTTGCAATTTCAACAAGTGCGCTAAGGTGAATAAAAAGTTAATCTGTGAATTTTTCTGGTGATTTGTTGTGCGAGTAATTTCTGCTGCTTTAGGTAGTCGTTCTGAACAGGCTGAATTACGGCATGGTTCTTTGCTTGTTTGTTTATTTATTATACAGTTAAAACTCGATCTAACGAAACCCAATTCTATGAAGTTCCCAATCTAATAAAAATATTTCTATTGCCCAGCAGGTACCCATAGGGTTCAATGTTATCAGGAACCCGAATTCACGAAACAAACTTGCCCAAACTCGATTTAACAAAGTTTTTCCTGAAGTAAATGAGTAAAAAAAGCAGTGATTTCTTTCCGCTTCTGACACAGATGGGTTCTTCTTCGAGCGTGTGCTCTAAAGCTATCGCGTTAAAACATCTAGGCACCATGGTCACATCCTTAGCTTTATTTTGATGAGACTGCATGCCACACCCATGCACGGAACAGCCGACTCAACACCGTTTCCACAGGGGCAGCAGTGGTTGCTTTCATTATTTCATGATTTATGCGACAGAAGGCTGGATTAGCAGCAAATACAATGCTGCGGTAGCTTTTGCGAGTCACTACGTTACAATTTTAGATTTCGAAGGACCGAAAAATTCTTTTTTCAATTTTATGAACTTCCTGATTTAATGAAATAATTTGAGCGTGATCATCACTTCATTAACAAGTTTGAACTGTATCCTCAGGGACAAAGGCATTACAGAAGGGATGGGGAAAAAAGTTCGAGATAAAATATGCACAAAAAAAGGGCATCCACATTACAACTAAGAACTAATATTGAAGTTCAACAAGGCTGATTCTTGGGCTAATTGGCACAGGTCACTCATAATCGCAAAGCCTTTAGCGCAATTAAAAAAGACAGGGACGTGACAGGGACGTTAGCACTGTCCTGTGTCTCTGTCACGTCTCCGTCTTTTCGAATTGTGATATAGGGTTTGCCATTATGAGTAAACTAATATTGCACAATATTAGTATACAGATCAGGGTACATAATTCATAGTTAGTTCTGGACAAAAAAAAAAATTCATATGATGCTGCTGAACATGTGGAAAATACATGAAAAAGCTTGGAATGAAATGTCACATAAGGTTACATTAAAATGGTTAGTTTTATTTATGAGGGCAGACAGTTTTTCTTTTAGTATGCTCAAACTAAAAAAAAAAAACACCCTGTAATTAGAGAGTGCTATCACTGGCACAATAACTAAACTGCCCCAACAGGACTTGTTACAAAACTATCATGCAATGCTTGTGCTATGACCAATGGCACAGCCAGGAATTTCGTTTGGTGGGGGGGGGAGGCTCATGACAGCTCGGCCGCCTCCTTATCGATATTGTAAGGGATCAAATACATGAATAACTGCACTGCCATTGCCAAAGATGCTGCAAACGAATTCTTGAACGCTATGCACTGTCAAGACAAGTACAGTCCAATATTTTCTCATAAAAGAATATACTCGTACATCCCAAAAAATGTGCCCGGAATAACTGATATTAATGGTTCCATGCTTTTCTGTCTATTTAATATGTAAAGAAAATATCACACGAACTTTACAATCATATCAGTTCCAAACCAGCAAAACAGTGCATGCCGTTGATATGAAAAATGTACCTGCCGCTGCTCAGCATGAGGGTGTAGGATCGAATCCCAGCTATGGCGGCCACATTTTGATGGGGGTGAAATACGAACACGCCAGTGTACTTGGAATTAGGTGCAGGTTAAAAAGCCCCAAGTGCTCCAAATTTCCAGACACCTCTACTACGGCATGCTCCATAATCAGAAAGTGGTTTTGGCACGTTAAAGAAAAAAATTAAAAAGGTAAGGTCCATGAAATTAACAAGTTGAAGACGCTTACTTTAATAAAACGTCATTCAAGAACCTTGTTTACAAATTTATACTGTGGGGTTCTCACTCGTGCTCTTGTGAGAAAGAAACGACAACACAGTAGTGCAAACAATCACAAGGGCATTTATTGCACCTTTCATAGACTAATGCCTGCTAGCCGAGTTGCTATCCACAAAACATGCCAATGAGCACGCGACAAATCGCGAATGTCCGACTTACCGCAACCGGATAACAAGCGAATATGTTCGCCCCATGCTGGACACCAACGCTTGGTCATTCGTGCATACGGTCACACTAACGGTGATGTGTTCGAACGATCGTGTTCGTCCATTACGGGGTAAGCCTCGTGAGACGGTCTCATAAAACCATGGATCGGCGCATGCACAGAACGTCTGCGCCACTTGCCCACCCCGAGCCAAAGAGGAAGAGTCTTCTCCTTTTTGCACCCAAGTAACCCCGCCCTTAAGTGGCGTTAGCAGAGCAACACTCGCGCCATCTCACGTACTACCCTGCAAACATACCGACCATCGCAGTAAAGCCACGCAGCGAAGCCGGATACAGGAGACGGGAGCTATGCGAGAAAACAACATATCAGGGGACGTGTGAGAGTCGCGCATCCCCACAATACATATACAACGGCCAGGGAAAAATCTCAATGACGCTGTCCTTTGTTCCAAAGTATTGCGCAGAAGCAGCTGTCACTGGTTGTGCATTGTGAGTAATTGCACTGAAATTACAGTCGCAACAGAGAGGACATATAGAAAGCAGGAGTTCTGCAAGATGTACAAGGGCGAGTCAAATGAAAGTGAGCCAATGCGAACATACGACAAACAGCGTGATTTATTTAAAAGCAATCTCCATGAGCATTTAGACATTTGTCTCACTAACTAACAAGCAGCGCGATTCCCGTCTCATAAAGCTTCTTGGGTTGCTGCTTCAATGAGTCGGTAACCGACTCTTTCATGAGATTGTCCAACACAAACCTGGCTCCCTTGAGCTGTTGCCCCAAAATGTGGAAGTTGCAAGGCGACAAGTCTGGGCTGTATGACGGATGTTGCAGCGTTTCCCACTTGAAGTTTTCCAGTTTAATGTTAACATTAAACTTAAGATGACCATTAAAGATAACTTTAAACGAGCAAGATGACCCCATTCGTCTATTTTCCACGTCGTTTGTTCTTGAGTGCGACACGCAGCCAATTCGACGTTTCACAATATCGGAAACGATTGATAGTCTCTCCAGGTTTAGCAAGTTCGACCAGTAACAGCTCCTGACGATATAAAAAAAAGTCAATAACACTTTTCCGGCAGAAATGAAGGCCTTTGCTTTCTCTGGGGGTGGTGAATTCCAATGTTTCCACTGTAAGCGTTGCCTTCGTGCTTCAGGCTCATAATAGCGGCACCTTTATTTGTCGCCGGTGACAACTGCAGACAAGAAGTCGTCACCCTTATGGTGATAATGGATCAGATGAGTCAAAGCAGCGCCAAACCTCTCCGTTTTCTGGCGGTGATTTCCATAATCTCGGCATCTGTTGCGCACACAAGAGCCGATAACCGAGATGTTCATGAATTATGGTACGAACCGAACTTCAGACGCTCTGCCAGTTGATCAATGCTTATCCTCAGTTCTTGTCTAAGCAGCTCATCAACCTTTGCAATTGTGTTGGGGGTGATTGCACGGTGACTTTGGCCCGGTCTTGGATTGCCTTTGCAACTTTAATGTCCTTCTTTGAACAGTTTGCTCCAACGCTTCACAGTGGCCAATGAAATGCAATGTTCAACGTACAGGGCAGCGATACAGCGAATAATTTCTTTTTGAGAAACACTTTCAGCTGTCAAAAACCTCACTACACCACGCTGTTCAACTTTTGGAGTGTCCGTTATATCGCGCAACCATGTTCAACCCAGTGTATGAGAGCACTAAAGAACCTTTATCCTCACACCTACGTGTCACTTCTGTAAATTAGAGATGCCTATGTGCTACGTGCATGCCTCGCACATAATGAACCGAAGCATTATTGTGCGAGATGAGTAGGCTCACTTTGATTTGACTCACCCTCATACATTAGAAATGAGAAGATACAGCTTGATAACGGGCAAAAAAGTGTCACTGGAAACAAAGTTCACTGTTTGTATACACAAAACCTCGCAAAAAGATATTTAAATATATGTATATGTCTCCAATAAATAAACGTATCTAAGAAAACGTCTGTGTATATAATGTGTCAAACACAAGGCAAATAAACATGTTGCGTAATCACAGATTCACAGAATCCTAGATCCCACCCCCATTCCATCGGCTCCCCGACGTATCGCACACGACGAAAAGCAGCGCGCTTCCTCCCCTCTTTTCTCCCTTGTGCACACAAAACTGAGCCACTTTGTCAGCTCACCCACGCCACCCCCCACCCCCCAACAGTTTCACTCGCGCATACAGCATGCGACACATGGTCTCAATTTTATCGCCCTTGGACTTCATATGGAACATAGGGCAGTGGCAGGAATGCGTCTGCATGGAGTGTCAATATAATTGCTACCACAATAATAAGAGTACCCGGTAACGGAAGCGTCCTGTGGCCCATTACTTTCCACAATAGAAGAAGTAACAGAAACAAAATTGAACTTTCCCAATACGCTGCGACGCAACAATGTCTTTTTTTTATATATTGTGGAGCGGGGGCACAAAAATGAAAAAAAAAAGAACTCGAAGGAAAGCTTGTTGCCCACAATCAAATGCCTACTTTGGGCACTTAATGTGGCTACCGAAGGAATATCGAAGCAAATGTGAGATGCTCGGTCCATAGCTAACCATACGCATACTGCTCGGTATCCTACACTGGCGAAACAAGACTTTCCAGAGAGGTTGCACTCAAGCAAACGCAGTGCAATCTGTCGAGCCCCCCTCCTTGATGGCAGCAAGCGACCGTTGTTTATTTTTCTTGTCTGCTACCCAGAAAACGTCTAAAACTCTGCCATGCAAAAATCCTCTCGGCCAGGAGAAAGCGAACATGCACCCAAGTGCGCCACGTGGTGGTCGGGGCAACACGAGAAATATGCATGCGAGAAAAATGCAAGCTGGCTCTGGTAGCCCACGGGTAGTGAGAACAAGAAAATTGAAGAGGTTCAGTGTCATCACGAATAAAAGTCAAAGTAGGAAAATAAATAAGGACGTAGTTACCTTTGCTGACTTTAGTGGCTTCACATGGATGCTTTGGCGCAGGTGAAAAAATTTTGATATTTTTTTCTGTGACATGACGGCACAAATGAACCAACAACACTTCGTCTCGTCAGACTTCCCTGCGTGCCTTGTCAACTTGTCTAATAGTGTGTTGATTTGGCTTGTCTCGTTGTATGGTGCGAGGTATGACTTTAGAAAAGTCAGTGCACCTTTGGCATCAAATGTTTATAAGAACATTAAACCCGCAAAGTTCCGGAATTAAAAATCTAAAGCATAGAAATGTCAATGCCCATTTCGCATCAGAAGTTTATGAGAACTTTATGCCCATAACGTTGTGGAATTGAAATCCATGTTCTCCGTAGATTCCGCGGCCTCCGCAACATGCCACAACGAACTTACTCACCATCAAAACAGTCTTGAAACTTTTCGCTTGGATGAGACTCCTTGCATTATGTGATTCCTGGTGTATGGCGTCGCCGCGAAATCCAGTCCGAGTTCGCAATGTTCGTGCCGAAATGTCTGTTCGAGCTCAAAAAAAGCATCCCAACCAAATTCCAGAATGATTTCCGGCACTGGGGGTTGTTTGGGTTGGCAGTGCATGACAGCACGAAAATATTTCGGGGGACGGGGGGAGCTGAAGCCTCATAAGCCACAACCCCTGCCCCCCCCCCCCCCCCCCTGCCCTCCGGCTGCGCCCCTGGCTATTATCACAGCCAGAAGTGGCTACGCCTTAAAGACTACATTATCTGTACACATTGATAACGAAGAAACAAACAGAAGGGTAGGGCCCAGCAACCACCATCTATTGCATGCAACATCGGCAGATAATGTGCAGGCATGTGTTTTACCCCTGACGATGGCTGCATTGACTTTTTTGTTTTTTTTTATTGCAAGTGCAGTGGCAGAATCCTGGACTGCAATGTACAACAAATAATTCTGCTGGTTCAGTTTTTGTTTCCTGTGTTCTGTGCAATTACAAGCAATCACATTAAAATATATTTGTTAGTTGGGACCTGTTTTTGCCATATAACACATTTTGCTCTATTATCATGGCGTGGAGTATATGCTACATACACAAAATGTTCCACACGCACTTTTTCAATCAGATGTAGCTCTTTGTCAGAGGCGTGGGATGATGGCTCCTCGTCGCCGTCTTCTTTAGCATCGTCCACACCACTTTGAAGACTGTCGCACTGCGCAGGGGGCTGCTGATTGTCCTGTGTTGTGCATGTTACAAAGGAAACATTTGGGCAATAATTATACAATTATACTCAATAATTATACACAACGGTTATGCCAAAATCTGCGAGGTAGAGGAAGATTCATGAAAGGGAAAGCTGTCGTGTCACAGGGTTCATACAGAACATCTTACTTGAAATTCAAGGCCAAAATTCCAGGAGGAGAAAACAAACCTTATTCGCACACATACACTGAAAAATAGTGAATACTCCTTTTTCTTAGCTGTAATTTCTTGCAGCTGAGCAGCTGCTGAGTTGGGCACATGCTTCAAGCTCTTTAGGTCACTTCTCTAAGTTTACCTTCCCATCGTAACGACATCAATCGCCTTCTGGCATGATGGTTAGTATAACCCTCATGCACTGGTATGGTGGCGCTCCTGCACATGACGAGCAGTGGCCACTGCGGTGGAATTTGGTGCATTCCGGCTAAGGCCTTTCAGGCGTGCAGACCTTAGGCAGCAGAGAGCGAGCAAAGCCTGCTGCTTTAACGCCATAGTGTGTTGCAAAAGAACCATCTGAATGTTCATTGTGTGTGCTGCCTGAACACTGCAGTGGCATCCACAACAAGAAAGAAAAGTCGATGCACTATGTCACATGTATATTGTACATAACAGAAAAATATGCGGGGCATATGAATAGTGGAGATGTGCTTATGAGCAAGCATCGTTTCTACTGTTTTTATTATTCCAAATGCATGCTTTATAATCCTTCGTTAATTTTGGTTATCATTGCAAGAAAAAAGAAGCAAAATTTGGGCACAGTGACAAGAATCACAGAATGTCACACATTGTACAAATGTGCTGCAGCAACACCAGTTTGTGTTTGCCACTGCCACTTATGTCATGCAGAAGAGCACCATATGTTTGGTAGCTGCAGGCAAAACACCTGGTGCAGAAATGTACAATAAGCTACCGATGATTTTTCACATAGGGAGAGTCAATATTTCTAAAACGAATGTGTCCTGTGCAATAACACTATGTATACCTAACAAAGTGTCGTGTGCCTGTCAGTGGCATCGTCATTTAAGCAAACATGGGGGTCAAATATTGTTGATAGCCAATTCTTCACTGCTTGTGCCTACGAGCAGTGAATTACAAGAAAGAACACGTATTAGAACCTCAAAGTCACATTAAGAAAGGACACAATGCATTGATGTGACTCACGACTCGGTGTTGCAGAGCAAGACTGAAGTATCACTAAACCATTACCTGCAGCGTAAAGAATCTCACATTTCAGCATCATGAAGGAAAGCAGTCAATCTTAATAGCAAACGGAACAGGATCTATCAAGATGTGTTTAAGCTAAACTCCACAATGTAAAACATAAATGCATTACATACATCCCTGTTGCTCAATTATTTATGGACTGCTTGTTTGTGTAAATTTTATAAATGAGTTTCTGTTCAGAAACTGGTACAGGCTATGATGGCAGGTTTGGGGGAAATACTTGCTTACGGCAGCTTGACACTACGTAAACGCCTCTCGAGTGTAAATGAAGACGCATGTCAGCAGCATTGACCAAGCACTGCCATTTGTCATGGTACAGCATCTACAAAAAAATTTTGTGGAATTCGAAATATTCCAGACTGCACTTCCTCAGCTTTCGTGGCATTATATAGGAGACAGTACACAGGTGCAATTTCTTTTTAACTGTGAGGAATTCAATTTTTAACCACGATGCTCCATACTAGACCACCATGCGAGGACGTGTCGGCCCCAAACAACAGATGGCGCAGGGTGTCCGGCTCAAAGGTGCACAGCATGAGGCCTATAATGTCCGATTCCAGCCAAGGATACTTGTCGTGTTAAAGCCAAATGGCTGAAACTTAATTTCTGTTAGGCGTTTGTAGAGCCTAGGCCTCAGAAATTGAGCCATGCTTGCTGGGGTGTGAACTAGCAAACAACAAAATAGTGGCATGGCTTGGTCACTTGATCTGGCCTTGTCTAACTCCACGATGGCTATGGTGATTTAAACAAGCTTGTCATTGGTGGCTGTGAACAAGCTACATCGCCATGTTATAGCCCTTATGCGACTTTTGTTATATGGGTGTCGCACGGCATGCTTTTGATCGCGATTGGCTCTTTTCTCAATCTGTGAAAGGGAGCCAATCGCAGTTGAGAATTTTGATGCAGGTCAGACTTAATCGTGATCGAAAGTGGCTTGTGACACAGGTATTACTTTGAATGTTCAAAAGTTGCCCCCAATCCCAGCTTTCAAGGAATTCCAGGAGCACATTTATTTTAAATGCATTTTAAATATCCTTGAATTTCGACATAATAGTTCTGCACAAACCCGCAAGGTGGAGAGAAGTAATTAAGGGAATATTCCCTTAATTACTTCCTTGAATTTTATTATATTTCTAATGCAAGGGTCTTCAAGGATTTCAAGGAGGTGTACGAACCCTGGACTGTCATCTACCCAACAACAGCATGAAGCTACATAAGAAAACCATGCAGGCTTCTCCGAAAGAAAGATTTGTTGTTGAAAAAAAAGCTTGTCCTGGTAGTAAGCCAGGATAGGATCCACTTCAGCCATTGGCATTTCTTCCAAAACATACTAGAGATATGGATGGGTTTTGCTATTTGTCAACAAATAAAGAAAGCAGTGTGAGTGAGTTGAGGTAGTAGTAGTGGTAGTGGTGCGCCTGATGGGAAAACTCTGTTTTTTGTCATCGCTTTGCTTTGTATCACAAAACAGTTTCACATGATTGAAACAAAGCAACTTAGGGAGCCTACATGTACACGAGACACCAAGCCATGCATATTTTTAGGCTCTTTAAAGCAACACGGTCGCCAGAGCCATCCAGACGAGAGAGGGGAGGTTCGTTGAGTTTGACCATGGCCTCCGACATTGTGCGTGCTCCGTAAGTTCAGTGGTGGGTGCTGCCAGCTCCTTCTCTGTACTGCGGCACTCACAACAAAGGGTTTTTCATGCGTCAGGGAGGCTTTCACACACTCCAGTACTGTTGCTGGGGCTTCGATGAGGCATAAAAAAAATGCTGTCATGCTGTGATGTGATCCCTTACTGATTTGGAGATGACAGCTGTGTGCCGGAAACGCACTCTAATTCTCGATTTGTGGGTTGCTTTGAATTAGTTGCCTGCTGGCGTCGCCACTTGCTTTCGTCTGTGCACTTTGCTGTTGTGATAGTGCGTAAAGCAAGGCGTACCATAATTCACAGAAACATGCTTCAATCACTGATGTACATAAATTTAGGTGCACGTCAGAGAATCCCAGGGGGTTTATTCTACAGCTTCCACTACGGCATGCCTCGTAATTACACTGCATTATGCTTTCGGCATGCATACCTCAGATATCAATTAATTTTTCTGCCGCAATCTGCACAGTAACGTTTTGTCGTGCCAAGTAATCAAGTGTAGTAGGGTTTGTCATTTGATCCTTAAATTTGAAATCCTGTTTACTGACAGGACCAAGTGTTGCGCATATTGGCATGCATCAGCTAACCAGCAAAGGCATTAAAAATTATGATACAAGAGTGCAGCTAGAAAAATCTTATGCTCTTCTTTTATGCAAGTCAATGTAGCTAATATTGGCTGTGTCAGTAAACGGACAAGCCTAATTCACAGGATTAAGTATGCCAGTCCAAACATAAATATTCAAGGTGAAGTGTCACTGAAATGTACAAATGAACAAAGAATGTTTTAGCTATCGCACAGCAGGCTTTAAAGGGCCCCTGAAACGGTTCGGACAAATTTTGTCGATGCATAGGGTGCAGCTAATGTTACTCATTCGCACCACAATTTGTGTGAAACATCTTATATTAAGAGAGCTACGGACGATTACAAGTTACTCTCCTCCATAGTCATGCATTTTTTCCTCAACTCGTTCACCAAGTGATCGGGGCTAAGCTCCACCTTCACTGGCTCTGCGTCATGATGGCACGTCGTGTCGTCGATTTCCGGTTCTTTAGGAGCGATCGCGCAGCGCCTCTCCAAACTCTCCGCCAGCTACTTGGCAGTCGATCCCAAGCGAGAGCTATCGAAGCAGCGTGCGTTGCAAGAATTCTGTCACAGCGCCGAACATCTCTAGTATTCCGGTAACCACAGGCGAGCTGGGCATTTTGACGGAACGGTGGAGGCATAAACTTACGCTGAGGAAGGAACTTTAGCATAGACACACGTAAGCTGCCTGCTCGGTCTCCACAGTCCAGCCACCCGTTGGCACAGTGCTTAACCAGCCAAACAATGAGCTAATATTGCTCTATAACCAAGTGTAAAATATCTTAAACATTTACCAAAACAATGTGTTAATGATTACACTCCTGCAAGAAATTTACACCAGCAGCAAAGAAGTATACATTTCGTTACTGCTACTGTGTATGGTTGAGCTCTGCGCCACAAGGTGGCTGCACCGTGCAGACCATTCACATTTGCGCTTCTGCTCATCCCGTGAAATGACACAGCCAAACCGCCAGGCCCTGTTAACTTGCGCTTGCGTTTACCCTAATACCGGACTTGCGGAATGCTATTGTGTTAGTAATCTTCCAGTGTAAAGTGACGGCCGCAAACTGGCGCCGATCGGATAGCGGCAGTCCGATGCAATGCAGCCAGTCCGCTTGTCTACTGGCTTGCAGAGGGACACGATGTCGCAGCTCGACATATTTCCAGTCGCTACGTTTGCAGTCCACAACGCAACAAAGTCGAACCATGGCGCTTGCGAAAAGATAGACCGACACTGACGGCGGAGCTCTCATTAAGAACAGAGCACGTTGTAACACAACCAGACGACACTTGCTGTGTACCGGAAGTGCTTAAGTGTACTGAAAAATTGTTCTTGTGCATTCTCTTTCGGTTATTTCTTTTTAAAGAACCAAATTAACTAACATTCCAACTATTACGAACATCATTTGTTCACCATAAAGGTGGAAAAATTATCGATGACGCTCCCTGGGCAGCCAATCAGACAGCTCGCCCTACTGACGTCAATTTGGTGATTTACGTCTTATGGGTAGGGGCGGCTGAAAATTCCACCAAGCAGTGTGCTGCAATCGACAGCTATGTACATATTTAAAACCTTATAATTAATTACACGCTTTACGCGGAGCACTTAGATGCGTCAATTAATGATCAGAAAGACCTACTCTAACAACTCAGTACGTTTGTACAAAATCGTCAAAATCGTTTCAGGGTCCCTTTAAGAAAATATTCTTGTGGATTAAAGAAAATCCATGTGTTGTGTTACATTAGTTTGGGTGCCATTAACTCTGGCATGTTAAAATCTCAAGGCTGGGTGGAGCGTGAAATTGTGCGCCAAGTGTGAAATGATAAATTACACAATTATTTATTAGTTGCTGCCCAAGCAGGCATTACCGTAACTCAACATAGTAATGATTAAAATGTTAATTACATCAAACACAAATATACTAATCACTTTTTCCGCATGTCTGCTTACGGCATCTTTATCTTTTTAAAATAATTTATGGATTACATGTGTTCACAAAAAAATTGCGTAGGAGGGGCATATGGTTACATCAATGTAAAACCAGAGCGATTTAACAAACAAATGAAAAAGAAAAAGCACAACGTAACAAAATCACAACACAATAGCATGCAACATCAGATCAATGGTAGGAAAATGTATGCAGGGACGATACTATTAAATGTTACATGCACATTAGTGCACTGCAAAGATGGAAGGTGTATAAATGCGAAAAACTGCACATAAATGGCTGCATTACCAAAGAAAATATATTGTAAAAGGGAACTAGGCAGACAATAAGCTCTGGGTTCCACGATAAGCTATCGGTTCACAGACAATGGATGGTATGTGAATCCACACATAATTTATTTCAAAAAAATTAATTATTTAACATAAATACGAAATATAGATACTACAAAACCAACGGATAAGGCTGTAGAAAGGTACAGAAAAAAGTACATGAATAATAAGATTGAAGGGCTGAGATGGCAAAATTTTCGAGGCAGAGCCGAAAAATTGCCTGTGATATATCCTGCAAAAATTTTCCGCAACACATGAAAAGAGGCAATGCGCACGTTGATATCTCATGCAGTCGGCCTTCTACGCATCTGCCTCCACGGGCGCCAGAGCCCTTAGAATTACTGTATATGCTACCTTTGGTATGGTATGGTACGACATGGATGGTATGTTTACCATACTGAATAATTTTCGATGTCAGTACTTAAGCGATGCACTCTCGGTAGGAATTATAGTAGCATATACAGTAACTCTAAGAGCCCTCGGCTACCAGTGCCACCTACGCGCAGTGGTTAACACTCTTTTGGTGACGAGCGCCATAGAGTTTCCTACAAATTTTGTAGGAAAGTCTATGACGAGCGCATTGGATTTCCGTGCAGCGCGAATGGTGCAGAATCTCGGAGACCATGTTCAGACCACGCCGTTTTATTTAGCTGCCGGCAGGTGGCGAAACCAGTCCACGTCGTCGCTTTAATTTTTCCAATGGCGAGGTGCGCACCCTGATTACACTATGGTGCGCATACTACCATGATTATGCAGGACGAACCGAGCAGCAACGATTGCGTTACTGAACGATGTGGAATAAAAGTGCGCACTTGTTGCAAACATTGTGCGAGAACAGAAGCGTGATTTTGAAAATAATTTGCTCGAGTGAAAACGTAGGTCGCAGCTGCCTGCTATCCCTGCACAGACTTTGTAGCGCGTGAGCGAAACCAACCCATGCTCGTAATTCCGTTCACGTAATCAACTTGGCAGACTGGGAGCAGTTGTCATGAGCAGAGAGACCTGCAGGCGCGATCTTGAAGATAAATATCAATTGAAATATCGATTAGCGGACGCTACACATGTAAACAAGCGGGGGAGCTACTCATACCACGCATGTGGCAGCAAATGCCGGGAAGTAATCTTTAGCCTTCCAGGGCGGGCATTCATAATCTGATAACGACGTCGGCACATAAATTTTGTCGACTTATAAAAGCGCATTAATGAGTGCATACGAATGTTCGTATATGCTCGAAGTCAACTGAACGCGCCAGAAGGGTGCCGTTTGCTGCTAGTGCCGTGATAATGGCATAGGAATGAGCGACCCGTTTTGGACATGATGGTATGCTTACCATACTGAATAATTTTCGATGTCAGTGCTCAAGCGATGCACTCTCGGTCGGAATTATAACGAAGCACACAATTTTGGTATCGTCGTGCCTTCAGAGCAGCCGCCATGCTTTTGTAAATACCCACTAGAGTGTACTAAGTGGAGCGAGCGGCGGGACCTGCATGGGGCGGCGCATGCTTTGCAGTGTGACGCGCGACGACAAAAAATACTGTAGCGGCGCTGCGATCGAAGTGGATTGTGGCCGCAATGACGCCTTTCATTCTACAATGTTATTGTACTGTTCCCTTTGGAGAACAAATATTTTTATTGTTCTTCAAGAAGAATGCAACTCTCGTGTGAATTTCCGCCCGTACAGTTTTCCATCAGTACCTTGCTGCTTGCATCAAACATATTTGCCTCACCCAGCACCCTGTGCTCAGATTTACGGGAAGTATTCTTACAGAAAAACTGCAGAAAAAGAATACTGCAGTAAAACATCCCATTCATGTTTACGTCTTCGTCGCGCAACAGAATGCGGAGTAATGGGTACGGGTTCAGTTATGGTGGTCGGGCCTCGGGCGCCGAAAACAGTTTTAGGTATCCAGTATATATACTATATTCTATTGCCCGTAAGCCGTGTGAAATTTTTTGTCCAGTCCATGCTTAACAAAAAAAAAAGAAAGAAAGCGGCGTCAGTGTCGGTCTATGTTTTCGCGAGCGCTATGGTTCGACTTTGTTGCGTTGTGGACTGCAAACGTAGCGGCTGGCAATATGTCCAGCTGCGACATGGTACGTGTCTCTCTGCAAGCCAGTAGACGAGCGGACTGGCTGCAGTGCATCGGACTGCCGCTATCCGATCGGCGCCAGGATTTGCGCGATTGCGGCCGTCACTTTACACCGGAACCGTTGTCAGATGGGAAGAGGGCACCTTTGAAGGCGCCGCGTCCATGAGTTTTCGTGTACTCATCAACCCAGCATCATTCAACACATTGACTCCGGACCCCCCCCCCCCCCCTCAACCCGGGTCACAGAGTAAGACATTTAGGAGGTGAAACTCCCGTCAGCGCGCGCGAGCACGGGCGACCAGATAAGGTCACAATTGTTGTATGCGCCGACGGGGCCGTATGCAGTGGCGGCGCCATGCAGCGCGTGGTAGAAGCCGCAGCGAAAAAAAAAATGCAGCGCCCGGGCAGGCGGCTCCGGCGTTGCTCCGGCGCGCTCTCAACGGCGGTAATTTCTTTCCAGGCCGCCAGCACGATAACGGCTCCGCGGGCTTGTGACCTTTTCTGGTCGCCGCAAACAGCGGAGTTTCCACTCCTAAATGTTTCTTGCTCCGTGACCCGGGTTGACTGGGCGGAAGCTTACTAACGCAATATAGCGTTTCGGGAGTCCGGTATTAGGGCAAGCGCAAGGGAACAGGGCCTGGCCGCTTGGCGGTGCCGCATAGAATAAAGAACAACTTTAGAGAAGGGAAACTGTAGCTTCCACAGTGGTTCGAAAATAAGAAGCGGCAGCGCATGGAACTTAGTGGGGAACCCGACAGATGGCGCTACTTAAACAGAAAGCGGAAATGCTTTTTTTTTAGTACACTATTCAATATGGCCGCTTTACGGCGGTGGCGTACGCCAACGTTTATACGCTGGGTACGCGCCGTGTTCGCCTCGCTGGCTTTGCGGCATGCCTCAGCTGCCGCGTTTTAGTGGCCAGGAGACTAAAGAGCCTCTGCTGACGCCCATACAAACAAGCCACAAGTGAGTGAACAGGACGTGCGACTTTATTGGCAGAATAAAACCAGTGCACCTTCTCATACAAGATCAGAAATAAAATTTGCATGTCGAGATGCGCTGAAACCATTAACGCGAGCTCGTAAACTGCTCACTTTCGTCGCCGCACATGGCGATCTGGTAACGAGCGACAATCAGTAGCGCAAGTAAATTGGGCAGTGCACCACCTGTTTGCATTGACAGTCGCCGTAACTTGCATTGCGAAGCAATCGGGTGACGCAAGGCATCTGCTGCCGCAACCAACACAGCGACATGGACTAAACGGCATTTTAGCGTTCCCGCCTTTCCAACCTGCACGTTTCTCTTTGTTCTTTCGGGGGCCGCTAATGTGCAACTCATAGTTGGTGCCCCACATTCTCCATGTGGGCATCACCATTTTGCAGCCACTTTTGCAGGCCTTTCCACCCATGTGGCTAACAACTTCGGACCATGTAATAACGTGTGCTGTCTCCGCTCACGCCACATCACGGCCGATGAAGGCCCACAAGCATAATCGGCCGGCGGCTGCAGCAAGAAATGTCGAACGGGGAGAGCACCAATTACGGTGCATGTAAATTGGGAGTCTTTGTCGCTGTGTGGACTGCAGGAGCAGATGGTTACCTCGGGAGACTGTTGCCCATGCAGCTAACCAGGTCGCCACATCGAAGAAACATAACACGGCGACCATTATCAAATTAGACTCTGCATTCAATCACCGCATAAGGTTCAGACAATACGCTGTACATTGGCTAAGATCCACATGACAACAGTGGGCATTCACGCACTACAAGTTGCATACAGCACATTCAGCTATCCGACTTCAGGCACAGTGCTTGCCTACGTCGCACATGGTAGTCTAGTAACGAGTGACAACCAGTAGCACAAGCAGATTGGACAGTGCCCCACCTGTTTGCAATGACAGTCACCGTAACTTGCACTGCAAATCAATCGCGTGACGCAGGCACCTGCTGCCATAGCCAACACAGCGACGTGAACTACCTGGCATCCTAGTGTTACCTCCTTTCCTACATGCACGTTTCTTTTTGTTCTTTCAGTGGCCACTAATGTGTCGCTCACACTTGGTGCCCCACCTGCTCTCAATATGGATGTGGTCTGTTTTGTGGGAATCGCCAATTCGCAGCCACTTTTACAGGCCTTTCCACCCATGTGGATATCAACTTCATACACTTCAAACCATGTAATCATGTATGATAGTCTCTGTTCACGCCAAATCATGTACAAAGAAGGCCACAAGCACACTTTACCCATGGCTGCAGCAGGAAAGGACAAACAGGGAGCACCAATCACAGTACATGTAAACAAGGAGTTCGTGTCACTGTGGACTGCAGGAGCAGGTGCTTACCTCGAGAGGCTGTTGGCCAATACAACTAAACAGGCTGCCACATCCCAGAAATGTAACATGGCAACCATGACCAAGTGGGACAACATTGAAACAAGATTATGTAATCAAATCACTTCAGCATACTCTAACATAACGCTCAATCTATACATTGGCACTATGCATTGGCTGCGATCTACATGACAACAGTGAGCATACACGCACATGGGCTGCTTGCGGCACATTCAACCGTCCGACTGTAGGCATAGCGCTTGCCTTCGTCGCACACTGCAGTCTGGTAACAAGCAACAACCAGCAGCACAAGCAGATTGGACAGTGTGTCCCACGTGTTAGTATCGACAGTCGGCGTTGAATATGAGCAACTTGCATTGCGAAACAATCGGGTGACGCAAGCATCTGCTGCCACAGCCAACAGCGACATGGAGTGCCCGGCATATTAGCGTTACCGCCTTTCCAACCTGCATGTTTCTTTTTGTTCTATTGCATGCCACTAATGTGTAACTCACACTTGGTCTGCCACATTCTCCATATATGGACATGGTCGGTTTTGTGGACATAACTATTTTGCAGGCCTTTCCACAAATGTGGATATCAACTTCATACACTTAGAACCATGTAATTATGTATGAGAGTCTCCGTTGACGCCAAATCATGGCTGAGGAAGGCCACAAGCAAAATTTGCACACGGCAGCAGCAGGAAAGGACGGAACGGGGAGCACCAACCACGGTGCGTGTAAATTCGCAGTCTATGTCACTGTGCAGACTGTAGGAGCAGGTGCTTGCCTCGAGAGACTGTTTCCCAATGCAACTGACTAGGCTCCCACATATGAGAAACGTAACACGGTGACAAGTACCAAGTCATACAGCGCCGAAACCATATTCTGCAATCAATCTCTTCAATGTAGCTTGCACAAAAACACAGGCTGTCGAGCAAGAATAGCAATCCTGAATGAGACTAGGAATTCAATATGGGAATGAGAAAGCTTGCATTCAAGAAAGAAGCCACTCTACCTTGCAAGCATTGAAAGCCAAAAACATTAACAAAAGTTAAATGCTACATAGCACACAGTGTAAAGGTTAATGCAAGACACACGCCAATGCCGCATCAGCTATTTCAGGAGAGGAATTGCACATGGCAACATACACTAGAAAGAACTGCTACACATATGTTATGCTACTAGACAGTGACTGGCATTAAGTATGAGCAAAGAATCGGTTGACCTTTAATGTTTGTATGAGGAATAGGAATGATCTCTAACAAAAGTGTGGAATGAAGAAGCGTGCATTCATTGAAACAAAATTGTACTTGGCAAGAATTGGCAAGGCCAGGGAGCTCCCTAAGGAAGGGCAAGCTGACAGAACACTCTTAGCCAGCGTCGTCTGTGGTTGTTCAGAGGTTGCAGGTACATCTGAAGACAAATAATTTTTGTTGTTGAGGTACCTGGATGACTCGGCCAATATCCGTGCTGGTGGAATGATGGCGTAGGCTCTTTTCACTCTTGAAACAGTCGTCCGTAGACTTGATATCTCATCCAAATAATTCTGGAATGGCTTCTTTGTTCGTGGTCTTGTGAATTCAGCTCCAGCCCCTTCCTGTTGGTGTAGATGGGGGCTCCCGTGATGACCAAGATGTACTTGGCACAGACTCTGTTGGGGCAAAACAATGGCACATGAGATACAGCAAAGATTATCCAAACTCATGTAGTGTTTTCTTTTATGTTCGAACTAATTATGCTGAACTGTAAACATGAACAAATGTTCATATCGTCTGCTACAAACAAATGACATGTATCTCAAGACTAGCAAGCCAATACAGCATATATCAGGCATATTTATTTCTGAACCAGGTGTTGTTTACCTTGTAATAGCAGCCAAAGTCCACACAATGACCTTGTTGTAGCAGGCAGCAGCTTCTGTTTAGTGCATGGAGTGTGTTGCTTTATACTGGTGCCATCCTCATTACTGCATGTCTGGAACAGAAATTTTGACTGCATCAGAAATTGAATAAGCACAATTTTGCAATATAAAATGCGAAACGGTGCGACATATACATTGCAACGGTTTGTGACTACAGAACACATGCAAATGTACACTGTTTGTTCTAGGGCGCTTAAGCAGCATGGTAAATAAATATGGTTACTCTCCGTAAAATCGATGTCTGCGTAACTACAATGCATGTCAACAGCTTAAGTATTATTAAGATCACAAATAAGAACATTTGTGCGCTCGTTTATACACTAGAAGAGATCACACTGCTGATTTCACAAGCAAATAGATGAAAGACGTGAAGCTATTAGAATTGATGCATTCTTTTTGTGCATGAACGTGATGCACCGCTTCACTACTGCAAAAATAGATGTCCTGAGGTAAGCCATACTGAACAGCAAGAACATTTGGAACCAACAGGTACGAAATATGGGTGAATTATCATGTGTGCAACTGTTTAATACATTAAATTCAAGCTTCAGTTTATCAAAAGGTTATTCGGTTCTGTGAACGAAAGAAGTTGCCGGCGGACTCGAAAAAAAAATATATTGATAAGGCAACTCAGTCACTTATGGCTACGGCTAAAACGAGATGAAAAATGTGACGCGCGTTCCGATATCGTTTCTCTTTCGTGAATGTGTGCATAATGATGGTCTCGCAACTGAAAGTTTATTTCGGAAACAGCAACGGAGGGTCCTGACTGCCCTTATGTAATGCAGCATCTAGTTCGTTAACTTACCTCCGCCTGTAAGTTAACGAGACGAATAAATTACATAGCGATTGAAGCAGTGATGTTAAACGACTCACCGGTATTGCTGTCCCCAGTCGCAGCAGGACCCGGCTCCCATTTCGATGCAGACGTGTTCCACATGGCTCACGACTGAAACCTAGCTTTCAGGCTTACACCCCAAGTTAAATAACGCGAGATATCGAAGCGCAATAAACTGGTGTTAGCACAAATTAACCAACCAATGTACGAACCAAGGAATCCGTACCTGCCGTGCACGCGAACATACCGGTAAAAATTTTAAATCCAGGCCAGAGGTCACGTGGGAGGTCGATGATGCTGAACGCTATTTTGCGTTTAAAATGACAAATAACAACAAAGTTGGTAATGAAAAGTACAATGTAAAATTAGGAATTATACTTTTGTAGTCTTTATCATGCGATAAAAACGCTTCGTTTACTGTTGAAGAAAGTTTGAAGGTTAAAATTGCGCTTACTACTGCGCCTCTAGCGGGAGATAATGCGCTCAACGGGGAACCTTTTTAATTGGTGTACTATGCCTGTTTCTTTAGCAGCGCCGCGCGGTCGATTTTTTCGCCCTCTGTGGCCATTTGTTGAACTTGAGAGTGTGCCACCCCTGGGTGCCGTTTGACGGGTGAGCAGAAGCGCAAATGTGAATGCTCTGCACGGTACAGCCACCTAGTGGCATAGAGCTCAACCACACACAGTAGCATTAACAAAACGCATACTTTTTTGCTGGTGATGTACATTTTTCGCAGGAGTGTAATCATCAACACGTTGTTTTTGTAGATGTTTAATATGTTTTCCACTTGGTTAGAGCAATATTAGCTCTTTGTTTGGCTGGTTAAGCTCTGCGCCAACAAGTGGCTGGACCGTGCAGACCGATCAGGCCGCTCACGTACGCCTACGTTATTGTTCCTTCATCAGCTTGAGTTTATGCCTACAGCCATATCTGCCGATATCACCCAGCTTCACGCTAATCAACGATACTGCCACCCGCACCAGAATCGGCAGCCGAGGTCAGGTAGACACTAACCCTGACCTGACGTTCGTCGTCCACTCGCAAGACTACGCATCGACGAACACCGGCGAAACTCTGGGAAGCGACCACTGCATCCTTCACACGGAAATCTATGCACGCGGCAAGCGTCGGCGGAAGCATCGCTTCTCGTTTACTAACTGGGACAAATTCCGCGAGTCCAGAAGAATGCGAGCCAATGAGGGGTCCATCGCCAATATCTCATCCTGGACGAGCCAACTCCTGGCCGAGGTGGAAGAGCATACGGAACATCTTGACCCGGAGGACGCCCCGGAAACCACCAACGTCGACAGCAGGCTGCTCCACATGTGGCAGGCAAGATCGAGCATGCTCCGGCGTTGGCAACAGCAGGGGAAAGATAACCAAGCCCTCAAAGAAAGAATCACTCGACTCGACGCAGAGATCTCCGATCACGCGACCGAGGTCACCCGGCAGCAATGGTACCAAATATGTGATCGCATGAGGGGACGCCTCAGCTCAGCCCGGACGTGGCACCTCCTACGCCACCTCCTGGATCCGGACACCACCAGGGTCGAAGGCAGAAGAAACATGGCCAAGTTAATCCACAGGCATGCTCAGGACCCGGGGACGTTCCTGGCAGAGATGCGAGACAAGTACATCGGCCCGCAACTCAAGACACCGTTACCTGCGGCCTACCAGGGCCGGCCGAACGCGCACATAGACGAAGACATTACGTTCGCTGAGGTGTCGGCAGCCGCCTACAAGCTGCGGACGAACTCGGCGCCGGGTTCGGACCGCGTTACCAACAAGATGCTACGCAACCTGGACGAGGCCGCAATGGAGCAGCTCACAGAGTTCATGAACGAATGCTGGAAGACGGGCGCCATCCCGGAAGAGTGGAAGACGTCAACGATCGTCTTTATACCAAAACCAGGCAAACCACTCAATGCGGACAACCTCAGGCCGATTTCACTGACATCATGCGTCGGCAAACTGATGGAGCACGTGGTCCTAGACCGTCTCAATGAACACGTAGAAGATGGGGACGAGTTACCCCACTCTATGTTTGGTTTCAGGCCACACCTGTCCTCCCAAGATGTGCTCCTTCAGGTAAAAAGGCAGGTGATGCAACCCGAAAGTCCGGCGGACGCTCGCCGATTCCGGTGCCTCCTGGGCCTCGACCTGAAGAAGGCCTTCGACAATGTCGCCCACGCAGCGGTGCTCGAGGGCCTGACCCAACTGGGTGTCGGAAACCGAGCGTACCAATACGTCCGAGACTTTCTCACCGACCGGAAGTGCCGGATCAAAGTCGGCGAACATGAAACTGAATTTATAGAGCTGGGGAGCCGAGGCACGCCGCAGGGATCAGTCATCTCCCCTTTTCTCTTTAACGCGGCGATGCGCGGGCTCCCGGAACTGCTGTGCTCTATCCCTGGACTTCACCACAGCCTTTACGCTGGCGACGTGACGTTATGGGCAGCGGCGGATGATCCTCAAGAGATCATGCAACGCGGCATTGACGTCGTACAAGCTTATGCGGAGTCAAGGGGCCTGACGTGCTCACCGGAAAAATCCGAATACCTCCTGATCAAGCCCAGCAGGAGTAGCTGTCCCAGGGGATTACCACGGAGAAGGCGCTTCCTTGAGCTTAAAGTCGGAAAACTTACCATCCCTGAGCGCCCCAGTATCAAAATATTGGGGCTAGACTTTCAGAACACGCTGCGCTGCGGGCTCATGTTAAAGAAACTCCAGAGGGCGACCAACTACACACTACATGCAGCTCATTCGCCGGGTGGCTAATCGGCACCACGGCATGGGCGAGGGCGATCTGCTTCGACTTGTGCAGGCATACATAACAAGCAGAACCATGTACTCGACACCATATGTCAAACTCGCAGTCACAGATTTAGCCAAATTAAACACCATGATCCGACGAAGCACAAAGGCAGCCTTGGGCCTTCCGGACCACGCGGCCACCGCAAGGCTAGAGGCCTTAGGCATGCATAACACGATCGAGGAGCTCTTGGACGCTCACCACACAGCCCAAGTCCGTCGTCTCTCGCTAACCCCGGCTGGCCGCACAGTCCTCCGGAAGCTCAGTCTCGAGGCTATCCCCGAAATTACAGAGTACGTTACGATTCCGCGAAAGGTGAGGGGGCATATTTATGCCCCACCTCTACCCCGCAACATGGACCCCGAGTTCCATCAGGGCCGTCGGCAGGCCCGTAGTGAAGCCATTTGGCGACGCTATGGCTCGCAAGATGGAGTGGTCTACACAGACGCAGCCAGACACCCTCGCGGCGACCTCATGACTGCGGTGGTAGCTGATCACAACGGAGGACTGCTAGAACATACAACAATCACGGCTGGCCGAGTGGTGGAAGCGGAGGAAACCGCGATTGCCATGGCCATGCATGCGGACGCAAATACCGTCATCAGCGACAGCAAGCAGGCCATCGGCAATTTCGTCCGTGGTAGAATTTGCAAACAGGCGTACCATGTCCTCACACGACGCCCCCTAAGCGGCTTGAAAACCCTCGTGTGGACCCCCGCTCACGCGGCTGTGCCCGGCAACGCGTCGGCTCACAGTTTGGCTCGAGATCTCGCGCGCCGAGCCTCGTCCGCGGATGCGGACGGCGTGAATGAGGAGGAGACACACGAGGAACCCTGCGGGACTTATTATGAAATAGCCCATCGGTATCGCTTGAGGCGTCGCGCGCTCCCACCACCGGCCAAGCAACTCGACAAAACGCAAGCGGTCGCGTTTCGGCGACTTCAGACAAATACATACCCACACCCAAAATACATTAACAAAATCACAGGGGGCAGGGAAAGCGACAAATGTAGGCTCTGTTCAGAAACAGGAACACTCACACACATAATGTGGGAATGCACCTCGCTCCCGTTCTCTCATCCCCCCGTCAGCAGCGAGACTGACTGGATAGCCTGGCTCAGTTCCGGGGACGTCGACCGACAATTGGAACTGGTGGACTGGGCGGAAAAGGCCAAGCAGGCCCAGGGCCTTACTTGAGCCCTAACGCTCAGCCACGTCCCTCTTTACCCTTCCCCCTTTCAATAAAGTTTATCACCACCACCCAGCTTGCCTGCGGTTACCGGAATACCAGACACGGTCGGCGGTACGACAGAATGCTCGCAACGCACGCTGCTTCGATAGCTCTCGCTTAGGGTCGACGGCACGCGGCAAGCAGAGATGTATCGCGGGGGCGTGCTCCAAAACAACCGGAAGTGGACGATGTCACGTCGCATCGTGACGCACAACCAGTGAAGGCGGAGCTCAGCCAACACTCTGGCTGACCCTCTCCCCTTGAGCTACGTCACGCAGAAGAGGCCAATATAGAAGTTCCGTGCAGCGCGCTGCGAAGCTACTAGCGGCGCACACTTGTTGAAAATGAAGCGCGGAAATACAATAGTTAACCCCGGCTATTCGGAGGAGGCGACGACGGCGGCGACAGCAATTCGATTAGTTCCAGGAGCCCTGCCGCTCCTTGAATAGCTCCAAGGTTAAAAAGTCCCGGCATGTTCAGCCATGCTGCCGCATGCTTCCGAACGCAAATTTTTTTCTAGATGTGACCAGTGCATGCAGTCTCAAGACTTGAGCGATTGTGTGTACCGCGAGTTTTCATTACCCCGGAATGTGGAGTGACATGTCAAGATATGCCTAATAAGTGCTGCGTGCCCAGTTGCCGGAGCAATTACAAATCGGGGCAGAAAAATCACGTCTTCAAGTTTCCGCTAGATGAAGAAGCCCAGAGTGCCTGGATTAGGGCGATACCACGTGCAGACTTCATTGTATCACCGCACTGCAGGGTAAGATGTCAAGAACTTCTTTAAATAGTTACTTTTGAAAAAATACGGGAAAGTTAATTGCTCAATTAGAGAAAGTGCCTTTAAATCAGGAATGTTAGAATAAAATGTAGACCAACTTTTAACTTCCTTCTAGGCTTGTGAACTTCACTTCATTGAGTCCGACATAGTGCGGGAGGTCTCTCACCTCGACGACACTTACAGGGCACACCGTCACTGCAACACTCTCACGCCTGCGTCTTCGCTTAGGCGCAGCCCAATCAAAGTTTCCTCAATATCCACCTTATCTTTCGAAGCCAAGCACCTCGAGGGCGGATCCCGATTCTATGCGCATGCGTCTTGAGGCTGCTTCCTTGAAGAAAGCGTGTGAAGCCTCTGCTGAAGCATTCCGCAAGGAGAAGAAAGCGGATAAGATTCTGAACCTTGAAGACCTGATGCAATTTATAACAAGCAAAAAGTCTACGTTCTGGAATTCATTAATCTGCCAAACCAACGTCACTTAGTCACGCTTAAACTGCTCGTCAGTGACGATTCCTGAGAGTTCGACGAGGATGGACACAAATGTGAATTTGTGTTAAGGCACATTTTGTGTAGCATGAATATTTTATTGAAGAACTACTGTTGCAAGATGAACGACAAAATATTGGATTGCAATGCTAAGGCAAGGAAGAGAAAAGCTGAAACTCTGCGCAATAAGGCAGCTGTTTCCTTGTAAATAGCTGCACGAACATTTTATATTCCGTTTCCATACTTATTTGAGTTGTAAATTAGTGCACCGCGGTAATGAGTGCGTCGAAAGCGAAATTATTCGTTTAAGCATAATCCAGATTGGAATAAGTGCATCTGTCCCCAATAAAATTGTTCATACGCAATTGTGAAGCTAATAGAGTGCGTTACATTCATCATTGGCGCGCCATAAGAACCATAAGTACAAAAATACGGAAGGAAATGTTTTTATGGATTCAATTTATTTGAAGTAATAGGTATGAAGTGTGGGGTATAATAAACAATAATAATTATTATAATGCACAAAAAACGTACATTACAAAGACGACAAAGCTCGACGCTATAAGAAGCTGCTGGCATCAATACCTGCACAAGCTTTACAAAGCTGTTTTGTATCTGTGCCTCTAAATAAATGCTTTGTAAGGTACCTGCTGCTCACTCCGCAGTTTCGACTGAAGAAAAAGCGTGGAGTGGACAATAAAAGCATACGGCTGCTAGGTGAACCAAGCCGCGATCCCTTCATTCAACCCGGCCGTATCCCCGAGCGTGCCGCTGGCCTCTTCTCCGTGACGTCACTCGCCGAGCACTCTCGATCGCTCGGCGAACGAGTTGAGGAGGAAAAGCATGGCTAGGGAGGAGGGTAACTTGTAATAGCTTGTAGCTCCATTAATACGTAACGCTTCACTTAAATTGTGGTGCGAATGTTCTATTTAAGCTGTACCCTACGCGTCTACAAAATTTGTCCGAACCGTTTCAGCGGCTGAAGCGGCTTCCCCTTGCTGTTCGAATTAACGAGCTTTTCAGTAAAAGCTCGTTAATTCGAACAGCAAGGGGAAGCCGCTTCAGTTCGAATTAACGAAAGTTCGAACTAACGAAAGTGAAAGAGGGCAACAGGCAATCAGTCAGCGATTTGGAAGTAGTAGGGCATGTCAGAAATTTGGCGTGTCAGAAAGTGATGGCGTGTGCCGCGGGCACACGCCACCTTCAAGTCGAAGCTCTGGGTCCGACTGTGCCACACCACCGATGTCCACCGAAACGAACGTTAGCCGAGGCTTAACACCATCACAATGAATCGCGACGGCCGATACGTCCTGAGCTGAAAACAGAAGTGCACAACCGATGAAGACTGCCGAGACAAAGACGCTGAACATGTGAAGGTGGCGAAGGCCCTGATTCGTTGGTTCTTGATTGCAAGCGCAGCTGCGACGTACTTGATTCGCTGTGTTTTGGAGCTTGCCGTGCCATCTCCGCACATTAGCAACTGTACAAGATTTGCAAAGCCTCCGACATTCGCAACGGGGAAAAAGTCTCGGAGGTTACGTAGAACGGAGAGGCCGGAGCCGCCGCTGCCTTCTGGCTGACCCCGCGTCGGTTAGATTTTTTTCCGATTTTGCCTTCTCTCGCCGTTCTCTCCGTTTCGGAGGCAATACAGCCTTGTGTGTAGGCAGTAGGCGTGTTTCTCTGGCCGTGTGCCAGGCGAGCGTAGTTCGAATTATCCGTGAGGGAACCTTCTCGCGTTCGAATTAACGGACTTTTTTATACATAGACTTCTGTGGAGCTTGGGCCGGACCAAATCGTACAGTTCGAATTATCCATAAATTCGAATTATTGAAGTTCGAATTAACGAGCTTTCACTGTATATATATATATATATAGTGAGTGAGTGAGTGAGTGAGTGAGTGAGTGAGTGAGTGAGTGAGTGAGTGAGTGAGTGAGTGAGTGAGTGAGTGAGTGAGTGAGTGAGTGAGTGAGTGAGTGAGTGAGTGAGTGAGTGAGTGAGTGAGTGAGTGAGTGAGTGAGTGAGTGAGTGAGTGAGTGAGTGAATAAACTTTCATTTGGTCCAGCAAAGCGCGATAAAACGCGCACCTGGCTAATCCCACGACGGTACTGACAGATCTAGTCTGCCGGCCCGATCGCGGGCGCGCTGGACGGCCAGGATTTGATCCTCAAAGACGGGACTTCGCAGGAGGGCGTCCCACTCTTCCTTGGTGAACTTCGGGCCCAGCGACCCGCACTCCCAGAGCATATGAGGCAACGTAGCTACCTCACCACAGGCCACGCAAGAACAATTCGGATAAATCTCGGGATATATGCTATTAAGGGACGCCGGATTTGGGTGTGAGTTCGTTTGCAAAAGTCTTAGTGTGACCGCCTGCGGCCTGCTTAACTTGGAGTGAGGCAGGGGTCTCTAAGTAGAAGAATTTAGTGATTTCGTTGTGTGTGAGAGGAGCGTCTCGGTGTCCGGGGAGAGAGTCGCCCGACCCGAGGGCAGCGCGGTCGGTAAAGCCACGCGCAGCCTCGTGGGCAGACTCGTTGAGGTTCAGAGGAACCCCGTCAATCGCCCCGACGTGTGCAGGGAACCAAAGGATCGAGTGCATGGAGGTGTTGCCGTGTTTGGCGCCTTTCAGAATTTGAACTACCTGCCGGGCTACCCGGCCTTTCTGGAATGCCCTGATGGCGGCTTTCGAATCGCTATACACCCTGTCTCTCCGACCATCTTGCATGGCGAGTGCAATGGCCACTTGCTCGGCCACCTCTGGGTTCGTCGTCCGGACGGAAGCACAGTTGATAACTTTGCCCAGCGTGTCAACGACGGAAACCGCAAAAGCCTTGCCGTCTCGGTACGCAGCTGCGTCCACGAAGCTTGCTGCGATTTTGTCCCTGTTTACTTACTTTAGCATATTCAATGCTCTTGCCTTGCGACGACCTGCGTTGTGAACGGGATGAACGTTGCGGGGCAAAGGGGCGACCACGATCTTCTCCCCTATTTCTCTGGGGATTTGGGTGTTTTCAGCCAAGTTTTTGGTGGGTGCGAGTCCAATCTTCTCGAGGATATGCCTGCCGGCCGGCATTGTGGACAGCCGAGTTAGCTGGGCCTGTTCCTCAGCCTCGGCTATCTCCTCCATGGTGTTGTGTATGCCGAGCCGAAGGAGGTCCTCTGTATGCGTTCTGACGGGCAGCCCGAGGGCTCTCTTGAAGAATTTTCTAATGAGGGCATTAAGCTTTTCCCGCTCGGCTCTGAGCCAGTGTGCATGGCCACCGTGTAGGTGAAGTGACACAGCACAAAGGCGTTGATGAGCCGAAGCAGGTTGTCCTCCTTGAGGCCATGATGTCTGTTCGTGACCCTTCGGACAAGGCAAAAAGCATTGTCGGTTTCCGCAATTATCTTGCGTAACGCATTGCCGTTGCCGCCGCGTGATTCTATAAACATACCCAGGACCCTGATGGTGTCGACCCTGGGTATTGGGTCACCGCTCCGAGTGAACAGGTGAATGTCACTTTCCGAGACCGGTTTCCAGCCCTTGGGTCTGCGCCCTTTTTCTTTTCTATAAAGGAGAAGCTCAGATTTGGTCGGGGAGCATCTGAGTCCGGTGGGTAGCAGGTACTGCTCCGTGACGTCCACCGCCTCTTGCATGGCGCTTTCCACTTGCCCTTCGCTACCGCCTGTGCACCAGATGGTGATGTCGTCTGCGTAGATGGTGTGTTTGATACCTTCAACTTGGGCCAGATTCCTCGAGAGGCCGATCCTGCAGATGTTGAAGAGAGCAGGAGAAATGACCGAGCCTTGCGGCGTGCCCCGTGGGCCCAGGAGCACCTCGTCGGAGACAAAGTCGCTGATCCGCAGCTTCGCTTTCCTCCCCGTCAGGAACGAACGGACGTAGTTATATAGTCTGGGGCCCAGCTCGAGGTCTGCCACGGAGGCCAGAATGTATTCGCGGAGAACGTTGTCAAACGCTTTCTCGAGGTCGAGTCCGAGCAGGGCCCTGGTACTGCCGTCGATGATTTGATGTTTGATCATCTTCATGGCGTCCCGCGACGAGAGGCCGGCACGAAAGCCAATCCTGTTGTGAGTTTAGATGTTGTTCTCTTCGAGATATCTGTTTAGTCTGTTGAGGACGACATGCTCCGCCACTTTCCCAACGCAGGAGGTGAGAGAGATCGGTTGGAGGTTGTCCACGTTCGGAGCCTTGCCGGGTTTGGGGATCAGGACGACGTTGGCGGTCTTCCATTGCTCTGGGACGCTGCCGTTTTTCCACGTCTCGTTGATCTTCTCGGTGAGGTATGCGATCGAACCGTCGTCAAGGTTCCGCAGCATCTTGTTGGTGATTCTGTCGGCACCTGGCGCACACTTCCCCTTGAGCGCGAAAATGGCTTGCCTAATTTCCCCCACGGTAAAGTCTTCGTCCAATTCCGGACGGCTTGGGCCGAGGTAGTCAGGAAACCGGTCTTCCTCGTTTCCACGCTTCATGGGAAGGTATTTCTCAATGAGTTTGGCAACCAGCTCGTCCCCGGAACAGGATGTGGTTGCTTCGTGAAGGGCTCTGCCAAGCGTGTGTCTCTGACTGGATCTGGTGCTGCCCTCGTCGAGGAGATGTTTAAGCATGCCCCAGGACTTGCCGTTACGCATCTGCCCGTCGATCGAGTCACAGACCTCGTCCCTTTGCTGCTTGCCGAGGGTCCAACAGTGATCTTCGATGGCCTTGTTAAGCTCGGAGATCTTTTTCCTCAATCTTCGGTTAAACCTTTGTCCCTTCCATCTTAGAAGCAGCGCCTGCTTGGCCTCGATCAGATGGGCCAGCCTACTGTCCATCTTTTCTACCTCCAGGTCGCTGACGATCTTCTCGGCGTCACTCTTGATTCGCTCGCACCAATCTTCCAGGTCTTTGGGGACGGGTGCGCTGTCGTTGCCGCGGAGCTTGCGAAAAAGGTCCCAGTCCGTGACAGTGAATTCTCTGGATTTAGTTCGGGTGACTTCGAAGCGGGTCTCGAGCACATAATGGTCGCTACCAGAATTTATTGCGGTGTTGCTCCACTCGGCTCCCTCGACGTTCTTCACGAACGCCAGATCGGGGGTGGTGTCCCGGCTCACCGAGTTGCCGATTCGGGTGGGGAACGCCTTGTCCGTGATGAGCGTGAGGTCCATTTCGTTGGCGTTCTGCCACAGACCCCGGCACTTTCTCGTGTCGTAGACGTACCCCCACACGCCGTACGGTGCGTTGAAATCTCCGACGACGACCAAGGGATGGGTGCCGGCCAGGTCGGCGGACTTCTTGAGTATCGTTTTGAACTGCTGTTGCGAGTGCCTAGGATTGCTGTAGATGTTGAAAATAAACACGCTATTTCTTCGCTGGTTGCGTTGTCTCGTGTTGAGCAGAACCTCCGCCATGACGTATTCGACCTTACAACTCGCCAGCTTCAGGTCGTGAGACAAGTGTGTAAGCCTCCTGTCAATTAACGTACACACTCCCCGACCTTCGGCCTGCACGGAGACGGCACGATAACCAGAGAGGGATGCAGCAGAGACGAGGGTTTCGTGTAATGCTATTACTTGTGGTTTGTTAGGTAGCGATCTTAAATATTGCTGCAAAGGAGCCCTCTTATTGGAGTACCCCCTGCAGTACCACTGCCAAATTTTGAACTCCTCTTTGGAACTATCCATGATTAGATAAATTGTCCGGGGTACCCGCTGTAAGCACAGGTGCACGCAAGAAGTTCCCCCCACTCTGACGTGCCGATGTGCTCGTAGCCCTGATCTGAGTCCCCGACGCGTTCGGAACAACAACCTGCATCGGAGTTACGGACGTATTATTCGGGATCACCAGACGCTCGAGGGCATCCATGCGATCGGCCAGCGCGCCTAGGCCTCTCCTCGGGTCTCCAAGGGCGACTTGCACCTGTGCTTGTTGTAACCTTGTTGTAACTGCTGCACACTCTTAGTGAGCGTGGCCAGCATGCCTTTGATCTCATAAGTTTGCGAATCTGAATCGTCCTTACTGGAAACTGCCCTACGTTTGGCGGCGCCGGCCGAGTCGCAGGCCGGAACTGGTGCTTCTGTGGCGGTCGGCGCCAACGCGTTGGATGCAGCACTCTGACTGATTACCAATTTCTTAATCTCTATCATTTCACTAGCCATCTTTCTGATCATTTCTTTGAAGTCCGCGTTTTCTTTCATAAGGCGCGCTATCTCGGCGTCCCTGGATTGCTCTGGAAGCGGGTCGCGTGGGCCCCGGTAGGATCTCGCGTTGTTAGATATGGGGCTCTTTCCTGTGCCTACTTCGAGTTCCCCAGACCACATCGAATCGCAGCACATTCCAGAGGAGCGCTCGAGCCAACAAGTTCACGTGCCAACAAGTTCGTACGCCGCCGGTGGAGCCGTGCCGCCGGGAGTAGGTGAGCCCTCGGACAATGGCGCCCAGCGTCCCCATTCTCCGCCTTTGAAAAACGCAATTGCAAGTCTGCAAGGCAAGACCGCAGAGAGCTGCCGGGTGTGACACCGCGACACGGGCGCCAACCATTGGCCGAAAATGGCGTCATCTGAGCGGACTCTGCCATTGGCCGAACATGACGCGACTTCCAGTCCTCGAAGGGTTTAAAAGAAGCATTCCAGAGAGACCAGAGCGTTCCCTGATTGACCTCTCTCGAACTTCTTGCCGCGGGCCGCAGCGTCCGAGTTGCTGCCGGCCCGTAATGACTGTACGACTGTTACTTGACTCTCACCTCCCTGTATATAATGTAAAATAAACCCTCCCAAGTTTGTTTTTCATCCCGAAGTCCGTCCTCAACCCCTACAACTGGTTGGCAGCGGTAGGATCGCCTCCGAATGCAACATCTGGCTGGCAGCGGTGAGATCGCCTCCGAATGCATCAGCTGGTGGCAGCGCTACGGATCAACCTTCGTCGAGAGAGATCCTAAGGAACCGGGAAGAGCGAAGAAGAGAGAGCCTTCGTCGAAAGAGGTCCGACGAAACTGGGAGTAGCGAAGAAGAGCGAGCCTTCGACCCAGGGAGTCCGGAGGAACCGGGAACAGCGGACAAATGAACCGGATGGCAGGGTGTTGCAACCGTAAGTGAGCGCGTGGTTTTTTTCCTTTTGATTCGCCAGACTCAGATGTTGTGTGTTCATTTTGATAGTTCTGGGAATCGGGAGTTTGATGCATTGTGTGTTTGCACAAATTAATTAAGGAAAACAGTTCTAACCACCTGTCGGGGCAGCTGCCATGGATCTTAGAAGGTTGACGAGGTTAGACTTGTTGTTGGTGTGCGACGAGTTGGGAGTTGAGGCGGACGAACGGATGAAAACGCCAGCTATCATAAAGGCGATTAACGATAGTGGTAATGATGACAAAAGCATTGAGCTTGCTTGGGAGGTGATACAGGAGCCACGGGAGCGTGAGCGTCGTGAACGTGAGAGTGAGCGTAAGCGTGAAGAACGTGAGAATGAACGGAAGCATGAGCTTCAAGAACTTACTCTTAGGTGTGAGCGTCACGAACGTGAGAATGAACGCGAACGCGAGGAGGAACGTAAGCGTGAATAAAAGTATGAGAGAGAGAAGGCAGCACTGATCAAAGAGATACAGTATTGTGATCAGTTAATGGCACAGAGACAATGGCTGTCTGAGAATTCTGTAGGTAGTACAGAGCGAAAGAATGAAGCAGCATCGAGCGGATTTTCGCCAAAAGCCGACGAGAAGAGTAGTGCCTGTGAGATTGGCTGCAGATTCAAACGTGAAGGGAAAAGGCTAGCCGCTAACGATGCCTTAGTGGCAACAGAGGCCGTTAAAGGCCGCAAGGAGAGCGACGAGGTGCTGTGCCAACAGATGACTGTAGAGACAGGTAGGCCAGCTGCGAACAAATTGGCACAGTTACCGCGCGTGTGCGTCGCTTGTAATGTTAGCGAGGTTGCTAGCGAAGAAAAGGGTACTGCTGCCCGGATAGACACGAGCACCCATGTCAGGTCAGATCTGCGTGCAGAAGTGAGGTGCGAACTGGACGATGCAGTTGAGAGTAGTTCTCGGGATGGCGAGCTCCGTAGTTCACGAGAGAACAACTGCATTGTTCAGGGATCGGTGCGGCTCTCCGCCAGTCTAGATAGCCTAGATAGGGATGATTCAGTTGTTAATCACTCGGACTGTGCGCGTGAGACAGCGATCGATACCGACGGGCTGTGTGCCGATGCACAGCATGAGCTGGGCAGTGCAGTAGAGGGCAGTTCGCAAGAGTGCGAGTTGTCTTACTCGAGTAAAGCCTGCTGCATTGTTCAAGAGTCGGTTGGGCTGTCCGCCAGTCGAGGCAGAGAGAGTGTTTAAGTGAGAATCACTCGGACTGTGCGGGTAAGAGACCGATCCGGGCCGACGAAATGTGTACCGGCCAGCAAGAGGCACGAGAAGGCGACATGAAAGCGAGTGCAAAGAAAAAGCGCCGTAAAAAGAAGCGCGGTAAAGACCGAAAGTCGGTAACTAATGTAGTGCGCCAAAGATGGCGAGAAACCCAAATGGGCAGGGCGCGAGGAAAAAGGTGCGGTCGTCACGGACGATGTTGACGCATCAAACAGGTTCGAGCCACCGGTCAAAGGGGGACCGCGAAGCATGTTCTGCACGGACGCGGACAAAGGGCACGGGACAGTTAAACTCCTCGTCGTTCCGTAGTTCTTTTCAAAGCTCAGCGTGCAGTTCGAAGAAGCGCAAGGTGGCAGGACGAGACCAGGTGGGGTATAGCGACGCGGTCAATCGAGTTTGTGAGGAAAGCGGGGCGCCAGGACGCAAATTGGCAGGAGACCGTAACGTCTTGGGGGAGCCGATAGTGAGTCAGCCCTTTTGTAGTTCCTCGGCAGCCAGAGTAGCTTTCAAACCGCGACCACCTCGAGTCCGACTCAAAGTATGAGTGCGACATAAGCGTTTGGAAAGGGAGGCCAAGAGCGCTTCCGTAGAAATGAAGTGTTGTTTTTTTATTTTGAGCATCGGAAAGTTTTCGCGAATCGAGACTAGGATTTCTTTCAATGTGTAAGGTTTGAGCTTTGTTTGTGTTTTCGTTTGAGAAGCTGAGAGATTTGAAAGATGCGTTTTAAGTAAACCTGTAGTCTCGCGAGATGTTCATTAATAAGTAGATAGGCTTTTTTTGTGTGTGTGAGTAACCTGAAGGTCAAGGTTATCGTCAAAAGGCCTATGGTAAAGCGCGTGTGTTTTAGTTAACCTTCTTTTTTTATACAAGCGTTTTTTTTATTTTCTAAGGTTAACCGCGTAGGTTTTCAGCGAGTGCATGGCTTGCACCGAGAAGCGTTCTTAGTTCCTTTAGCGCGTGTCCTGTGTGGACGGCGGAAGGAAGCAGATTTATGACTGGGTTGCTCGTGTGTGTTGACGGAAGCCGTATTCTGACTTCTCTTATAAGTATGCGTGGAACGAGTTATTAAAAGACGCATTATTTTAAGAGTTCTGCGGAGTGTGTAAGTCCCGCACGTTTAAGTGTTCGTTTAAGTCACGTGTCCTGTAGGACTTTCAGGGAAGAAACGTGAGTAAGCGTAAATGAAAAGTTTGCCTACAACGCAAGTACGCGTTCTGTTTAATGACCACAAGGCTAGTGCGCTTGTGATTACGTACTAGTGAGGTTGACCAGATTGTTCAGTGGCACCAATACGTGCGATAAGTACGCCACTGCGTTAGATTGGAAACATGCTGTTCGTGTAGTTAGGCCACTTAAGTTATGTTCGGCTGTTTTCATTTGTCGTTTGCAACGTCAACGACCCTTTGTTTTGCAACAACAATAGTACTCTGGTCTTGTCGGCATTCGAGGAGAAATGGATAGCTGTTTGGAAGGGTGGTTGGAACTATTTTGTCAAAATTGGGGAAATAAAAGATCAGGGTTCATTTTGACTCAGTAATAGCCTGGCGGGTCAGGAGTGAAGAGCCTGCGCTTACACGTGGTGCAGCGCTCTGTTGTTTTGTTTGTTTGACGTATGTTCTCCAGGGCCCAGGATCTCGAAGGTTGTCAAACGAGGCTCGACCCCAGTACCCTGCAGCTTCTTTCAGCGTTCCTCATGGCCAGCGAATTGAGTTCACCGGCCATTCAGAACAACCGGGGCGAGGACGAGCTGTTAGATATGGGGCTGTTTCCTGTGCCAACTTCGAGTTCCCCAGACCACATCGAATCGCAGCACATTCCAGAGGAGCGCTCGAGCCAACAAGTTGGTACGCCGCCGGTGGAGCCGTGCCGCCGGGAGTAGAAGGGGCCCTCGGACAATGGAGCCCAATCGTCCCCCTTCTTCGCCTTTGAAGAAGGCATTTGCTACCACAGCGGGGCCGTACCGCCGGGAGTAGGTGAGCCCTCGGACAATGGCGCCCAGCGTCCCCATTCTCCGCCTTTGAAAAACGCAATTGCAAGTCTGCAAGGCAAGACCGCAGAGAGCTGTCGGGTGTGACACCGCGACACGGGCGCCAACCATTGGCCGAAAATGGCTTCATCTGAGCGGACTCTCCCATTGGCCGAACATGACGCGACTTCCAGTCCTCGAAGGGTTTAAAAGAAGCATTCCAGAGAGACCAGAGCGTTCCCTGATTGACCTCTCTCGAACTTCTTGCCGCGGGCCGCAGCGTCCGAGTTGCTGCCGGCCCGTAATGACTGTACGACTGTTACTTGACTCTCACCTCTCTGTATATAATGTAAAATAAACCCTCCCAAGTTTGTTTTTCATCCCGAAGTCCGTCCTCAACCCCTACAGCGTATTAGTCTACAGTTGGGAGCCCTACTCAAAAGAGAAATGCAGGGAGGCCAAAAAGAGTACGCAAAATTAAATGACGCGCAAATAGCGCAAATAGCGGCTGGCACAGAGGAAGCAATAAAGAAACATCCCATGGAAAGGTGGGATTATAATCAGAACTACTCATTAGTACAAAAATAAAAGAGGTAAAAGGAGTAAACCGCTGTAGAGGAAAGGGGAAGCCACGAAGTTGGTTGAATAAAGAAATTAGAGAGGCCATCGAACAACGACGGTGGGCATCTCGGGAACACAGAGAAGCAAAGAGGGCGCAGTTATCTGAAGAGGAAATAGGCCAAAAACGGGAATATTATCGACAAAAGAAACAACAAGTGCAGGTCCTCGTCCAGGCTAAAATAAAGCAGTCCTCTGATCGCTGGCTGGCTGAAGTTCGCGATGCAACTAAAGGGGGGTCAAGAAAATTCTGGAACCATATAAGCTGGTTGGGTAAAGCTAATCACAGAAAAGAGGAACAGATTCACGATGCCGAAGGAAATTGTTTAGAGGGAGATGACGCTGTGAACTACATTGGTTCAGTTATAGCAGAGTCATTTACGAAAGACGATAGGGTAATCGCCCCAAGTGAGGGAGCAACACAGAATAGCATAATAGAAAACAGCTTAGAATTGACCAATCTTAACTGGTAAAAGGCGGAAGCAAATGTTCCAAAATGCACCTCCGCGGGGATAGACGAAATTCCAATCAAGTTAATTAATGAACTTGGCCCAAGAAGCAAGGAAACGCTGATAAAAGCATTGGAGGCAGTCATAACAAATAAGCAAATTCCGCACAGCTGGAAACAGAGTAAAATGAATTTGATTTATAAAGGGAAAGGTGATAAGAAGAACATAACATTTTTCCGACCAATTACGATAACATCAGTTATATATAGGCTGGCAATGCAGGCGGTGAAATTAAAAATGCAGTCATGGGTAGAAAGTAATAGAATACTTGGAGAACTTCAGAACGGGTTCAGAAGTGGTAGGCGCTTAGATGATAGCCTGTTCGTGCTTACCCAGTGCATAGAAATAGCTAAGGCGGAAAATAGACCTCCGTATTTAGCCTTCCTGGACATAAGTGGTGCATACGACAATGTGAACAGGGAACTCCTGTGGAACATATTTAAAGCTGAAGGTATCGGTAATGAGGTAATTGATTTTCTACAGGAACTATATCGAGAAAATAATGTTGAAATAACATGGGAAGGAATCAAGAGTACAACTGTCGAGGTTCACAAAGGATTAAGACAAGGTTGTCCTCTATCACCGCTGCTGTTCATGCTTTATATGATAAGCATGGAAAGAAGGTTACAACGAAGCAATCTAGGGTATAATCTGTCGTACAGATTAGGCGAAAAGGTTGTTGAGCAACGACTACCGGGTTTAATGTATGCGGACGATATTGTACTGTTAGCAGATAGCCAGGAAGATTTGCAAACTCTGGTTAATTACTGTGGGGACGAAGGAGACAGTTTAGGTTTCAGTTTTAGTGCAGCTAAGTCCGGTGGGATGTTTTTCAACGATACAACTGATCAGGATCGAGCTTACAATACAAGGCCACGAAATACCCCGAGTGGCCGAATACAAGTATCTCGGGGTATGGATAAACAAAGGGCAGATGTACACGGAAAAGCACGAACAGTCTCTAATAGCAAAAGGGCGAAGAGATGCCGGGATAATGAAACATAAGTGGGGTTACAACAGGTATGAGGTACTGAGAGGCATTTGGAAGGGAGTAATGGCGCCGGGGCTTACTTTCGGGAATGCGGTCCTTAAGGGCAGAGGTTCAGTCGAGACTAGAAGTTAAATCAGAGAGCTGTGGGAAGGTTAGCACTAGGTGCCCACGGGAAAACCACAAACGAAGCAGTACAGGGAGATATGGGCTGGGCATCATTCGAAGCACGGGAAGCTCAGAGTAAAATCCTATACGAAAAACGTCTGAGGAAATTGGATGATAACAGGTGGGCAGCTAAGGTGTTTAAATACCTATACAGAAAGAGCGTTGACTCACAATGGCGGAAAAAAACTAGGAAGCTAACCAGTAAGTATGCCAGACACGAGGACGAAAAAGGACAGAGCATTAAACGACAGGTTAAAATGCGGAAGGTAAAAATAGGATAAATTCAATGGAAAAGAAGCATAGTGTAGAACTATATCGATACTGGAAACAGCAGATCAGGAATTAAGCGTTTTATGATAACTCAAGAGGCAGTGCCCTACTCTTTGAAGCTAGATCAGGATGTGGCGTTTTTCACTGGTCTATTCGGAGCAGGATTTCTTGCTCCACGGCAACGGATCCGAATTTCACTGGTCGATCTGGAGCGGTTCGTGCGTTCCACTGGTCGTTTCGGATCAACTCGCTCCGCGCCGGATCTCTCTCACTTGCTCCGCTGCCGAGGCGCGGATTCGGGCGGAAATAGCACGCGTCACTTCCGTCTTCAAGCGAAATCGGTACCCGATTGGTACGCACACGGAGGAAGGAAACCACGGAGGAAACTAAGGAGAGGCCCTACCCCCTCCGCGCGCTAGGAGAAAAGTGTGGCGGAAATGATAGTAGTAGGTTCTCATTTTTTTGCTGCTTTTTTTTTGCTGCATGGCCACGCCTTTTGGGCCACAATGGCGGCGTTGTTCTGATTTTTTGAGCGCTCACATGTGTTGCTCTGGTAGGTTTCGTGCCGTGGCAAAGGCGCTGTGTGGGCGGGTTTGCGTTAGTCACCGTGTCTTGTTGCGCTGTGTTACCTGCACTGTGCGCTGCCGGATGTTGCGCGAGCGAGCGCGCTCCGCGCGCGAAAGCACGCGCAGCGCGGCGTGGTTTCGCGAAAGATGTAAACAAGAGAGGAGGGTGGCACAAAAGGCGGAGCATCGCCATGAGCAACGCCAACTTCCGGCTTCACTTTTGCTTCACAAAGAGTGACGTCAGGAACGTGGAGCTATAAAAAGAAATTTAACGAAGAATAAGACACATGTGTGTGGTAAATATGTAGAAACAATGGAACACCTCATACTAAAATGTGATGGCACGGAGGAAGGAAACTAAGGAGAGGCCCTACCCCCTCCGCGCGCTAGAAGAAAAGTGTGGCGGAAATGACGTATAGGTTCTCCTTTTTTTGCTGCTTTTTTATTTTTTTTGCTGCATGGCCACGCCTTTTGGGCCACAATGGCGGCGTTGTTCTGATTTTTTGAGCGCTCACATGTGTTGCTCTGGTAGGTTTCGTGCCGTGGCAAAGGCGCTGTGTGGGCGGGTTTGCGTTAGTCACCGTGTCTTGTTGCGCTGTGTTTCCTGCACTGTGCTCTGCCGGATGTTGCGCGAGCGAGCGCGCTCCGCGCGCGAAACCACGCGCAGCGCGGCGTGGTTTCGCGAAAGATGTAAACAAGAGAGGAGGGTGGCACAAAAGGCGGAGCATCGCCATGAGCAACGCCAACTTCCGGCTTCACTTTTGCTTCACAAAGAGTGACGTCAGGGCCTCTCCTTAGTTTCCTTCCTCCGTGTGTGATGGTATCAATCCCGATGTCGATGCGGCCACAGTCACCCTTCCTGAGGCCCTAGGGTTCAGAGATAATGATAGTCATGTAAATAAATGTGCGGTGGAAATTAGCAAAAGGCGATTGGAGGATTGGTGACTCAAAAGCAGAGAGGTGACATAAAGTTAAAAGGGTAGGAAGACGTATTTAAAGAAAATCAATAAATTCAATAACACACAACACAGATAAAAATAAAAGGCAAAATAAAAATCTGAGCATGGTGGCAACTGCCATCGCCCCGTTTCAAAGGGGTCGCTCCTATCATCCATCCATCCATCCATCCATCTACTCTTTTCGACGCGCCGCCTATCCAGCGCTACACTCTACCAGCGCTGGCATATGGGCCTCTTCGATTTTCGCAGTTCTGGCAGCCCGCTGGTAGCCAGACGGCAGCCAGCTAGTTCCGGTTCTGACAGGAAGTCACGTGGGCTGGGATCCCAAGACAACCCGAACCTGCCCGAAGTTTGCAAAATCGAACGCCGGTACAGCTGGCCAAATGTAAACATGCTACCAGCATGGCAGCGCCCGTCGAGGCCGACGCGCGCTCGGCGTAGTCGGCCCATTTATGCGTTGCCACCTTGAAAATGTATAGTTGCATTCTGGAATACGATCGCTTTCGCGCGATTTCGCGCGACTCGTCGCAGGACGCGTACTGGGCCAACCTCGCCTTGCGCAGCGCAACAGATGGCCTCCGACGCGGCAGATGACAAGACGCGAAATTGTGATTGTATACTCGAAAGCGATAGCTGGAAGATCCCTGTTCGCAGCGATCACGTCGCCCACCGGCGACATTGATGAGTTGGCGCTGTATCATCACAAGACATGAGAAAGCAGGTTATCGGGTACGTCTCATACGCATAAAATTTCGCGCCGACCTGCTTTAGCTTCGATTTCAGAAAGTTTGTTGTGGCTGATGGTGCTTCTCATTTAAGGAGCTGGACGCGGCTGGCGCGTGAAAATGCACGTCGCCTGTGACCAGCGAAACGTTTCACACGAAAAACAACATTGGTCGCAATCATGAGAGCAATAAGCCAATGTACGTGTGTCTAAATGTACCCAGTGCAATCAGTGTATTCTTAGATCAACGGCCTGCAGTTCGAACACATATCGGTTTCGAGCTGCCACCTAAGCATACGACGGAGAGACGGAGCGAACACGGGCTAACTGCAAAGCCTTCGTAAACTGCAGAGAAAGGAGAGATATACATACGCTAAATATGTGAAAAGGAACGCCACCAGAGAAAGACGAAACCAAGATGTACCGCAATGTGTGAATGAGCGTCTACAACTTGCGTGGAACACGATGCAGATAACATGCACGCATGAGAGCGCGGCGCGCTGTTTACCACCGCGAAGAAGTAATCAGGGGACACACACACATAAAAGCTTCAAACGGTTCACCACGGCTCGTATCACACCGCTTCGCGATGCGGAACGGAGCGTTAGAACCTAAAAAGATAACGCTAGAAGTAAGGAAATCCGGAGATGACCGTATACAGTTGGCTGAGCGAGATAAATTGAAGTCCTCAAGCGCCCGCGTTGAAATCCGTGAAGTCCCCGTAAAGATGGCGGCGAGCGCCCATCGCCTCTTTTAGTCGTCTGCTAGCCAGAGAACTTCCAGAGAGCAGCCAGACCAAAATCGTCCTGGCAGGTTCTGGCAGCCCGCGGGTAGCCAGAACCGTCCAGCGCGAGCAAAACGAACGCGCGGCGGAAGTGCGTAACGCGGTGGGCGGAGCAACCCGAGAAAAACGAAGACGCTCTGGCTGGCTCTGGCAGCCCGCGGGTAGCCAGAAGTGGAAAATCGAAGAAGCCCATAGCGCTGGTTCGCCCGTTGCAACGCTCATGAGAGCGTGAGCCTCCCTAGACACTAGCGCCACATTTCCCTCTAGGGTATTTATTTCGAAACTCTGCAAAGTTGGTTCTTTTATGACCACTATGACTTTATTCTGATTCTGCGAGGACGCGCGTGTTTCGCTTCTCCGTTATGGATTGTTGAAGTCTCAATGCGCTTTTCTCGTATGTCACTCATATGTGTCAACTTACTGGAAAGCGTGAGGAGCGTCAGGGCTGAAAGCTGGAAGGATTTCTGCGAAACGTTCTGGCAAACGTGACAGCTCACGTAGCGCGCAGACGACGTAGTGGAGGAAAGTTTGAGACAAAACTTACCAGTTTTCAGATTTACTTTGTTGTCATGATGAAGGCACGGTTGCGCTCAGCACGGTGTTTGAAGGAAGACGTCGTGGACGCAAAGAACTCCCCAGACTCGAGCAGTAGATGCGCTACTCGTGCCGAGCCCAAATCTGCCAATGCGAGGCCGACTGAACCTCGAGTCGCGGCCAAGAGAAAACCCGAGCTGAAGCGAACGGAAGCTGAGAATCCCGCTGAAAGACAGTTGCCTGTTACAAATGTGACACCAGCAGCTGCCGCCTTTGACGCGCAGCAGGAACCCACATCTTCAAAAACGTCTAAAAGAGCTGGTTCAGCGCCGTTTAAAATTGAATATTCGCATGGTCCACGTCATGAAACGGACAAAACATCCCCTTACTTTCCTTGGGTGCCTAAAAATTGGGAGGAGGTCTTGGCAAATGTGCGCAAAATGCGCCAGGCAATCGAAGCCCCTGTCGACACCATGGGCTGCGATAAGTGTGTCGACCAGTCAGTTCCACAAAAGGTGAGATGCGCTTGAACACTGCATAGATATATATGTCGCTGATGCCAGGCTGCTTTTGCTGTAGTATTTCTTTAGTTATTTTTTTAGGTACACACGCACACACATAACCATGCTGGTGCCGCAATTGACAGTAGTAATATCGAATCATTTTGAGTATGCTGTAAAGCCTCTGAGTGAATCGGGAACAGCGGACATGTCAGAATTGCACTTTATAGTTACTTTGACTCCAATTTATTTTACTTTTTAAAGAGCGATAATAGTGGGCCGAATCACGTTACTTCGTGAGGTGTCTCGCAACACTCGTATAATGTTGTGTTACACCTGATACTGAAATATCCACCTACTTGCCACAGAGCGCATGTAGCTGTCATAGCCACCCTTACCTCCTGCACTTAAAACATTTATTGCAACACAGATACTGTGAGCTGAGAGTACACAAGGAGACATGGACAGGAGGAGTGCAACATTTGCCTGGCTGTCTTCTCATGTACTATATATATATATATGGTATACCAGAAACAATATGACCTGTTGCATCTGAATGTAGTGCTTGCTTTTGTAATGCCCGTGCATTTTTAGTGTTGCTAGAGCCTCAGTGAAAACATGGATGATATATCTGCTTACAAAAGCCAAACCATTGTTTGGTGCTTACCATAAATTCAGAAAAGAGCTGTCGTGAGAAACTTGCCTTTCATTTATAGTTGGAACTGTCTGGCTGCCTAAATGGAAATGAAAAAAAGAAAAAAAAAACCTAGCTCTCTCTCATATATATATATATATATATATATATATGATGAACCAAGGCTCTTGATTATGCTAGCTAACATCTTCATGGCATCATTAAAAATTCCCTTCCTTGAAAAGCACTTCATCAAACCAATATTTTACAGAATATTTCTTGGTGATATATCTTTGTGTAGCCTGATTGTAAACAAAGCCTTTGCACTTCATTTTAATTTCAACTTGCACCCATTGATTAGCCTGACACACTTTCCCAAGGGAGCATAGTGTATGTGCATGGAGGTTGCATTTCCACATCACAGTATAAAAAGTTGCAGTTATCACCCATAATGCCAAGCAGTGAGGTAATGGCAGGTGCAATAATATTAGGCACAGCAAGTCTCAAGTCTTGCACTGTTTCATGGGGTGTCGGTTCGAGTAACTACTCAAAGATGAGCATGAGAGACGAAAAAAAAAAAAAAAAACACTTTATTCAACCTTAGCTTGTGGAGGTGTCACTCCTCACTGGTGGAGAGTCGTGGCTTTTTTTTTCTTCCTGCCTTTTGCTTTTGCTTCTCCTGTGGTTTTGCTTCTCCTGCCCGTTTGTGCTACACCTGAAGTTATAAAGTATAATTTCAGGCAGTGTAATATTGTGTACATACAAGCAAAATAACTCTACCTGCATGGCTTTTTTGTTTGCGTAAGGGTATACGGATTGATTGCACTGTTTCACTGTTGAACGTAATTCTTGCACAACTTTCAGAGAAAAAAAAAGATGTTAAATATATTTCTGTTTATGGGGTACAAGCAAGCTCGTTTCCATCAATATGACACAAAATCTTCTCATTTCCACCACAATCCAAAGGCGTGTTCTTAGTAGTAGACAGGCCCTTTAATACCCCTAGCTGGCTGTAATTAGCAACACAAAACTAAATACCCCTTTTCTTTTTCACACTTTCTTTTCCCTGCAACTATGCAGCAAAAGTCACCATAGTGCATGCGTGTGTGTGCACTATTGTCTTTCTCCTACTTGTGCTTCCACTTGTCCCTCAAGTCCCCTCTTTTCAACTCACCTTCCCTTGCATTCCTGACTTGTTGCTGTCTACAGTTCGATGTTTATAAAACTAAAATGAAACTAGTACACATGCCTTCCTTCCTCAAGCCTAAGCAGCTGCTTGTACTGAATGACACACATATACGAGTGCTTGGTAGTGCTCATGATTCTTCCCACTAAATAGCTGGCATTTTAGCATTGCACGCAGTGTAATACCATGTTGGAAGGGTACGCATTTGGGCTGGTTGGCTCATGATTACGAGCAGAAAACAGCGCTCGGCAACAGGACGAAGAGAATACCACGATGACCGCATACGTCTCATTTCTGAAACCTTTCACATCCATAATAGCGGCAACGCATGTGTAAGCCTTCTCGTCCATTTCACGGCATCCTTCCTTCCAAAGGAGATAGCTTTCATATCTCATTGATTATAATTTATTGCCCCTCCGCATGCTGAATTTTTGTTCCTTTTTTGTTCTTCGTTATAGTGGTAGATTATATATATGCTGACTGAAAGAATAAAGACACTTGGTTGTTAGTCAGCACTGTGGTTTGTGTCCTTCTCTTTGTCCTGTCGATTGGTGCTGTTTTCTGCTCGTAACCACGGTGGGGTGCATTACCTGCCTGGCTTAGTCCAAAGCATTCAACTGTGTGTGATCAATCACAACATCAGACAAAAATTTATATTTTTCAGAAACACAATGGTGGTGGTACTTGTCGCTATAATTGTGAAATGTAGTGCATAACGTGTCTTCTTGCGATTTTGCTTAACAATGACAGATGATGCAACTGTTACATTGCAGTGGAATTTTTTTTTTTTGTCTGGCGTTGCTACAGACTACTTGTACTTACAATAATTTATTCTGGACAAAACAGGCAAGTAATGCACTCTGATGCACTACCAAAATACCACCCGTGTGTGAAATATGAGTGTGGGTGAGCGAGCAGTTTAGCATGAAGCTGTGTATATGTGCTTCTATTTATGTAACATTCGGTATGTGGACTACACTTGAGCATGTGTGACACTTTGTGACAATGATTAAAATGCATCTGGGGAGTCACAGAATTCATGAAACATTTCACATTGCAGCTTGTTCGTTACCAGCTTTTGGTTTCACTGATGTTGTCGAGCCAGACAAAAGATGAAGTGACACATGCAGCAGTGGGACGCCTCCGTGAGTTTTCCCTGACTCCGGAAAGTATGGCAGCAGCCAACGAAAAGCATATTGAACAACTCATCTACCCTGTTAGCTTCTACAAGGTGAGCACTGCCATGGCATATGTGTATTACTTTGTTGCAGGCCTCGACATTTGAAATTAAACCTCTTCTAGCTGGTTGCCGAATATTTTGTGACGTACTGTTTGAGCTCCAAAACTAGAACAGATCGACACCATTTGAACAAGGGAAGACTAGGGCTGGAGACTATGTTTCGACAACGAAACAGGGCAGCAACTGTCCTCGTGGTAAAGTTTATGTACACAGCTCACTCTTCCCCTAGGGTGAAGCTAGAGCATATATTGTCATGTAGTAGTGATGGTGAAGAAGGTAGCAAAACTGTGATTATAGAAACTAGCATATTATTGGGTGAACTTGTGCCCTCAAAAGCAGGCCACACTAAAAAATACAACGACAGCGGCGAACACACTCGGCGATCGTCGAAAATCTGATCAGCAGGTCAAGCGCGTCGGCTTTTATACAGCGGTCGTTGAATGTTCTAGACTAATCGCTGGGACCCGCGTGTCTTCCACAAAGTTCTACACCATTCGCGTCACACGATGAAATCAGATAACACAAAGTTCGGCAACAACAGACAGCGGATAGAAGCATCAATAACATTCCAGAAACTTCCGATACATGCAGGCGCGTTCCGCGCTGTGCGATAACAATTGTTAAGCAGTCGGCAACAACAGACAGCGGATAGAAGCATCAATAACATTCCAGAAACTTCCGATACATGCAGGCGCGTTCCGCGCTGTGCGATAACAATTGTGAAGCGGCGAAACATGGTCGCCCGATAAAGATAGGCAAGTGCACCTGTCAATATGCTATACTATTATTCTATAGTTGTCATTATACTACTACTATATGGTTACTCTAGTCATCATATGCAACACTACCGAGTAAGGAATCTTTATCGGATGGACAAAATGTAGAAGCAGCATCTGTAGCGACGATTACATTCATCATTAAAAATAACTTTACAGTAGTACTAGCTGAAAGAAATGATTCACAATTAACTCTAAATCAACCCTACGAGGATGCGCCTATATTGGTAAGGAGGGCGGCATTCATTATAATATGGCCAGGATAACGGAATTATTCTATTCCAATGGTATTCCTTTTTGCACTCCATCAGTGCTAGAATAGAGTAAAAGGAGCCCTTGGATTTTACTAGCCCATCCTAAAAGACTATCCAAGCAGCAGCATTTCCAAACATAAATGATCTTGACGGCGTCTTGCTAGATCCTGTGACTTCATACAAGTACCTTGGCATCCACATCAGTTCTAATCTTTCTTGGCACATACATGTTAACTATGGTACTAACAACGCAAACCGCATGTACCTTGGCATCCACATCAGTTCTAATCTTTATTGGCACATACATGTTAACTATGGTACTAACAACGCAAACCGCATGCTAGGCTACTTCCAAGACAATTTTTCCAGAGAACCTTCATCAGTAAAAGTAGATCTATATAAAACTTTTGTTCACCCTAAATTAGGTTATGCGAGCGCTATCTGGGACCCCAAAAACACTACACTTCCAGAAATGATTGAATCCATTCAGAATTGCACAGCATGTTTCATTCTATCAAACTACTCTCAGCATGCCAGTGCATCATCAATGAAAGCAACACTTGCTTTACCTGAACTATCTTTGCGCCGTAAGTGCTCACGCCTTTCGTTATTCCACAAAATCTATCATTATAATCTGATTCTAAAAGGCGTTCTTTCTTCTGCTCCCGTCGACGTGTCATTGCGCTCATGCCGTAACCATAAAGCTGGTGTGCCATCGTGTCAAACTAATACCCACAGCAAATCTTTCATTCCAAAGACTAGCGAAGAATGGAACCACCTTCCTGCATCCATCACTGGTATCACTGACATCAACAGCTTAAAGACTGCCATTCATGAAGCCTTTTGCTATCATATTTTTTTTTCTTGTTATAACTATATTTTTTCTGTATTTTACTGTGTAAATATTAGTATTTACCACTCCTTCCTGTAATGCCCTCGGACCTTGGAAGTATGCTAAATAAATAAATGTTCTACAGAAATATTACACAATAATATCAAGCAATGAGTTTCTTAGTCCCCTATAATGTGATGGAAACATAAAGACATGTTATTGGCACATGAAAGTCAACCCTTTACTCACCACTAACAAAACAGGCTGTTCCCATCCTAGGTCTAAGACCTGCAAACACCTTGGAAACAACATAGCGTTAAACCACTAATGAACATGTGCATGAAATTAAGTCCAGCTTTACCTGCTCTAGCTCCAACATCATTTATGTGCTATAACCAACAGGCATTAATGTTTCAAAAGGAGCTCTAGAATCTACATGTTATACTAATAACAAGAATTTAAATGACAGTGCTTAACTTCTTGCAATCTAACATACAGCGAGCACAGCTAATGGTATACCTCCCCTCTTTCTTCCAGTTTTATGAGCCATTTTTTAAACCACTTTCTCTCCTTTCATTACTATAAATCAACCAAAAGCTTTTACTTCAGTTTTCTTACAGAAAAATAGCTGGGGTTGATAAGAAAGCAAGTCTTGACGACTGCTTGCCAGACCTTACCAACCTACAACAACAGGAGTGACATTTGCTACTCAACGACATATCGCTTCTCAAAACAAAACACTGTCAGCAGTGACAGGAAAAAAAAATGGGACATGAAAAGCATAATAAATATGTTCAAGTTAACATAGGCATTTAATATGCATCGCTATACTGGTATGTTAAGCATACAAGAAAATACAAAAGCAAGAACATGAAAAAATAATTAGAAAATGAATTCTTATCTAGCTTATGATAAGCTGTGGAGCACAGAAAAACAGTGGAAAACACGAAATCAGTATAACAAATATGTTAAAGATAAAAGAGGCACTGCAATCATATCATGTACTGCAATCATCAGCAGCAGCAGCCTATATTTAAGTGAAGCTTTCTTTGCTTCTTCCTTAGACTTTCCCACTGCTGCTGCCACTGCTGCTGCTGCTGTCTGGCACACCGCGTCGGGCGCTGGTTCAGAGCATGTGTGTACATGACAGAAGCACGGCATAGAGGAAAGGCGATGTGAGAAACTCATTTGGACCTTTGCACCACGTTGAATGTGTACAATGCCCTCTACAATGCCCTCTGGAGCTCCCTGGGCATCACCACATTAGCCTCTTTCATGACACCCCCGCAAAAGCATTGCAGAAATTGCAGCACTTGCCCTTTAGTGACGTGCGAGTCCAGAGGGATGCTAGATAGAATAGGAGAGGGGGGAATAGGCAGAGAATGTGTAGAACCGACACAGTTGTGCAGGGAGTGAATACTCAGCTTGCGACTCTTTGCTTGCAGTTCCCATACAGAGGGGAGGGGGAGAGGGCGAATAGGGAAAAAGTGATGTGAGGAGGCTAGGAAGCACTGATACTATAGATATGACAGCAGCTACGGGCAAACAAGACAAATTTAAGTTCAAGGTGTGATACAGTATGTTTATGCTATTTCTGAAAAGTAAGCACCATGCAAATTTGTCAACTCATGCAGGGCCTGCAGAAGGAGAGCACACAGTAGGATCTAGGTGGCACTATGGAAGGGGCCACACGTCAAATCAACGCTTCTGTGCCTGAGCTTTGCAGCTATGGCATTGCTCGAGGTTGTGGGTTTGAGCCCAACCGTGGGGGAGAAATAAGAAACGCTTGTGCACTTAAGATTTAGGGTCACGTTAAAGAACACCACAATTAATCCGGAGTCCACCACTATGGTGTACCTCATAATCCGATTGTGGTTTTGGCATGTACAGCCCCATAATTCAATCAAAGTTTAATTCGTCTTCCACGATGCGATGTGAGGCGATGAATATGCTCAACCCTCCCAGAAGTTATGAAATATTTATTTTATTTATTTATCAGTACTGCAGACCACTGTGTGGTTTATGCAGGAGTCGCATACAAGTAATTAACAGATTTATAACAAGCAAGTAACAATCGGACAGGAAAGAAAACAACAAAGATAGAGAATGCAAGACATAGAACACTAATTACAGTCATAATACAGACATTCTAAGTTGCGGACAAAATCATTTGAATAAAAAACTGTAGGGTAGCGCATTCCAGTCCTACACTGTTTTAGGAAAAAAGCTGTATTTATATGAATTTGTCCTTGCGAAAATTGGGGCTAGTGTCCTGCTATGGGAATTAATAATGGGAAAATGAGACATCCACCCAAACGCAGCTAAGTGGATTGAAAACATCTCGAGGATCACCCCCCACCTACCCACTCACTTTTTTTTTTTAGAAGCTGTGTCACGCACTGCCTTCACTACTAATCCTTCACCTTACTCTCTCCCATGCACTTGTGCTCCTCACCCCTAAAGGGAGGGTGAGTTGCGTAGCATTTAAGGGCATGCTGTCAAGGAAAACAACTGTCGCCTTCACTGAGACAAGTGCGCTTGTTTGCAGACTGTTGATGGCTTCAAGTTTCTATCTTCCTGTGAAGCATTTGTTTGGATCAGAGCAAGATGCTGAAGTGATAGATGTGCAGCTACTGTCCAACAAGAACATCTCTCTCTTAGAAAACAACGCTCTGTACACGGAGTTCTCCAGCGAGGCTGTTTGCTCGAACAAACTCAAATATGGCTGCATCCATTCAAATGCACAAATTGAACGTGCCATTTTTGCAATACTCAGCTGCTTTACGAGCCATAAGATGTGGTAGTTCAAGTTCCATGTCATAGGATGCGCTTTGACAGAACATGGATATGAAGGACTTCTTTGCACTAAGCACTGATTTCACTTTTTAATAGCAACCACACAAATTTTACCCCAGTGCAGCGACTAATGTAAAAATAATTTGGGCACACATACATAGGTTGTTGTAAGTTCATTTGAAATATCTTGCTTCAGGAAAGAAAAGTCACTCGATAAGGGATTATTTTTTTATATCCTATAACCATTCACATGAGGTGAAAAATATCCCTGCGATTTCGGCCAAGTGGCAAGCAACAGCTGTTTGCTTTCAGTTATCTTCACAAAAGCCAGCGACCAATGTGTCATGCCATGTCTTCCCTTAACCAAAATGGCAGGTGTCTCGTTGCGAGGTTTCAGAGCAATTTCTCTGCGTGATCTGTGCTGTGGGGAAAGTGTTTGTGTATTTCGCAAAGATTTCTCATGCAAGTGTGTTGCAAGTAAAATTGCTTTCACGATATGTGTGACTGCCAGAAAGCATGACACAACAGTCATCAAGGCACTTCACTTTCCGCCCAAGCTAGTCCAGACATCATCACAGCTCTTTAAAAGCTCAATATAATCGTAGTATCACCTGGCATAACTACACACATTGGTTTCATATACATGTGCCGAGGGACCCGTCTTCTAAAGCTTCATGTAAAAAGAAGAAATTTTGTTACTTTTATGCTTGCCACTGTTCACAAGATGCTGCTTCAGGCATGGAATATTTCTTGAAGCTTTTTCAGTTTTATTTTGGTGCTTCAGTGCTCACAAAATGGCAATGTGGTGGTAGACTTAGATCACTAGTGTGAGATAGAAAGAGAACTATCGAGATTGCTTCTAGGTTGCCTGGAATATTATGAAGTAAAAATTTTTGATCTAATGGGTTATTGTGAAGGACGCAGAGCAGTGCAGAAGGATGGTGACATGAACACAGTACAACAGCATGTGCCACCTAGCAGTGTGGTGCCACCTACTATCATAGGGGACACAGAAAAAGAGATCAGCAAGGAAAGAAACTGCATATTGGATTATTGCTGTAAAAGTGCTATGCATTAGACAATCTGTGCCTAGGAAGCCACCAGAAGAGCGATGCTTGTAATTCAAGGAGTCACGGCGATTGCATGCTGATGCAGCTGTCACTTCATATGCTACGGTGGGCCCTTCCGAATGAACTGCATCTGGTGAACTATGGGCTACACGGAGCTGTTTCTGCTTAGTGCCTGGCTTACACTTTCCACTGACTGTTTCTGCTCTAACAGGAGCGCATGTGACATAGCTGTTGGAGGCAATGTCACCAGAATTTAGCTCTCCTGGTCTGCTCTTGGCAAGGCCCACTGCATAGTGCATTGGTTGACGACACAGTCCCAAAGCAAGCTTGTGCAAGTTAGCTCTTGCATGCCATAGGTAACCGCAAATAAATGCCATATTGTACATGCAGGTCACACGTTGGCATAGCCACCTAAAATATTGAATACCTTGAAACTACAAATTCGCTGTAGGTTTCTTATGAAAAATCAAGTTGAACTTTCACAAAGTTACCATTGTATTGCGTCAATGTTGATGCCAAATGCCATGCTGTCGGATCCAAAATACTAGGAAAGCACCATGGTTTTCTTACGTTTTTTTAGGAAAATTCAGTTATGTTGTGCATGGTGCTCAAAGCTGCAGAACATGTGAAACCTAGCTACACAAAGCATGATTACCCCATAAGTACCTAACAATATTGTGCTGCTGTACTCTGCGACGTGTCTGGGATGGACGGTGCCTGTGCTCTATCACAATATGTCACCATCTGTGTATTGTTCACATCAAAAAGTGAATGCTCAAGCTTGCTTTTATCTCTGCTTCCAGTAAACCGCCTTCTGAAGGGAATGCTCCCTGGATTTTCCTGGATTACAACTTTGTGTGGGGCCTGGTGAGGGAACATGTTGGGGACACAAAGCAGACACTGCCACATATCTCCACACCTTGCATTACCAGCTTCACTGCAGTAACTTTAGTAAAAGTTAGCATGTTGCTTTTGAACTTGCCAGTCGTCTTTCTGCTGCTACCTTTCTTTCTAGTTTCCACCTATGATCTTCTTTTCTTACTACTAGGGGAAAATGGAAGGAGTCCAAAGTGCACATGGTGTCTGCAAAAATTTCAGTGAGAGTGTAAGATAAATGAGTGGTGCTCCATCGTAGTTGTGTTGTCACTGGAAAAATTGCTGTCCACTTAGCTGCAGCTGCAAAGGAAGCCATCCTCTTCTCAAAATGGCTACATCTGCCTGGAGCCGATATAAAATTCGTAATAGTCCAGGGATCAAACCTGGAACTGCGATATTTCCAACGCAGTCACCCTGCCACCTGCGCCCATCCTTGTAGATGACAATGCGAAGTTGGATTGATTGTTAAGCTGGAACACAGGAAGCTTGAAGCAAAGTAAAGGAAGACTGAATTAGTGGCCCTCTATGGCAGCATTGTGCTACTGGGTGGATGGCAATATTTTGTGTGAAGCCACCTTGCAGGTTTTTGCAGATCTCATTGGTCTCATGCAGTGACATAGTCTGCTCTTTTGTAATGGCATGCCATGCAGAATAAAGCCAAGCATCTGAAGCAGACAGCTAAGGTACTACTGGAGAAGTATGATGGAGACATTCCGGACAGTGTGGAAAGCCTGTGCAGTCTGCCAGGAGTTGGGCCCAAGATGGCCTACCTGGCCATGAGCTGTGGCTGGGGCCACACTGTGGGCATTGGTGTTGATACGCATGTGCACCGCATTTCCAATAGACTTGGCTGGCTGCCTGCACCCACCAAGACACCAGAACAGACACGCAAAGCACTGGAGGCGTGGCTGCCCAGGTGAGTCCCACCTGGTGTTGCCGAGTGGGTTTGTCATCATCGTAAGGCTCTACTACTGTTTCACTTCTCATGTTACATGGACGGCAAGTGTAATGTAGGTACTAATTTTGAGGCACACTGCCCAGTGCCGACAGACAATGAGCATGTGTGATGAAAACATACTCTTGAGTCCCAATGGAGCAGACTTACAACATGTTATTGTTTGAGTCTGTGAAGTGGCATCAAAATATAATGAAATACAGCAGCTCCAACCACTGCAGTTATTGATGCACAGCATCAGTGAAAAAAACCTAATTTCGTCATGAATAAGGCACTCTCACCAGAAGTGAAAAATGCAGTGCATGCTTCCCTGTGTCACCATTGCACTGGACCCCTGAAAGTCGGGCTCAGTGGTAAAGCTACAACAAAAACGATTTCTCAAATTTCGTGCTCTGAAAACATTGCTTTTGTGCATTGGGCATGACCCTTCATGTCGGAACACAGATCATGTCAGTTGCTTGCATGCGCCAATAGATAAACATGTGCATTCTGCTGGATTATATAACAACTGTTTGATGATTTAAGGGTTCGATTCAAGAGCTTCATCTGCAAGTGTAGAGTGAAAGCAAAGGTTGGCTGGTAGGCTGCAGTTTATATAAAAGAACCCTGACAGAAACAGCAAGGATTGCACCTTTTGCGATGACAAACAAAAAAAAAATGTCGCAGTTTGGCTCAAAAGGCGAAGCACTGATCGCGACAGCAAATTAGTAGATAGCTGTATAATCTTGTAAACATTCGCTTACTAACCAAATTAACAATGATATTATGTGTAAGCGTGACTGAAAGAGGCCGTAGAAAGTAACAGACGCACAGAGACAGCGCAGTCTGTGTGTGTTTCTTTCTACGTCCTCATTCAGTCGCGTTTACACACTCTATCATGGATTCAAATCAGCTAGCCCGCCAGCATGTTTTAACTAAGTTAACAAGCATGGTGTGACACGCACACATGTAAACATGAACATATCTCACTCGATGAGGGCGAAAACTTGCTGTCAAAATGCTGGAGTAAGGAATCACAATAGCAGCAGCGATCGAATTGACCTTTGTGCATCTTTTGCTTCAGCTGAAACGTTGAAAGCACAGCGCGTACAAAGCTATCAGATAAAAATGAGGCCGCGCAGCCACGCACTTTGGCGACATCGCCGTTCGCTTTCAAGATACAGCGCTCACACATCCGTGCTGTACGCAGCAGCTGCCCGGGAAGAACCCCCCCCGCTGGCAGCATGTGCGCGCACAGCCTCATCTACTCCGGCTTACCCTCGCACATCCGGCATGCGGCGATGATCTTATTTCCCTGGGACTCTATACGGAACCTCACGGAGACGGCAGCAATACGCCTGGAGTGTCCATATCCTCCTAAGACCCCTTACAATATATTGCACATATTGCACATATATATTGACCGTACAATATATTGCACATTGCCTTCAATTATTTTTTTAACGGTCACTTGAAAGCGATTACTCAAAACATTCATTGTGGATTTGAATTCCGGTGAATTTGCAACTGTATGGAGATGGTTTACTCATATAATTGTCATCCGCTTTTGAGAAATTTCACATTAAATTGATCTTGACCTCTGCATTGTCACAGACGGTTGCAAGCAACACTTAAATGTGTTTCAGATTCTTTGAGATTGCCTGAAAATCCAGGACGCAGTAGCAACATTGCAATGTACAGCACATAGGACCATTCTCACCATAAATGCAGTTTTTACCACAACAAGCATGAGCAGAGGGTTACTTCTGCCACATACATGGAGATGCAACGTTTGGCATCTAACCATAGTATTTAATTTCCAAATATGTCTTTTACGTTCGTAACATACCAGTAGACAATAAAAACCAGCTTGAAATGCAATTTTGTCCCATAGCTGCATTCGGGTCTGTGAAAGATATTGCTATCACAATAAAAACAAAACGACACAGAAAAAAGACCATGTTTTTGTGCAACGTATGCACCAGAAATTTCTGGCTACCCTTTCAGTATGCTTCGAACAGTACCATGCCATTCCCATGTACCAATAAGGAGAAGAGAAAGAAATATATATCCTACACTGTGTTTTAGCACTTGGGTATGTTTTCCTTGCAACGCTTAAAACTATCAAAGCAGTTCTGGACCGCACTGTAAATTTAGGACCGCAAAGGGTTAAAGCCATATGCACGCAGGTGTGCCCGCCGAGTTATGCTTGGGCATCTGTTCAAATTGCATAAAGGGAAAAGTTTGGAAACTACCAAAGATGTGTCTCTTTCGCCCCAAGAGTGCAGCATTGACAGCAATAGTGAAGTTTTGCATCGCGTTGGAACTCCCTGTTCTAACTACCTGGTCTAACTATATGCGGGTTCGACATGCCTGCGCAATGCAGCACGCAATGCAACTAATTGGGGGGGGGCAAAGGAATAGCTGTCAATCGCTGGTGCTAGCCAGTGCCCGTGAAGTATTAGATAATGCTGTTCCACTGCTGGAGCCTACCATAGTTATGCGCTCATGTGAGCTCTGTCTTTGGCTGTTAGTTTTTAAAATGTGGATTGTCAGAACTGGAAATGCCGCTAGAAACAGAGCAATGCTGGAATCTGTAAAGCATTACAAAAGGCTACTTGCTTGTTTGCCCAAACATTGTCACAAAATTGTAAGCACTTTCGGCAATGTGCCACCTCCTGTGGGCTGGAACTGCACATGCCAATGTTCACTTGGAGCAGTAGTACAGCTCAAGCTCATTGTAAACAAGCAATGCATCAACACGTAAGACCTTGCATGGCCGTTATGCTCCTGTGACACATTTATATCCATTGATGGAGGGGTGGAAATATAATTTTTTTAAGGTACATTAATGCATAGTTTATCGTAGACAGGACCACTTCACGGGAATTACATTTGTTCTGTCTAACGTAACTTGTCAGGAGTAGTGCTGTGCCAGTACCTTCAGGCTTCTTGTTTGTAGAGGGTGGCACCATTGCTTTTGCACTTGACTAGGTTGTAGAGGCAAGTGTGAGTTATGTGCTGTCATAGCCATCACTCGTGGATTGCTCATTGCAGAGAGCTGTGGGATGAAGTAAACCACCTGCTGGTTGGGTTTGGCCAGACGGTGTGCAAGCCGGTGGGTCCCAAGTGTTCCACCTGTCTCAACATGGAGCTGTGCCCTTTCGGCAGGAAGCAAGGCAAGGGCTCCAGAAAGTGAGCACGTGGTTGGCTCTTACCCAGGGCTGCTGCTGCTGGTAGCAGAAGGCACGAACACAAACGTTAGCAGCTACATTATGTTGTTCAATACAGCTTTGATAAAACATTTTTATTGGCAATGTTTTTCTTTTTCCCCACTGTTCCTTGTGGGTGGTCTTGATCATCTTGTCACCAGTGTGTCTACAAGGATTGCATGCAAACATCTGTGCCTCATTATAGCTGTGAATGATTTTGTGTAACCTAAGAATTCAGAGGGGAAATATTTGCAATCACTGGGTTAAGTTAAGGCAAAAGCAACATCACTCGTAGCTGTGTCACTGTTAAAAAGATAGCTAGATAACCAGTTGATGGAACTGCATCTTGTTCCTGAATGTTAGCCCACTCTGGACACTTGCTGTATTTCTGTGCATGGTAAAAAAGTGACTTCAGCAGTCAGAGAGAATTTGTCATATTGTTTGTGCAAAAAGTCCTTACTCACTGTTGCCTTCTGATATAGCAATGATTAAGCACATCTCCTTTGTTCTTTCAAGTATCCACTGATAAAATAGTTCAGTGTAAGTAGATTACTCTACTAGCTTTAAATTGTTGCACAACTTCCTTTTATGGTGTAACCTTTAATAGTGTCTCTCATCTGTGCAGATATCCTGTTTTTGTTTTCGTTCATAGAGGGATAATGCAGGATGTTTGTTTTTAGTTCAAGTAAACAACACTGAGCTTACAAAGGTATTAGTTTATAAAGGTTTTCATCATTTTTAGGGAAATGAAGACATGGACAAATATTCCTTGAAAGCAATTTTTATTTCTAAAACAGCACAAGTTTCTTCATATTTGTTATTACGGTGCTCCTAGAATCTTCCTTTGGCAGATGGGCACTTTTTGGCTATACATAGTACAAGCAAACACGACAGAACCACAAGCATTTTTGTATGTTACAAATCTAATGAAACTTGTATGTGGAGCAAGAAACTGACATTATTATGCCTTACTTCTCTTCACTTTGTATGTAAGCATCATCACTTGAAGACTTAAATTACATAAACTGCAAGTCCATATCAATGTATAAGATACGAACTTGGCCATTCTTAAATATCACAACCTTTTGCTCTTAAAAATGCAGGCACATAATTTCTTTGTGTCTTGTGCAACAGAGATGATAAAGACATGCCCTTAGAGTGTGCATCCTTGGCTGTTTACTTGAGTAGGGTTTTATGTTTTCATCTTCGATCATAAATGTAATGCGTACTGCTACAAACCAGTGCCAACCATCCTTACTGCTTACAGGAAGGCACTGCTGTGCCACAGATGCTGTACACACTATTTGCATCCGTTGTCCTGTTTGGCCCAAGGAAAGCCTGAACCTACACATTGTGCATGCTTTGTGGCATCGCCAGCCGATGTATCTTCTTGCAAGGAAGGTGGACAAACGACCTCACAGGAATCAACCTTGGGGCTAGTTGTCAAGACATACTTTGGCGTGAACTTTGATCGCCAGCAACCTCACCTGGAAGTTGGTTCCTCAACTCTCACTATGTATGAGGCTAGGTCTTCATTGTTGAAGGTGATTAGCTATTTGTGTTTCCCTTGCATGAGCCTATGTGAGCAGCTGCGAAAATGCTATGACAAGATGTGGCTACTATATGTAAGCCACACGTTTCTAAACAGGTACAGATTTACATCATGAGAAAGTGTAGTAAATACCACTGGCTTATTACAGTGGGGAACAGATGTGCGTCTGAGCAGCCATAGAAAACTGTGACCTCACTGAATCTCAAGGACAATGTGAGGTCAGCATTGTAGACTTCACTCACGGTACTCGTAGCCATCGTTAAACTCAGCCTCACAAGATGAGGCAACATTAACTCAAGGCTGTTGCAGTGTGCGATTTAGCTTAACATGAAAATTTTCGACAGCTTGTCCACTCGCCTCCAGAACAAGAAATGCGCAAACTAATCTTTCTTGTCAGTTGCACTTCAAGTTATTCAAAGATTGATACTTTCGTTATTCATCTTGGAAAAACAAACACAATATATGGATAAATCTGTAATTTGTGAAAATGTTTCTTGGCTAATGTTGTTTGGGTCTAAATGTATGATATAATCTTAAAATGCAGAACCCTACTCATATGTGGTCATAAAATAAGAATGTCAGTGTCACAATGGCTGCAAGGTTTTATAAAATATTTAGTATAAAATGTTCTAAAGTGATGTTTGAACATGCAGATTGTCAAGAGAATTTCACATTAACACTGCACTAAAGTTTTTCATTCCATTATGATACCTGATAATATTGTGAAGGTGTTCTATTATGGAATCAACTGCAACAGTTTTTCTTGGCCCTAAAGAAAAAGTAGCATTCTAAATCGGCTTTCCTACCATATAAAAGTATGTACCACCTTGCTAAGTTTGAAGAAATATGATGTAAAGATTCTCATATACACAGTGGCCACTACAGACACACTAGCATAATAATTGAAGTTGGCACTCTGGTAGTCATTTGCCAAAAAATGTTTAGTGTTATTCACTAATCTTTCATTTGAATAATAGTATGTTTTGCTGCCACACTTTGCTGCCATGTATACCTCGTAGCATTTAACTTTTCATGGCAAGTTCCTTGGGACCTTGCTCCAAAGTAATGTCTAAATGAACTTGAGCATTGTAGTATCACGCAAAACATGCTGTAAGATTGCTATCACGAAGATGGTTTTCAGGTAACTGCTAACGTGAAGCTTATTGCAGCTTTATCCAAGACTTGGTGTACACTGCCAGTGGTGGTCCCTTTTCTTTAGTACTAGAAAATGGTTTACACCACACCATATTTCATTTTTGTACCTCGGATAACTGAATGTGAGCAACAGTAATTACTGTATGGATAATTGTAGAATAAAGCTCTAGGCATGACAACCTTCAACAGCATTCCATACGTTTTATGCGTGGGGAACTTTCTACGCTCTTCTTATTAAAGGGGCCCTGCAATACTTTTTCTTCAAAACTGAGAACAGAGTGGAGCGAGTGAAATGCCCTTCGATACATTTCCACACAAACTTTTGGAAAGGGCCTAATAATACCAATGACATAACGAGTGCAGTGTCTAATTACTTTACCCATCATTCATCAATGCACTGTTTCCTCTCAATTACAATGGCTGGTCTAAATTGCTCCTTTCTTTTTCTTTTTACTGTGTACCTATGGTACCTCTTCAAGGTTGGCATCTGACAAAGGTGCTGAAGAGTGACAGGATGGGCAGAATGCATTAATAACAGCCACGTCTCAGTTTGCTTGGGAGTAACTCACAACCTTGAACAATTATTCAATGGTTGGCATCTATGGGCTGTCCTGTGGGTCCATGATGGTGATGCATAATAGCAAGGGCCACAGGAGAGAGAACGATGTTTTATGCGAGATCCCTGCCACATGCAATGGAATAATATTTGGCTTTGCGAAAATGTTGTCTACACATTGCGAACATATTTTACAACGTCCAAAAAGTGTTGCAGTGTCCCTTTAAAGCTTGGTACGTACCACCAAGTAGACAAAGCATTATGAAGCCGTCTCTTTGTTGACTGGAAAGTCTAACGTGCACAAAAGATAGCCTGCTATGGATGTTCAGAATAGAAATCAGTGTTCACAAAAGTCAAATTTGTTAATTCCTGAACTCTTTTTCACATTGACTTGGGAATGCTCTATATATGAGCATGCGCTGACTGGATATCAGCTGGCTATATTAGTTGCTTGCCAAAGGAAAGCCAGTGCAAGAGCTCAAACTTTTTGAAATCGGAGAGGAGCAAACTGCTGAACAGTTGCCCAAACAGCACTTTGTAGATATCAATGGCCTGCACATTGCTTGTACAGGACTATGCAAATATAGAATGTAGTGCAAGATGGAACATGACGACTTGAGCACAAATACAACATAGTACCTAATACAAATTTAGATGAATTGTACATCTTTCTACATTCCTCTCTGTATCTATAATTGTCATCTACATATTTTTAAGAGAGTCTTAAAAAGATGAAGCATAAAATTTAATAATGAAATGATGCAGTAATAACATAAAAGCTCACACATGATGCCTGTAAAGGCAGCTAACAGCTTGCTCTTTTTAGCTGAGAACTACACCTAATGGCTACCTTCAGCTTTGACAAGAAGATACCCTGCTAGCTGCCCAGTTATGATGCTGTGAAAGGAACTTGGTGTGACCTACAAAATAGACGAGCTCTAACGTAACTTGCACCAAAAAACTGTTACAACTGCTAATAGACGAGTATATTATGTGCGAGGTTGTGACAGGGTAATGAAGTACACAATAGGAGCATAGTTTCAAGGTGCACATTCCTGTCACTACATAGTAAGGCATGCGTCAATCTCTACAATACCAGAGCATTAAAATAGTTGTAGTGCTTACTGTAAATGCAGCAGTCTTGTGGACATCTCATTTCACCAAGTGTATAATTGTGCAAGTCATGGCAGTGCAAAGTCGGCGGGGAATAAATCTCCTCAAAACAGCCCACCCGTTTGTGATGAGAGACGTGACCTGTATGTAGTAAGCCACTAGCTGGGAGGAGAGATGATGATGTGTGCAAGCAGTTCAAATTCTGTTACAGGCACAGAGAATATCTCCGAGAATGTGGGTGCCCTTGGGAGAGTGGGCGGTCAGTTTCGGTCGCGGAACCGGAGTCCCACAGGGTGGCTTGGCACCACCACAAACACATAACTAGTGTTGATGTGTTGCGTGCAGGGCTCAATGATGAAGTTCTGGACCATCTGCAAGAGGGAACCATTCCAATTTTAGATGTCTTTCATTGGCAGATGAACGCAATTAAGCTGACTGCCCCTTTTTAGCTTTGTTGCATACTCGACATCAGCAAACATGCGCCAAGATTGAAAACGGACGATATAGATTCTGTCCTTTTAGCAGCTACTTGTAAAAGCTGCTACATATATGCTGCAGACTGACCAACTGCGATCCATGCCTAACCAAGCCGTTTCATAGATGTGACAGAGTGTCGTTTTGGAGTGGAAGCTACACTCACACCAGCAACCAAGTTTTGTGCATGTGACCAGCATCCTCAAGCAACCTGCATTAGCTAAACAGCACAGGGCCAAGACAGGTAGAACCTTGGCTGCCTTGTTATGGAACAGCATTGCCAAGCAGACTGTTGCATGGGCTCTTTACATGCAGCACATAATTGCTTCCATATTTACATGTAAGGCAAGGGCTTCCATCCTATTTTAGTATTCGTGGGGGGAGGGAGGAAGAGAAGAAAAATGCAGCAGATCCAATGAGGGGGAATCTATATACAGCGAAACTTTGTGTGAGTGCATAAAGAGTTGAAACACGAGTACACGCATGCATGCAAGCATGGGTGCACACACATTATACTGAGCCTTTTGTTAAGTGAAGTTGCCGACTACTACTAGTGAGTACGACAGATGGCTTCAGAGGCAGCATGTGTGTATGTACGTAGTGCTATTCGAGTCGATTCTATCCGCAAGAAGCGTTTACTTCCTCATTACTGAGCAGCCACATATACGCGAAGGTGAGCTTTTCTTTTCTTTTTTTTTTTTCCCCGCACGGCCAGCGCTGCGGATGCGCAGAGACCAGAGCCATCTGGTGGTGATGCAAGGAACCCAGCAGAGGTGTCACGTGCCTCCTCCACTGTGATTGGTTTGCCTATTCGGTGACAAAACAGCCACGCAGCCCCTACAGTCACCAAAACCCGGTGATGTTCCCAAAGACAAGCTTTAGTTTTAAAAAACGAGGATTCCTTGTAAAAATTAAAAGCAAGTTGTGGAGTGGGGCCACCTGATCCTTATTCTAGGATGATTCCCACGAGCAGATTAGTTTAAGGGGTGCACTGTTTCCACCCTTGGAGTAGTGGAACAGCTTTAATTTCTTCGACTACAGCATACAAAATACTCCTTTCAATCGACCATTGCTTCACATGCAAAAATAAGTGGATGGCCACTCTGGAAAATGACATTTTCATGCGCCAACTGTTAATACTCTTTCAAATCATTCAAACTTTATTTTGCTTACGGCGGTGCGAGGATGCATTGTAAAATGAAAATGCAATGCTTCGAATGGCTGTGCGTTACTTGTGAGGAACACTGTAGCAGCGCACAAGTCGTATTTGAGTCTAACGAGATTCGGTTCAAAGTCGTTTGAGGTGCACATGTTACAAGAATGTTACCGCTCTTGTAGAGTATTTTTTTCTTACCTGGTACTACAGGCAATTGCACCAAGGGGACCATTAAGTGAAAGCGTGAAATGTGAACACGAGAAGCATGCTACAGTGAAACCTCGTTAAATCTTAATTGGCCGTAGCTCGGAAAAAGTATGTACTAAACAGTAGTACTGCTTAATCGAAATAACATGAGATCGCCCACTTACCTGTCAAAAACGGAACTCGGAGAGAGTGCGATGAAAGGGGAAAAAACATGCAGTATTTATTCACTTCATGCGACAAAAAGTGTTATTTTCATTTGATGCTGCGGTGGCCTAGCAGCAATGATAACAGCCTCAAACTCATTTAAGCTGCGAGCCAGCTTTTCAGCCAGCCCCCTCTTCTCGGCAAACACTCGCATGGCAGATTCCTCATTGGCAGTGCATATTCTCCATGAACGGGCGCTGTAGTGCTGCAAAAGTTATGGGGCGCCTTTTTCATTGCGGGGTGTTGTTCTCGTCGCGACGATTGCATTCATGAGGCCCACGTAACGCGAAGCTTCTGCCACTGTCAGGCCTGAATTGCCTGTGCTGTCGCTTTTTGTGCCGTCCTCGTCACTTCGCCAACAACAGAGGTCGAACCTCATAGCCGACATGTCTTCGCAGTCGCAGCAGCGATGCCGAGCAACTTCTTCGCATTCCAAATGCCACACACTGTAGTCAACAGTAGATCCCTGTCGTGTGCCAGCACCAACTTGTTCGTGTCACGTTGGATTGCATGAACAATGTTTCATTTTTCTTCTATGCTGAGTACCTGTCGTCTTTTTTATCCAAGCTTCAGCATGATGCGAGTCCTTGCTTGCACAACGCCACAACACTCTCTGGCACACGAGACATTCATCTGAGGGATCGCCAGCTGTTTGTGCGCAGATGCGAGTAAGAGTTGGCATGAGAGAGAAAAATATGGGGATTTTGCTCCTTGAATATATGACTCTACCTAGGTACTACGGAGGAGGTTTCTTAGTGCTTGCTGTATGTGCTTGTCCCCTAGATGCCGGCATTACGGAGTGCGGTCGTGTTTGTTTACGCTCTGCAGCTGGCTGCCCGCGTGGTGAGGTAGTGGGCACGGACGCTCCATTTGGTGATCACTGTGTCTAAAAGGGCAAGGTTCTGACTGGTGTTGTATAAGTCACGGGTCGCTTTTTTTGTTGCGACGAGAGATTGGATTTTTTACAAGCACTGCTCTAGGAGGCACATGTAACCGGCAAACGGAGGCCTCAGGAGAGCACCTGAGATTATAATAAAGCAGGCGGTGCAGGATCTCCTGGGCACCCAATGGGTAGTGGGGGGATCAAAGCTGGAAGCAGGGCAGCCCATGGGTTATGGCCGCAGAGGCCAAAGTGTGCTGAACTGAAAGGGTGAAATTCAAACTCTAATTTAAACATCCACTGAAATGGGGTTGGGATCGGATTAATTTTGACTGCTCACAGAACCCAATTTGGAAACTTCTGGCTTAAGTTCATTGAGTTGCTCCAGATATGGAGTGTTCTCCAAATGAACTGTTCCAAGTTTGCAGCTTCAGAAATTTCTTTTCCCTGCTGTTAACCTGCTACAAATTCAGTATATGCTGCTCCAAAAATTGCTGTAGAAGCTATTTCAGCAGTCCCACCTCTGTTGGCCAAATTGATAGACCAGTTAGTCGTCAAAACTACAATATTTACTAATTTTAAACTTGAACAATTTAGTACATTTATGTATTTTTTCTTTCTGAAAAACTACAATGTTGCAAACTGGGCATTGTAATGCCTTGAAAACGTTAAATTTTAGCAAGCAATTATCTCACAGTTGGTATAGCACTCTTCTATTGAGAGCATTTTTGTGCTTACCACATGTTGGGTAAAAGGAGTAGAGTTCTTCCTTTCCTCTCTTTAACCTGTGCTGCTGAATGAATTATTTATATCACAGGAATGACAGGGCTCTATAGAATGTGTCATTCTGTGCTGCAGTTTACAAGTGGGCTCAGACACTTGAGCAGTTGTGTGAATCATGAACTCTGCATGAAGTGAAGTGTCAAAGTGTCACTGACCTTGGCAGCTGTAGTCATGAGCTCGAGCTCTGCAAAGCGCCGGCCCACACACATGCGGGCCCCATGGCCAAAAGGCAGCAGGCTGAACGGGTGGATAAGTCCCCGTTCCTCCCCAAGCCAACGTTCAGGCCTGAACTGTCCTGGCTGTGGGAAGTACTTCTCCAGGCGACAGGTCACCAGCGAATTCGCAAACACCGGCACCTGTCAAAGAACAGTTGCAATGACTACTGCACGCAGCACATGCATGGGCAATAGGCACTTGTACACACTCATCGCCCAGTTGGCTGTGCCCCCCTTATGGTCTGCGATACACGAGCTGGGCACCAAGCTGAGTTTGTATGTATATATATATATAGGCATGGCATGTTTTGACTTTACTCGAATGAACTGTGAAACATGTCACCAGTACAAGAAGTGAAAAACATGTGATGAACAAGTGCCAGTGGTTTCCTGTGCAGTTGCTCTGGCGTCACGGTTATAGCAGCATTAGTTTTACTCGAGTTTCCTTAATCATCAGGGCAGCCAGCATGGGAAGGAACACTAACAGAGGGATAGCATTTCTTTCTACGCCCACAAGCACCTTTTTTCTAGACTACCTGCCAATATTTATAAAGGCATCGACCCCCGATGGCAGCATTAAGCATTAGTTTGGGTGACGAGCACTCTGCAAAGACTACGCTGAGATTCACAAATATGTGCTCATTGCAGGAGTCGGCTCCACATTGCATGACACTGAATAGGGGAGTGGCCGAGCTCTGTAGGGGGAATTAGGGCTTGGTAATTAAACAATGGGACAACATGCGGGCTATGGGACATTCTGTAATGGGGGTGCTCCAGATTAATTTTGACTGCCTGGGTTTCCTTAATGTGCACCTAAATCAAAGCACACAAGTGTTTCACTTTATCCGAATGTGGTCCCTGCATCTGGGAATTGAACCCTTGTGCTCTGCTGAACACCCCAGCCACTGAGCAGGTCGTTGTGCTCAGGTTGACCACAATGTACTAGTAGTACAACCCTAATTATGCAGGGTTACCATGCTCCACTGCAATGCTTAGCTGAAGATAGAGTGTCCCGTAATGCCACCATGGTAACAGTTGCACATAAAGGAATAATGCAGTTTGATACTATGTGTTGCTGGGCTAGTTAGTTCTTTTATTGGCGAAAGAACACACTGAACACAAACACATTGATGAAAAGGGAAGAAACACACAGGACAGCCACCACACGCAGCTAAATGTTATCTTGAGCAGGCACACTCATATTTAAAAAATCAGCAAGGTGCACAGAGTGGTCTAAATGCATGGGGTAAGAATGCCAACATATTGTAAAACCCTGCAATATTGCACGAATCAGGGACTCGCCTCATGATATTAGGTTTGTGCCATACAGCTCTGGGGCCACAGAAGCTTGGCCGAGTTTATTTTCCTGCCTTTTCGAAACAGAGCAGTCTACTTAACCTTCTACAGCGCAGTTTAGTCACGCACACTAGCAGATACTGTTTTCCAGAAACTCGGAGAAAAATAAACATATTTAGGTGCTCAAGCCTGCTAAGTGTACAAGCCATCTGCAGCCTTTAGATGTCCACTTTAACAGCATGTTCAAGTCTGAAATAAAGACCTAATTCATGCATTGTTATGATGACACAAATGCAATGCGATTGAATTAGTGCCTCTAATAGCCTCACTGAAAAAGCCACTGCACGCCACCTGGCTCATAGATGTATGGCACTCCCTCTCTGCGAGGCCAGAGATTCCCTGTACAGCATTTGAGAGGACGGGCATAGTGCAAGCTTGTGCAGCGAAGTAAATCCAGTGCACCACATTTTAGATGGTACAACCAACAGAACTAATTGGAAAGAATTTATTTTCCCTATTTTTTTCATTTCTAGCATAGTGTTTCTTAGCTCTAAACGTGGCTTCATTTTCCAATTGCAAAATTTGCATAAATAGGTGCAAGAATAAAGAGTCTTACAGATGCCATCAAATACCAAGCTTCATCAAAACAGACTAATCACTGCATTTTTTTGCAGCTGTACGTAATTATAAAGTGCTTCCATCAATTCAAGCACAAATGTGTTGTATTCACCAGTGCAGGACACGACTGGTAAATGCAACTTGGCTTTATTAAGTGATAGTTCACGTTGTCGTGTTGATTATTCCATGCACTTTGCCAATTTTTTTTTATTGTGCATTCCTGCTCAAAATCGAGTTGCAGGCAGCGCATGACCTTCGTGTTTCTTCCCTTTATGTCCTCGTCTAAGTTTACACTATTTATTGTTTCACACATTATTCCCCCACAAAGTGCATGCGTAGTTGGACAGTACAGCAAGCATAACAGCATGCGCTGGTACCAAATGAGCAACTGACCTATAAATTGTCACTTGGTCCCTCAATTGTGCAACGCATTTGTTGCTGAACGTTTTCATTGAACCATCACTCTTATCGCATGACCACTCACGCAAAACACATTTGCAGCACTGGAACGTCACAAGCGTTGGTATCGCTTTGACAAAAGGATGGGATCGATCATCCATCAGATCGTGTGCACAATGTGAATGCTTTATTAGTACATTCTCCAACAAGCATGAGCGCTGTCAACTACTCTGAAACGTACAACAATGCATCTAAAATTGGTGGCTGACTTCAACGTATGTAGTTAGATTTGATTCAACAACTGCCGAGTGCTCATCACATTTTTTTCACTGGAGTCTTGCTTTGCCCAACAAAGAGTTTGATTCTTCCACTTACTCTCTCTGCAAGTGCTGTTACTTCAGGACCATCGCTATGCTGTGATAAAGTGAACCTTGTGTTACATATGCGAGTTCACTTCTTCCTTTTCAACAACGAAAAAAAAAAGAAAGAAGAAATCCTAGAGGAGTGCATTCTCAATACTACACAATGCAGTAGCCCCTGAAAACGTGTGGTTCAATGACTTGCAGGTAACGTCTTTGGTCAGGGTTACCAGGGACTGTGCAGAGGACTGTACTGAAGAGTCGTGAAGTGTCATCACTTCAGCAAGTCACAGGACATGTTGGTTGCAGTAGCCTTCCTTTTTTCCTGCATTGACTGATGCAGTACACACCCATGATCCTTCTGAGAATGGATAAAAAATGAAGCTTACTCCAGCGGGCACCCTGTATCCAGAGAGCACCACCTCCTCGGGCAGGATCCTCATTACACCAGGCACCGTAGGGCTTAACCTGAAAGCAATCACAGGGCATCGCTGTATTCCCGAGTAGTTCGTCATATACTTCTGGCATTTGTTCCTTCAAGGTTGGCCATTCTTTTCCTGTGCTTTTACTTATATCAATTCATGTATCAACTTCATCTCTTGCTTTTACAACTTGTTTTCGAATGCATGTACACATGCGCAAGCAGAATGAAGAAAACATCCTGGTGTAGCAATTAAAGGGACACAAAAGAATAATATCAAGTCGAGCTCTATTACTCATTGACACCTCTGCAAAGACAAAACAGACACTTTTGCTGTGAAAGAAGGCTTGCAGTGGAAATCAAAATGGATGCAACTATAAACCGAAAAGTAAAACTTGCTTGGGTGGCAAGTGTGACCTGGACCTCGCCAAGACTCCTTGCATCAGAGTGCGCATAGGCTCACAGTTGCACACCAATCACTGTATTAGCCATAGGCATAGTTTTTGTTTGGGTTCTCTCTCTCTCTCTCCTATATATATATATAACGGGTAACGTGCATGTGGCGCTGTGCGGACTGCCACCGCTGCGGTGCTAGACCCGAGCTAGGGCTGCTGATGCGAAGGGCTGGGACTCGTAATCAAGAGCTCCTTGTGGGCCCTCGAATGAACTACAATAAACCCCATTTCATTTTGTGGAGCTGCTGGGTAACCTCGGAAACTGGAACTCCGAAGCCGGATGCTACAGACTGCTGTGACCATGCCTGATGAAACCACCCAGGAAGATGTACCACAGCTTCCGGCGGTCATTGTTTCTGGTGTGTTGTGCCAGTGGAGGATTGGTTGTCATCTTACGAGCGGGTGAGCCAGCATAACAAGTGGGACGAGGCCACCTAGTTTGCACAACATGCTGTTTTACTTAACCGGCATCGCGAATCTCTGGATACTTGGCGCACTGCTGACAACTGCCCAATATGCTATGCCTGCGGTACCCCAGGACATGTAGTGCGCTTCTGCCGCCGGCGCTTGCCAGCCTTCGTGGGCACCCTGCGACCACCCAGCTCCGGCTTCCGACCATTCCGTATGCCTCAACGGCCACCACCGGAAGTCTACGCTGCTGATGACATACCAGTATCGCAGTTTCAGCTCTATGGTACTCGTCGCTCGCATTCACCTCATCGGCGCTCCCTCTCACCCATGCATTGTAGGCCCAGTGCCAGTACTACAGAGGCAGAAAACTGATTTCCGCAGTTCCTGAGGCACGAACTGCGTCATAGTCGGAACATCAAAGTCCTCGTTTTTCGCCCGCTAATGTTATTGAAGTGTCCGTTGATGGCATCAAATCTCTTGCGCTCGTCGATACAGGTGCTGCTGTATCCGTGATTAGTGAGAAGCTTTGTTGTGCATTATGGAAAGCGACCATGATGCCTTCGGTACTATTGCTTAGAACAGCTAGTGCACAACAACTTCAGCCAGTCGCTATGTGCATTGCCAGGGTGCTGATTCGAGACATATTGTATTTGATTGATTTCTTTGTGTTAACTTGTTACTCCCACGATGTGATTCTCGGTTGGGATTTTCTGTCGCACCATCATGCCGTCATTGACTGTGCACGTGCCGAGGTTCAGTTCTCTGTTCTGTGCAATTTGCCATCTCACAACTTTTAAGTTCATGTTAGCAGAATCTGTGTAGCTTCAGATACTGACATTCCTGCTGCTGTGCTGTATTTGTCCCTCTTTCGTGCGCATCGCTTGCCGATGCGACGGTCATGTTTACACCCGCTGCCCTCTTCAGTTGCTGCCAGCCTATATTGTTGCCTTTTGCTCTCCTCACGGTTCAGCATGGTGCTGCAGAACTACTGATTTCTAACCCAAATTCATACACTTTGGCTTTGCGCTATTGCGAGACTATTAGTACCATCCAGACTGTGGACGCTGACATTATTGTGCATTTCCCTGTTGCCGGCGACGTAGATACTGCCAACGTAACAGTACTGACACCCCATGTGCCATCTAACCGAGTATCACTGGATGGTTTTTGTCGCTCTATTGCCGATGATCTCGAGCCGACACAATGTGAGTGGCTAATTACTGTTTTAAATTATTTTCACGCCTCTTTTCCCTGGAACCAAGCATCATTAGGCCGCACAAGTACAGTCTCTCACCACATTGATACAGGACACCACGCACCATTATGCCAGTGTCCGTACCGCGTGTCATCCAACGAGCGTCGTGTCATCACCAAGCAAGTTGAAGACATGCTTGAACGTGGTGTTATCAAGGCATCCTGCAGTCCTTGGTCGTCTCCCGTAGTACTCATTAAGAAAAAAGATGGCTCAATTCATTTCTGTGTGGACTATCGTCGCCTCAACAAGATTACACGAAAAGATGTCTATCCTCTACCGCGCATAGATGACGCCCTGGATTGTCTATATGGTGCCGAATTATTTTCTTTGGACTTGCGATCAGGCTATTGGCAAGTCCCAGTGGATGAATCCGACCGCTCGAAGACAGCTTTCATTACACCTGATGGCCTGTATGAGTTGACAGTAATGCCATTCGGCCTCTGCAATGTGCCCGTGACATTCAAAAAGATGATGGACAATATTCTGCAAGGCCTCAAATGGAGACGTGCTTGTGTTATTTAGACGGCATGGTAGTTTTCTCCCCTAATTTCACCTCTTTCATCTACGCAAAGTCCTTACTTGCTTTGCCACCGCCGGCCTTCAACTTAACTTGAAAAAGTGCCGCTTCAGAGCCCGCCAGCTGACCATGCTTGGCCATGTCATTTCCAAAGATGGCGTCCTTCCCGACCCTGACAAACTTCGTGCTGTTGCAGAATTTCCGCGGCCAACTACAGTGAAAGAGCTCCGAAGTTCTGTCAGTCTTTGCTCTTATTTTCGTCGCTTTATGTGCAATTTCGCCCTCATCATCGCTCCCCTGACGAAGCTCCTGGCTGGCCCAGGTGATCTTCGCGATTGGACTTCGGCATGTGACCAAGCCTTCACCACTTTGCGTCGTCTGCTTACCTCACCGCCTGTTCTACGCCACTATGACCCGAGTGCGCTGACCGAAGTTCATACGGACGCCAGCGGCATTGGTCTTGGAGCTGTCCTTGCCTTGCGCAACGCAAGCCTGGCTTTCCGGAATATGTGGTTGCATATGCAAGTCGTGCCCTCACGAAGGCGGAAACCAATTATTCTGTCACAGAAAAAAAATGTTTGGCTATAGTTCGGGCCTTAAGCAAATTTCGACGATGTGACAGACCACCACATGCTCTGCTGGCTTGCATCACTGAAAGACCCGTCGGGGCGTCTTGGATGTTGGGCTCTTCGGCTCCAAGAATTTGACATTCGCGTCATCTCTCAATCCGGGCGTCAACATTCTGATGCAGATGCGCGCTCCCGATCACCCATGCGATCCGACGAAATGCCACCCTCATCCATACAGTGCCCGATTGCTACGCTCGCTGTTACTGACATGCGATCTGGACAGAGAAAAGATGCGTGGATTGTCTTTCTCATTGACATTCTTAACAGTTCTTCAATGGCTACATGCCCTCGAGCCCTTCGTCGCCAAGCCACCCATTTCATGCTATGGGACGCCATCTTGTACCACCAAAACTATCAGCCAGACAATCGCAAATGGCTGCTAGACATCCCTCGCCATTTGCGTTTCGATGTATGCACATATTTCCACGCCGACCCGCAACAAGCTCATGCTGGTGTCTTGAAAACCTACGAGCAGCTCTGCGAGCGGTACTACTGGCACGGCATGTATTCTTATGTGCGCAAATACATTCGGTCATGTGCAGCCTGTCAGCGACGCAAGACATCTCCTCATATAACAGGCCCTCTGCAACCTTTACCGTGTCCTGCACGTCTTTTTGATCGGGTTGGCATTGACCTTTGTGGGCTTCTTCCATGCACTGCTAAAGGAAATCGTTGGATAATTATTGCAGTAGACCACCTCACAAGATATGCCGAAACTGCTGCACTTGCTTCGGCTGTTGCTCGCGACATCACCGCATTCATCTTACGGCATGGCACACTGCGAGATCTGCTTAGTGACCGAGGCCGTGTCTTCTTGTTCGAAGTTATTAATGAGCTCCTCGCCGCGTGCCGCACTATTCACCGCACCACTATGGCGTATCACCCACAGACTAACGGTATAATGGAACAATTCAACCACACTCTTGGTGACATGCTCACCATGTATGTTGCATCTAATCATTCCAATTGGGACGATGGCCTCCCTTTTATGACGTACGCATATAATACCGCCGTTCAGGCTACCATGGGCTTCTCACCATTTTTCCTTCATTATGGACGTGAACCATCCATTACCCTCGACACCGTACTACCATATCACTCGGATGCCTCTGAATTCACCCCTCTTTCCGAAGTTGCTCGCCATGCTGAAGAGTGCCGCCAACTGGCTCGCTCATTCCTGTCAGATACCCAAGGAATCCACAAAGATCGCCACGACAATGATCAGCCCACACATTCCTTCGCCGTGGACTCTCGCGTCTCGCTTTCGCTGCCCTTCCAAGTTCCAGGCCTTAGATCAAAGCTTGTTTCGAAATATCAGGGTCCATACCGGATCGTCGAATGTACATTGCCTGTGAATTATGTGGTCGAACCGGTGACGCCATCTTCGGACAAACGCCGCCATGGCCACGAGACGGTTCACGTCAGCTGCCTGAAGCCGTACCACGACCCCCTTATTGTGTCATCACCTTAGGTCGACAGGATGGCTCCTCTTCGCTACGTGGGCAATTGTAGTGGGCAATATGCATGTAACGCTGTACGGATTGCCACCGCTGCGGCGCAAGACCTGAGCTCGGGCTGCTAATGCGAAGGGCTAGGACTCGTAATCAAGAGCTCCTTGCGATCCCTCGAATGAACTGCAATAAACCCTATTTCAATATGTATATATATGCCAAGAGCCGAGACACGATGCTGAGAGCAAATGGGGCTATACTAATCCAGGTACAACCAAATTAGGAAGACCCACTAAGCTTCAACAAAGACACTCCCTCAGCACAACAGGAATTGGCCTCCCTGGTGCAGTATTCGGCCACTACCTCCCAAATGATTCCTTCAATAAACACATGGCCCTCAGTCCCCAGCAGCTGCACAGCAACTGACCAAGGTGACGGTCACACTTGTAACACAGTAGAGGGTGCTAAGATTCTCTGGGTCCGGACAGGCCGCCAATGGAAACTGACCCTGTCAACCTTTAATCCACCTCTCTCACGGCGCGACGGCGCATGTGCCCTGCTCTAGCAGATTAATCGCAAAAAGTTTTGGAAGGGTCGCGCGCGTGGCCGCAAAACCCCCCGGGGAAAAAAAAAAGAAGAAAAAAAAGGAAGCGCTCGGGCGCGCGCTGCTGCAAACACTCGTGCCGTGCACAGCGTTGAAACTCTTTCGGTCGCTTGACGTCGGTGCGGTGCCGAAAACGTGCGTAGCGTAAGACCACAACTCCACTTTAAAAGAGAAAGTGGTCAGGGCATCTTCCAAGTTGTCCAGAGTGCACTGTGAGCCAGGTAGTTGCCGCCTTTCATGAATGGCTCGCTAATTTAACCAAAAATCCGTGCGTTACACTTGGGCGACACTTAAGTACATCACGTTGCTGACGAAGACTTTTTGCAGCGTTGGTCCTCACTTGCTGGTGGTGGCAGCGCGTTCCTGACTGCATGTACTTGCAAGGTCTGGCAACACTGTGTCGATACGAGACCGACAAGACACTCACTCCAATAACCGACCGACTACTGTGCGTCACTGAAACTTTTTTATCATGCCAGGTCGACAACGACGCAACCAACGAGCGTGATTTGTACTGCGACAGGCTTTCTTGTCGAAGGCACTGGCAAAATCAGCGTGCCGATCATCGTTCGACCGAACCCTGCGCGATCGGCCGTCGAACCGACAGCACATTCGCTTGTGTATATAATTAATCGTGCTCAAAATGAGTCAAGCATGCCTACCAAGTTGAAATTTATGCACAAGCCTTAACCCTTTCAAGCCGTGCCCACGAAGTTTGAGCCAATGTCGATCCTTTTCAGCGAACGTTAACCTGGCGCCGTCGAGTTTGTGCACTCGCTACCTGCGGACCTGAACTCAAATGTAAGCAGTTAGGTGGAACGAAACTGCTTTTATGGTTCAATTCTGCCTTAGTGATTTGAAATCAGCTACACTTCACTTCGCACGGTGCGTACACAATAAGCAGTAAGCGGCGACACAACGCTGTGCCAACATCTGCACGTCACCGTACCTGTAGGCTGTCGGCCGTATTCACTACATATATGGGTGGACCTATACGTGTTGCTTTGCCGACACATTTATCAATTTCAGAGATGCATTGTTTGCCTCTGCGTCAAGCAGCAAACAAGAAACGGGTATACAGCAGCATAAACAACCGCCTCGCTGATTTATACCAACGCCGTGTGAGCGATAGCATCCGTGCATTTTTGTGAGAGAACAACATGGCCTAGAAATGAGCACTTATGCGAGCATGGCACATTAAAACTGTATGATGGAGTTAAAGAAAAGCGAGACTGAGTTAATTAACAGCCCGTAATATATGTATCTGGATCACAGTTGCCGTTGTTTAAGGGGTTCGGCCACTCATATTTACTCTTCTCTGGGTGTATCAACATGGCACATATGCGCAGAGATGCATGTTGTGATACATTTTGACACTATTTCATATCAGCGATGGACCTTTTCCACAATATTTGACAATAGCAACGACTTGCAGCTGTAGATGTCAATGTAAACGTGTGCACTGCTCTAACAAATCCGACGCAGAAGGGGCTGTGCTCGAAGAATTTTTGAATATGCGAAACGTCTAAATAATGTGTCAAAAGAATACAAAAAGTGATGTCCAAGTGCAGAATTCAGTGACAAATTCCAATGCAGCTGTGCCGCCAAACGGAACTCAGCGTGCCTTTATCGGCCGCACTGTTTGCAGAACAGCACACTCAGGCTTGCTCATCCAGTAGTCATAGAGTGCTACATGGCTTCAGGAACAACATTCTGTCCCGAAGAAGTCATTAATGATGATTCGCGATCCACGAAACACACAACCAACGCGCACTCAATGTGGGTGCAGGTACAAAAATCAACCGGCGAAAGCCCGGGGACCCTTCCAAAACGTTTTCAGTGGCGTGCGGCAGAGGGCAGCACAGGAAAATGAAAGAGGCGGATTGCCGAACTCTGTCTAGTGAGGCTAGCTTAGCAGGACTCCTTGAGGAACTATCAGATATTGTTTGGGATATCATCAGATTAGAACCAGTGAGGCTTACACATTGCTAAATAAGGGCCATGTCCTCTGCTATAGAGCTCTCCCAGTTAAGAAGCAATGCGGGGTAGGATTCCTAATCCATAAGGACATAGCGAGCAACATTGACGAATTCCACAGCATTAATGAGAGGGTAGCTGTAGTCATGATCAAGCTTAATAAGAGGTATAGATCCCAACATAGTGCAGGATGTAGACGTGACAGGTAGGGTAAAGTGCAGTGATCATAGGTTAGTGAGGGCTAGGATACACCTCAATTTGAAGAGAGAAATAGTAAAATTAGTCAAGACGAAACAGGTCAACCTAGAGGTAGTAAGGGTAAAAGCAGACAAATTCAGGCTGGTACTTGTAAACAAATATGCAGCCTTAGAACACAGAGATGAAGATGGCACAGAGACAATGAATGAAACCGTAACTAGGCTGGCTTCAGAGGCAGTAATTGAAGTGGGAAGCAAGGAACCAAGGCAAACTCTCCAAGTAACAAAGGACCTAATAAAGAAACAACAAAGAATGAAAGTGTCCAACTCAAGAGATAAGATAGAATTCGTGGAACTGTCAAAACTGATCAAAAAGGCAAAAATAGAGGATATTCAAAATTGTAACGTGAGAAAGACTGAAGAAGTCGTAAAAAATGGACACAGCCTGAAATCAGTGAGAAAGAAACTTGGCATAGGACAAGCCAAGATGTATGCACTGAAAGATAAACAGGGTAATATCATCATCAATCTCGAAGATACAGTAAAAAAAGCGGAAGAATTCTATACCGACCTGTACAGTACCCAGAGGAGTCAGGATACCTCCACTAGAAACAGTAATGAACGGGATACAGAAACTCCTATAACTGGTGATGAGATCAGAAGGGCCTTGCAAGAGATGAAACGAGGAAGAGCAGCAGGAGAAGATCGAATAACAGTCGATTTAATCAAAGATGGAGCAGACATAATGCTTGGAAAAATGGCGGCTCTTTATACGAAGTGTCTGTCGACTGCAAGGGTCCCAGAAAACTGGAAGAATGCAAACATTATACTAATCCACAAAAAGGGAGACGTTAAATAATTGAAGAATTATAGGCCCATTAGCTTACTCCCAATATTATATAAAATATTTACCAAAATAATCTCCAATAGAATAAGGGCAACACTGGACTTTAGTCAACCAAGGGAACAGGCTGGCTTCAGGAAGGGATATTCTACGATGGGTCACATCCATGTCATTAATCAGGTTATCGAGAAATCCACAGAGTACAATAAGCCTCATTACATAATAATAATAATATTTGGGGTTTTACGTGCCAAAACCACTTTCTGATTATGAGGCACGCCGTAGTGGAGGACTCCGGGAATTTTGACCACCTGGGGTTCTTTAACGTGCACCTAAATCTAAGCACACGGGTGTTTTCGCATTTCGCCTCCATCGAAATGCGGCCGCCGTGGCCGGGATTCGATCCCGCGACCTCGTGCTCAGCAGCCCAACACCATAGCCACTGAGCAACCACGGCGGGTTAGCCTCATTACATGGCTTTGATAGATCACAAAAAGGCATTTGATTCATTAGAGATACCATCAGTCATAGAGGCATTACGTAATCAAGGGGTACAGAACGCTTACGTAAACACCTTAGAAAATGTCTACGGAGGTTCTACAGCTACCTTAATTCTACACCAGAAAAGCGGTAAGATCTCTCCAATGCTATTCACTGCGTGCTTGGAGGAAGTATTCAAGCTACTGAACTAGGAAAGCTTAGGAGTAAGGATCGACAGCGAATATCTCGGCAACCTTCAGTTTGCCGATGACACTGTTCTATTCAGCAACAATGCAGACGAGTTACAACAAATTATTGCGGACCTTAACAGAGTGAGTGTAAGAGTGGGGTTGAAGATTAATATGCTGAAGACAAGATAATGACAAAGAGCCAGGCAAGAGAACAAGAGTTCAAGATGGCAAGTCAACCTCTAGAGTCTGTGAAGGAGTACGTTTACCTAGATCAATTAATCACAGGGAACCGTGATCATGCGAAGGAAATTCACAGAAGAATAAAAATGGGTTGGATCGCATACGGCAGACATCAGCTCCCGACTGGAAGCGTACCATTATCATTGAAAAGGAAGGTGTACAGTCAGTGCATTTTACCGGTGCTGGCATATGAGGCAGAGACTTGGAGACTGACAAAGAAGCTTGAGAACAAGTTAAGGACAGCATAAAGAGCGATGAAATGAATATTGCTAGACATAACCTTAAGAGACAGAAAGAGAGTGGTTTGGATCATAGAGCAAACGGGTATAGCTGATATTCTAATTGACATCAAGAGAAAAAAAATGGAGCTGGGCAGGCCACGTAATGCGCTGGTTAGATAACTGTTGAACCATTAGGGTTACAGAATAAGTACCAAGAGAAGGGAAACACAATCGAGGACGACAGAAGACTAGGTGGTGGGATGAAATCAGTAAATTTGCAAGTGCTAGTAGGAATCGGCTGGCGCAGGACAGGGGTAATTGGAGAACACGGGGAGAGGCCTTCGTCCTGCAGTGGAAATAAAACGATGATGATAGGCACTTGCAGATTGAGGCCGCATGTATGAAAAAACGATACTTTATTTCCTACGTTTCGGCTGGGGTCCGGCCTTCTTCAGGGAATGAGGAAGGTCGAACGTAATGTAAAAACTAAAGTATCATTTTTTCTTTTCTTTTTTTTTCCTGCGTGCATCCTCAACCTACATGTGCCTGTTCAACTACCAGATCTCGGGAGACTGGTTGCTTGAGGCACTTTGCATGTATTTGCGAGCTTCTTTCATGCTCGGAAGAACACTTTTATGTAGCAAGTATTGAGCGACAGAAAGCTGTATCGGGAGTTTTTTATGTCGCTCTACAATTTTTTCATTAACACTTTTCATCGAATTATAATATCTGAGGAGTTGATCTCCAAGCGACAGCAAACAACATTACCTTTGCTCTGTCCAGCTACATGGCATGTACACAGTTTTAAAGTCTGCCTAAAGTTACGTGGGACACCCTATATATATATATATGTATATGTATATGTATACACACACACACACACACACACAGACAGACAGATGCACGCACGCACATACACACAGTCATGTCTCATTAATATTCACCCCGTTAATATGAATACCCTGAAATATTGACAAAATTTTCAGCGACCTGATATGCAACACAAAGCAATGCATATAAAATGCAATGTTAAATGCCTTCTGGTCCGTTCTGATGTGGCGAAAAAAAGAAATAGCAGGTGCAAAATTAAGCGGGTGGAACTTTCTGCTTAACTGAAAAAATAAATATGCAAATTGAAAGCAGACATACCTTCCGCATCTGTCTGTGCAGTATGTGATAGAGTGGAGTGAAAAAGAACTCAGCATTTTTCTTTTTTTCGCCAAGTCAACGGTGCATGCCATTTTGAAGGAATCTGACAAGTGGATGAATGCGCCAACAGCCAGCTCAGGTGCCTGCTGGCAGCGAGACCCCAAGTGTGAAAAACTTGAGGAAACCCTCAACATTTTGTTCATGGAAATGCGTGCTGCAGGCACTGTCGTGAGTGACGAGATGTTGCTAGAGAAGGCAAAACACTTTGGTGCAAGGATGGGCGAGTGATTGTTTGCTATCATTGCCAGTGCTTCCGACGCTTGGTTCACCAGCACATTTGTGAAATAAGTTAGCTTCTGTGCTACCTTCGTGGCAGCGTGCCGACTTGTGCACTGCGACAAACGTATGGTGCATGGATGCCAAAATTTACTGATGAGCATTAGCACACAGAACACTAATGCTTCTGTGTTGCAATTCTTTTCTTAAAATTTTGAGCTGGCAACTTGGGAGTGTGGGCCAAAACTTAAAGATTTGGTACCTTCATGTCTTTTCTCAGGCATTCATGGCCTGAACTACTCTAGGGGCTGAGCAGCTTCAAGGCACCGTATTCACGGAGAGAGTGCAAGTGTGAATACAGCCGCTGTGGCCGATGCCCAGGAAGACCTCAGAAAGTTTCTTGCCCAGTATTCTCCGGAGGATATTTGCAACTTTGATGAGACCGTTTTTTTATTTTTTTATTTTTTTGCAAGCTTGGCCCATCTGTATCTCTAAAGCTCTTGTGTAATGTGACTGGCAGTCACATTACACAAGGACGGGTGCATCTGCTCGTCTCGCCTGTGTTTGTATTGCGCAACACCTTGCTTACAATATTCAGCAATTACTTGCAATTAGGTCAGAAATGTCAAACATTATTTTCATACATCGCGCATATTTTGGCCCACATTTTTTAACTTTGTCGTGCGCAATTATTCTAAGATACTGGGAAACAGTGAGCAACCGCCTACTCACGCTTTCAAGCACTTGCTGAAGCAATTTTTTTGATGCCCATAATTTAACACCACAACCCTCTCTTCGCATGGTCATTGACCTTAACGTCCCCCCGCTTTCACCAATTTCGATCTTGGTGGACAGTTCTCTAGGAACAGTGGGCTAAATTCTGCGCCATTTGGATATCTACTTTACTGCAAAGGCTACAATTAACCCACATACTTTGTACCTCACCCTACACATTACCCATAGACATTCCCCTTGTGTTCACAAAATAGAAACGAGATATACGATTGTTGAAATGACTACAGACATTGGGAAGATCAACTGTAAACCTTGCATAACACATGAAAGTATAGAGAAAATTGGGGTTGAGTATTTATTTCCAAAGCTCATAATTATTCCAGAAATGCTAACGTTTTGCCACACATTACATTTACCGTAACCTGTCTCCAGTTTTCACCAACTGTAAACTCAGTGATACGTAAAGTTTTCTCTGGACATTGGGAAACAGCTGATAACAACCATGTAACTACTTTGAGCACTTGCTTAAAGAGTTTTTCACAAAGGCTGTAATTAACTGACGCTGACAAAACTTCGCTCACATATCATGCATAATATGCTCCTTATTCTTTCCGAATGTCAACTTTGTGGCACGCTGAGTTCCACCATGACAATAGGCACACTTCCTGCAAAGTTCGCAAAATACACTTGTGAAGCTTTCAGTACACGTCACCCACAACGTGGTCCCCATTCTCTGCAAACATACCTTTGGTTCTTTCGGGGCAATGTAAAACTGCGAATCTTAATGCCTTACAGAGGCAAAAATTGAAGGTTTAGTAATTGTCATTTAGCTATTAATTGACACATTTTTCTCTTCAGCATTGCTAACATTACCCAAATTGTGTCTAAATATAACTTAGTCATAAGCAGCACACTTGGAAAAACACGGGCGAAAAAAATTGAAGCAGTGAAAAAATTCAGCGCTTTGTGTGTGTCCTCATTTTTTCTTCAAGTGTCTTTTCTTCAACTAAGTCATTATCATGAACTAGCCCATCAGCACGTCTTAAAGGAACTGACCACTGTTTTCCATGGTACCCATTTTATTTAGGGAAACGGAAAGCTTACCAGTCTGAGCGTCCAGTCTACAGTGGTAATGTGGAAAATGCCATGGAGCATTTGTTATTCAAATTTTTCGATCGGCATTGAGGATATAGTCATGCTCAAGAAACCTACTGGATACGGTGGTAGGCAAGTGCGATAGAGATTATACTTCGGCATTGGTGGGAAGCAGACAAGTGCAGCCCTAGCTGTAAGAAAGTAATATTTTACTTATTAAGCCAACGTTCCTGCAGTTCACATTTTCTGTTGAATTGCATTGAATTATTTCTACAACAATAAGTGGCATCCAAATCTACGCCCCAGTGATGGCTCCCTCCAAGTGACAGAAAGTAACCTTGAAGGCTATGCTTTTGCTGGCTGCATGCGCCAGGCTTTTCTTTTAGCCAAGTGAAGTGCTAGGATATTCCAGTGGTAGCAGAAGATCTAAAAACGTCCCCTTGAGTGGTAGGGCCCTAGACAGTACAGTTATTGCAGTGCAGCCATTCACAGCACGATTAGTCAATGGCATCCTCACAGAGACCACAGAACTCGGGGTACTCACTCGCAAACTGTTGTACCACTAGTACAACAGCACTCAGGGATGCTACAGCTCTGTCTAGTTGTACAGGGCGTTCGCGTGAACCCGACAAGCGGGTCGAGTTGGATTGTCAAGCTGGAATCGGCCTGTCGAGTTCTTGCTAGCTGGTCAGCATGAACGAGCGTCAGGTCAAGCTGAGTCAGCCCAGCCTGACCAGTTTGCAGCGTGCATGTGAACATCGTCAGGTCAGGCCAGCCAGCGCTGAAACTTGACCACTGAGATGTCAGTGTTTTATGCACTGGCAACGGAAATAGTATCAGGACAAGGCAAAAACAAGCATTGTGCAGGGCCAATAACGATAAGAAACATGAGATAGAGCCGGCTGTGGGAACCGGAAGTCCCATTTGAATGCGTCAATGTCTCGGCTCGAAGCTGCGTGCCAAGAGTTCTCCAGACCTGTCGGAAGCTACTGGATGTCAACACGATCATGTCGGGCTCGTTGAACCTTATTTGACTCAACCCACTTGCCTCGGGCTCATAAAAACTTAGCCATAGAGTTAATATAACCAACTCCGCGTGCCTATATGGTACACTCTTATTCCTGCGGCTCCGCTCATTGCTACGAAGACAGCGCCGCTCATTAGTATGGGCTTTCCTTACTTCTTATTACGCATGTAATACAATGAAAACTGCGATTTTAGACTACAAGTATGTGGTATCACAAGAGCCAATGTATGCACAGTAATCTCATATACTACATTCGAAGTACCAAGGCTTCACCACCAGGTTGCGCCACTTGCCACATCTTGATACATTCTGTGGCAATTTAAAATTATTTTCACTTCACTCACCAACAGCATTCTTGATTATAATACTGTGAATCCTTTCATTTCCATCAACAACATGTTCTGGCCGGTCGTCAGTCCTTTTTAAAGAACACTAAAGAGAAACCCTAAATCAGTGATCAATAAGGTCCCCTCGAATAACTCCAGTTTCATTTATTTTGCGGTAATATGGCATTACTGAGCAAAAAATTAACAGCAATGATAATTATTTTTAATTTTGCATCAGAACCCCGGGCCCGGTTCAAGTGTAATGTCATAGTGAAAATTCTAGAAACTTGCTAAGTTCTGTTTTTGGCTCAGCTAAGATAGTCCGTGCTTAACAACAAAAGCTTAACTAGGCCCGAGCAGACGGTGTCAAAATCTATGACCTCAAGGGCCAGTTAGTGTAGTAACTTCAGGGCAGCGTTGCCACCTGCATTTGGTTCTTGTGTCTTTCCTGGCACACCAAACATCGTCTCACAATAAGAGTAGCTTTTTTGATATTTTAGAAGGGCAATTTACTAACACAGCTCAAATGTTTTTTTTTAAATTTTTAGTGTCCCTCTGAGCTCTAAATATAAACTTCGTGAATTATCTAGTTATCCCAGGACAGCATTAATACACGCATGTAACAACTACAAGGAAACAACCCCCCCCCCCAAAGCCAGCGCCTATGGTTTTAGCTCTCTGGTAAAGGGGACTCGACAATCACAAGCACAATGCTTGTGATTGTCGAGTCTTCTGTGTTCATTTTCTAGTTTGTGCGCAAAAGCGTACTGTCATAGAATGCTTTCACTGACCCTTTTTGGTCAACACTGCATCCTAGAATTTGTTTTTTGTTTTGCAGTTTAAATCGAAAATGCTAAACCCTACCTATAGAGGGTGCAACAGTATGTGGCAGTATAATGTCCCATTAGCTTTATGCTGATACTAGGGACCTCTGCACAGACTTAGGCGGCACGTGTTATGTCAGTGATAACAGCAGCCAGTCCAACAGTAGTGTAAAAGCATATTATTCAGTGCCTTCATTAGCTATGTATTTCACAGTTGCCAAGCGTGAAAGCACTGGGTCAACCTCTTCTGGTGGCACAAATACTTTCAAAACAACTAACTCCAAAGAGTGACTGCATAAGGTGAACTGTGGTCATAGCAGGTATGGTATGCTTTTTTGAAGAGCTTTTACATTGGCTGTACAATCATGAAAACCTATGCAATCTGCCAGTAGGCTGGGAGACTTGGCAGATCACACAGCTAGTCAAACAAACAAGTATGTCATCACTGAGAACTGCTGCAGCTCAAGCGTGGTATTCACCACAGGAGCCATTGTAGCCAAGACCCATACCGGAAGCTTTCCTTTATGCATGCACGAAGGTAGGAACAGCTGCTGATGTCGTCATCACCACACTTGAGCTCAGTGTAGAGCTTCTCCTGCACGTCCGGATTGGAGGCCAAGTGGTGCAGGAGAAAGCACAAGGCAATGCTCGTCTAGATCGTGAAGAAAAAACAAAATATCCTGTCAATACAGAAACGCATCAGCCAGTAAAAAGCAGTGCAGACACGATAACTTTTGTTGTGTTTTTCTCCTAATACTAATGGTCAATCACAGTGTGGAAAATCCATTAGCGTATGGAACAACTGACAAAACAGACATTGTTCTTTTACAGTTTGATGGCGTAAAACAAGCACAGAAACAAGATTCACACAATGCTAGTTATTATAATGCCATCGAGGAACATGTGCCCTATGTTTCAGTGTATTAAAATGTCCATTGAGCCATATTCATCCTACGTAGGACTGAACAAACCAATGCTGCATGTAAGATCACTGACTTGTGATGTCACATTGGGCACAATGTAGCCTGGAGGGCATTTTACATTATTCTCTGTGGCTAGCAATGAGGTTTCTATGATTCTGAGCAAGAAAGACAAAAATATGTTGCTACCTCACAGAATGATTGTACACCTACCGTGAAAACACCACCCGCAATGAAGTCCATTATTGTCAGGTGGGTGTCCATCTCTGACAGCCCATTCAAACTAAGAAGTGCTTGGAGAAGGCTCTTGTTGCTCCCCAAGGAGTGGTCCTCTGACGTCTTTCTGGCATACTGCTGGATGTAGCCCAGTGTTATTCTGTAAAAGCAACCACATGGCTGTAGTAGCAGCACCATGACTTAAAGCTGTGAAACCCACTTGTACAGGACATCCTCGGCCTCTGTGTACTTCCGGTAGGAGGATGTGTGCATGTACTTCCAAAGGGGAAGTCCGTAGTAGAGCTCCTGGTAGGCAGAAAACAGTTGCCCTGCAACGGCTATAACTGTGGATGCTTCACCTTGTTCAAGTTGCGAGGGTTGCAGGCAGCCCAGTCGTGTGTCCAGGCACAGCCTAAATATTGCTGCAAACAGAGACAACCTCATAAGCAAGGCATTCTGCCTGGCCAAGCCAAACTGTATAAGGCTTTTTCTTTCTTATTTGGGAGAATTGGCTGCAAGGCATATGGGGATAGGGCTTCGTACTTAGGCCAAGGCAACACAAAATTTATTCTCAGAAATCAACTTTTCAAAGATGCTTAATATATGGACCATTGCAGCAGAAAAGAAAAAGGTAGAGAATTATACTCACTGATATTCTCATCTTTACAGTGTAGAAAACCATGACAAAGTACAGATCTCACTCATAATTCACGTTATACACATTGGACTCACTAAATTACAGACTCTCGTTGCAATCAAGACCTATGTAAGTTTTTGCTGTGCTATTTAGTAAATGTGCAGTGTGGTGATTAAGCACACTTCTTAATCTACACATCACACTCAGCAACACTTGTTGCCCTGTTTTAAGAACATTTACCACATTACATGGTCATTTTAAGTGACAACTGCACGTGCTCTGTGGCAGCACTGCAACCTCTTTTTTGATCAGTTTACCAGAAGCAGTTTGGTCCAGGTAAAAGAAATTGTGCAGAAACCATGGACGACAGCTGTCAATATAAGCAAATATCCGAAAGCTTCTTGAAAAGTATTCGCTCCATCGAAGAAATGATGTGCTTGATGGCATGTGTTCGTAAAACTGGGGACATTAAGGTAGCACATGTTGTTCCATAGAGAATACAGCCAGCACATCTGTGGCGGTAGCATAAGAGGCTTTATATGTAAGCCAATTAGACGTGTGTGTGCATCTCCAGTGGCACTGGCATGGAATGCGACCGCAACGCTCCTCTCCTACCGAAGCCCACAGCTGTCCCTTTGGGGGAAGGCTGTCCTTGCCAAGTGCAAACCTTACGTGCCATAGCATGTGCTACTCAACGAACTAGTTGGCATTTAGTGACGAAAGCACCGAGCAGCTCTGCCATGCAATTTGCATCGGCACCTCTGCATTAGAAGCCTGACCACCAACCATCAACCGCTGACTGCCGACCACGAAAACTGGCAAAAGAGGCAAAGAAAGGCATTCGCTTTAAATTAGGGTGGGAGGCAGGAGGCACGCATAGGTCGTAGTATAACGCACCTATGGAAATGGTACAAAAGTTGCTGAAAGAAATATTGGGAACATTTATGTGAATAAACACGCCAGTCATCCCTGGATTCCCTTAAACCAATTAATACTGTGAAGTTGCGAAAGGTATGCAGACTAAAAGAGCATGGTCATCTGCCTGTATGAAAAAAGCTGCAAGGATCTCCCACCACAGTTACCAACAAAGCCATTTGTAAATACACACTGAGCCCATCTTATAGATAACAGGTGCCGCTTCTTTTTGTGCTCTTTACACTGCCCAGTAAGGGTGTGCAAGTATTCTAAAATTTCAAATAATGCCCTATTAAGTTTGGTGTTCGAATCAAATAGCAACTATTCGTAAACATAAACATTTTTCAAGTATTTCAAATTGCCAACCATGCACGATCAAGCATAAAATTGAAGTAAAAGTGCAACACATTCTTTTCCGGCAGCCATGGCAGACATAAAACACAAAAAGTTTTGTAGCAAAGCAAACTGCATTTATCAGGGAATCGGGTCTATTCCAGCTAAACCACCATTATTCACGTTTGCCAATGAGTCCAGAGTATGCAAATAAACCCCGTAGTTGCTTCTAATGCTCCATTTGTGCTTTTAATAGATAACACTTCATAATGTGCAATGTAATGAGAAATTTTCTCACATTGTGAATATACAGTAGACTTCCGTTAATCCGCCTCTGGTTAATTCGATTCGGACCGAAGGTCCCGGCCAGCACCCATGCATTTCTATGGGCCCAAATTTTCGTTATTTCGATTCTAAAATTGGTCTTCGCCGGATAATTCGAACTTGACCAGTCGGCACACTCTAAAAACAGTTGCGCCCTTTGGGGTGTATATTTGCCACACAACAGTAACTGTCATCTGTCTTGTCCGCATTTCCTTTCTTTAACGCGGCGAGCCCAGTACTCTCCAGTAATGAACGGCATGCACGTTATTTATTTTTATTTTTTATTTATCAATACTGTAGGTCTTCTGCAGACCCATACAGGGTCCATGACAGCAAAGTAACGAGCGCAGCATTTTCAAGAAAGGAAATGCAGGCAAGACAGATGATGACGATCGTTGTGTGGCAAATATACACTCCACAGGGTGTAAACTTTTCTTGGAGTGCATGCAGGTGCCTGACCCCTTTAGTGGCAGAGTCTGTCTTGGTGGAGCGTAGGGGACAGTGAATGTGCTGAAAACGCATCGGCTCTCATCAAAAATGCTTATTTTCGGCCTGCTTTAAAATAGTCTTCAAGCAATAACTGTAGCTCCAAATGTATAATTAAGCCATTTATTTGATTCTAATGAGAGCCTTCCTTTTTTCAAGAAAATTGGGCCGAAAATTGTTTGCGCAGTGTACTCGGACACTAGAGACATGAAAGCAGAATGGCGTTTATGGCATGCATGTGCTTTCTCGTATAACACTGATGTGTTTCAACAAGGCTACCTACCATTAGGAAACCATGCGGCAAAGCTGACTTTAGGAAATTGGCCGCCATTGTGCAACACGCGAACCCTTGCCCATTTTTATTGCTAAAAATCAGGTGTGCATTAGATTTATACTTTGTTTAGGAGCTTTAATGTAATTTTTATGTCAGTTTTCTGCTTTGGGCACACAGAAGGTGGGTGCACATTTTATTCAGGAGCATGTTAGAATAGGGCAGATACTACCAAATGAATCAGCGGTGTGTTTTGGAGTTTTTTTTTTTGGCATCTTGTTTAATTAGACCCGCCGGACAATTATATCAATTTTGTCAGTCCTGGAACGGCCTAATTAACGGAAGCCGACTACTAGCGCGTCAAGATCATTTTATATTAATGGTGGAAAAGGCTTTTCATTATTCGAAAAGTTTTCCATTCGCTTCTAGCACTATTCAAATTGGCATCAAACATTACTATCCTCACACCCCTACTGCTTGGTGTTTTCAAGGGGCATGCATCCACTCCTGGCTACATCACACCCACCATGAATTTTCTTTAATGACTGCATCGTTCTGTGCAAGCTGGGGGAATACCTTCGGCTCTTGAGTGGTGCCTCTGACATCATAGGCATCAATGCAGCAGTCCATGTGGCGATTGTTGCAAACAAACACGTTCAGCCTATTTCCAGCTCATATTTGATATTAGCAGACGAACTGATATGCTCATCTCTGGAAACAATAGTTGTCAAAAAAGATCTATATAATGAGTTTTCATTTGAAGAATATTGTGGTCGGAGACTGAAAATTTGGTGTTCAGATAAGCGCTGGAAAACTGAGAAGTTTCTTAAACATAGAAACCAAAATTGCTATACCCTAATTAGCTCTAAAGTAAGAAATGGCAAATGATAGTATTTGAAACTTGCCAAGGTCATAAATATCACTGACACAACACACCGAGAAAAAAGAAGAGGGAAAGACTGCTGAATCTGAAAGTGTAAAGTGAAAGTGCTGAACTGTAATCACTGGAAAGACGTGCCAC